>NW_024467118.1:6445000-7047500 GCF_017591425.1 Ochotona curzoniae | reverse complement strand
GTGTTTTGGCTGCTGATAAGATGCATGTATCGATAGCTGGGGTGAAAGCAGAAGGATGCACTTACTTCTGCATGTCAGTATCTTCAGACACAGTAAGCCACATGCACCCTTCCCTCCCTTGTTAAACAGAGGCCAGTGTGCTCTCCTTAGTTCCAGCGGAAGTGGATCTGACGTGGGCGATCAGCACCTTCCTTCACCAATGGCTTATGGAACTCACGTCCTGCACGAGAGTGGATATTTGCCCAACAAAACTCACAGTAATACTGCAGGCAAGTGACATTGGCACAAAAGAACGGAGCAAATTTTCCACCACACCGTGCGCCCTGGCATTCATCACACATCTGGTCATCTAGCACATATGGCTTTACCTCCACCTAGAAAGAAGAAAAAAAAATGCCTCATAAGGGTCTGCATCAGAGAGCAAATCTATGAATGATTTCACAAGTTCATACAGTATTCCAGAGAAAAGAACCAGCATTAAAAAGTGGCAAAATAGGAAGCTTTTCAGAGAGGCATCTTTCCCATCCATACAAATTTTAAAAAAGATCAGATGCATGTATTTGGTATAACAGTTAAAACGCTGCTTGGGATGCTCGCATCGGTTCTTGGAGTCCTGGCTCCACTGCTGGGTCTATCTAGATCTAATCAATTTTGCGGGTTTTTTTTTTTTAACTGCATATTTATTTATTTGAAAGGCAGAGGAACTGAGAGAAAACTCATCTGCTGGTTCACTCCTTACTCACCTCACCACATCTGGGGATAGGCAAGCTAGAACTAGGAACTGGGTCTTCAATCCAAGTCTCTTGTGTGAGTGAGAAGGAAGTTCAGAATTTCCAGAGTCAGAAAATACTTGTTTAAATAGATTAGCATTTCACACCTTTCATCCATTATTGCAACTCCAGTTGTGGCATAGAGATCATTGTTAAGGCATCTTTGTCTCCTGCAGATCAGAGCTGCGCCTGACTGGTAAACAACTGCACAAACAAACCAGAACTGCAGACAGTCTCTTTAAGGGTGTATGTGAATGTGCTAGATACAAGGTAAAACTACACTGTGAAAGAACAACTCAGCAGAAGATGGCAGCCATCACCCACCTCCACTTGCACAGGTGTAACGGAGTCTATCTCGGAGCAGGGGGATTATACTGTGCGTAAGACAGCTCTTGGCACATACTGAATATTCTGAAAATTATAGGTGACCACTCTCATGTTGTGATGATCTCGTAATAACTTATTTACTAGGAAGATTTACTATTTATTTGAAAGGCAGAGTTACAGGAACAGAGGGAAATGAGATCTTTCAATCACTCGCTTACTGTCTAAATAGCTTCAACTTCGAGGGCTGTGCCATCCTGAGGCCAGAAGCCCACAGCTGCTTCCAGGTTTCCGATGTGGCAGCAGGAGCACAAGCACTTGGGCCCTGCTGCTTTCCCTAGGACATTAGCAGAGAATTGGACTGGAAGTGGAATAGCTGGGACTGCAAGTGGCACCCATATGGGATGCGGCCATTGTAGGTCGCGGTTTAGCTTGCTATGCCACAACACAAGCCTTGTGATAACTTCTTGATTAGAAGGTGGTGGCCGAACAGTGCCACTATAACAGTGCAATTGTTCTTTACTTAAGACAAAAAAATTAATGCACTAAAGCACTAGAAGTTGAGATTAAGTAGAATTTTCTTGGGGTAAAAAATACTGATCCAATAAGTTGTATCAGGAATGCAATCTACACAGGGATGCATGTGTATAGAAAATGAGCAAACCAGGACATTCTTCGCAGTGTTATTTGCAAGAATAAAACTAGTCTGAAGCCACCAAAACCTGATGAAAATGTATCTAAGACAATTATTTGATAGAAAAATAATAGCTACATTATTGTTCATATTTGTGTTCTATTATTTAGGGTTAGGAAAATCATTTTGTGTAGTGAGCATGTTTCTTGAATTGATAGTTTTTTTTTTTTTTGATTTGAGAATTTTTGCTTGGCAGGTAAGAATTCTTTTTTTTAACAGAAATTAACTTTCATTTACTTCTCAATAGTTTAAATCACTGATGGGTACAACACCACATGGATTTTGTGTCCAGTGGTCTCTGCAGGAAGGTTGTTTTGTAGTTTGGCACAAACCATGCCATGTTTCCACAAACACAAGTTTTCTTTCCCCAGCTTACTCCAGTTTTGTTGTTCAGGCCATGGAGGCACTGTGCTGGTTTTCGTGTTGTGTACATGAGCACTCCTGACTCTGAACAGAACTGTTTTATCTCAAGCACAAACACCTTGGATTTAAGGAGTGCTGTGTGCTCTCTGGTTCCAGGGGCCCCTCTCACAGCGAGCAGAGACAGCCCTGGACCACAGCCTGCCAGACGACGGCCTTTCAGAATTCCTGTTCCCACAGGTTCTCCACAGACTCCAAGATGGTGGAAAGAGTCACTTACAGATTTTTGCTTTGTTTACCAACAGTAACTGAGTTGCAAGACAAACTTGAACACAAACTAGAAAGTTTTTAGCTTAATCTCTCAATTTTTCCTTTATCACCTCTATGTTTTATCTTCCATGTTTGATTTTTGATTATCTTCACTACAATGATAATCAAGGAATAATATCTCTCCTTCAGTATGTGTACTAGCAGGAGGCTGAGTGGGAAGCAGGCACTCTGAGTCCGCTTGCGGATGCCCCAAGTGGTAATTTAACTAAATGTCTGCCGTGAGGCTCACTAGACCGTAAACTTCATGCGCTCTGCTGTGCTGCCAGCACAATGACAACGGAATCTTGGCATGTGGGACCCAAGTGTCAGGATTTTTGTAAATTACCAGGAGACTAACATACAGCTAAGGCTGAAAGCCACAAGAATAGAGGATTTGTAGGTGCAAATCACTTTAAAAAGTCTATGCACGCATGTCTGACGCACAGCTCCTATTCTTAAGACACATTTTGGCGGGGAGGAGGTAATGGGGCATTATTTTATGTAGCAGTGAAATAAAAACATCCTCCTATATTGATGAGCTGAATCTAAACTGTACTTATTTTTTGGTAACTGCAACGGTTTGGTGATTACACTGATTACTTCCACTGTCCATCAGCATTAATTACTATTCACTAATCAGTGTTAATTATGCAGCTTTCCTGAAATGAAGGAACAAGGAAGAGGCTTTGAGAAATTGCCACACTGGGAAAGCAAGAAGCAGCTCAAATTATATCTATTAATTTGGGTAAGAAAAATCACTGATCCCATATTTTCAGTATATCTCAACTAGACTGGAAATTTTCAAAATGATTATCCCGGAGTACTGCTTAAATCTGTATTGTAACCGCTCACAGACTTTACCATAAAACAGATTTGTTAATGGACACATGACTTTTGCTTCCTTTCCCCTCGCAGATGGTAATTAGTACTCAAAACTTCTCCACTGGGTGGCTTTCAGTTTTCACTGTTAGGACTTGCTAGAAGTTCTCATTAGACGACCTAGCACCATGACTGAGGAGCCAATGCTTCAGCTCACGAGAACTACTTCAATATACAGTGTTGTTATTTTTACATTTTATGACAAATGAAAACTAAAAATAGCACTTACTGTATACTAAGTCATTCTAAGTGCTTGTACATATCTGAATTCATTAATCCTAAAAGTAAATGACACAAACATTGTTTTTCATTTTGTAAGTGAAGAAAAGCAGCATGGTGTAGGCCAATTTGCTCAGAATTACAGGGCAAACAGGAGATATGGAATTCGATCCCAGACAGTAGGACTCCACAGTGCAAGCTCAGAAAACAAGCTCTGTGCCAAGGTTAGGAGAGTTGAGTTTATGACAGACACAAACGACATTTATGCTTTTTGTTACACTTAAAGAATGTTCAAAGACTTCATTTTTTAAGAGTATTGATATAACATCTTTTAACTCAAAGAGTTAAAATAGTATAAAAATACTCAGCATTTTAACTGTATTATTAGCTTCTTATTGTTGCATACGTGATTTCCCAGTACACAACTTACACGTTTATCAATATCCCCATGCTGAAGCTGAACAAATCGAGCACTAATGGCAGCGATGTAGCTCTGCTGATTGGAGAAAGCAACTCGTCCAGCACCTTTTGGGTATTTCAGCTCAGGATCCGTATCAATTCCTGCATAACAAACTCCACCATACAGCCGGTCCATGATCATAGCAAGCTCCACTTGAAAAGGAAAGGATGTGCACATCAAACACAAGGAGAGCGTTTTAAGCACACTTCATACTTCTTTCCAAAGCCAGTTTTTCCCACTGATACCCAACCACTCTCACAGAAGGACATAGCTCTTCAATTCTCCCTGTCCCACTGCTTTTCTCCCCATACTCTAGCACTTTAAAAAATTCCCATAGCCCTATTTCTTAACTACTAATTCAAAATTTTCAACAAATTTTTTCCCTGTATTCTCAATTCCTCTTCTTCCACTATCTTTTATAAACAGACTATCCTCAACTCCATATTAATTGTTCATATTAAAATGTGAGTCACGTTTCCTACTGCCAAGTTCCACCACTCAGCTATCTACAAGCACTGTTTAGTTCAGTCACTGATAACTTCTTGTTAGTTCCTCTCCAACTCTTCATTTCTCATTGTCATTCTACCTTAAGTTTCAGCCCTTGTGCCTCTGCCTATATCCAGGCATTGGTAACTTTACACCATGTCATGACTATACAAACTACTCACATGTTTCAAGTGCTCACATTCAAATTTCTAGCCTGGAATTCTCTCCTGGGTTCCAGACTCACACATACAGCTGTCTCCGTGTGTAACTGCCACTGATATTTAACAAGAAACTAGAACAGTGTCTTTAAAGTAGAATATACACAAAAGCATCTCTATGCTATTATTGCTCCAGCGAGTTTTGTCCGCCTTCCTGGTATTTAGCAAGAAGGATCCTGCTGTCAGGTCAAGATCCTTTGCTTCATCTTTTGTTTTCAGTTTCCTCTCTGTAACATGCAATCCTATGAGCTTGATTTTTATAACACACCTAGAATCTGATCTACTTACCATTACTAACATTTTGACTCATCACAATAGCCTTGTTTCTGCTTTGGACTCTTCTTTCCCACTTACTTTTTTAAAAGGGGCAGCAGGAATGATTTCCTTCAACCTACACTTTTCTGCATGTCAGCTTTTGCATTTACCTCGTAAGTATCTGTGACATCTCCTTCAGCTAGCTGTTTTCCCACTGCAAATACCACGCTGGTGTGCCTCCTGGACTGTAGTAACAGGCTCCCCTATGATCATGTTCTCTGCCTGAAAACTCACGGTGTTCCTGTGCTATGAGTACAGTGCTTTTTCTTAATGTCTTCTTGAATTTTTCTCTCCTCATTCTCTTTGCTTCTTTCAGTCCCTCTAAGAAATCCTGGTCTCATCCTCTCAAGACTTTTGAATACATCACAGTTTTAAATGCACTCTGCACAACCCTACCAGATCACTCTGATGCCTTCATGTCAACCTTTCTGTTAGCTCAAATGCAAGTATTTAAGTAACACGCTATTTCTGATTCCCTTGTGATATGTTCCTTTACTCCCTAGAGCTTTCACAGCAACTATCATTTATGTTAAACAATTAATACATGTGAACAAGTCTTTAACACATATCTCTCAGGTTCGAAGACGATGTTCTGTGATGCAAATCACCACCATCCTTCACATGGTGCACAACACGCTCACTAGGATCTACAGCTACAATTACACCATTACACATCATCTTTCAATAGATTTCTGGTTGCTGGCTCCTGCCTATCAATAAATATTTGAAATTCTTCTGTGGCTAATAATCGAGAAAAAAGAAAAAAAAATGCATTTTAAGATCTTAGAATCAGCCCACGTAAAATAGAACCCAAATCCTTACATCTTAAAAATGAGTTACAGTCCCAGAGTCAGAAGTATTATTTGAGTAGATTCTCCTGCTTGGGAATCAGTTATTAATATGGATAAATGAGTTTCTAACTCCTGAGCTACATGAGCATTTCATATGGCTGGGGTGTGGAATGGGAGTGGTCACAGAATTTGTTTCAGATTCTGTAGTCAACAGAACTGAAGCATGAGGAACTGCCCATGCCCAATTTACAGTGTTACACATACAGCTGTTGCCCAAAAGTTACTCAATTGACTTATTCACATTTCAATTTCTATTACTGAACCAAATTTGCTAACATTTTACTTACCGGCTCTTAATGGCCTGGGAACACCTCCAACAAAAATTGTTTTTCGGGGATCCAAAGGCTGAGACCCATCCATCACAAAATCACTATCGCTCAAATTCCAAGGACGAATCTGAACCTATGGAGAAAGTTGTGTTTGGTCTTTTATACTCTGGATAGCTCACAAAGCTTTCCACCACTTTACAATGATCCTTCTACTGTTAAAAAATGTGTACACCTCAATTTGGAAATATATCACTGGTATAATTTTTTATCCAGATCCCATAAAATCATCTGGATATTTTAAAAACTGATATTAACACAAGAGTTCGAGTATTTTTTATTTAAATAATTCACAGTCATTTCAAAACAGTTTTTGGGAAGCTTGTACTTGTATTCCGTAATTTATGTGTACCAACTTACTGGCTTGTCCTTGATGGTAGGGCTGGAAACACACAGGTAGAGCTTTCCATCTTCTTCGATGCAGGCATCAATTAGTGCCTGAACTGAGCTCTCCTCTTGAAAGAGAAGGAATGCATAGCCTGCAAGAACCATTAAAATGAGGCAATCACCAACTGAGTGAATTTACCCAAAATGCCAGTTTGCTTAAACATAGATATATTTTCTAAATTTCCGCAGCAGCTGAGTTAGTCTGGTCTCAGGTGGAACCAGGAGCCAAGACACCAACTCAGGTATCCAAGGCAGGAAACAAGAACCTACTGCTTGAGCCTACACGGCTGCCTCCCAGGGCCTGCATCAGCAGCCAATCAGCAGCCAGCTGGTCAGGAGCCGGAGGCACAATCCTTCAGCGTGGAGGCGCTCATCTGAGCCTCTAGGCTAAATGCTCACTTTCAGAAAGACCAAACAAGACTAGAAACTTTATCTTCTACAAGAGAACAAAACATACCAAAACAGACACTCCAGCAACATCAGGACACACTGAACTAACAGAATGATGGACTTATGGCTCCTTATGAAGGAGTATACTATTGTAATGATATGGGGGAAATCAGTTGGGGCGGGGAGAGCACTCAGGGAGGGGGTAGGGGAAATCCCAGAGCCTATGGAACTATATCATAAAATTTTAAAAATAAAATAGAAAAAACATAAACTCCCAACTATTTGGTGCAAGGTTGACTCTGAGGCCTTACCCTCTCCATATCTGAGTTCCAAAAGCAGAGCCTATCCCAGGGAGTTTGGAATGGAACATGTACACAGGACCAGGGCAGAGCGTCTAGCTGAAGGCTCAGTTGGGGCGAGAAGCAGCACATTTCCCCATTGCTTGGAGATGACACCTTTAGAAAACGGTCGCCTAACAGTCAATACCCACTCTGACGCCTTCTGTTTAGACGAAGTCTATTCTGTCCGCAGGATGCGTTAATTTGCTTTGGTAATATTTATTTATTTTTATTGAAAGACAGATTTACAGAGAGAAGGAGAGACAGAGAGAAAGATCCTCTGTCCACTGGTTCACTCCCCCAAGTGGCCACAATGGCCGATGATCCAAAATCAGGAGCCAGGAGCCTCCTCGGGGTCTCCTACACAGGGTCCTCTCCTGTTTTGCCAGGCCACAAACTGGGAGTTGGAAAGGAAGTGGATCACCTGGGAGATGAACCAGTGCCCATATGAGATACTGGTGCTTGCAAGGCAAGAATTTAGCCACCAGGCTACTGGGCTGGGCCCCATGATTTTTTTTTTTTAATTAACAATTAATAGTTGCTTGCTCACAGGAAAAGAAGGAAGAGCATATTTCCTAGTTGTACAGGACTCTAAACTGGAAACTGGGTTCAAGTCTAAACATCATCTCCAAACTCCATGTACCCAAGTATGCACTTGCTCCCTAGTGTATTTTAGAGCTTGTATAACCGTAAAGGCATACATAGGAACCTTCCTCTACACACCTGCTGAAGGTATTAACATACTTGGAGACGGCATGAGAAATGCTGAGACTGACTGACTCAGGTTTCATATTATTCAGGCAACTACTTGGCTTGAACCTAACTTTAATCATTTATTCTTTCTTAGCACCTAGCTTTTTTCCCTCTGTGAAATAGGAAAAAGTGTTTCAAATTCAGTCAAATGAAATAGAACTATAAGTATCCTCAAAACATCACATTTTGATAACAATTAAATGCAAAATAAATGTAGAGTATGGCAATCTAGTTCCAGTATGAAACTGCTATCAAGTACACCATGCAGGTCTGTCCCAAGAGCACTGGAAGAGCCAGGTCACATTCCACATAGAATCCAAAAACCGCAGCTTAATGGCATTGATGCTACAAAGGACTCATGTGGATCAAAAGCATTTTGTTCTATTAATATCAAGATTAAAAAGAAACTTGATTGCAGAAAAAAATCTAATGTTATAAAACAAAACATGTATAAATACAAACTTCCAAAGGTAAGATTACTGAAGATTAAGATATCTTAGAATTTCACTTACTAAAAATTCTAAGTATGCTTGAAAATATGAAATGTTTTCTTTGAGGCTTTAATCTTGATAAAAAAAAAACTAAGGATATGAACAGAACTATTTTGTAATATTCAAGAGGCTATAAGATCAATTTGATAAAACAGTAATTTAAATTGCTTTTAATGCTTATTTTTTTCCTAATACTGCTTAGTGTTCAAGCACACTAAATTTAATCTTGATTGATTTTATTATGAAGAAATAAATGTAACAACAAAAGTTAATAAAGCAACATGGTGCATAAATTATAACCTAGCTAACACAAGCTTTTAGCTATAAAAACATTCCTACCCAAAACACAGCATATAATAGAGTCTTTATTCATTGCGAAGGAAGCAGAGGTGCACACGTGGCTCAGCAGCTCCAGGCTCCTTTACCTAAAGGGCAACTTCACCGGCTGAGAGGTAACCACACCAATGACTTTGAAAGCATAGAAAAGACCAAAATATTTGAGAGAACAAGGTTTGGAAATGGCTACAATTACAATGCACCAAAAATCTACGACTTTTCATATAATTTGCTTTTTCAATCTAAGAAGGTAAACAAAGACCTCAAAAATTATAATGACAATGATGGCGACAATTACATTGTTTTAACCAGATTACCAGGATTAGAATAAACTATCTCCTTACATGAAGACATTGTTCATTTAAGACACGGATTTGTCTTTCCCAAGTCAATTCTGATTTCTTTCTGAATTACAGCTCAATTACAGCTATCCCCGAGTATACATGGAGGATTGCTTCCTTAACCCTTTGTCGATACCGAATTTATAGCATTCAAGTCTCAAATGTCAAATCATGGAATACTTGCATATAAAAAAATGCATATGGTCCTGCATACTTTGTCTTCAGATTATGTTTAGTACCTAATAAAATACGCTATATATAAATAACTGCTGTAGTGTGTGGCTCAGAAAAAAGACAAGAAAAAAAACTGGATATAAATTTTTGGTGTAGTTTTTTCTTGAATATTTTCAAGCTGAAGTTAGTTGAATCTGCAAATACAGAACCCAGGGACACTGAGGGATGACTGTGTATTTCAATTCCTGCTTCAAACTGTGCTCAACTTCTTATCTGCCCAAAACACTCAGTTCTTTACTGATTCAACATAAAATATCTCAGTGAAAATTTTTCTCCAACCTACTTAGCAATTTCTCTATCGTAAAGTATTTATTTTGCATACAGGAATAATGTTCTGTGGGTCATTTTCTATCTAATAATTACTAATCTTATAAGAATACAAATATTCAAAAGTAACTAAAGACAGTTAACACTAATAATGTGTCCCTTCAGTTGGTGAAGCTGCCTTTCAGGTAGAGCAGTCTTTCAGGGGCGTGTCCTTTCCCCAGAAGCTGGCCTCGATCCCGTCCCGTGACTGGTGGTCCTCATCTCACTGTGCCGATGGACACACTTTCAGATGTCCATATTGAAGTTACTTAGCATGATGTTTTAGAGAAAATACACACGGATTTGCTAATCATTATCAAATTAAGAAAATAAAAATGTAGCAAGTCTCAGACACGGTTTTTAAAATAAAACAGGCTAATTCTCAAGACCTTTCTGTATCAGTCGTCATCCCAAGCAACTGACTCTTACAGAATACTCCATTAACTCCTAAACACAGATGTGCCCACAGTCACTCTAACATAACATACAAAATAAGCGATTCATATTATTTGTTTTGCTTGCATATAACTGATTCCCTAGAAAACATTAACAATAAAAAAATTTACCTTTTGGTGGAAAATAGGACTTGCTTTCTGCTTTATGAGGCCAATCGACTACCAAAGGGCCGAATCTTCGGAAGCTAGCAGTTATTTCATCTTAAGAAAGGAAAACAATATGCATAGATATTATCAATGGTACATTCTAAGAAATAATCTATTTTTAAGTTACTATTTACACTTAATATTTATGTAAGGACCAAATACTTTGTGTAAATTAGAAGACAGTAACTGGGAATATCTATTATCTTTATTAAATACTGCAAAACATTTAACATAAATTCATTTTTAAAAACAGCACAATAGCAAAAATAATCCATTCAGTAAAAATTTAAAATTTGTATTCAATGTCAAGTGGGTAGTCATGGCTTTCTAGTGCACAAATACACGAACAGAACTGGCCTGAATAAAACATCAACTTGTACTAGGTGATAAAGCAGACCTGCTTCACAAGTGAGATCGTATTTACAGGAAAGAACGTCTGCTGAAGCGTTAACACAGCTACAAGCTGACGGAAAAATAAGGTTTGAGGTATGTTAGGTTGCTCACTGAAATCCATGTAAGTGAACTCCAATGATATGCTCTAAGTTAGAGAAACCTTATTATACTGAGCAATACTTTGTAGTAACTTTGTAGATACCTGAACCGTATCTGAAAAATTTCTTAAACATCTCAATATAATTTCTGTTAGTTGGGAGAAAGTGTTATACTTCCTTTAACCTCACAAACATAATTTTAATTATTTTTATTCTAATCTGAAGTCCTTTTCCATTGTTACTGCTACATGATAAATTTTCAGACTTTTAAAAAAACTTTCAATTTCTTTACATCATGTTTCAATTTGTCTTTTGGGCTTTATAGCCTCCTTCTCATCTTTTTCCAAGATCTGTTTGGAAGATGTACGGACGGAGAGCAAGAGAGACAGAGAGGGAGAGAAATCTGGTCTCCATGAGGACGGTGGGGGCCCAAGCACTCAGGCCATCTTCTGAGACTTTTCCCAGGCCATTAGCAGGGAGCTGGAATAGAAATGGAGCAGCCAGAACACAAGTTGGTCCCGTATGGGATGCCGAGGTAGCCGGCAGTGGCATTACCTGCACATCTCCCACCCATTTCTCAAGGCAGCTTTGCTTTTTTCCTGTAAGATGTTAAACTTTCCTTGAGTGCGTGTGTGTTTGTGCGTTTAATGTGACCATACAAAAAGTTTGAAATCTCGTACATATTTAAATATGTTAGAAAAATAAGTGACATCGGCCAAGGAAACCTTTTATACAAAAAATGCTCATATTTTCTTGTTCATTATAAGGCCTAAGAATAAAAAAGGGAAAAATTCCATACTCTCATTCACATATTCCAGGTTTTTGTTTTGTTTTGTTTTCAGTGTTTTTTTTTTTTCTTTTGTTTAAGATCAAATTGCCCCTTACCTTCATCAATATCTGGAGGAAGACCACCAACAAAGACTTTTCGAGAGAAGCGTTCTATTCGTTCTCCATTTTGATGAGCTGAGTAGCATGTGGGTGAGTTCAAAACACCAACTTGGTCACTGTGACCATCATCTAGCAAGCCGTCATCGATTGGGAAGAGGGAAGAACGACCTAAAATACAAGAACAAATATGACTTCAATCTCAGATCTAAGAAAATGCTAAATGAAAGTCAAGCAAAAAATATCAAAGAAATTCCAAGGCTTAAAAAATAAACGTGACCCAGGTGTTAAAAACAGCTAAAAACAGTTGAAATAATACATAGGTTTTATTGCTCCAGAGATGCAAAATAAGCATTACTTAAGAATAGACAGTTGTGTGACAATAATTATCTTGCAAAAGAAATACTATATCACCTCAGTATCACATAGACAGTGACAAGAATCTGGTAAGTATGGACACTGACTGCATTATAACAGAAGAAACCTTTTAGAAACTGGGGCAGAAAGCGAACAGTAGCAGCATACAGATATAAGGCAACAATAGTCAGGATAATGGCAGTAATAACTTCTAAAGCCTTGGACTAACTTATCATACATGTTCAAGTGTATGTACAGGTTCACATGGCTTCTGCACATGAGTAAAGCACAAAAAGGCATCTCCTCCAGGACTTTCCACGCCCACGTGCACCCCACCCTTCAGGAGTACACTGCGGAATAAGCACATTCTCTATAAAACTCAGGAACATTTATTACACTCAGTGTGCTATCAGAAAAAAAAATAAAGTCCTAAGAAAACACAGATACCTGCTCTCATGATATGTACACTGAAGCAGGTAAGATCTATATAGGTAACTACACAGGTGTCCACAGGAAAGTTTCAGAGAAAAAATGACATTGGAGGACAGAAGACTGGCTAATAAAAAAGTGATATCTTAAAACTCTAAGCAAAATCAGATAGTATTTGAGGTTGTAACAAAGGAAAGGTATGGGTGCTGGTTTATGGATTGGCTGCTTCACTTCTCATGCTACTCCCTGCTAACACGCACCCTGGAAAGCACTGGAGGCAATGCTTGGACCCTGTATCCATCTTGGAGACCTGGTGGAAACTCTTGGTTCTTGGCTTCAGTCTGGGCCCATAGTGGATATTGCTGCTATCTGGGGAAGTCAATCAATAGATGGAAGATGTTTCTTTCTCTGTAACACTTTACTTCCAAATAAGTAAGAGAATCTTTAAAAATACAACGGAGGTAGGGGCCTGGTGTGACAGTGTAGCGGCTAAAGTCCTTGCTTTGCATGTTTCGGGATCCCATATGGCCCCCAGTTCTAATCCTGGCAGTTCCACTTCCCATCCAGCTCCCTGCTTGTGACCTGGGAAAGCAGTCAAGGATGGCCCAAAGCCTTGGGACCCTGCACTTGCATGGGAGACCTCGAAGAAGCTCCTGGCTTTGGTTTAGGATTGGTTCAGTTCCAGCTGTTGTGGCCACTTGGGGAGTGAACCATCAGATAGAAGATCTTCCTCTCTGTCTCCACTCCTTTTTGTATATCTGTCTTTCCAATAAAAAGAAAATAAATCTTAAAAAAAAAAAAAAAAAGAGGTAGGAGATGGTGTGGTGGTGTAGCAAGTTAATCTTCCACCTGCAAGTGCTTATTTGTGTCCTGGCTTGTCCAGTTCTGATCTTGGTCCCCGTTTATGGCCTGGAAAAGCAGCAGAGGATGTCTCAAGCCCTTGGGCCCATGTATCCACTGGAGAAACCATGCAGAAGTTCCTGGCTTCTGACTTAAGATTAGCTTAGCTTTGGCTGTTGCAGCTTTTGGGGAGTGATCTGGAGGATTGAAGATATTTCTCTATCTTCTCTCTCTGTAAAATCTGTTTTTCAAATTAAAACAAATAAATCTTAATAAAGGGAGGGGTGATGTAGCAGTGCTGAGACTAAGCAGTAGGTAAGACACTTTTTTATAAGATTTATTTACTTACTGGAAAGTCAGATTTATAGAGAGAAGGAAAGACACAGAGAAAGACTATCCATCTGCTGGCTCACTCCCCAAGTGGCTGCAACAGCCAAAGCTGAGTTGATCTGAAGCCAGGACCCTGGAGTCAGAAACTTTTCCAGGTCACCCATATGGGTGCAGAGTCCCAAGGCTTTGGGCTACCCTTGACTGCTTTCCCAGGTCACAAGCAGGGAGCTGGATGGGAAGTGGAGCAGCTGGGACAGGGAACCGGCACCCATATAAGATCCCAGTGCACACAAACCAAGGACTCTAGCCACTAGGCTACCAAACTGGCCCAGGTAAGACATTTCAAGCAGGCCTGCTTGTAGGAACACAGTTTTGAGTTAGGTTTTCCACAAAAGAAGCAAAACAAGAAAATGCAATAAACTGCCAAAAAACAAAACAAAACAAAACAAAAAAACACCCACACACTAAAACACAGATATGGAAAGTTAGGAGCCTGTCAAGATAGCTCCGTTGCTAGATCCTTGTCTTACAAGTTCATGGATGCCATATGGATGCCAGCTCGTGTCCCGGTTGCTCAGCTTCCCTTCCCTTCCCTGCTTACAGCCTGAGAAAGCAGGACAGGATGACCCAAAGCCTTGGGACCCTGCACCTGCATGGAATACCTGGAAGAATCTCCTGGCCCCGGCTTCAGATCAGCTCAACTCTGGGCACTGAAGCCACCTGGTGAGTGAACCAGCGGATGGGAGATATTTCTGTCTCTCTCTTTCTGTAATTCTGCCTTGCCGATAAAATAATACATCTTAAAAAAAAAAAAAGAAATTAGAAAAGGAAAAATCGAAGAAATCTTTCAGAAATAAAGAATTATTCACTAAACATTAAGGACAACAGAAACAGAAATTTTAGCTCAACTTTACCACAAACTTTAGCTCTGAGAGTTTCACATGCTCAATATTGGGAAAAAAAAATGTATGGTAAGAGGTAGGAAATAAGAGGGAAAAAAAGTTATATCTACAAGAAAATTATTTGGAGCCAACTCCACCACACTAGTACTTTAAATTCTTTGTAATATAACTGTTAGTGCCAAAAACTTCAGAAGTAAATAAGGATAATACTCTGGGAAATTTATAAGGAAGAACGGAATATTCAAACTAGTAGAGAAAGGAGTGGTAGGAAATAAGTCAAAATATCCCTTGAGAAAAACAATGCAATCAAAGAAAAAGACAATGAGGTAACAAGGCTGAGCTGGTGATAAAACCCTTTTAAAAACTGACACTGAGGGTGTGCGTTACCTCTGAAGGAGGCAGGTGTAGTAAAACTGGATGAGTCCCATCGCATGTACTTGGCGTTTCGTAAAGCACA
The DNA here is from genome assembly GCF_017591425.1 of Ochotona curzoniae. Lineage (NCBI taxonomy): Eukaryota > Metazoa > Chordata > Mammalia > Lagomorpha > Ochotonidae > Ochotona > Ochotona curzoniae. The sequence continues at coordinate 7,032,420 of NW_024467118.1, read as the reverse complement.
GATATAAAATCAAGAATGCACATTAACTTTGTGCGGGAGAAGAAAAAAGAATGAGAATATAGATTGTTTTTCTTTTTTTAGAGATTTATTCATTTTTTTTTGAAAGGCAGATTCAGCGAGAGAAGCAGAAACATAGATTCCCTACCGCTGGCTCACTCCCCACGTGGCTGCAGCAGCCAGAGCTGAGCTGATCCAAAGCCTGGAACTAGGAGTTTCTTCCAGGTTTCCCACATAAATGCAGCATTCCAAGGCTTTGGGCCATCCCTGATTGCTTTCCCAGGCCACAAGGAGGGAGTTAGGTGGAAGGGAAGTGCAGCAGTGGCACCCACACATGATCCCGACTCATGCAAGGCGAGGATTTAGCCACTTAGGCCAAGGCACCAGGCCTTAGATTTTCTTTCAAGATTAAGTGAAGATTTTTTTGATTAAGGAGACAACGCATATAACGTACAACATGTGTCATAATATTTAAGGAATATTCAGTATATAGAACTGTTACCATGTTACCATCTTGAAAAATGGCATCCAGTGACATGCGTGGTTTAAAATGACAATACGAGATACGGCCACCTGTGTAAAACAGGCTGGTGGCGAGAAGGGAGGGTCTCTTTCTTCTATGAGGGAGCTTGTTAGTTTGCTAGCAGCTGCGTGAAAAATTGGAAGTTTATATTACAAAACAAAACGGGGAAAGATCACATTTGGTATAAGGAACAGGAATTATTTTACAGACTAAAACTCAGTTTAAATAAGATGTTAACAATCTATGTTCACTAAGTCACTAAACTTTCCAAATAATTTTGCTGTCAAATATAGGAATCAACGAAGTATTAATTATGGCACTCTTCTGACCAAGAGTAAGAAAGGTAGTTGTTTATAGGGCTTTATACGTCATGTATTCCTTCTCTAAAATGTTTGGGTCACAGATGCCTCATTGTGGAATATTCTCACATAGAGTTCAGCATCCCTAATTCAAAAAATCAAACAAAACATGAAATGCTCAGATTGTTGCTTCAAGGTAAAAGGTCTTCTTCATAGACTTGCATCTTCAGAAAAAAAAACATAGATTATAAATATCCAGGTATTAAATATCAATACTGATGAAGTGACAAAATGCACCACTGTAAGTAATGCCAGAATGAGAAGTGACTTATAATACATACACACACGTAGACTTAGATGCTTCAGAAAGTTCATGGCAAATAGAATTAACATCTCAATCTGGAGTGGGTGTTTGGTACAGAGACCCAGTTGCTGCCTAGGATGAGCACTTCTCACACTGGACTGCCTAGCCCACGTTCTGGCTACTTCCCTTCACATTCAGCTTCCTCTTGATAAAGCAGCAGATGGAGCAAGTACGGGAGTCTCTACAGATCTAAGAATAGGTATCAGATTCTAAGCAGCCACCCTCTCCCCACTAATACTAATAATAAGAAAGTTATTCAGCTTTAGTTTTCTAAATCTTGAGCTTCTGTTTCCTCTTTTAAGTAGAAGTTCGAGCTAAGAAAATCATTTGAAGAAAGGTAGGCCAATAAAGTGAAATTAGAAGGCTGGGGTTGTGAAAGAGTGGGCTAAACTGCTGCTGGACACTGCAGCCACTCTGCCACAACACGCCCTGCTCTGTCCAGCTCCCTTTGTGTGCCTGGGAAAGCAGCAGAGGAGGGTCCAGGTATCTGGGCTCCTTCCAACCAATGGGAGGTCTGTATTTAGCTCCTGGCTTCCCTTGCTGTTGTTGTGAAGTGGCAGATGGAAGACCTCTGTAAACAAATCATTTTTTTTTCCATAAGCCCTGAAACTAAACGCAAATAAATCTTAAATATAAAATTGGAAACATCATTTAATATAAAATATTAAATTTAGTTGTCAATGGTGTCCAAAGATTCACTTGCTTGTTTTCAAAGTACATATTTAGAAAGAGAGGATAAGAAATTCATTCTGTAGTATAGGACATAAATTTAACTACTATTGTCTGTCTTCCTGAGAGGACCTTTTTATTCAAAGCGTCCCTTGGAACAAACAGCCATGTAAATATTATGCCGACGGCTCACTCAGAAGATAATCCAGTCATGTCTAATCACTTTTGCCTTTTTTCATTCTATTTTGCATTTTTATCTCTCAATCTCTGCCCATGGGGAAAAAAAAGCCAAGCTTTGCAGTGGAGTTCAATAATAGCTCTGTATCACATACTTCCTGCTTTCCCCTCAGTGTCCCACAACTTCAAAGGGGTACTATTACTGTAAGGGGGGGGGGGAAGGCATGTGCAGTAGAAACGGTGACAATCTCAGAAAGAGAAAGGTTAGCACAGTGATTTCTATAAATCAGTGCTAATCTCTTCAGCATTTGTGCTATTTCTGCTACTCCAGCGTTGTCAGAGACCACAGACTAAACTGCGCAGCTCACAGATTACAATCGCAGCTCGCACGTCATCTGATACCTACTGCACACATTTCTTACGCATGAGAATTGCAAATATGAGCTTTATTTTAAAACAGAATTTTAAAGAAATTATGAATTCATCCATTTAAAATAGAAAATCTATTGAATAATCAAGATGGATATGAAAATAAAATTTAAGAGATTAACAATTTAAAATCTGTCAAGAGCTCTGGATCAAAATACAATTTTTCTGTCAGTTTCTGAACACTGTATTAAAATTCTGGGATAATTACAACATTGATCAGTAAAACCCAATTAGAAACAGTTACACCATAGCAAACATAAATGAATTACCTCGTCTTCGCCCATAACTCCTTGCTGCATGTAAACAAACGACAAATTGTAAAATGTCAGAACTAAAAATAAGCCCACATATTCAAATATCTGTGATACAAAGTTATGCAGGCAACTGGGAACCAGTGCTACTTTAAGAGCTATGATAATGTAACCACATAAAAAGCAGGGTCTGTTGCTATTTACAATGCCCTTTTAATAGACACATGCTACTTCAATCATAAAAGATTGTGAAATGAACAGGAAAACACAATTTACTCTTATTTGTGTTTAAATCAACAAACTTTGATTTGATCATGACAGGGAGGCTTATACATATATATATATAATTTTCCCAATGAATGCAAACAACCTGAATAAAATTCTTATTTTTCTACTTATCAGAAAGAATGGTTTGTCATATAAAATCCAATACATAGTTATTAGATTCAAGACACATTAAACTAACTCTAGAAGATCAGGCAACTGTATTTTGTTACTAAATTAAAGCCCACATAGCATGATTATAAAGGAAGTTAAGCCATAACAGTAATGATTTACTTAGTTACTAATGCTTTCTAGCCCAATGTTTACAGGTCTACCTCTGGGAATAGGAGAATTCGGGTACCAATAAATATTAAAATCATCATAGAATAATAGTATATATATGCTATACACTGTAAAAGAAAAAGCAAAAAGGCATTTCAACAAGTTACCAGTACTTTATATAATTTCAAGAAAAAAATAGTTACTTTTTTCATAATCAACTGCCATTTTGATAAAATCCACAAGTTGCTTTTAAGTAAAATAATCTTCACAGTAAGTATAACTTTTTATGTAAGGTTTATAAATTATGTTCTAAATTTTATAGTAAGGCTTTAACATAGAAAAGTGTGTCTATAATGTGAGTATAAGGCCTTAGTTCATCCGTAATAATTAAAAATACCAAAAAAACAAATGTGTCAACTTGTAGTCATTCATGCTTCTATGAAGTCGCTCATACGCTATGCACCACAGCTTTCCATACAAACTAACATCTTTTGGATCTATGTGTTTTAGCGTCTTTTTTTAACTATATAATCTATTGCATACTTATCCTGTCCTTGAGCTCCAATGACCTCAAACCCTGGCAGATTAATTTCATGGCTTATCTGACCTATATATTAGATTAGGGTGTGGACAGGAGTGGAAGTAAGGTCTTCCAATATTTATATAGTTGCCTTATGAAAAAAAAAGTTTCAAAATGATAACTCTACATGATTAGATTGCTAAAACTAAATTCAGAACAGTTATCAAGAACAGACAAAAGAACGAATTCCCTGGCAAGTCTTAACAGCTTTAATTAATCCTGGAAATGGTCGATTGGCCTTCAAACACTTAATAGCACAAGTCTCGGAAGTAGCGTCTCCTGCTCACCCACACGCAGGTCTCATTTAATCCAATGTAATTTTAAGATGAGGGATGAATTTCACTCAAGGATAAGGTTGATACTTTAAGATTGATAAAGAAAATTATGCTGTTTTCATTAAGTATAAAGTCAAATGGATTTATGATAACAATGTGATCTAAGAAAAATTAATATCATATTCACTTTAACTGGTTCTTAGCTGAGGCTATTCACTATAAAAATTGTGAAAATATACACCAATAATCATAACATATAAATTTAATTCCTAAGCTTGAACCTAATTATTTAGAAAATGTCTTTATCTAATACCTGAAGAATTTTAGAATCTTGTAAAGAGCCATTCCATTTGTTTTTTGGCCAACTCTCAGATTCCAAGTCTCCACATTACCAAAAATAGAGCTGACTGCAGATGAAGCTAAACCATGTGAAACATTTGCTTTTTCCCGTCATGGAAATAAGCAGCTTGCCACGATGCTGCTCCACACTGATGTGTGCACTTTCCTTCCCAGCAGTACTTCCACATGAACTTCAGGAGTCTGTGCCACCAGAAAGCTTCAGCAGAATTATCAGAAACCCCAGAAAGAAAGGCAAATTAAGTGACTACTATGTCTAAAGACTTCTTTTAAACGTTCCTTTAAACTCAAGAATTTATTATAAAACATTATATCTTTAAAAAAATGAACAGGCTATATGACACACATGTGTGTGTAAACATGCATACATATTATTGATATTGACTGTGTGTCTACTTATTTAAAGATAATAAGGCTGAGAAAAGTGTGAAAATCTCCCCTAATCCATAAACTTTACAATTTATTCTGTAGCTCTCAATAACCTGACTCAGGTTCTAACTCACAACTACAGAGCAGAAACAGAATGGGTCTCTGACTCTGACATGACGTATGTTCAGGGACTCTGTCCTTATGTGGCAGTTTTCAGCTCAAGCAGCAGCTGAGCTACTGTAGCTGGAGGAAGGGCCATCATATCAATTCAGCTGCAAATACAGAATAAAGTTCTTTTTATGAGAAACTAAAACCATTCTTCTCTCTTCAGCTTGAAACCCCAAAACTGAGTCGATATATCTCAAAATCATAATCTATTCCAACTTCCAAACGGAATTTGCTTTATCTGGCACATGCTCCAGTTACTTCTATCAGTGGGGGCCGGGGGGATATTGGTCGCTGTCCAAGTTTTCTGTCGTTATGACTTAACACATGGTGTGGCTGTAGCATGTCATCAGAAATATAATCTCATTACTGATAAAATTTTCATCATTAAGTAAAAAATTCATGTGATTTCTTCTATCTCAAAAAGTATACAAGCTCTTCTTCACATATACGGTTGTATATGAGCAATACTGACAAATTTAAACATCAATCTAGCTTCCCAATATTCTCCTCTCTCATACTTCTCTACTCAATCCCTGTTTGAAAATTCACAGGCAGGCCCTGCAGTGTGGCCTAGCACCTAAAGTCCTTGCCTTGAATGCGCCGGGATCCCATAGGAGCGCTGGTTCTAATCCTGGCAGCTCTACTTCCCATCCAGCTCCCTGCTTGCGGCCTGGGAAAGCAGTCGAGGACACCCCAAAGCTTTGGGACCCTGCACCCGCACGGGAGACCTGGAAGAGATTCCTGGTTCCCAGCTTCAGACCGGCATAGCATTGGCTGTTGTGGTCACTTGGGGAGTGAATCATCAGATGGAAGGTCTTCCTCTCTGTCTCTCCTCTCTGTATATCTGACTTTATAATAAAAATAAATAAATATTTAAAAAAAAAAGAAAAAAGAAAATCCACATGCATACTATTTTTCTCAGGAGGATAATGGTGAGTGTACAGTGTAATCAAAATAGAAACAAATGCTAGAAAGATTCATTTTTTTGTACTGTTCCCCATTATTATGGGAACTTTTTCTGACTGGTTTGCTTTTTTACTACTGATATTAAAGGGGTAAACGTATACTGAGAACATATGTTATAACACATATAACACATATGTTATATATATGTTAGAAACATTGGATATCTGCTAAGGATCCAGCAACCAGGGCTCTGAGCGCCACCCCAGGCACTAAAACAGCACGCCGTCTGACTACTGGACTTTCATCCCATTCCTTATCTATCCATTATTGAAAGAATCTTTAAAATTTATTCAGATGCTAATTAATTATGAAAATAGTTATGGTATTTACAAAGTTTGCCCTATATGCCTAACAACTATACTATTAATTATATAGTACTTTAAAATATTTACTCAGTTGAAATGCAGAGATAGAGAAAGGGAAGCAAAGAGAGGGAATCTTGCCAACAGCAGGTTCACTTCCCAAAGGACTGTAACTGCCAGAACTGGGTCGGCTGAAATCAGGAGCTCAATGACAACTGTGTCTGCCAAATGGGGATGGGGCTGCGAACACCTGCGCCATCTGTCCCCTCTTTCCAGGTGCGTGGTGAGACTCAAACCAGTGCTGATACGGGACACTGCAATCTCAGGTGACGCGTTAGGTCGTCAGGCAACAGTGTTGGCTCTAGCATTATTTAGTAAAGGGCATCACTATGACATCACAGACTTCTGTCAGTTTTGTATTTCACCTTTTCTCCTCTCAGTACCGTTACAGTTTTAGAATTTATGCTGAAGGGAGCACTTCTTAAAATCTAGCATTGCTTAATTATAACAGTCACATTTTTACTTATTTTTTAAAAGATTTATTGATTTGGAAGAGAGAATGACAAGGAGACAGAGGTCTTCCATCCTCTGGTTCATCCCCCCTATGACCGCAACAGCCAGGCCTGAGTCAGGCTGAAGGTCTCCAATGAGAGGAGCACGAACCCAAGTACTTAGGCCATCTTCCACTGCCTTTCCAGGCGCACTTCAAAAAAGCAGATTACAAGTGGAGCAGTTAGAGCTCCAAGTAGCCCTAGTGTCTTAGCCATTAGGCACAATGTTGGACCCAGCCATGCTTTGGTTTGAATGTGTATCTGTGTACCATCAAGCCATCTTGGTATCCTCAAGGGAGCAAGGCATCACATTTAAGAGAAAAGGAACTATTTATTTAGTGAAGTTTTTTTTTTTTTTTAATTTACTGACTCAAATTTTGTCACTACATAGCTATATCAACTATATGGTTATCATTTTGCTTTCAGACATAAAATAAGCCCTTTTTGTTTGATATATTCTTCATTACATTTATAGAAAAGCTGAAAACATTGGTGATATTTCAGAGTCACTTGTGTAATATATGCAGCTACTTCATTTACTTCCAGGACATGAATTTTAGTCTTTTCAAATCACCTTTGTCACTGTTACCATCACCAACTGTCACAGGTAACAATGACCTTCAGGAATGGTCCTGGGTATTTTACATGAATGAATCAGAATACTTGCCATGAGGAAGGTATTATGCCATTCCTCACTTTAGGAATGAAGAAAACAGAATCAAGGTCAAGTTGTATAAAAGCTATCCATGGCTGCACAGCTAGAGACAGAAAACTTGGGCCTGAACCCAGATAATTTGTTTTTGAGCATTAGTGATATCAACCGCTATGGACTACTGATTTAACCATTATAAAAAGTATTGATGGCAGAATTTATTACTATCTATGGATTTTTAAAGTCAACAACATTTGTCTGCTACACTTGCTGGTTAAATAATATAACATATTTATCTAACTGCTTAATTATAGACTAATTCTATGACACATAAAAGAACAATAATTTTAAAAAGCAGGTCTGTATACTGTGAGACACCACAGTATCTTTCCAGATTTAATGATACTTGATATATGTTTTGTAGAGGAAGAGCCTTGTCTTAACATTGATTAATTTCCTCATTTCCAAGGGAAATATAGTTCAAATACATGTAGTTATAAACTGGCTCCTTTCCGTGACCCTCATTTTACCTCCCAAAAAAGTTCCAAATAAGTAAGAGAAACTTTTTCTCCTTGGAGCCAATTCTCTCTCTTCCCAGTCTAAACACATTTTTATGTACCTCCTTTTCCTTTTTCCTCTATCAGTCACTCGCTAGAAAAAAGTTCAGAACTTCATGCCAGGCTTCCTACTGAGCACGCATTAAAATCTCTGGAGATCGGGCCTGGTGCTATGGTGTAGTGGTTAAAAGTCCTCGCCTTGAACTTGTCAGGATCCCATATGGGTGCCAGTTCTAATCCCGGTAGCCCCGCTTCCCATCTAGCTCCCTGCCTGTGACCTGGGAAAGCAGTCAAGGACAGCCCAAGGCCTTGGGACCTTACACCTGCGTGGGAGACCAGGAGTAAGCTCATGGTTCCTGGATTCGGATTGGTTCAGCTCCAACCATTGTGGCCACTTGGGTAGTGAACCACTGGACAGAAGATCTGCCTCTCTGTATATCTGTCTCTCCAACAAAAATAAATAAATCTTTTTAAAAAAACAACCTCTTAGAGTGTTCAAATAACGCAAAAGTAGGTTTCTCCACAAGATACAAATTTTGCTTGAAATAGTCTTATCTGTGTGTTCTACAAAGTGGTAAAGTACTCTTCACTCTAACTTAAACTACATGTAAGCATTTGGCTACTGACAAAATCAAAATCATCTATTAGTTTAACAGTGCTTAGCAAAAACAGTATGGCTGCTAAGCTCTTACACAGAACTGACACATATTCGAGTATTCAGACTTACTATCCAGTCAGTATCTACGAACATGTGTAAATGATCTAACAGGTACCTCAAACGGACTCCAGCAGAATGTGAAATGGATTCAAACATAATTTTTGATCTACAAAACTGCTTTTTCAGAAGTTGAAATGCAAATGATCTTCACTTGTCCCAAAGAATGTTAGAAAGATCTATTATTGTTACCTAATCATTATTCTATAAATCATGCCAAAGGAATAACAATGAATGCAAGCTATTTTTTATATCTCAAATTTCAACAGCATTATTTTAGTCACAAATTCAGAATTGAAGATCAGCTACTGCTACTCAAATTACACATGCCTTTTCTATTTGATGGACAAAAAGTGAGTAAAGATGTATTTACATAAATTCCTATGGCTAGGACTGAGGCATAGGTCAAGCCACTGCCTTGAGCTCCAGTATCTCATATGGGTACCAGTCCAACTCCTGGATTCTCCACTTCCCATCCAGCTTCCTGCTAATGTGCCTGGGGGAGCAGCAGCAGACAGCCCAAGTGCCTGGAGCCCTGTAGCCATGGGGGATATCCAGAAGAAGCTTCTGGCTTGGATGAGCCCAGATCTAGCTATTGTGACCATAGGGGTAGTAAATTAGCAGATGGAAGATCTACTTTTCCCATTTCCTTTTAAATTCTGCCTTTCAAGCAAATAAATAAATCTTTTAAAAGGCAAGAGAAATATATTTCCTAGTATTCTTCTAATCAACAAACATAAAGTTGCAGTGACCTACCAGACTATTGCTAAATCTGGCCTGGACTTGGGCTCAGCCTAGAACAGTAAGACTGATTCCAACAGCATCTTGACAATTGTAGCCCTCATTATCCTTAAAGATTCACACTAACTAGAAAATCTAGTGTTGGGACAAGACATAATAGTCAAATGTTGAACAAACCAATCACCTCGTCCAATACTTTATTTCCTCGGCCCTCCTTACTCCTCTGTCTTCTCTGATAATCTCCCAGGTGACTGAACTTAATTCATATATTCTGTCACTACAGTCTACCTGGGTTCTCACAGTCTAGCTTTACGCTAACTTTAATTTCATTCTTTGTTTCCCAACATCACTGCCTTTTATTTTAAGAAATTTTGAGTTGAAATACAACAGACCCTTTTAATGACGTTTCATTTTCATAATGTAAATATAAATACTATTTTTTATAGTCCTTCCCTTTCTTGTATCCTTCTCCCCACCTACTCTGTGACTTAAAAATATTTGTGAAGGATATTTTAATCCTCTGCCTCTGCTCCCCATAATCAAACCTGAAGTAAGTAATATGATTCTGTGAATATATGACTGTTTGTCCAACAGGAAAACACACTTTAATGAAGGTTATTCTTCTACTCTGGTGCACTTTACTGTGTAAAATTTGCAATTTAAATGAACTAAGTTAGTAAAACCACCATATTCACATAACTGTTAGTATATTTCTTAAACATACAACACCTGCCACACTAACAAGTAAGTTCTAGGTACTTGCAAACACCTCAATGAATTCTTGCAACAGCATGACTCAGCTCTAGCTGTTGCAGCCAACTGGGCAGTGAGCCAGCAAATGTTAGATTCATCTCTCTCTCTTTCAAATAAAGAAGTAAATCTTACCAAAAACAAAAAACAAAGCAAAACAAAAACCTAGAGGCTGTATTCCAATTTCACAAACAGCAAAACAAACCAAATTCAGTTAATTTACCTAAACTTTTAATGGGAAGGCTAATATTCAGACAAGAACCTCTGCTAAAGTATGTGCTACTGTATTAAACCAATTGCCCAAACATACTTGAATGAAGGTCTGCCAGGTAGGACAGGAGTATATTAGATATAACTCCTAATTGTGCTCTCTACAAAGCAATGGTATAGTTCTTTTACAGTTAAGAAATTAAATTTGTATGTTGAGATGTAATTATCTATATTTAATATGTCAACTAGAAACTTAAAATGCTTATGTAAAACTTACCATTTAACATCAACAGATTGTCAGTTCCTGGATGTGGATAGCTCAGTCGACCTTTAAAAAGACAGAAAAGGAGCACCTGAGTATAATGACACTATTTGAAAAGCAAGAAGAGGAGAAGGGGGTGCTGAGGACATTACTGAGCACAGTACTTCTTCCTTTTTTTTAAGAACTAAAAGGCTAATGTTTAACTCAAAGTGTGTTAACTAAATTTATCTTTGAAAGTTAAAAAAACAAAACAGTTAGCCTCCGTTCCTAGATCATAAGATCACAATGTGGTCTGGGAGCAACGCCAACAGAATGAAGCTTGTTTTCTGAAACGTGAAAACAATGCAGGTGTCCTAATGTTGCAAAGTTAATATGAGATGTGAATTGCTCTAATCTTGTTAAAGCTGTCTGCAATTTTCTCTACAGATCTCTTTATATCTCAAATTTCAAAATGAAGCCTGAAGAAAAGGTATCTCTATTCTTACATCAAAAAACAACTAAAATCTTAACATAGAAAGCAAGGAGAAAGCTCATCACGACCCGCACTGAACAGTGTTTCATATATTCCAAGGGTTCTTTGCTATATTCAATTACTCCATATAAGACACACTGTTGCTCAGAATTTGAACATCTATTAATGCAGGGATGACTTGAAGACAATTGATTTTTGACATTAAAATGAAAACATATGAGTGGGAGATACGCACATACAAAAACACATTCAATCTGAGTGTAAATTCTAACAAATTTGGTTTCAGACTCAGCAAAGTAGATAAGTGTTACAATCCTTCAAAAGGATAAATCATCACTTTTTATTTACTCTTGAGCCTCATGCAGCATGACATTAGTTAACTAAATGATACAATGAATCACCTCAAAGCTTTCATAAGAACAAAGTCTTCTGCTGCGATACTGAAGTATAACTGGTAGGATATTCAAATGAGGTACAAGACAGAAGAGTTAGCAAGCACAGCTTTCCAACATGGACATCAATATCAATTTAAGATCACAAGAAAATTTACTGTTAGTTCTGATTTGATATGTAAGTCTAAAACAAAACAACAACAAAAAACTACAAAAGTGGCAACCTGCCTTATTTTTCAGCTTAACAAATTAATTGTCTTTCATACCAGTAGAGTGCAGGATACAGAGGATACAAAAAGTAAGCGAACAGGGGAGAGAAGCACAAATAGATATCAACAGAATCTGACAGGTGTTAAAAGCATTATGTCTAGTCTAGTATAGTATGTATATATTCAACACAGAGGTTACTAAACTCAAGAATTAAGGCCAGACTTGCTGAAAAGATAAACTAAACAGATCCTGAATCCTAGTTCCACCTTGAGAGACATTCAACTTTCCATTACCACATAATGATTCTTCAACAAGTTCATTTTTCATTTTATTTATCCCAAGGTACACACTACAAAATATTTCCCCTGACGGCAGTTTTTTGACATCTTGGTTCTGAATGACTTAAAAGGTGGAACATATGTGAAAAGTTCAGAGAAATGCCAGTTTGCAAAGTAAGGAGCACATCCACATGTGTATATTTTGTACAACATTGTAACTCTCACGAGGAAAACCTCTTCAAATAACTAATACAATTTTTCAGACTCATTTAGACTCATTTTATCTTATCACTCTCCCACTCCCTCACATGAAAAAGATTAATATATCTTTTTTTAAAAGATTTATTTTATTTTTAATGGAAAGTCAGATATACAGGAGACGAGACAGAGAGGAAGATCTTCCGTCCTCTGAGTCACTTCTCAAGTGGCTGCAACAGCTGGAGCTGTGCCAATCTGAAGCCAGGAGCTGGAGCCTCCTCCGGGTCTCCCACAGAGGTTAAGGATCCCAAGGCGTTGGGCCATCCTTGACTGCTTTCCCAGGCACAAGCAGGGAGCTGGATGGGAAGCAGGGCTGTTGGGATTAGAACCAGTGCCCATATGGCATCCTGGCACGTGCAAGACGAGGACTTTATCCGCTAGGCTACCATGTCGGGGAGATTAATATATATTTACAAGGTAATCTTTATGGTGATTTTACTTAGGATATTATGAATAATACTTTCACTATAAACCTGCCAAGTGATAATAACAACTACAGCATTTGAGAGATTATTATGTGCTGTGATCTTTCTGAGTTCTTTAGAACCAGCTGCTTACTTCTGAAAACAATCTTTTGAGTTAGATACTATTTTCTTCATTTTAAACAAGACGACATTATATCCCAAACGGGTAGACAATGTGACCAATGTTACAGTAATGGCAGGTTACATTGGAAAGATCTGAATCTAAGCAATTTGTATTCCTATTCTTAGTCTTTACCTTAACAATGACTGCTTATAATATAATATAGAGAAATGTATGTATGTTAGGTCACAGGTGCATTTTCCTGTTGTAAAAGTCATAGAATGGCTAACTAATAACTAGGTATGCTAAACTCTGATACAGGAAAAAACAACAGGAACACACACATTGCTGTACCACCTATTTCTTCCTACTGTCTGCAAGGTGCAGAGACTGACAGTTACACACTAATATCAGCTGTTCGTCGGTAACAGAACTTCCAATGAAACACAGAGTTGATCACTGCATGATGGCACAGAGCTTCTCAGTTAAAAAAAAATTTTTTTTTTGCCTTCCCTGGAAATAGATGTGCACATATGTGGAAGATCTGGACAATGGAATATCAAGTAAAAGCTGTATGTGTGATTTCTGGGAAGCATACTTAAAAGAAAATGCCTTCAATTCCTTTTTTACTGCTTGTTGGAAAACACACATAAATGCTAAATGGAAGTCACATTAGCCCAAGGAGCAGAACTTGGCTGTGAAAGATACAGATTCATAAGGATCACCATTTTACTCTAGAAGTGTTATGGCCTTAAAGTGAAATAAACTATCATTTTAAAGCCCCTACCAAGTTTTCTATTGATCTTAAGAACCTAATCTTAGCCAAAAAAAAAAAAAAAGCCAATTAATAATAAAGTCATGCAAATTAAATATGCATAAAGTTTCTGAAAATTGAAACAACTATTTATTACTGTGAAAAGAGAAGGTATTAATTTCACAACAGTTCCTTTTAATATTTATAAATAACTGTGTATACAGTACCCCTTCTGGCACTTCCCTTTTTATAAGATACTATGCAATTAAAATTGGAATGTTTTAAAGTATGCATTGATATCTAGGTGTTAGTTAATAAGCACAGCAAATTTATTTTTATAATACATATACATATGTTAGCCACTTTAAACACACATTTGAGTAATTAAAACACCAAGAAATCTAATAGCTGCATATAACCTATCACTCAAACTACCAGATTACACTAACAAGTATCTAGCACCTTCTACCATTCTGACAATTCTAGCCTTTCAGACATACTCACTACGGAGGATCTTCTTACTTTCTCTTTTATCTTCTTGAAATACATTGGCCCAGATATGACCAAAACTTGCACCACTAACCTCACACAGGCTTCCAGACACGATTCAGACCATCCTTCATAAGAAGCAGCTTCCTTCTTTCTCCACCTTCCTAACAGTGCATTTTCCCCCCTCTGTAACGACTATTATCTAACATTTTATCACTGTTTCTATATTTGTTTAAAACAGAAGATGTATGGGACAGGGACTTTGTCCTTTTCATTCTCTATAAAACATCTCATGGGCTCAACTGAAAGTAGATATATAAACATGTTGCAGGTAGGGGCAGGGGAAAAGATGTTAAATAAATGTAAAATCATGGAACAAGCCTTTGTTTGAGCTCATTTCTAAATCCTTTAAGTATCTGGAGCAAGGAGGGACAATGCCAATGTTCTACTTTCTGTTTTTAGCTAAAATAACGTTTCTCCTTGAGGGCCAGCATTATGGTGATGCAGGCGTCCTCTGTGGGCACCAGCCTGTGTCCCCAACCATTCTGTTTCTGACCCAGCTCCCTGCTGAAGGCCTGGTAAAGGCAGTGGAGACTGGCCTAACTGACTGGGCCCCTACACCCATGTGGGAGACCGGCATGGTATTACCGTGGCCCAGCCTTGGCCACTGTGGCCAACTGGGGAGCAAACCAGCACGTAAAAGGTCTCTCTGCCCCACTCCCTTCCTTTCTCCCTCTTTCTCTGATTTTCAAATAAGTAAAAGGAAATATTTTTTTTCTCCACAACTATTCTCTTACTTTTTTCATGAAAACAGTACTCCTTCATTCATTATTTTGTTTTCTGTCTTAGTTACCTGTGGCCAACAGTGGTCTGAAAATATAAAATGGAAACTTCCAGAAATTCATAGTTTCTAAGTTTTAACCTGTACATCATTTGGAACAGCATGATGAAAATCTTGTGCCATCCATTTATTTAATATTATTTCTAACCCAAGCTCTTCCATTTTAGCCATCTGCTGGGGTCAGGGTTGGGAAAGGTCATGGGACACAATAGCTGGATAAGGAGAGGCTGTTATCCATATGTAAATGGACTCTAAAGTCCCAATATTCATACTTAATGTCAACTCGTTCTTAACCATTATAAAAAAATTGCTGAAGAACAATGTTTTGTCAATTTTAATTTATAAGAAAAACAAACATTTATTTCATACATTAGAATTAGGAAAAGCTTAGGTTAGAAAGAATATTAACTCAATTTAACAGAAGGGTAGTTAAAAGTACAAACTTGAGAGTTACCAAATTCCACCAGTTACTACAAGTTGAAACTTCAACAATTATAAGAATAAGCCACAGTCACTCAACTGTAAAAGAAAGGTAAATAGCTACCTTTTACACTAATAACTACACAGACCCCTCAAACACTGCTTGCATATACTAAATGTTCATCAAATGATATGCACATGCTATTTTGTATACATTTTACAAATGCACACTTCTCTTTAGTTGAAGACATGCAATACCTCCCTTGAGTATGCGATTTAACATTGCTCCCACTCGTTTGGTATACTTTTGCAGGTCTTTTTTTAAGCACCTGCATTTTACCTTCACTTCTAAATTTAGTTAGAATTAAAAAGTTCATAAGAAGTCTGGTAAAATCCACCTACAATGTGGTCATTATCAACCTTGAATAACTCCAGTCTCTGCTCACATTCAAGAGGCAGGACAGTCATTCCTAATCTCGTTTTCAAATCTCAATGTATGCCTCCTAAAGGCCTAAGAATAAGATTATACAAAATGCAGAAAAACACCCCTTAAATCGAAGAACTAGATACCAAGGAGCAGAATCATTCCTTTTCTTGACTGTATAAAGCCATCAATTTGCTTTAGAGTCAAGAGAAATTAATCTAGAGAATCCACACTTAAATCAGGATCCTCCCATGTATTTGCTCACCTAATAGTTTTTATGTAGTTCAAGAGTTTATCCAGACAGTAGAAGAAAATACACTAAGAAATCCTCGAAACATAGCCGATCAAAGGTTTGTGGTTCAAGTGTAATTGCAAATGAACACCTACAGAAAGAAAACACTAAACTGGTGAAGCATCAATTAGTTACTACAAAACTGGAGATACATGCTTCTAAAATTAAAACAGACTTAACTAACCCTTGTAAAAACATTCACTTTAGGAGTTTTAAGTAGAAATAATGCTCAGAACCACTAATAATAATAAATTGCCAATCAAACATTGCTAGTAGCCCTGTAATCTTTAAAATAAATTGGTAATCCATATTCCCAGATTTAAAATGCTTTGACTTACATTTTTAAAACTTTATGTTGGGGTAGGAAGCATACCTATCCGTACAACATTCAATACATAAGACATTCAACACTTCATTACAAAATATGATGTTGGATGACTTTTGCCTCACTAAGGGTAAAACATGTTTAAAGCAGGTTAGCCTAAGCTTCGATGTAGGATGGGTTAGGTGTAGTAAATGCATTTCTGAATTGCATATATTCAGTTCATCACAAGTGCAGGAACATCTGTGTACATTCACAACATTCACAGCCTTAAAAACTATCTATTCAATCAACCTATGGAAATAAACACAGAAAAAAATTTTTCACACATTTGAAATACCAGAATATTCAACTATAGGGGAGTAGTGATACAAATATATAACCACGTAAAAAGTTTTAGTAGTAATAGTAATAATATTTATGCTCCTGTCATTTCTTTGGTATGATGACAGATGCAACTTGAGGTAAAGTAAAAACCGATGTGACCATTGCTCCTGTAACAAAGTCTCATGTGACAGACATGCTAATTAGTTTTTGAAAAGCAAAAAACTGATGAGCCTAAAATGAATGAGAAAGTAACTCTGATTAAAAAGCAAAAAATTCTCAGAATCTAATTCTTTCTAATCTACTCTTGATGGGTTGCCAGAAAGTCTTCCTGGAAGAATATAAGCTGTGTAGGTGTTACAGTTACTTCCAATGGAACATGGTGGAGTGAATCAACACACATCTCACCTCTACTCCTTTGTGACACCCCAAAAGTGACAAGTATTAGATGTATCACCCCATTAAAACAAGGAGGATGAAACAAGATCTCAGAAAAACCAAACTAGCAAAGTTTTGGCAGCTGTAATTATGCACATCTGAGAAGAAGCCAACTCTGTAGACCAAAAGTCACTGAAAACAAAACCCTCAGCCAGTGTGTGCTGGGAAGAGCCCGCATGAATAAGCCATTTATTGTAGCAGGCAGTGGGGTAGGGTCAGAAACAAGCAACTCTAACACTGAGCATAGATGTGGAGCTGAAAACAGGGAGGGCGGGGACTACTTGTGGTTTCTAAGATTATCTAAGCAGCAGAGAGCTTTTTCCAGGTCTCCCACACAGGTGCAGGGTCCCAAGGCTTTGAACCATGCTCTACTGCTTTCCCAGGCACAGGCAGGGAGCTGGATGGGAAGTGGAGAGGCCAGGACATGAACTGGCACCCACATAGGATCCTGGCAGATGCAAAGCGAGGATGTAGCCACTAGGCTATCACACCAGGCCCACATGTATATTTTTTAAATTAATATTTTAAACGGCTAAACAGCAGACTGAAGGGAGGAAAGAAATTTGAATATTAAAAATATTTTTAAGTTTATATACAGAAAAGGAAAAAATTGGAAAAAGTACACTAAAATATTAGCAGGTGTTAATTTGTGAGGCTTGATTTTAAAGGTTACTTATTTTTAGCATTTTAAAATATCCTTTAGTTAGTAATAGTATTGGTAAAAATAACATAAACATGTAAGTAGGGTAAAATATTATACTTTGGGGAAAATCTTTATAAGAGATTCTCAAACAGTCTGTCAAAAACACTAGGCTGTTAGAATTTCTTGTCCTATTTATCTTAAGTGCTTGTTTTTATTACTGTAAATTTCATGTAAGAAACATTTGTTGTGTTTTTTAAAATTGAGATAAAACATTAGAATCATCGAAAAATGTACTGTGCTAGTAATATGTTTTCCATATGCACACATATATTCTGAATTCATAATTGTTATTTTAAGAGAATTCATTGAAAGAGCACCTGTTTGGGTCCACATGCCAAACGGCTGTGTGCGGGAACAGTCTTGCAAGTCTGCTTCCAATGCAGCTTGCTGTTGGCACGCCCATGGGAGGCAGGAGACAAGGCTACAGGACAACTACATCCCCGCTGCCCACCAGGGAAGCCTGATTTCCATGGCCACTTCCAAACTAGCTTTAATTAAGCATGACTGGAAGGCAACGGAGAATGGCTCAAAACAGGAGCTAAGCAATCAAGTAATGCAAATTCCTCCAGATAAACAAAAGGGTTGAATGGCATCCATATTTGCACATGTGTTGATGTAAAACCAAGTTCTAAATTCTTTTTCCTGAATTCCCTTAAATTATTCAGGGAACACTGGTCAAGGTGATGATGGGTTGAGACAATCTTCTCGGAAATTGCTCATAGACACAGCATTTACTTCCTCAGTTTTCACGTTAACTTGCATGGGATGAAATGGAATGTTCTACTGGCCCTTTTACTTTGGGGGAGGCCATAAATGGTTTTCGGCAAAAAATGCTTACACAGTAAGACTTCTATTCAAATTGTTGGGGGCAGGGGTGAAGCAAGTGCCACAATAATCACTGTTTTGTTCTTTTGTTTAAAGGGGAATGAAACTGACCACATATACATAACAAGATTACATATTATTACAAATAGGTCTGTAAATATAAAACTGCAAAATTACTAGACTGCACGTGGATATTCAAAGAATCCATGCTTGTTCTATCTTTGAAGGAAAAACTGTTAGCCAAGAATCATGACGCTCATTACAAAATGGAATGCAAATGAGAGAAAACAGGGCAAAAGGGTTCCAGCAGATAGGTCAGTGCCCTCATACCACATACAGAAGGGACAGGACAGTGGAGGGCTCACGATCCACAATGCAGCGGCATGGGGGGACATGCAGTTCACATCAGGAAGCCGTAAGTAAGCTATGCCAGGGCAGCTCTTGCAGCTACTCGAATGCGACCATCTTTCCCATGCTTGGCACACGCTGTCCTCACTGAGCTGCTTAGGCATCAGGTCTCAGCTTCCTGGACTTCACATCTAGGTCAGTGTTTGCTCTCAATTATCTAAGAACCTTATCATCTCCCTCCACAGTTTATCTAATACTGTCATGACAGGCAGACTGTGTTTGTGTAGTATCTTTTCCAGGTATGCCATACACATTCCATGAGGGCAGAGGCAAAGTCCATTTTGCACAATGCACAGCCAGCATCTGGTACAAAGCCACACGTAGTGGAATAAAGTACACTCACAGTTCTATGGCTGTCCTCACTTCACACCTGTATAAACTTCAGTAAGACTAGGGTCCTCCCACCTAGTGAGCTGAATCACACAAACTCTTAACATCAATCAAGGGAGGCTATCTATTGATCTGTAAACCCACTGGGGAGTGGGGATGTGGAAGTAAGTGGTGGTACAGTGCTTTGGGCATAGGTGGGTTCTTCTTTTAGTATAAATACCCAGGGCAGTAACTCACTTTCTTCACTTTCTAGAGATCTGCCTGACTGCTCTTCTTCCTACTCAAACTCTCACCTTGAGCAATGGCTGCTCTCCTTCAGATTTCAAAATAAATGCAGAGTTACAGCTTTGCCTTCCATCTCTGTGGTAGCCCCCCATGATAAATGCACTGATCTTTTGCATTCTCACAGTCAACTCTCTTGACTATCAGATCCCTACCAAACTGAGCAGTCAACCTATGCAGATCCTAGGATGCTGTGGAAAAGCAGCCACTGCCATGAGACTTGACAGGCCAGGTCGCAGAAGGCAGTGAGGCATTCACCTGCAAGTTTTCTCACGCACGCAGGGTGAAACCAGCAAGTGCAGCAGCAGTGAGGCAGTGAACCGAGCTTTGCCAAAAGCCCACCCTAACGTGCCAGTCACGTCACTGAGCCATCTCCAGTCCTCATCATTGACATGCACGTTACCCACGACAGATCCCACATCCTAACCCATACAAATTGTGTGAGGCAATAATCTTTGTTTGAAGCCAATGGATGTTGGGGTAATTTCTTATGAAGCAACAGAAAAAAATAATCCTTGAATCACTTATGTTTACATATTTCTGTACAAATTTTCACCATGATTAAGAACCAGACAATTTATTTTAAAAATCTTCCCTCTGTCTCCCTTCTTTTTCATCAGCTCTCACAGGGGAAATATTAAAATGGCAATTATTTCTTAAATGTTTTTAACAGTATAAGATTCATTTCTTGGTCTTTTGGGGGGGAAGAGAGGGGTGGGAAACATGTATGAAGCAGAAGTCAGGGTTTTCTGTAAGGCATGAGAAGTTGAGAAGTGCTGCCCTAAAGACCAGGAATGTGAAGATGGAAAACTCTAGTTTCTTCCATCTGGTATCAGTTCCACTGCACCTCATGTCACTTCCATTGCATCTGATATCACTCCCACTGCAACTCAGCTCAGAGAAAAAGTGTAATGATTAGAATATGGTGAGCGAGAAAATGCAGTGTTATGTTAAGAGGCAGTAGAATCTGTACTGGAATAAGACGACGAAAAACTTCCTGTGGCAGCACTCATCCTCTCAGGCTTGGCAGAAAGTCCCCCTAAAGCCCCCCTGTGCTGGGGTCCTCATAGGGGCCGGTGCTGGGTCAGCTCAAAGCGGGGAACCAGCAGCTCCAGCCAAGTCTCCAACAAAGTTGGCATGGACCCAGTTCTTAAGCATCACGGCTGCCTCCCACGGTGCACATTAACAGGAGGCTTGATTTGGGAGCAGAGGCGGGACTTGAACCCTCGTACTCAGGCACGTGATGTGAGCTTCCCAATAGCAAATGTACCAAAAGACCAAATGTTTGTCCAAGAAGAAAATTTTAAATAGGCAACTTGCAGAAGCACCAGTCTCATTTTACAGTAGCCACTGAGCCAGCGCACTGTGCCTGAGATTCTTTTTTAAATGACTTGTAATTCTTTAATTATTTTTAATTATTAAATTTCTCTTAGCCCTATGCTGCATCCACTTTTTTTAAGGTACTTTAAGTTTTTGTTTTCTTTTTAATTATAACCCAGCTAGAAAAAAAATTGAGGTAATCATGCAAGAATATCTTCTCTAGTATCTTCAAAAACCCTTTTTAAAAGACTGGGAAAAACAAAAGCAAACTTTTCAGTATCCATTGGTAAAAGTTAATACTCTAGGAGCTAAGGATCCCATATAGGCACCAGTTTATCTCCTGGCTGCTCCACTTCCCGTCCAGCTCCTTGCCTGTGGGACAGCAAAAACAGTCAAGGACCACCCAAAGCCTTGATACCTGTACCCATATTCAGACCAGGAAAGATTTCCTGGCTTTGGCTCCTGGTTTCAGATTGGCTCAGTTCTGGCTGTTGCGGCCATTTGGGGAATGAAGCAATGGATGGAAGATCTTTCTCTCTGATTCTTCTTCTCTTTGTAAATCTGACTTTCCAATAAAAATAAATAAATCTTTAAAGAAAAAAAGAAAGTTAATGATTTTAGGCTTAACTAGAATTTTCAAGAACTTTCAAAAGAAATCAGGACATAAAAGAGGAAAATTAATCTTAACCATAAGCTGGCTGATTCTATCCTTAAAATAGTGAATCCAAGACAACACCACCAGAACTGTCAGTTAATACTGAAAGACAACAAGGCTCTCACACAAGGGCAATTACAAGATTAGCTTCAATGCTGGCTACAAACAAATGAAACAAAAGACAGCCAAAAGCTTAACATTTATGAAACCATCAACACAAATAATCAGCAAGCATCACGGAGCTGCTCAAGCTCCCTAACATGGAAGAATCACAAAGACCAAAACTCTTTTTCCTAACTTCAACAGCTCTTGTTCTATTCTGTCTTTAATTCTTACACATTATTGGAGGGAAGAGAAATTGGTATATTTCCTAAGGAAAACCGGTATAATCTACATTTCCAGCTAGCCCACTCTGGATCTCCCCAAAGGAACGGAAGTCAGCACACCAAAAAGTGCCTCTGTGTTCACTGCATTACTACTCACAACAGCCAGTTACACGCTCAATGCAGGTGCTCACTTACACATGGACAATCACTCATTTTATAAAAACAATGCAATATTATTTACCCAAGAAGGAAAATGAAATTCTGTCATTTGCAGCAGAATAGATGGAACTGGAATACATTATGCTACTTGAAATAAACTAGGTACAGAAAGACAAACATCAAAAGCCCTCTCTCATATGTGCAAAGTTGTTGGAAGGGTTTTTCGTTTGTTTTTCTTTTTTTCAAAGTTGATCTGGGGCCCCCTGGTAGCAGCGTGTGCCAGCCTTCCACCTGCAGTGCTGGTATCCTACATGGTGGTATCCTTTGAGTCCCTGCTGCTCCACTTTGAAACACTGTTAATGGCCTAGGAAAGCAGTGGAGGATAGCCTTGTGGGAGAACCACACCAAATTCCTCCTTTCTGGCTCCTGTTCAGCCCAGCTGTGGCTCTTGTTGCATTTGGAGAGAGAACCAATGGATGGAAGATCTCTCTGTCTCCCCAACTCCCTCCCTCTCTGTAACTCTGATTTTCAAGTAAAAATAAGTAAATATTAAACAAAAAGTGATGGGCTCAGTGTGATGGCTCAATAGCTAAATCCTCACACTGCAAGTGCTGTGATTCCATATGCGTACTGGTTCATGTCCTGGCTGCTCCACTTTCCATCCAGCTCCCTGCTTGTGGCCTCAGCCTGGGGAAGCAGCAGAGCACGACACAAAAAGCCTTGGTATCCTGCACCCATTTGGGAGACGCAGAAGAAGCTCCTGGCTGCGCCTGTTGTGGCCACTTGGGGATTGATCAAGAGGATGGAAGATCCTTCTCTCTGTCTCTCCTTCTCTCTAGAATTCTGACTTTCCAAAAAAAAAAAAATAAATAAATGTTTCCTCTTTTATTTAAATGCAGATCTGAACATAAAATAGTGATTACTAGAGCCTAAAAATGATTTGGGATGGGACACAAGACAGAGGTTGGATAACATGTACCAAGAAAGTAAAAGGAAATGTTAGTGATTCATAGCATAGTGGAGTGACTGCAATTTACAATAACTTGTATCTTTTATGACGGACTAGAATAAAAGAGCTCAATGATGCCAAAGAAATAAGAAAATCAAAACATTAATTGTAATGATTTGATCAGTACACAATGTTGAATGTCTGGAAATATACCATTTCCCCACCCCATATATACATATACACTTAATATGTGCCAATAAAAACAGATAAAACCCTTGTAAAAATGATGTAGAAAATTAAGATTGCATAAAGGCAAACTTGTTATAAGCAAAATCTAGAAACAGCACAAACTGGCTAGATAGCAGATTGGTACTATCAACTTAGCCCCTTACTTCTGGTTTTCTGCCAATCTCAAAATTCTAAAGTTTACAGGCTAAATTTTCTAGGAAATTCTTTCTTAGCTTTACAGAAATAAAAATGTAGAAATTTTACAAAATCAGATATGATTTGGATTGATAACGATTCTAAGGTGGAATCCGTCTATGTGCACTGCTCTTGAATTCCTGCTCGCAGCAACGTGTGGTAACTCACAATGGTTGCTGCTTGAAGCTTCTCAGCGTGGGGATAACTTTCTTGCAGCAATACATAACTACCGTCTCTCATTACTCAAGCTGGCACAATTTGCTAGAGTTCTCACCATTAGTATAAAGGGCAATGGGACATATTATTTGAAGAAATGCAAAAGAATTACTCAGTTTATAGACATAACATGCAACAAATCAAAACAAGTATGCTGATGGAAATTCAGATACCATTATCAACCTATGGAGATCAACATTGTGACATTAGGTTATTTTCCTAGTTGGTTCCAAATTTCATGAAAAACTATTCTTCATTTCAGAGGCTACTAAGAAATATCACCTTTGACAACCCTATGCCATGACAAGAAAGCTGAGGCAGCAGTTAACCCATGCAAACTCTAGGTTGAAGCTACTGTAAATTATGAATGCAAATATCCCATTGATTATTTGTTACAATATTTCTGTACTCCACAGAACTCTAGAAAAATTTCACTTAACATACACATTTAAGGCAACTCTTCATCTTTTGGTGAATGACAGCACACACCCAAAAAAAGGATATTTCTTAAATTGTAGGCCAAGGAAGGTGAATTTTTATCACAACCAAGGAAAATATATGCCATTTCATACACAAGAGAGTTTTGTTAATTAAGACATAAAAGATGCTGGCAAAGGTGCTATTCAGTGCTCATGAAAACCTGGGGGGTAAGTACTCAGTGGTATATGATATAAGTTACCTACCCTTCAGAGGATCATGTTCTGCCCTCATAATATCAATAAGGGAATTTTCCAAAGAGTGCATGTTCAAACTGTCATACATTCTGCTTCGATCCTAGAAAAAAAACAAAAAGAAAAAAAGACTTACAATCTAAGTAATACTATCAATAGTGATTACAAAAATACAATCCATATCATAAGCTCTTGACTAACCTACTGCTAATTAATTCATATCCCAAGAAAATCCTAAGAACTCTCGTCTCTGGAGTTACCACCCCACTTGTACCAGAGGACAGTACTTTGAATACATTCACCTCCAAAATTTCATCAGACATAACCAAATTTCACTGGCAGTATTAAGGCAATAAATACAACAATTTCTGTTTTTATTCTTCTTAGAGATACCTGAAATCCACATACACAAAATGCATTTTTAGTCCTTGATTTAACTAATTCTAAGCTTTCTCACATATCTAGAGAGACACACACTGACTCCTGGAAAGTAAATGTTTGAGAGCAGGGAAGATTTAATTCCATAGTTGCACCATAACTTTAAACATCAATCAAACATTCTGTGCTATTTGACTTGATAGTCTGAGTTTCCTAACAGTGAATGCCTACACACTTCATACAGTAAAACCCAAAAAGCGTGATACACAAAATCGAAACGGACTAAGGCTTAGGAGACATTCAGGTCTCACTCTGGAACTGGCCTCTCTAGTAGGAAATGCTCCTCTCTCTCAATCTCTGTCCAAAATGCAGGTGAAGGACAAAGGAGGAAAGCCCCCTCACCAGGTGTCCCATGCCACCACAACTCAGACTGTCCCCCGCCACCACAACTCGGACTGTCCCACGCCACCACAACTTGGACTGTCCCCCGCCACCACAACTCGGACTGTCCCACACCAACGCAACTCCGACAGTTCCACAACACCGCAACTGGGACTGTCCCACGTCACCCCAACTCGGACTGTCCCACGTCACCACAACTTGGACGCGTCTTTTGCATCATCATAAATCTTGCTTCCTGAATGGTCAATCCCTCCATGTACTCTATGGAATTTGATTATTTAAGACCTATAAACTTATACTGCATTCTGCTCAACACATACTCAATGTACATGAAAAAAAGGAAAAAGAGATACTAGCACAGCAACCAGTCTCATTTTCTCCCGCTGGCCCAGGGGTCTTCCCACTCGTGTGTGTGTGTGCACATGTGCAAGAATATGCAGGAAGCAGCTTCAAAATGGAAAAAAAAAAACACCTGTGTAATTTCAGGGCTGTATCCAGATAGTTTTATCTTTGTTTTCACTATTCTGTTCATAATTTGTTGATTTCCCTGTACTCCACTAAACCTCTGAGTTAACTAAAGTTTGGGACCTTCCAAACAGAGAACATTGCTGGCTTTCAAATGTCCAGACAACTGCTCTCTCTCCCATAAAAACTTTGTCAAAATGTGTAAGTTGAGTTCTTAGTGGGCCAAGACTGGACTTGTAAGTGGCAACTTGAGGACTACAAATTCTGCTCAGAATTCTCCATGGAAAAGAAATCAAACGGTAACTGAGGACAGACATTGGGTATTCACGTGAGTTTCAATCAACCTGACTTTCTAGCCAATGAAATGGAGGACTAAGTACTATTATAGTCAAAGCTCCAAGATATATTTCAAACAGATTACACAATATAAACTCTTAGGATAGAAACTGTACAACTAAGCAAGAAAAATCCTCAGAGGGTATAAAGTATCATGTAGATTCTAACAGTATAGTCTGTCAAAATACTTCATATCCTACTCACTCGGAATTATTATAAAAATTACATTACAGTTCAGGATGATGATTTTGAAGATAATCTATGTTAGATCTTCACCTAAGCTATGACCTTCATGATAACCATTAACATCTCCAAAAGAATAATTTTTTTATAAATACGTTTTATCTATTTATTTATTTTTATTATAAAGTCAGAACAGAGAAGAGGTGAGTCAGAGAGAAAGATCTTCCATCCGACAATTCACTCCCCAAGTGACCACAAAGGCCAGAGCTGTGCTGATCCGAAGCCAGGAGCAAGGAACCTCCTCCAGGTCTCCCACATGGGTGCAGGGTCCCAAAGCTTTGGGCAGTCCTCCACTGCTTTCCCAGGCCACAAGCAGGGAGCTGGATAGGAAGTGGAGCTGCCAGGATTAGAACCGGTGCCCATATGGGATCCCGGTGCATTCAAGGCAAGGACTTTAGCTGCTAGGCCATGCCACCAGGCTCCAAAAGAATAGTTCTGAAGTAACATTCTCTTGCTGGAGGACAAGAAGTATGCTCCTCCCCTATAATATGGACAGATTATTGAACTAATTCTGCAGACCTGTTTATGGGTTACAGGTAATATTTAAGGTACTAGATGGAAATTTTTTTTTGTTTTTATGATTTACTGTTTATCTCTTTGAAAGGCAGAGTTAGAGAGACAGGAACACACAGAAACAGAGATCTTCCATCCACCAGTTCACTCCCCACACAGTTGCAATGACTTGAGCTGTGCCAGGCGGAAGCCAGGAGCTCAGAACTTCCTCCTACTCGCCTATGTAGGTACAAAGGCTCACACATTTCGGCTATGCTCTCAGGCTTTCCCAGGCACATCAGCAAGGAACTGGATTAAAAGTGGAACAACCGAGAGAAGACAGAACAGGTCAACGAACCATCTCAGCTATGATGGACTATGTCAATCAGTGGATTTTTCAAAGACCTCATAGTGCTTGGAGTGGCAAGATTGGCAGCGATTCATAACTGTTGAAATATCAAAACCACTTGAGCAAGAACCTCAGAGCATGCCCTACATCCGGGACCTGGGGAGGGTGGGAAACTGGGTGGGCCTTCTCCCTTAATACCCCCTTTAAATATGAAGGAAACAATATGGAAAAAATTCTAGTCTTACCCACTTTCCTGTAGCCCTTGAACCTTTTTACCCTAATCAACTATGTAAAGATTGTCAAAAGAAAAAAAAAAAGTGGAACAGCCATGGAATGCCAGTGTCACAGGGCGCTTTCACCTATTATGCTGCAATGCCAGGCCATGAAAGGAGAAATTCTCAAATAAGCCAATAAGTCAATGTCAAGGAGAACTATATAATCAACTGAAATATTATTTTCAAAAATTGCACTCATTTTTCTTGGATTTTATTTACTTGAAAAGCAGAGAGATCTCTGGTTGTCTAGTTCAGTCCCCACACTGCTGAGGCTGAGCTAGGTCATTAGTTGCTGGAAGCTCAATTCGAACCCCCACGAAGGCGGCAGGGACATGAGCCATCCATCCCCTGCTTCCCTGGTGCCCTGTGGGCGGAAGCCAGGGCCGGGAGCTAGCCGGGACCTGCATCCAGGTCACTTCTATAAGGGATGTGAGTGTTCCAAGCTACTGTGCCAACTGCTACTGTAGTCAGAACATCCACTTCCAACTGAATCAGCGACATTTCCAACTATGAGGTCCCTGATTCCCTTTTTTATTTCAAATTTGTGGTTATTAAACAAACTCCTACATTAGGTAACTTATGAACAACTTCAACAACAACAAAACCAAACCTCAAAAAAGCACAGAAAAGTATTTTGTAACTATAAGCTTGGTTATACTTTGTCAGACTTCAGAGGTTATTACATGGGGTTTCATAACAATAAACACAAAACAGTTCTGAGCAATAAAAGAACTCATGGCATGTTAAAATTTCTTTCTGAATTTAATAGAACAGGCTCATATGCAACAGACATATATGTGTAATTCAGTAAATAATTTGTGAGGATCAAAATTTGACAGGAAGTAAAGATGTCTTCTTTTGAAATGCAGATACTAGAATATTCTGCTTTCATATAAAATGTCATTGATGTAAAAACCAAAAAGACAAATTAAATGGAGGCAATTTTAAAGTAACTTGTGTTCACACAAGGGCTGATTAGCATCAATAAATACAGAAAATCAAAGTAGCTTTTCCATTTGTTACAATATAGTTATTTGAAAACAGTCAAAGTAAGAATTTTTGAGGAAAAGTATACCCTCAACCTATTTTAAAATATGAAAACAATCTGGCAAATACTCCATCAAATATATGTTCAGAAATAAAGATAACCTAATCTCAGAATATCAAACTGGAAAAACTGCTTTAACACATGGTAGGAAAACTACCACCTCATATGCTAACACGTATTTTGTTCTTCCTAAACTCAGCCATTTGCCATGAACACTTTTTTATAGAAGTTGCAATAAATAGTCTTGGACATTTTGAGAAGGGCTGGCATGTTAATGTAGCAGATAAGCCCTGCCTGTGGTACCAAAATCCCCTATGAGATCCAGTTCACTCTCGGCTGCTCCATTTCTAATCTAGTTCCCCAATAATCACCCGGGTAGAGCAATGGAACCTGGCCTAGGTACTTGGGCCTCTATCTACATGGGAGACCAAGAGGACGTTCCTGGCTTCTGGCTTAGGCCTGTCCCAAGCCCAGCTGTGGTAGATATCTGGGTGTGACTTCTTGGGCAGAAGAAGTTCTTTCTCTCTCTATCTGGAATTCTTTCAGGTAAGTCTTCAAATGAGTTGTTCTTTATTTGTTTTGGTTTGGTTTGGTTTGTTTTTAAAGGGAAAAAATTCTGCTGAGAAACACAGGAAACAATAAGGTAGTGCTAATCTCCAAGAAGACAAGCTAAGGCTAGATTACGCACGTTGAGAATAGCTAAGGTGGCTCACAGGCAACATCAGGAGGAGGACAGCAAAATAACTCCAATATAAGGACATTTTTTGATAGATATTATCTTTCTTTCCTTTGGAGTAGTTAAAATACAATTTATTTCAAAAGATGTTAACCAGAACATTTTTCTCCTGAAATTGAAGAATCCAGACCTGGATGAAGTCCCAGGTTACTGGCTTTAGCTTGGTCCAGTCCGGGGCCTTTGGCGGCCATTTGGGGAATGAACCAGAGGATATATCTGTCTCTCCCGTTTTTTCTGTAACTCCGCCTTTCAAAAAACAAACCTTTGAAAAGTATGAGGCCAGTGTTGGCAGAGAGCCAGCTGCTGCCTCCCAGCATGCCAGGCAAGTGCCAGTTCACATGCAGGTTGCACCACTTTTGACCAGCTCGCTGCTAATGCTCCTGCGAAGGTAACTGGAAGGTCCAAGCATTGCGTCCCTGTCACTCCAGAGACTAAGGTAGGAAAACATTGTATGGAAAATTTTATTGCTTCATATTTAATAATACACCAGATGCCTGAAAATATATTCTGCCTAAGTAGAAAACACTACTTTTCTTTATTATTATTATTTATCTATATTGGAAAAGCAGATTTACAGAGAAGAGACACAAAGATCTTCCGTCTGTGGATTCACTTCTCAAGTGGCCACAATGGCCGACTTGAGCCAATCCAAAGCCAGGAGCCAGGAGTCTCATCTGGGTCTCCCATGCAGGTACAGGATGCCAAGACGTTAAGCCATCCTCTACTGCTTTCCCAAACCACAGACAGATAGCTGGATGGGAAGCAGGGCAGCCAGGACATGTGCTGGTGCCACAGCGGATCCTGGCACTTAGAGGTGAAGGATTAGCCAATTGAGTCATGGCAGTGGGCCCCAAAACATTAGTTTGTAATGTTTGTGTTTAATTGCCTAATTTTTATTTTAAAATGAAAAAAAGGATGTGGCATCAATACCGTGCCCCTTTTATGGTGAACACTGATCACATTTCTGATGCCAGCATGTTAGCACACCATCCTGACCTGGCTGGCAGCAGATGACATGCTATTCTGACCTCACTGCTTCATGCAGCATGCACTCTCACGAGCTCGTGCACCTTCTTCAACCGTAACAGGTAAATACCTTACTCATCCAACTGAACTTCACCTTTTCAAAGGCAAAGGATAGCATTTTTTCTCCATATATCCAACAGCAATTAAAATACAAACACATACAAAATTTTGAGCAGCCATTTCCTGACCTTCCTATATTTATTCTGAAGCAAACAAAGCTGTATGCTTTTCATTCTGAAAATAAAATTATGAAATTTTTGGAAGGCCAAAAACTGCTAAGGTTATTCAACTGTTCAGAAGAATTGAAGAAAATGGAAAAGTAGAAAATATTCAACCTAAGCGTAAACACAAAAGTCCTCTTGCTCTCATTTCAGGAGATATGATCAGAGTGATGACTACCAGTGTCCCCCTTAAACTCATCTGGTTTTAGAACCAAAATTTAAGGAATGCTCTTTGAGATAAAAAATTGGATCCAGTCTGGTAGCACATGCTGTTTTTATATAGGATGAATAAGCATTCAACTAATACATTTTTCTGAGATCTATAACCTATCATCTATGACTATATTACAATAGCCTAGATATTAAAAATGGGTGGGAAATATATTCCAAAATAATTTCTTTAACACAGAGCAAGCATCTGGAGTTCAACCTATATTCATATAGGACTAATCCTCTCAAGCGGACAAGTTAACACACATTTATAGGTTTCATATTTTGTACAGTCAGATGACATACTTTATCTTAAAAAGTACACTGTCACCCTACTATACCTAGTTAAAACTTTCAGTTCAGGATATTTTAGAATTCATACGAGTATGATTCCTTGCCTGGGGAACTAGCTAAACTGCATACTAAAGTGATTCTCAAAGAAAGAGTTATTTCATAATCATCCTGAAGGTAGAAATATTAGTAACAGTTTACATATGCTATTAAAATATTTTTGAGGTATTTCCATTTAAAAAGTCCAAATTATCTAAAATAAAGAAATGTTAACTCACAAAATTTTATCATACAATAGAAATAACATGAGTGCATAACAATCTCTTCTCCCTTTAATCTAACTGGTTAACCTTTGATACAGTCAAGGCTTTAAGTATTGAATATAAAATTTAAAACTTCATTTCCATAATGTGGCATGTTCTAGGCCAAATTAGTAAAAGATTAAAGGACATAAAAAAGTTAAATATTCTCCAACAGCATACTTGTTAACCAGTATCTACCAGTATTAAAATGTTATATATGGGAGTGGAAGCCCTGGTGTGGCAAGCTAACCCGCTGCCTGAGGAGCTGGCATCCCGTTGCACACCAGTTCAACTCCCAGAAATTCACTTTGGATCCAGCTCTGTGGTAATGACCTGGGAACTCAGTAGTGGATGGCCCAAGGTCTTGGGTCCCTCTACCTGTGGGGTGAACCAGAAGCTCCTCACCCCATCTTTAGACTGCAGCAGCTCAGGTCACTACAGTCAGAGATCTCTGTGTCTCTCGCTCTCAATGCATCTCCTTCCAATAAAATAACTTAAAAATATATCATATATGGGCCCGGTGTGGTGGCCTTGTGGCTAAATACTTGCCTTGCCCATGCCAGGATCCTATACAGGTGCCAGTTCTAATCCCCACAACCCTGCTTTCCAACCAGCTCCCTGCTTGTGGCCTGGGAAAGCAGCTGAGGATGGTCCAAAGCCTTGGGACCCTGCACCCGTGTGAGAGATCCAGAAGAAGCTCCTGGCTCCCGGCTTTGGATCTGTGCAGCTCTGGCCACTGCGGCCACTTGGGGAGTGAAGAGCTTCCTCTCTCTCCTACTCTCTCTCTATACAACTTCACAATAAAAATAAATAAAATCTTTAAAAAAATATTGTGTATGACACAAAAGGTCAGACATTGAAATACTGTTAAACATGTAAGTGATGAAGTACTTTCTGTAATGATAACTGATGTTTTAACCAATTTCAGTTCACAGCTGTCACTATATTTTTAAGAAGCTCAGCTTCAAACACCTCAGTCTTTTATGGAAACGTAAAAGCCCAAAACAAACGACATATAATGAGTACTGATGGGAAACAGATTACTTGTGTAAGACTGGTAGGGAGGTCAGAACTAGTACCCCGGTGTTCAACAGCACCTCAAGCGCCTTCTCTTCAAGGACACAGTGTACAGTCTAACCACAAAGACCAGGGGCCAAGGACACGGAACAGGGAGCTAAAGAAATGACCACAGAGATGAGAGAAAGTGTGAGACTCTGCTCAACAGTGCCACATGACCTAGTTCAAGGTCCTCCTTTTAGAGATAAGGAAATTATGACCTACAGAGATGAGAGCCATAAACTGTGTCACTCAATGAATGTCATAAAGCTCACGAGAGGAAGGGGAGGGATAGCCTCAGACCTCCTTTTTAACTTTCACATTATCTTTTTTCAACATCTTTATCTCATCACACCTTTGCCCAAGAGTCCACAGTTAGTGCTAGTATTTAAGCAGTTTATAAAACACAAAAGTATTTTTAAGCAGCAAAATCCTCTTTCCTA
The DNA here is from genome assembly GCF_017591425.1 of Ochotona curzoniae. Classification (NCBI taxonomy): domain Eukaryota; kingdom Metazoa; phylum Chordata; class Mammalia; order Lagomorpha; family Ochotonidae; genus Ochotona; species Ochotona curzoniae. Next base: position 6,999,731 of record NW_024467118.1, on the reverse strand, counting down.
GAATGTACCTAACACCCTAGGCTATAAACAGGCAGAGTGCTCTCCCCTGCTGCTAAGTGGCAGGCCCAGTATCCAGGCTGGAATGCTTTCTTTGCGACCTGTACCTACTGCAACTGTAAACAGCCTCACTTACCTCCATCCACCCCTGCCCTGCGCTCTGATGCCATATGCATGCTATTGCTTCCGCCTGTAGATGCCTTTAAAATCACTGCATCCTTTCTTCTCCAAAAACATTTTTCTCTTGCCACGTTCTAAATAATAATTTTCCTTTCCGAACACATCATCTCCTAGGCATTTATGTGTTCGATTTGAACAATATGAAAAAACGCTATCATAAAACTATCACATGGCAGGTGCGGGGGAGCCACGTGGTGGCACCAGCATCCCATGTGGGTGCCTGCTTATGCCACAGGAGCTCCACTTGCAACCCAGGTCTCTGCTTCATGGCCTGGGAGAACGGGGAAGATGACCCAAGTCCCTGGGACCCTGCACCCATGTGGAAGACCTAGAAGAAGTTTCTGGCTTAGAAGTGGACCAGGTCTGGTGGTAACAGCTATTTTTGGAGTGGAACAGCAGATGGAAAATATCTTGACTCTCCTCTGTAACTCGGACTTTGAAATGAAAGTGCCTTGTTTTTTTTTTTTTTTTAAGGCCATATGGGCTTAGTGGGCCACAGTAAAAGAGCAGAAATGCATGGCCAGCTAAGTTACATTGCTAACAAAACAACAACACATTGGTAAAGACACTGAGTTGGTTAAAACTGCTAACGGTAATTTACTGCAGTTAGCGTTAACCCTGTAGATTAGCTGTTTACCAATGCACTGATAATATATTCATACAGTTTTTAGGAGGAATGACTTCATTTTGATAAATTCACTGCAGAGGAGTCTGAGTTTAGAAGACCAAAGCCCCATTCACCTAACTCACACAATGCTGAACCCCATACTCATGCAAACTGGGGCTCTGTTAGAGAGAATCCTCTTGAGTGTTGGCAGTTTTTCTAAGACTTACAATAATACTTCTCACCTGGTTCCCAGTAAACATTCAAATTCAGTCTGCAGGATAAAAGACAGCATCCTGTAACCACGGGGGGTCTTAAAGGTGACTTAATTAACTTCCAGACTTATGACCCAGAGTTTCTTACTGGGAAGCAAAAGGTTACCAAGAAGATAAGACCAGTAACAAAATTTAAAAATAAAAATACTGTAAAGTGTTTTTATAAAGGTGAAAAAATTGAACTAAGATAAAGATGGTTTTAGAAACGTATCTCTTAAGTTTCATGACAAAAATCTAATGAGAAGTTCTGTAAAATATCAAATGTAAAAATGGATGCTAAACAAAACAATATAGATAAGCACAAATAACTTTGCAAAGGCAAAATCTGTTTAGTTTGACTAATGTTTAAAGCCAGGTGCTCAAGAATATATAATTTAATTATTTTCCAAAAAAAAACCCACCAACTTTACCATGCTTTGTAGATATAAAATTATTAGAATTTACTATTTTTAATGTAGGTGCTGCCAGAGGGAGCAGTACCAATCACTTTTAAACTTGAAAATAAAGCGTTCGCATTCAAAGGGTGGAACTGGGTGATCTTTCTTGCACAGTGACCTTGGATGTGCTCTCACAATATGCTTACACGTGTCACAACTGCAAGATAAACAACACACAGCAACGCATCAACAGTACTGAGCTCCTAGCCGACACCTGAGGAGCGCACACCGCGCAGCCTACCTGGTCTATTCTGGATGTCCCGGCTGCAGTGCACCAACTATCTTGGAGTGACTCTGAGCCCCAAGCTGGCAACTGCAAACTAGATCTCACCTTCAATAGCATAGAAGTTGTCATCAGAAATGAGCATTCTCCCCATGCCCACCCAGAACAAAAAAAGCCAAAGCAATTAAAGCTCTGTCTTAAACCTGCATTCCATCTTCTAAAGATTTAGGGTAGAGGTGGGAAATCGTATTTAACATAGTCATAAGGGAACTTCAACAGTTAAGAAAATATTCAAAGGCCTGGAAGAATTTGGCTAATCACTGTAAACTTTCAGGCCACAACATTATACACACAAAAAACAAAACAAAAAAAACACCTCCTCAAGCAGTGAAGACAAATTTAAATCATATGTAAAAAGGGCTAATATCATTTTCTGTAATCACAGGTGGACTAAGTACATTCTGATACATACATATACACATATATACATACACAGCTGATCATAGTTAAATCTAGAAACAGTTACAACTACAGGATATCTGAGTTGTAACATAGAACACAGAAAATGTTGGTGGCTTGAGATCAATAAATTAGGTATTTTAAGGCATTTTTTCTATATGTATTGAAATAAACAAAGGTCTTCCTACTTTCTTTCAAATCCATTTTCACTGTGTACTTAGAAACTTGTTACAGTCTCAATTTGTATAAATATTTCATACTTTGTTAGATTATATTTAAAACCAGAATTCAGGCCTTACATTCTGCTGCTTTTACTAGGGGACCAGTCACCACCCGCCCCCCACCCACTTTCTATTTGGAATATCAACATTAGAAACAGTCATTTACATACCATTCTTACCTGTAAGGGTAAGAGTGTGTTACTATTGTTGTCTGTCCTGAACACATTATCCTCGATCCAAGATTTGGGAGTCAGCGACGGAGCAGAGCGAGTGAATTTCGGCGGGGCTATGACGTTGCCGGAGAAGGGCTTCTTGAGCGGAGAGATCTGATTCATAGCTCCGGGAATGGCCATGTTCCCAGCTCTGCGATGGTCGCGGCCGTGCACCGCTCCCCAGGACACGCTGCCAGGGCCCCACCCACTGCTCTGATGGTTGCTCCAGGGAGACTGCTTCAGAAGAGGCTGGGGGAAACACACTGATTTAGATTAAACGCATTTAAAGAGCTGCTAATTCAAATTCAAAACTTAGTTAGGAACTTACAATATTAAAAAAATATATACTTAAAGGTAAGAGAAAGCATCCCCTAGTTTTGCTACAAATAACCATATTCCTTTAATGCTGGATAAGTTTTCATCCTCTTTTCAGCTATATTTCCTGAAACTTGTTAAAACAGAACCATGCAATTGCTTGTTTTTCATGCAGGGAGAACTGTGTACCTGATAAATATGAAGAAAACAATACGAAACAATATATTTTTAAATTAAAAATAATTTTAAAGATTTTCAAAGATTCCACATACTTGTGATCTTAAACAACTTACTACGGGCACACAAGCAAAACTACGACATGATTCATTAAAATGTCACAGTTTTATGACAAATATTTTGAATAGGTTTCCAACACAAGCTGAAAGACTACAAATGTAGGTAACCATAACATTTAGGGTTACTTGCACGAATTTAAAATGTCTTAAGACAGTAAAATAAATGCCATTTTGGAGACACTGTTTATTCAACTTCGAAGGTTTTTATTTTACTCTAGTTTAAATATAGCTTACTTGAAGGGTTTTTTTTTTTTAATTTTCATTTAATTATCCAAGAACTGTTAGGCAATTATCTGCTGTTACCCCTAGGTGGACCCACTGAGACATGCTGTTTAAGTAGCCAGTATCAGAAAACCTGGGACAAGTCTCCATTTGCAAGCAAGGGTTATATCCCAATCTAGAACCCTTGGCAAGAAAAGTGCAACCTGACACACCGCATTAAAGATCGGAAAAGCTACCAACAGGATACAACTGAAGCTTCTTCTTTTCGACACTGATTGCCAATTGATTGCTAGCAACTGTATTGTCAGTAAGTTTACACTTTGTGTTTATAAGTTCATACTTTGTGTCAAGATGTAGTTAAGTACGAACCAGGCAGTTATCAAAAACATAGACACACACTCAGAAACTAGACCTGCTTCTTGGGATTTTTTAAAGCCCCGGTTTCTAGAACCATGTTTTTCCTTTTCAAATATAAGCATGATCTTATGTATGCCATTCTTTCCCTCTACAACACATAATTCAAAAAGTGTGACTAAGGGGCCAGGCATGGTAGCCTAGCAGCTAAAGTCCTTGCCCTGCACGCTAGAAGGATCCCATATGGGCACCAGTTCTAATCCTGGCTGTTCCACTTCCCTTTCAGCTCTCTGCCTGTGGCCTGGGAAAGCAGTGGACCACAGCACAAGGCCTTGGGACCCTGTACCTGCCTGGGAGAAAAAGAAGCTCATGGCTCCTGGCTCCTGGCTTCGGATCGGTGAAGCTCTGGCCGTTTTGCCAGTTGGGGACTGATTCAGTAGACAGAAAATCTTCCTGTCTCTCCTCCTCGCTGTATATCTGAATTTCCAATAAAAATAAAATATATCTTTAAAAAAATACTTAACAGTGTGACTAAGGGACAATGCACATCACCCACTCTGGAAGACCTTCGTTTGCCTCCTGTATCAGCCAGTGCCGAGTTCCTCAGGAAAGCTGGGGACCTCTCACACCCACCCGGAAGACCCATCATTTGTCCAAAAGCAGAGGACAGCTAAGTCCGGATCCAGCTGGATGTTCCTACGTTCTGCATCACAATTTTAAGAATGCAGAATCGCACATAGCTAGCTTTCGGTCGCAAGTTTTCCACTACAAAATGAAGACCGTGAGAAACAAATGGCTGTTTCAGATTAAAAGGCAGAGAGCATTTTAAAATTCTGCATTTCCAACCCTGTAGGCCTTATTTGCTCCAATAAAATCTGCTGCTCCTCTCTAGTTAATTAAAACAAAAGCCAAGTATTAACTTGGAGTAGTTGAGATGGTATTTAAAGGATAAGTCTGGCAACTTGGCTCAAGAGAAAGCTGGTTAAGGTTCACTTTTGCTTCTGTCAGCCCGTCATCAGGGACCTAAGAGATACGCTGGTGAGATTCAACAACACTTTAGTGTCAACCAACCCAGCGGTCCCCCAAAACTGCCACGAGGGGTTAACAGAAGATATTTTGGATCGAAAAGGAAATACGTGTTAAAACAAAACAAAAACAAATCCTGCCCAGTGCGATTCCACTAAAAATAAACACCACGCCCCATCATTCCCTCCAGGAAAGTCACTCCCCAACCCCATTCCCCAAAAAGGTTCCACAAACACGGATCCCAGATTTAAGTTTTACGTTCAAATCACCTAGTTCCCCAACATTAAAAAGCCCAGAAATTAAAGCCACCTCTGCAGCACCTGCGTCCCAGCCCTCCGAGCGGTCCCTACCAGCCGGCGCTCCAGCCCCTGACAGCCCGAGGACGCGGCGGGCGCAGCCCGGACCCGCAACACCCCGACCCGCAGCAGCCCCGGCCCGCAACACCCCGACCCGCAGCAGCCCCGGCCCGCAACACCCCGGCCCGCAACACCCCGACCCGCAGCCCGGCCACGGCGGCGGGCGTTGGAAGCGGCCGGAGCGCCCTCCGCTCCCGGTGCGCTCCCGGGCCGGCCAACTCGGAAGGAAACGAAACTCGGAAGCAACCGAAGAAAAGCCCTTCCGCCCACTGGACAGCGGCAGAGCCGCCCGCTGGCCCGCACGCAGCGTCTCCCGCAAGCCTTCCCTTCCTCCTGCCCAAGTTCGCTGCCCGCGGCCGCTCCGCCAGGCCCGCGTCCCACGGCCCGTCCCGGCCGCACCTCCTGGGGGCTGCGGGTCCCGGAGCGCAGTCCTCCAGCCCGGGGAGGCCGGGACCGGGGCAGGCGCGGCGCCATGCCGCTCCCGCCGCGCCGTTCGAGGGGGCGCCCCGGCCCCAACCGGCCTCTGCGCGCCTGCAGCCCTGGGTGGCCTCGGCCCGGCTCGCTCCGGCCCCGCACGCTCCCGCCCCGCACTCCGGTCCGGCTTACCCCGGCCCCGCTCGCTCCCGCCCCGCACTCCGGCCCCGCTCGCCCCGGCCCCGCTCGCTCCCGCCCCGCCCGCGTCCTCGTCGCGGGGCCGCCCGCCGCCGTACCTGGTGGTGGTTGTACGAGTTCCTCTGCTGCAGGAAGGCGGCCGCCGCCTGGTGCTGCTGCTGGAGCTGCGGGCTGACGGGCGACCTGCGGCTCTGCGGCTGCTGCGGCGCCGCCGGGGGCTGCTGCTGCTGCTGAGGTAAATTCATGGCGGGCGGCGGCGGGGGCACCGCGCTGGCCGAGAAGGGGCCGCCGAAGCCGCCGCCGCCGCCTCCCGCTCCGCCGCCGGCCGGCACGCTGAGTCCCGCGCAGCCGTGCGCCGACACGGGCGAGAAGCTCGGGAAGAAGGCCGGGTTCATGGACGACGGCAGCCCGGGGTAGAAGCCGTTCTCCGAGTCGGGGCTGGGCGGCGGCATGGCGCTGAGCGAGCCGCCTCCGCTGCCCCCGCCGCCGCCGCCGCCCGGGGTGGCGGCCGAGGAGCCGGGCGGCTGCGGGGGCTGCTGGGGCGGCGGCGGCTGCGGGGGCTGCGGCTGCGGGGGCGGCGGCGGCGGCGGCGGCGGGGGCGACGCGGTCTGCACCGACCAGGGGGTGCCGAAGCCGGGCAGCGGCGGCGACGCCGAGCCGCCTCCCCCTCCGCCTGCGGGGGGCCCCCCGCCGCCGCCGCCGCCGCCGCCGCCGCCGCCCGGGTGCGGAAGGTCCGGGCTCTGCAGGCTGCTGAAGGCGCCCGCGCCCAGCGCCCCGCCGGGCAGCAGGGTGCCGGGGCTGCCGAGCAGAGGGTGGTTGGGGGACTCCATGGAGCCCGGCGGCGCGGGGTTCAGCGGCGGCGTCGAGGAGGCCAAGCCCGCATTGGGGGACTCGGCGGCGCTGCCCTCGCCCGCGCCCGGGGTCTTGCGAGGGCTGCCCGCGCCTCCTCCGTGGCGGCGCCGCGGGAGTTGCGGGAGCGGGGTCGGGTCGGCCGGCCGCGGCGGCGGGGAGAGGTCCTGCGGCGGGAGGTGTTGCGGGTGCGGGCGGCACGAGTGCTGCGGGCGCCGGGCGACGTGCGCCGGCTGGAGGAGCGGGCCGGGCGGCGGCGGCGGCGGCGAGCTGAACCGGCCCGGGCAGTGGAGCGGCGGCGGCGGCGGCTTCGGGTCCGGAGGGTGGGGAAGGCGGGGAGGGCTCAACTCTTTCCTCTTCTGGCTGCTCGGCTGCTGCGGCTGCCGCTTACTGAAGTCCTGCGGGGAGGAGGTGCGGCAGCAGCAGCAGGAGGAGGCGGAGGAGGAGGAGGGGTGGTGCAGACTCGGTTTGAAGTCCTGGGAGGGGAGGAGGTGGGTCACACCCGCCTCGCCGCCGCCGCCGGGGTGGTGGCTGGGCAGTTTCTCCGGGGCCGCCGCCCCCGAGCGCGGCCGCGCCGGCTGCTGTGTCAGCCCCGGCGGCGGCTCATCCTGCATGGTGTGCTGCTGCGCCGGGAGCGGGGAGGAAGAGGAAGCGGCGGCCGGGGGGGACGCGCCGCCGCCGCCGCCGCGGGGGACGGACGAGGGGGAGGCGGCCTTCGAGAAGCCGGTGACAGGCGACGGCGGCGACGGGAGCCGGCCGGAGGGCGTGGCGGCGGGCGGCGGGGCGGCCTGGGGACCGCACGCCCCGCCCGCGCACCGGGCCCCGGGGCTGCCGTGCCGCAGCGGGGCGCTCTGCTGCGGCAGCCCGGACTCCACGTCCCTCACGGGACGGGGCTGGCGGCGGCGGGGAGGGGCTCGGGGACCCCCGGGCGCGGGGGGCGCGCGCGGCCGAGGAGGAGGGCGGCCAGGGGCCGGTCAGTGACACGGGGGACGCGGTGACTGAGCCGGGGGCCGGCGACACTCGGGCCCCGCCGCCGCCGCCGCCGCCCCGGCCGCCTCAGAACCCCGGAACGTGCGTCAGCACCACCTCACAATCGCGCCGCCCCCCGCCGGCCGTCCGGCACGCGCGCTCCCCGGCCCGCCCCTCAGGCGCACGCCGCGTCGGCCGGGGCGCGCTCGGGGCTTGGGGGGCGCGCTCGGGGCTTGGGGGGCGCGGGCCGGGCGGCCGGGGAGCCGGGGAGCCGGGCGGCCGGGGAGCCGGGGCGGGGAGCCGGGCAGGCAGCCGGGGCCGGGGCGGGGAGCCGGGCAGCCGGGGCGGGGAGCAGGAGAGCCGGGCAGCCGGGGCGGGGACACCGGGCGCTGCCTCGGCCCGGGAGCGCGCCTGCGCGCCGCCACCAGGGCGAGCACGCGCCGGCGGCCGGGACGGTTCCCGGACAACGGCCCCGCGGGGTCCGCGCGGAACCTGCGCGGGTGGCACGCGCCCGCCGCTCGGGCCCCGCCTCCTTCCTGTGCCCCTCCGTCCAGCGCTCGGTCACGTGAGGTCCGGCAGCCGGGACCCGAGCGGGGTAAACTGAGGCCCCGCGGATGCGCGCCCGGGCGGGCTCCCTGCGCGGGTGGGAAGGTGCGTGCCGCGGCGTCGCTGCCGCAGCCCGGGGAGCCTGCTGTTTGGCCGGCGTGCCCGCTTCAGGGACCAGCCGCCTGCGTCCGCGAGCCAGCGCGGCTCCGCGCGCTTAGAGTGTGGGTTCCGACGCCAGCTCCCACGGTAACCGTGGGCCGCTCCAAGCCTTCCCGTTTCAGGAAAGCTCCGGAGGCGCGAGCACTGGGGGTGCGGGACTCCTCCCCGCTGCATTCACCCCGGCTGCTCCGCCCCTCCCCCCCAAGGAGCCTCTAATTTAAACATTTCCGAAGCATTATTAATTTTCCGCACGGAAAGATTGCTCGCATCGTGGTGGGGGGAGCAGAGGTTCTGACTCAGCAGCGGACTTGTCGAGGCTTGCAAAACCCAAGGGGAGAGCATCGGCCCCGGCACGGGGGAGGGAAAGTCATGTTAGCTTTCCGTACATAGAGCAAAGTCGTTATTTGACTGTCTAGATAAAAAATAACCAAGTGAACCTTGTTGCAGTTTTGCGATTGGAACATTGTTTTTGTGCTTGGCAAAGTGGAATCACCGAGCGTGGTGCTGGAAGTAGCAGTTCCAATCCCCAAAACTTTACTAGTGAGTTCCAGACGACTAGATTTTCAAATGGACTGAGATGCGATATTGGATGTGACAAATTAGCATCCTCTTACTGCTGTCAGCTGAGTGCTCATTTTTATGAGTTCGTTCTCTGTTAGATTTGATATCTGCATCTGTTCTGCATTTCAGAGTTGTGTAAGTCAGAGTGAGCGCAGTGCAGTGAGCGTCGCTAGGGGAAAATGCCCCGTGTATGATGTTTGTCTGATATCCTGCCTAATGTACTCATTTTCATCCTGCCTTGACAATAAAGACAAGTACTTACCAACAACAAAAGCCGTGTGAATTGTCCAGAAATTGGTCTGCTGAATACAAAAATTGGCTCGATTTAATCTCAAAATCATTTGTAACCATCAGGCAAAAATGAAAAACAGAGTTCTGAGAGCATTAGGATTAAAGTATACAGGGCTATTTTCTCAGCACCTGTTGACATCTTGCTGTATGATATTCACGGACACATGTCACAGGGCCAAGGCCGCTTCAGCAGGCTCGGTGTGTAATAGGTTGTATGCGATTGGAAACATCTGCAGATGTGGAAGAGAATGTGGGCATTAACATTAACTTGGTAATCTATTAGAACTGCAATCAATACAGCATAAGAAGTAGAGCAAAAGTTGGAAGAAGAAAAGATAAATGATTTGGGGGCAAAGCATTTTTATATCCATGCATACTTTTCTTTCATGTATCTATTTTTTTCCCATAAACTTTTTGAAGACCCCGGGTTAAGTTTGAAAGCTGAATAGTTCTTTCCTGGTTGTAGTTTTAACAACATTCTTAGCCCCCTGGACTAATAGTTGCCTTGGAGGATTTAGAACTCTAAAGCACAGGGATAAGCCATGGGGTACACTAGATTCCAAGTCCTGGGATTAGGCCCTTCACTTGTCATGTTGACATCCCAGGGAGGGCCCCCTAAGTTTTTTTAAATTATTTTTAAGGATTTTTTTTTTTAATTGGAAAGGTGGATATACAGAGAGGAAGATGGTTCACTCCCCAAGCAGCTGCAATGGCTGGAGCTGAGACAACCGAAGCCAGGAGACTCTTCCAGGTCTCCCACACGGGTGCAAGGTCCCAAAGTCTTGGGCTGGCCTTGACTGCATTCCCAGGCCACAAGCAGGGAGCTGGATGGCAAGTGGAGCTGGCGGGATTACAACCAGCATTCATTGTATCCTGGCGCATTCAAGGTGAGGCCCTTAACCGCTACGCTATGGTGCCGGGCCCCTCATAGATTTTTACTTGCTGACATCTAAAACTTCTCAGCAGGTAAGCATCCCATTACTGAAAATATTCCAACAGAAACAGTTCCTGGAATGGATGTGGAATGGTGGGATTGGGGGCTGCAGTAGGTAGCAGATGAGGAATTACAAGTATTAGAACGTTCTGTGCCAATATCTTATGCTAATATCTCCTTTGTCGTGATCTTCCTCTTGTGTTCTCCATGAAAATGTGTTAGTTTTGTGATCTGTAACTGGGATCTTAACTTTTGGCAGTCCCTTGTTTATTCCCACTGATCCCGCGAAGCATTTCGATTTTTTCCTCCTCTAATTTAATATACACACAAATTCACACAAATTTAACTGAAATTTATTTAGTAAGCAATTCATTCTCTTCATATATGGCAAAAGTTCATTTTTAAAGTCCTACACTCACTGGATTTATCTCAAATCACTTAAGACTCACAATTGAGTCATGAGCCGGAACTGCAAACCTTCACGGAGGAAGACCTTGTCACACAGCTGCTCTGAGAACCTCTCCTCGCGCCTGCTGCTGGGCCGGCCGCTTGTTCGTTGAGGAAATGGAAGCCGTCATAGAACTCCCACCATCACCCTCCTTTGTTCTCGCACACCTTGCCTGCCTGCGGCAACCGGGGTTGACCGGTCCTTGCTGCTTTGTGAGTCTTGCCTCTCCTCTGGCTGTTCTCTCTGTCTCCTTCCTCTTTAATGGGAGCACTTCTAGGTCTACAAAAGTGTGCTTTGCCAGTTCTGTTTTAGGAAAACAGAAGCAAACGCCCTCTGGCCTCCTGCTCTCCCTGCTTTACTGCCCCCTTTTTCTGCTGTTACTGGAATCTCTGAGTGCATCATAAACACCCTGAATTCATCATGTCCAAAACGGAACCATCCTGTTCACTATTCTGTACCCCTCGGACGCTCTGTCATTGTAGTTACTCAGGTCAGCAACCTTGGGGCAGCAGCCGGACTTCTTTCTTGCCTCACATCGAAGCCATCTGAGTATACCGCTCGTTCTTCCTTTAAATCGCATCTAAAATCCAGCCACTTCTCACCACTTCTACCACAAGCATCTGGGTGCAGCCCACCCCTGGGCTGTGCCTCTCACCTCCTGCCTCCAGTTTTCGATCTTGTCTCCCCAGTCTGTGTTTAACATTTGCAGAATGGGCACACAGTGGCCCTTCTGAAGTGGACCACAGATCATGCCATCTCACTTCCACTGCCCAATATATTTTCCTCAGAATAAGCATCAGAACGTTTTCAGTAATTCAAAGATTCTTCCTGATTGTCCCTGTGGACAACTCTTTGCCCCAATGGAATGTTTCTGTGTTACAGCAGCCCACGTCAACCTCAAGGCCCTAGTCGTTGCAGTTCCCACTGCCCGGTGTTTGTCCTCCAGACTCCAGCAGGCCTGCTCCATCTCTTTGGGGCCTGTAAGTCATTTTCCTAGTGGTGTTTTCCTTGACCGCCACTGGCCTCTGAGATGGAACCTGCATCTTCCATTCCAGCTGTCCGTGTTCCTCATACACTGTATGCTTTTTCTCTAGCCGATAATACATTGTATTGTTGTTGTATGTTTTCCTGGTTAGACTACAAGCTGTTCTTGTCACCACGTACGAATGCAACAGTTGTCAATGCATGTGTAGCTATATGTGTGCAGTAGCAGCATGAGCGAATGTTTGTCAGCTGATTGTTTTTGGGTAGAAGCTTCACAAATGCCACGCTGATGCTCCCAGGACTCATATGCAAACTAATTCCAAGGTGCTAATAGGCTGAGTGGGCTGGGAGGGCGAAATAAAAGGTCCAAGTCATTTAACACTGGAACGAATAAACTTGGACTCCAAGGGACAAAGCTTCTGTCTAGGCAGGGAAATGGAATGTTAAAGTTAAAAACGTGGTTTTAGGTGACATGATAGAGAAATGTGAAAACTAGCTCATGGAATCAGACAATTAGAAGCATCACAATAAAGCCAACTGCTGTTGCCTCCATGCTGCTGGTTTTTAATCATTGTTGAGACAATAAATGATTAAATCCCAGGGAATGGAAATGATTTTGAGAGAATGTCGAGGTTAAGATTCACAGCAAGTGAGGCCGACCTCAGGGTCGTACTGCACCACGGCACCTCCTGAGCAGCTTCTCCAGCTTCTGGATTTCCAGCCTTCTTTCATGATCTCTTCCAAGACCTTCTCTTTGCACACCCCTTATATGTGGATTTCATTGGGCTTACACTCTTGCTCCTCTTCTCAAATCCTGCCATACCTTTCCTGGGTGAAATTACCCACCATTGTGTTTGCAGACCCCACCCTAGTGTTAGTATCTCTCAAACCTGTCTCTCTAGCTTTCAGATCAAAGTCACGTTTCCCGCTGTACGCTAAATAATGTGACCCTCGTGTCCCTGAGACACATTCATTCGATGTGTCCATGCCTGTGCCGCCATATTCCCCCACCCCAGATGTCTCTCTTTAGCTCTTTGAGCTCATGACATCGGCACAGAACTGGCCTCTCAAGCTGGAAATATGAGTCATTACCTTCTTCCCTCTCCTTCACCTTGTAACAACAATTGGCTCTCATGCCCTGTCAATTCTGTTTCGCAAAAGCATTGCTCAAGTGTAATCACGTCTCCAAGGTCAGTGTCCTAGCTCCGAGTGTTTCTGTTCCCGTGTGCCGCTCACTGTGGCAAGTGCTCTCTCTACTGGATCTTCGTCTCAGTTTCTTCCCATTAGTAGTCACAACCACTGTTAGTTTTCCACTTTGCGCTTATGAGCCTGTCTAGCTCCCCCCGTTACTTAGACCACGCTTCTTTGTAGGTAGAACCCGTCAGAATCTATTTGAGGTTTGCCTCTTAACTACTCGTCACTCCCTGGTCTTCTCAATCAGTCATGTCACTTTATAGCTCTAACTTTACACATGATGTTTCTACCTGCTGAAACTGCCCTCAGCTCCTGTCATGAAGCCAGTGTCTCCTTACTTCTCAGGACCCAGCTCAAATGTCACAGTCTTTCCTGATTCACAGTCAGTAAATGGAACCCTCTTGTGTGTTCTTGCAGTGTTGTCATAAGGATTGTGTGTGTGATAATACGTGTACTTGAACAATAGGTACTAGGCGGGGGAGGCCTGTCACCTCCCCCACCACTCCCACCTGTATCTGGAACACACAGTTATTTAATAAGATCTTGTTGATTAGTATTGTCCCATGAGAGCTATAGGAAAACATAATGAAAGGAAGAAAAGGAGAAAAAAGAGAGATGAAGGGAGAAAAAATAGAAGAAGGAGACAAATCATACATGTAAGGAAACGTGCCATTTTTTAGGAAACTAGTCAATGACATATGCTGATTAGAGATTAACTGCAATGGACAGACTATAACGATAACATAAAATCTCCTCAATATTTGTTCTTGACAATACCAGACTAAAAGTCTCTTTCTGTTTTGTTTTGTTTTGATCCAAAGATGGACATGTTGACAGGAAAATACCTAGACTCTTCCTCTGATGACAAGATGTAATCTCCAAAACACAATTAGGAGTCTTCACAGATGGTGTCACTCTCTGTGGAGCCTGAGAGATTCGTCATCCCCTGCTGAAACCCCGCCTAAGTGAGCAGCCATCCCTGTCTTCAGGAGCTCCTGCCAGGATGCTCATTGAGCGCCTAAGTAGACTGACTTGCCTCTCTGCTGCCTCTTGGCCTTTGTGCTCAGGCCTGCTTGGCTTGGCTATGTTACAGGTGTTGAAGTAGTAATTATGACTTCACATAGCCCTCTGTTTCCCCAGTTCTTTAAAATCATTCTCACTTCATTTTACTTGAAAGATAATGGAGAGAGACCTTCTGTGTGCTAGTTCAGTCCTACAAGGACTAGGACAGGCTGAGGATAGGAGCCTGGAACCCCAGCCTGCTCTCCCATGTAGGTGCCAAGGACTCAGATACTTGGCTGATGTCTGCTGCCCCATAGGATGCAGATTAATAGCAAACTGTATGGGAAGCAGTGCAAGCCAGAAGATCCCGGAACTTCTATAAAGGATGAGGGGTCCTAAGCAGTGACATTAACAATAACCACCTCTTCTCCTGGTTCTTACTGACTCACTTACGTGTCCCAGAGCTGTTTGCTAGATATTGTAGCATGTGCCACATATTATGCTAGGCACTGGAGGTACGTTCATGAGCAATAACAACAACAGCAAAAACCCCTGCAATTTATTCTGTGTACTCATAGAAACTGTAAATAAATGTTGTTGATTTTTTGTGTGTGTGATAATTGCCAATTCAAATGACCTAGATGAGGAATAAACTGAAATCCTAGGCTGAAACTGACCTACTAAATTGCAATCACACTTGCTACAACCTAGCCTTGCTGGGCTGGTCAGGTGGAGCCCCATCATTGTCACTGGCTGTTGAGGCTAGGGAAAATCAGTAGGCAGGGAGATGACATTACACACAGAGACACACCTTAATCCTAGCTGGCAGTGACATTTCCGTGACAGTACACTTGATTAGTAGGTAAAATGGTATTGTTCCTGTTTTATTCTTTGAAAACCAAAACTCAGACAAAAATGATTTGCTTTAGCTGGGTTGAACAAACTGAGCTTTAATTCTTCGGTATACCCATATTTCTCAGCCTCTTATTCCATTTTTTGTCCTTTGGGCTGGTGACAAAGTAGGAGGCAGAGAGGTTGCTGCCGAGCGAGGACCTCAACAGAGGAGAGCACAGTCACAGGCCCTTGGAGAGAGTGTTTTTGTACTTAGCCTAAGAGCTTAAAATCAATGAGTATACGAGGTGGCTGTACCCTAGGCTCATTGTACATTATTTACAACAGCCAAGTTATGAACTCAACCTGTGTCTTTAGTGGATAAATGTATGGAAAAATGTGATATATACATAGTGAAATATCAATCAGCCTTGAAAAAGGAATTGTGTCACTTGTCACAGCATGCATGAAGTTGGTGGATATTATGTTCACTGAAATCAACCAGGCACAAAAAAATCTACATTCTCACTTACATACTGTCTATAATACAAGCTTACAGAAGCAGAAGGCAGAATGGTGGTTGCCAGAGCCTTGGGATATGGGTAGTGGGGAACTGTTGGTGAAAGAGTAAAAAGTTACAGTATATTTAAAATCATATATGTTTAAAGTTAAAGATATGTTAGATTGATTTGATTATTCCATACTGTAGAGAAGTGTCACTAATACAACAAATGGAGCAATGACTGCTACATTTATTCAAAAATATGCTTAAAAATTGGTAGTATTGGTCTCAAATTGAAATCACTTATTTTCAAAATGTGTCCCCACTGTAGGCAACTGCCTAAGTTGCCTTGTACCTAGGCAAGTGTTACTGTCGGGAGAAAAGCCAAAATGGCTGGCGGGCATTCTGGGCCTAGTCATTGTCAAATGTGGGTTAACTATACCAGAGTGCCAGCAGAGCCACTATTATTATTTTTTTTTTTTTGAAGTTATGTGGGAGGTCAATCCCGGGACCCACGCCAGCAGGGGAGGCTGCGCATTGCCTGGAAGGGTTTTTGGAGATATGTGGGAGTAGGAACCACTGAAGGAGTATCTTACAGGTGTGGGATGATGTCTGGGGCTTCCAAGGACTGGTCCACTGCACTGCACTTGCAGGTAAACAAGGGAGCTGATATCTGATGCTTTAGAGAGGGGAAACTGGAGGGCATGTCTGGATCAGACCAATGCCCTTGTGGACTTGGACTTGGTAACATCCTCTTCCACCTACCATCACACAGGAAAGCCATGGCTAGAGAGTCTGCCTGGCAGGGCTAAGCCACAGCACCAATTAGTGTTGGGGCAGGCCCATGCAAGGCTGGGTCATGACACCAACCAGCATGTGAGAGAGCCAGGTCTGGAGGCAGATTCTTTTGTCTTCCTGTGTTTTGGAGAAGAGGGGAGATAAGGGAAGAAGCCATACCCAGCCTCCCAACTTCCTCCATACCCTGGGTTAGTGGATGACCACCCAGTGTCATCCCAGGGTCCCTGACGTGAGGCATGCTCCAAGGGTCCTGCTTAAGTGATTTTGGTAGTTCAGTAGTTCTGAATTGCTGTTGATTTTGCCACTGCAAGCGCTATGAAATCCCTCCAGGATCTACTGGCTGACATGGTCCACCTCAGAGTCTCCATTTGCCCAGATATTCACTGCCAATGCTTGCCTGGAGTAGTTGATCAATTTGTCCTGTCCTCCTTCCTCTGTTATGGTACCAGGTGTCCTCTGTAGACACCAATGGACTGCCATATCTTCAATGTGCACCTGGACATGCCATCCACTGCTCTGTCCAAGCCGCTGATGAAGCCCAGTCCTGGTACATGTGCGCCTCAGTCAGACCACAGATCCTGCGATTCTCCCCATGAGTCCAGCAGTTCATTTGGGGGGAATGCCCTAAAAAACTTCATCTCAGGTGATCTCAGACCTGACTCTTGTGTATACTTGCCAGTATAGCATCCAACTCATTCCGTCACCCACTTCAGCCTATGTGCATAATGGTGGTTGCAATTGCTGGGTCAGTTCTTTCTCTAGCTCCTTCTCCTATGCAAACCACTGGTGTTGCAGCTCAGCCCATTCCTGCCCACCACACACTCTGCCTTCACATATTCCAGTGGGAGCTGCGGCCAAGTCAGAGTGAGCCTCAATAATCCCTACCAGGCCTGCTCCCTGTCTTGGTTCCCATGCTTGCCAGTATGTATAGCAGACTGGTGCACTCCGTTCCACATCCTATTTAGCTCTCATACTTGTCAATGGGCTTTGAAGCCTAGCTTAACCCAACCAGCCCCACTATCCAGCCCACATAGTGCTGGCAGGTGCCATGCTCTGTCTAACTATGCCTTCCCCAGTCCTGGTTTTCATGCTATACGGTGAGAACGGTAACCCAAGAGAGGTGTCCACAGTTTCCTAGTGATGCCCACTGCCAGTCCCAGATCTGGCCCTCTCCAGGTGGTTCTGCAGTTTAGCTCAACAGAATTTGTGGGGGGATATTCTATAGAAAATATGTGCACTCACCCCTGTGGGTCTTCAGTACCCACTGGGCCATGCCAGGCAGAGGCCTTAGCATCCATCTGCATGAGTGAGATATGTGTCTGGGAGTGGGCCTGGTGGAGGAACTTGGGGAACTTCCTTCTATGCCTCAGCTCCTTCCAATAAGTTGGGGCTGCAGGTGGGCCAAGCCAGCCAGAGCTACACCACAGGCTGGGTTGGGCTGAGCTGGGCTGGGCCAAGTCTCAACACCAATTAGCACATGTGGGAGCTGGGATGGTGTGTGGGCTGCTCTGAGTTAGGCCATTTCGCCCGCAGGTTCACATGAGAGCCAAGGATGGGGGCAGGATGTCAGGGCTAGGCCACAGTATCTATTGAGAATTAGGTCTGGGGGCAGGCAGGACCAGGTCAGGCTGTTACACCTGCTGGCAAGTACTGAGACAAGGACAGGCCATGCCAGGCTGGGTTGGAGCATGATCACCACCAGCACACACAAGATTCGTACTGAATCTGGGGGAACGTAAGGTTTATTGAGAGTCAGTATGGGATTCAGATCATCTCAGGCTGGGCTGCAACACCTACTGGTTCACATGAGGGCTAGGACTGGGAGCTGACCAGATTAAGCTAGCTTGCAGCACCCACCACCGTAAGTTGAGACTGGGGTAGCTGGGTGAAGGCAGGCTACAGCACCCACTAGTGAATGCTAATTCGAGATGGACCATGCCTTACTTGCATGTGAAAAACCTAGGGCTGAAAGCGAGCCTGGTAGGGGAACTTTAGGGATACCCTGCTACGCCGTTGCTTTCATTGGTGAGCATGAGAGCTGGGACTGGGGTGGACCAGACTGGGCAGGGCTACAACACCTATTGACCTGCATGTGAATTTAGTTTGGGGGTAGGGGAGCACCTAAACTAGGCTACCACATGTGCTGGCACATGCAAGAGCCAGAATAAGTGCAGGCCAGGTGAGCTCCATCACAACACCCACTGGCAAGTGCCGATAGTGGGTGCAAGTCATGTCAAGCTAAACTGCAGTGCCCACTGGCAAGTGTAAGAGCTAGGGCTTGGAATAGGCCTCATAGGGTAACTGTACCTGCTGGTGAGCATGAAAGGCAGAGCAGGGCAACATAGGCTAGACAAGGCTGTAACAACCATTGGCATATGTGTGGACTAGGAACTGGGGGTTGGTCATGCTGAGATAAGTCACAGCACCTATGGGTGTGTACAAAAGCCAGATGGGATATGGGATGGGCCAGACTAGATTGCTGTACATGCTGGCATGCCCAGGAACCAGGACTAGAAGAGAGCCCAGTGGGGATGAGTAGGGGTTACCCAAGTAGACTGCAGTTTCTGCTATTGTGCATAAGGGCTGGATTTGTGGCAGGCTGAGTTGAGCCAGGCCACAGTACCCACCAGTTTGCATCGGACATGGGGCTGGAGATGAAACTGAACAGGAAACTATATTCACTGGTATGTGTATAGGCTGATGTGGGTGACAGACTGAACACAAATCTCAGACTAGCTGGCATATACAAGAGTCAGGTGAGATCACCCAAGTGAGGTTGTCTGGGAGACACCCCAACTAGACCTGTGGACTCAAACTCTAGTAACAGGTAAAATCAGAGGATATGAGATCCAGTCTTGAAGTGTATATATTGGGACTGGCTTCCCTCAGCTGTGATGCCCATGTAGTGAATCTGGGGGATGCCCATGTAGTGATGCCCATGAATATCCAGATACACATGTAGGACATGACAGCCAGGTCATGTAGGCCAGCAGAGGAAGTCGAGTGCCATGTCAGAGGATAGAAAGCAGATGGGCTGGACATCTCTCCTGGCTAAGCTTTGGCAGTAAGTGCCTGGGTATGTGGATGCATTTAGGTGGACTTTGTCAAACAATAGACATTGGAAAGCTTTTCTCAACCCTAAGTGATGAAATCAACAATGTCTTAGAGTTATCAAAACCACCCTCAGAACATTCACACCCATATCGGGGTCCCTAAAGAATCAACAACTGACCATCCCCTATTCTTGAATGCTGATGTAGTTTGGAAGCAAATAGTGGCCTCTTCCCCTGAACCCTGCAGAAATAGGATAAAAAAAAATTAGAAACATTTGTCCCACCTTCCTTTCTCCATATCTCGTCCCTCCCCACCCTGATCAGTGGCCTACTTGGGCATACATCCTTCTCAACTAGGTGAACAACACTAAAAAGGAAATAAATATTAAAAAAAAAACAGGTGTCCCATAAATATTGTTTTTCCCTTACTTTATTATAATGATGAAACCTGTGTGATATGTAATGGATATCTTTCATTTATTTGTTTTTCTTCCCATTCTGGGAAGCTAACTCCTTCAGTTAATAACTTATTCCATGCAAAATCTTAAAAAATTCCATGCCAAGAGAAGATGTGTTTGAAGTAAATATTAAGCTTTTTAGACTTTGATGACATAAAGAGTATTATATCAAATTTGATCTTAATACTTTTAGCCTCCCAGAAGATCGGAAGTTTTAAGCTTTACAAAGTCAAACTATTCCATGAAAAA
The DNA here is from genome assembly GCF_017591425.1 of Ochotona curzoniae. Taxonomy (NCBI): domain Eukaryota; kingdom Metazoa; phylum Chordata; class Mammalia; order Lagomorpha; family Ochotonidae; genus Ochotona; species Ochotona curzoniae. The sequence goes on along the minus strand of NW_024467118.1, from coordinate 6,980,114 downwards.
GAAAAAAAAAATCTTTAGCAGCAAACCTTTCTCTCTCTCTCTCTCTCTCTTTTTTTTTTTTAAGATTATTTGTTCATTTGAAAGGCAGAGTTAAAAAGAGAGAAGGAAAGATAGAGAAATAGAGGCCCTCCATCTGCTGGTTCACTCCCCAGGTGGCTGCAGCAGGTACCCACAACGCCTACCTTCCATCATGGAGAGCCTGGGTTCTGATCCCACCTTCTCGCTATGACACACCTAGGGAGGTAGCTGACGATGAGTGGTTGGATTCCTGCCCTCCGCATGGGAGCCCTGGGTTGAGTTCCAGGATCCTGGCTTCTGCCTGGCCTAATCCTGACTTTTGTGGACAATTCAGGAAATGAACCAACATATCCTTGATTTCTCTTTCTCAGAAATATACTACACAATGTTTCTCACAAACTGAATTAAACATTAATTTGATTTCGTATATGTATGTAAAATTCAAAGGAATAATATAATACAAATATGAGGTTAAAGGTTACAAGGAAAGATACAAAATCCTCAGCTCTTAAATTTTTTTTTCATTTTAAGTAGCCATTGGTATCAAGTTGCTAAAAGATTCAAATTTATTGGATATAGTTAAATGATATAACTGTAAAGTGATAGTGTTGTGATGCTTAAAATTATATCATTTGTAAATATTTCAACTTACAATGTTTTTAGTGATTTAAAGTGATACATTTGAAACTATTCAAGTACACAAGTTATATTTAAAATATATTCAAAATGTTTTTGAGAATTTCTTAAAAAAAGATTTACTTTTTGTTTGGAAAGGCAGATTTACAGAGAGAAGGAGAGTCAGAAAAATCTTCCATCCACTGCTTCACTTCCCAAGTGGTTATTGGGGAGCTGAGCTGATCCAAAGCCAGGAACTTCCTCCAGGTCTCCCACACAGGTGCTGGGTCCCTAGGCATTGGGCCATCCTCTGCTGCTTTTGGAGGCCACAAGCAGGGAGCTGGAGGGGAAGTGGAGCAACCTGGACACAAACTGGCATCCTAATGGGATCCTGGGTGTGTAAGGTGAGGATTTAGCCACTAGGCCATCATGCTGGGCCTGAGATACTTTTTATAGTGAAAAGTTAGAAGACTAGAAAAGGCAACAGAGACATTCTAAATATGTAAACTCTAGCTGGAGAATTTACAGCTGTATCTCCATGAACAAATGAATAAATGAATGAAATGCGTTGAATGGTGTCATTTACAAATTGCCTGCCTGCTGTATGATAGAAGGGTGATCCTTGAGGCATGGTCCTTGAGAATGGTCTCTGGCAAGGTTACGCAGTTAGCAGATTGTGAAAGTTAGATCCTGACAGAGATGGGGGCAGGAAAGTGCAGGTGTGATGCTTACAAAAAAAAAAAAAAATCCTAGTTTGAACAGATGTCCTATGTGGCTAGTTTTGCTTTGTCAGATTCCAGAAAATGAAAGCTTAAGGCATTGACTTACTGTAGTTCAACGGAATGTCACATAGTATTTGCCTTGGATTCTACAGGCATTTCTTGCGCATCTACTTGTCTGGCATTAAGCATGCAAAAATGAGGAAGGTGGAGTTTGTGACCAATGTACTAAAAGAATGAAACTTCCTGGTGAATCAGGATGAAAAATATAAAAGGAATGTATTACTTTACAGGTTGAACTACTTGGAATTGCAATTATTTGGCCATCTTGTGCCTATTAAGACTATTAACTCATGCAGTTCTATGTACACAGAATATGTAAGTCCAACTGAGTGAACAATAGATCCTGAGAGATTTATTAATCATGGCAAAAGCTATGCAGTTTGAGAATTCAAATTGAGTACTGAAGTGTAAAGAAGAAAGCATGCAAGTGAGTATGGTGGCAGGCAAGGCATTTAAGGTAGCAGAATAAAAAGAGCAAAGGCAAATGAAAACAATTAGAACACATATTTCTGGAAAGATTCACTTAGTTTTATTTGTGTTGAAATTTGAGATGTATGGATAAGAATAGAAAGGAGCTTGAAGTGGTAAAATTTCTGTGGGTCAAAGAGACATCACTGACTTGGAAATGTCCAGCCACTGAAGTTATCCTAGAAAATTATCTTAGGCATTTTTTTATGGTGTGGGGGTGGAGGGCATATTTTTTAGGAGAAGAACGTGGGTAGCTGAGTGGAGAACGAATGGTGCTCAGATGCCTGCATGCTCCAACAGTAATCAAGATGAATACAACAGATGTGAATGGTGGTTGAGAAGCACAACATGGATGTGCAGGTCCTAGCTGAAGCCATGAGAAGTATTTAGCCAGCACAGAAGCCCCGTGGCTCAAGTCCTCACCTTGCATGAGCCAATGGACATGGCAGTTCATGTCCTGTCCACCCCACTTCCCATCCTGCTCCCTGCTTGTGGTCTGGGAAAGCAGCAGAGGATGGCCTAAAGCCTTGGGACCCTACCCCTGCGTGGGAGACCCAGAAGAAATTCTTGGCTTTGGATTCGCTCAGCTCCAGCAGACGGGAGATGTTTTTGTCTCTCTTGTCTGTATATGTGACTTTCCAATAAAAAGAAAGAAATCTTAAAAGAAAGAGAGAGAAAGCAAGCAAGCAAGCAAGAAAGAAAAGGGATGAGATGGCTAAGAATGTGCCCGTGGAGAGTAGGTGGGCAGAAGGCTAGAGGAGGGGATTAGGAGTGCATCTTTTGCCAGCATACCTTCTGTTTACCGGTGAGGAACTGGAGTTTGTCCATTCTTAAATGGCCCTCAAAACCTACCTTATCAAAGAGGAGCATTCCTTAATTTTTATGGGATGCTTTCTAAGTTCCAGGTTGTTCAGAGTGCTGTGCTGTGCCACTTCATTGCATGCTTCCTATTGGATCTTTGAGTCATTATTATTCTCACATTCATTTTATAGATGGGGAAATTTCTGAAGCATAAGATTGTTCACAAATACTGATACCCTGAATTTATTTATTTATAAAAACTTTTGTCATAAACAACCATAATATATTATTTCATACGTATCCTACATTGGTATATGTATATATCATCAGTTATGTCTAATATTCAGCAGACTAAAATTAAATGGAAAGAATAAAACAAAACAAATGACGACAACAATAATGTTAGCTTTGGATCTTGCTGTTTGAAATTAAATCGTAAGTGTTCATAAATCAATAATTATGACCATATTTGAGTTAGCCTTGCTCACCTTGATTGATTATTGGAGTAGGAGATGGAGATGATTCAATTCCACCTGGCCATCTTGAGAGTAAGGGAGTAGTGGTTATCCAAAGTTACACTGTTAAGAAAATGCAGTACAGTAGATACTCTTGGTACTCCTCCCAGATTCCCTTCATCAAAACCAGAGCATCCATCACTTATCTGCTGTTACTTTTGATTGCTTACTGCTTGGGGCTGCTCACTATTCCATATAATTGTGTCCAAAGGAAGCAGCTCCACCAGGAGGCAAACCATTCCCTTCCCCAGCATCTACCAGATTGGTTGAACGTGTCAAAGTGCTTTCCTTGCCTTGGCCGTGGAATGTATCGTGTTGTAGATTGTGCTTCAGAGATCCAGGAGGGAGGGTGTCACTGCTGTTATCTCCTTGTCTGATTCTGCTTGCCTCTTGCCCTATTCTGGACATCCTGGATTGAAGCTCTTGGGCTGTGCTGTAGGATGGAATGAGTGGGCACGCAGTGACATTTGGTAGCTGAGCATTGGCTTCATTAGCAGTTCTTGTGTCCTCAAACTAATTCTGTGAGATGGAGGGAGTAGGCAGTATTATTATCCAAATTTTGTTGGTGAGTAAATGATGGAAGTGAAGTAAACCAATCAAGACACAGGTTTTTTTTTTTTTTGCTCAACAGGACAGAATGACTGTTCAGTGGCTGGATTAAAAGTCTGCAGAGAGGAATTGGACAAAGCAAGAAAACCTTTTGATCAAGAGGACATCTTTCCTTGAGGAACTTAAGAACTTGATCTGGTAAGAACACAAGATGTCTAGAAAAACATGCGGCTTCTAAAACAGTGTCTTTTTTATAATCAGGAATGCTCAAAATGAGGGTAGGCTCTACAGTCAGCAGTTGAGCCGGTGCTTGGGATGCCTACATGTCGTTTTGAAGTGCTTAGGTTCCAGTCCTGTGTCTGCTTTGGATTTGATTTCCTTATAGTGTCTATCTTGGTAGGCAGTGATTATTGTTCAAGGCTTGGGTCCCTGCCACCCATGGGGGAGACCTGGATGCATTTCCTGGCCCCTCGATTCTACCTGGTACGGTTCTGGTTGTTGTGACATTAGGGAAATAAGTCTCCCCTTCACTGTTGCCCGCTTTCAAATGTGTAAATAAGCTTAAAATAATAATTCTCCAAATTCACACTGTATGTGAAATTGTTCGTTGATTTTAAATATAAACTGAAAATAATCTATTAGCAGGTTGTTTATTTATCCTTATGGGGAATAACCTGGAATGTTTCTTTACGCATCATGTTAAGGATCCCCAGATCCTAAGGGTCTCAGTCTCTTTGGAGCCCTCTGCAGCTCATTTGCTCAGAAAGATGTTGGCCCTCCTGATGGGAGGGTGGAAATGGGGCTGGTGGGTGTCTGTAGGTGTTTGCTTAGCCTAATCTCCAACTACACATAGATAATTCTTTGATGGCTTGGTCTTCACAGATAGTAGAGGTTTCCCAAAGTTAGGAAGGAACTGAAACTGAGCTGAGTAACCAGCTTTCTACTTGTGTCCCGTTCATTCTGGTTTCAAGAAGAGTGTCCCAGTACACCTGACACATACTGTCTTACTTGAAACTTATGAATCTTGGGCAAGGGTGTCCTTTCATTTCTCCAGCGTTACACAAGGGTTATCTTGTCAAGTTGCACAATTGCTGATATAAATTCTGAAGCAATCAGCACCACAGAGGGTTCACAGAAGAGAAATCTGTTTTGTAAGTTAAGCGTATACTGGACTATGTACATACAAGGTAAAAGTATAATCTCTATATGGTCAGTATGTATAGTCCTCTGACATCTAAAATGAATGATGTTATTGGAATTAAAATACAGGTAGCTACATTTTTTTCTATTTACAGGTGGAAGGAAAAACAAAAAAAGGGTAGAAAGAGGATGGAGGGAAATTCAGTAATTCTTTCCTATGCTATTAATGTAACATTTATAATAGGAATTGTTAACAATGCATAATATAAAATCCTAACATTATTTAGTTCCATGTGAAGGTCTTTATTATACATATTAATTCTTCTTTATACGTCTTTGCTAAGAGGAACCATTGTCCCTTTATTGCAAGCAAGTGCATTGAGACATTGAAGTGTTAAGGAACTTGCCTTAAACCACAGAGCTATTAGTTGAGCAGCCTCTCCAAGTGCCCGCTCTTAATCCACCGTGCTGGAAATGGTGTGTCTCAGAATTTTGTCTCCGCTAAGTTGAAAGACTTCCAAGAAGTAGTGGCAGTTGAGAAGATCTTTGAAAGATGAGAGTGAATTTAGATAAATGGGAAGTCAAAGAATTCACAATGTTTGTAAATGACCTCTCTCTCTGAAGCTTTGCAGAGCTCTTCTCCCTGTCTCAGAGCTCTGAGTATCACTGAAATGTGGAGCGGTGTTACTCTGTACAGTAAGAACAGTGGAGAGACTCACTGCTGAGAGTGGGTTGCTTGTTGACCTTACTGAACTCAGAAGCCGAAAGTTCCCATGGATATACTCATGCTCTTCTGGAGCTTCCATCATGCAGATGGACGCCGTTCCTTCTTTGTTTCTCCCCATCCCTTCCTTCTATTCCCCAAGCCAGTGCAATTAATTCACATTGTGATAGGTGCTGCTGATAAAATAAATATATGTGTAAAATAAAATAAAATAAAATAGAAGGTGTCACTGGTGTTAGGGGGATTCAGTCATGTTAGTTGAAATGCCATGGGATAGGTAAATGCAAAAAAGGGAATGGTTATTTTTGATAGGAGGCAGAGGCAAACATGTATTGAAAGAGGATGGTACTTGTGTCTCAGAAGGTGTAAGGGTCGGCGATGATATGGTCAGAGCAGAGTGGGAAAAACATTCTAGGAAGAGCATTCCACAAGCATCCCAAAGACTTGGAGGAGGCAAACCCTTAGATGTGTTGGACAAGTGAAGAGTGGCCTGCATGGAGCAAGAGTATGAGACGAGGCCTTCTGAACAAGCCTAAGAATTAGATAAGCGTGTGTCTAGGTGAGATGAAGAAGGGCCCGTTACTGCCATGACTCGAAGTCGGCCTCCAAGGATCTAAACCGAGCCCAGCACCTGTGCATGATATTTGTGTTTTAAAAATTCCTTACAGCTGATCATATATCTGAGCCTCAGGGCTTCAGGGTGCCAGACACGTGGACTAACCTCTTCCGTGGTGTCTTATGCAGGCCTGGATAGTTAACGGATCCTCTTTTCAGAGTGAGAGATGGCTAGTATGACTGAGGATCCTTGGATCTTTGATATAAGGCCTAAACCATGTCTTACTGATAGTCACTTCAAAACTTTTTACATATTGATGACTACTAAATTTCATCTTGAATACTCCTACGCATTTTAATATATACATATATATTTTGCTTCCTATATACTAGATATTATCTAAGAATTTTATAAGTGTTAAATCATCTGATGCTGTCTCTAACAGCATGATGAAATGCAGTCACTGTTACTGTCTGTATTTTATAAATGAAGAAACAGAGGTTGAAGAATTAGCTTAAAGTAACAGAGTCAGCGTGGTGGAACTGGGACTCAAGAGCTACAAGTTTACTCCAGAGAGCTTAGAACATTCCTTTCCCTAAGTAGCATTTATTTGCTTCTCCAATTTTCTTACATTTTTTTCCTTCACATTTTTCCCAAACTTAACTACAAGACAGATTTTTTGAAATTATGACCATTTGCTTAATTGACATTACTCTAGACTGCACAAATACAATTTATAATAAAAACACACAATAAGATGATGACACACCTATATTTTGAATGGGGCTTTCATTAAATATCAGTAGTTTTCAACCCTGGACACATGTTAGAATCACAGCCTGCCTTTATGCAGTTTTGATTGGTTTCAGGCCCTCCTCCAAAAATTCTGATTTAACCGGTTTGATTCAAGCCCGGCCATCAGTATTTCTAAAATTACCTAGATGCTAGGGTTCACACAGGGTCAAGAGCCAAGCAGATCGCTTATTTGTTCTTTACTTCAGGTACCTACTGCACATTTACACACATTATTGTAAGCTCACCTGATAGCCTGATTAGATAGATTATAATTATCTGTGTTTTGCAGATTAGGATATTGAGGAACAAAGAGGATATATAATTTTCACAAGTTCACAGATAAGATTAATAATAGAAACAAAATAATGGGGTGAAGCCATGTTTTCTTAATTATAACTACTGTGCTAGCATAAATTTCAATCTGCTGGGTCATAAATTAACTTACTAATCTTATAATCATGTTTTCATTTAGTTTCTTAAAAACATATTTTAAGCCAAATTATATGAATATGATTTTAAATATAATGTAATATGTCTTTTCTGTAGTTTATCAGAACTTTTCAATATGGGTGACATGTTTTTGCTAGAGTTTTCTTTGTGTCTTTTACATTTCTACATGTAAATATACAAAGCACTCTACATTAGCCTCAAATACATGAATAACTTTTGAAGATTACTGTCTGTTTCTTATTTCCATTGTAAAGAAAGTAATAGGGTCCTGTGCAGTAGCCTAGTGGCTAATCCTTGCCTTGCATGCGCTGGGCTCCCATATGGGTGCCAGTTCGTGTCCTGGTTCCTCCACTTCCCAGCCAGCTTCTTGCCTGTGGCAGTACAGGATGGCCCAAAGCCTTGGGACCCTGCACCCATGTGGGAGACCTAGAAGAAGCTCCTGACTCCAACTGGCTCAGCTATGGTCTTTGCGGCCATTTGGGGAGTGACTGGTGGATGGAAGATCTTTCTGTCTCTCCTTCTCTTGGTAAATCTGTCTTTCCAATAAAAATAGATAAATATTGAAAGAAGGAAGAAAGTGTTAGGAATGCAGTTTATTGTTATCGCACAATATTTTGGTCACACCATGTGAAGAAAGTTTTCACCATAAGCAGTCTCTGATAACTAATATATTTTAAGCATGGTTTGTTACATGCCAAAGGAAGTAGCTACTGTTTTTTATGTATTATTTCATTTTGATACTTTCAATATATTAACTCAATAGATTAACTCATTTGTATAGTTAAAACTCCCACTGGCGTGTCTGGCTCAGGATTTCCTTTTGAGATATAAGCGTGTTTATTCAACTTGACATCCTCACCAGAATGTCTTAGAGATACCTCAAAATTTACATGCCAGAGACCTAACGCATCCTTGCTTCTTGTTCCTGATCCATCAAAATGGATTGGGTTCATCCCCAAAGTGTGTCTCGAACCCATCTACTTGTCTCGATTGCTGCTGCCACCGCTTTAGCCCTAACGATCAGTGTCTCTTGAAGGGACCACTAGGCTGTTCTGCCAGTGGTGTCCCTAGTTCACTCCTGACTTCTTGTAATCCATTCTCCACTCAGCAGCCAATTTGACACTGTGGTTGATTGTTCATTTTCTTGAAAGTCCCCAGTGGTTTCCTTGCCTTGGCCCACAGTGTTCATGTTCCAGCGTAAGTCGCATCACTGAGCCTTTCACCCTGGCATGGTCAGTCCCATTGGTCTTGCAGTCTTCAAACACTTCACACTTTTCCATGACACAGTGCCTGTGCTTGCTGTGTCCTTGACCCGGCACACCCTTCCCAATTTCCGTGCTGCCTCCTCATGTTTTAAGACTAACCTACATGTGGCTTCTGCATGGAAACCTTCATGGACCATCCTCTCCAAAGTACTGTTTTCTCAGGCCATCCTTCATTTTTTAATGGCACATGTCACCAACCTATAAGATTTAATTTACTTAGTTATTATATTGGCTGTTTATTTCATTTGAATGTAAATTCCGTAGTAGTCATATATGCCAATTTGTCCTTTAATACGGAATATAAATACATTTTAGCTCTGTGTTAAAAATATACAAATATCACAAGTGTTTAACATCCATTTAGAGAACATTGCTCTTTTCTTGATGTTTCAGGAGAAAAAACTAGACTACTTGTTTCTAAACTCTATTTTATGCAGTGATGATACAAGAGGAAAAAGAGCTGAAATTATGCTGCCAAGATTCTGCTATTATTATTAAATAACTATTTATAAACAACAAGAACCACATTTTCTATGTCTGCCACCATTTTACCAGACAAAATGATAGAACCAGGGGCATTCTAGGGTAATGAGTGCATCTTGTAAAGGCACAGAAATAAAAGTACTCCAGTGATTTTTTGCATAATAAGTGAATATGGATGGGCCAATAGTTGACCAATGAAGAGTGTGAAGCAGTTGATAGGCTTAGAGGATAAAGTGGTTAGACATGTACAAAAGCATCCAGGCTTTATCCTACAGGAATGAGGAGCTCTCCAGAATTAAATGACTTTCAACAGGAAGATCATGTGGCCCGATTCACCTTTAAAAATGATCATTTTATGGCCAGTGTGGCAAATGGCTTCAAGGGTGAATCTGGAAATATACTTAGAAGGTCTTTTTCAATCAAGGAGGAGGGAGATGTTAGGGCAGATTGGAAGCAAGGAAATGACATTGAGAATAAAGGGAAACCAACTGGGCATTGTTGTTATCTTTTCTTGGAATGATTTCTGTGAGGCTCCTCTAGAATACTGTTTACAGTCTCAGCTTGCATCCTTTCCCTATGGCTGTTAGACTGAATTTTCGTATTATTCATCAGTTGGCCTCGTATCTCATTCTTTGATGAATATATTTTCAAGAAAATCACTAAAGTATAGAACATCCATTATGAGGATTAAAAGAAGAAATGGATGTGAAAGCACTTTGCAAAGTACTGTACAAATGGAAGCTATTTTTATTACCAGTAAGTCAATTTAGTTTACAAAGAGAAAAATCACTTTCCAGTGCGTAAGCTCCTGTAAGCAAACTCTTGGGAAAAATGAATCATTTTATAACCATAGCACTTTTTTTTTTCTGCTTCTTTCATAACATCGTCATTAATTATAAATTGTTTATGTGTTGATTTTCCCTGGTAGCACATAAATCCTATGAAGGCAAAGACAGTCTTATGAATCTTTGGAAGCTAGTCTGTAGTAGACTATAAGTGCTCAGTAAATGCTAATTGTGTACGCAAATCATTAATCAGCTTACAGGAAAGGGTGCAGACAGCTAGCAGGGTGCCAGTTTGGAGGAAAAAGATGAAATAAATGATACGGCAAGTGAATAAATTCAGCGTGACTACTGATCATCTGTGTTATTTTGGTCTAGAAGATACATACACACATACATAGACTGTATAGCTAAAATATTGTCCCGGTTTGCTGCTCGTAACATTAAATATTTGGTAATATTGATAGTTAATCATTCTGTGATTTTATATGCATGTACCCCTTCATTCAGCACAGTGCTTTGTGCCTTTCTGAAGGTGCTATGTGCTATGATTTTAAATAAGACATTTGAAGATTACTGTCCAGGAGGAGGAAGGAGAGCTGCATACTGGCCTTAGTTAGAGTTATGCATCCTTAATATGGATCACTAATATGTATGCATTACAGCTTTATGAGCAAAGCATTGTTATGTCCATTTTACAAACAAGACACCTAAGCTGGAATAATTCTTGCTGTTGTAACTGATTTGTGGAGCCAGGAAGGGATCAGTCCTGAGGCTGGTAGCAAGGTCGAGCATCAGGGTTATGTTCAAATTTCTGAATCTGGATCCTCTTGCAGTTACTCAGATCATAGTAATAAGATCAACACCCTGGTGGAGTTTTGTGTTTTGCAGGAAAGATTCTGCAAAATGGGTATAATTACAAGATGAGATCTTAATCAAGGCTGCTCAGCTCTTTGGGAGCCAGGAATGGCATCGAGGTGTGATCTGAAAAGCGTCCTGCATTTAGGCATCAAAAATCTGTTATTTGAAATCTCATTGTAATTCTAGGCATGTGAGAACAGGAAAGACAGTGACATTTCCGGTGTGCATCTCTTCAGTTCATGAAATCTGAGGAATAATAGATGTGGAATTCAAGGGCTGACAAACTTACCCCTGAGAACACTGATTTCACAAAAATACCTTTGTTAGTATAAGAGTTATCAAATAAGAGAAAGCATAGAAAACTGATACATGAATTCTTACCTCCGATCCCTTGCATAGAGTGTCTGCTCCGTAGAAAGTACTTAATAAATGTATCTGGAGCTTAGCTCCTGCATGACTGAGGGAGATGAAAGATCAAATCCCATTGCTCCACCAGTGGTCTGTTTGTGTCCTTGTCAATATACCAAACAGTTGGCTATAAACAGTATTTGTAATCAAAAGTGTCATTCAGTTGCACATTTTTTGCTCATGTGATTGTTTGAGGTATACATACGCATGTGTTGCAAAGCAGAATGGCTGTGACTAGTATGTGTATGTATCCACATCCAAAAACTGTGCTCGAGGAAACAGTTAACTCTCAGATAGGTTTGGTTTTATTAAGTAACTTTTCCTCTTTGCTGGTGAAGTGTTTTCAGGAGGCAGAGCAGTTGGTGTTTAGAGTGGATCATATATCCTCCACGGTTGTCTATATTTCAACAGGAATTATAAACAAAAGCCAAGAGGACAAAGCTTAAGCCTGACCAGAGAGAGGATTTATTTGTGGAATAATGGCTTCCCTGGAGCCTTCCAATCACACATATCCACCGACAATCAGAGAATTGGCTACCAAAAATAGCCTTTGGACGAGTGTTTGGTGCAACAATTAAATCTCCACTTGACATGCCCTCATCCCACATCAGAGCAATGAGTTTCAGTCCTGGCTCAGCTTCTCTCTCTGTCTCCCTGTTAATATGCACCTGTGCAGTTAGTAGGTGATGACTAAGTAGTTGGGCCACTGCTGCTCATGTGGGAGACAGGTGGGTTGAGATCTTGTCTCCTGGCTTGGCCCTGATCCAGCCCTGGCTGCTGGGGACCACTGGGAAGAGAGACAGCTCATTTTATCTACCTAAAATAAAGACAGGTGAATATATAACTTTTTTTTTTTTAAATATCCTTTAGCTTGTGTAGTTGATGAGATATGTGTATGTCTTTGCTGGGAATATGGGCAGTACCACCTAGAAATCTGAACTTGCCTGTAATCCCATTATGAATAAACTTATTTTCTACTTTTAGCACTTTATTCAATCTCCCTTAAAATGCTATAAAATGATATTAAGTATAAATGTTTATAGCTGCTTTAATAAAGTAAATGATTTTTCATTATTCTTTCAATAATTCCAGCTAATATTCCTTGGTGTTGTATATAAAACAAGTATAAAATATCTGAACTGTGGAGGGGAGAAGGAAGATAAACTGCCTAGAAAACTTTAAAACTAAAGGAGCAATATGGTTTTTAAAGCCTTTGAGTTTTCTTTTTGTCTTGTAAGTCACAAAACATGAACCAAATAAGTTAGAATACTATAAATACTTACAGGTATACATTAAAAAAAAAACTCCAACAAATGCCTGCTGTTTTGTACAAAGGCCAGGTAAGGAGAAGCCTGGCAGCTGGGAATACTAGCTAACAGCCTTGTTAACTCCAAACATTCCGTTCTCTCCATCCATATCAGTAAAGACCGCATGATCAGCGGTGAGTAGCCTAGAGTTCTGCACTTAACCAGTGCTCCCCCAACGTAGCCCACCTTTGGATGGTGCTGGGGGTAAGGATTTTTATTCAAGGTTGTTCTGAACAAAGGCCAGAATTTTCAGCGATGGCTCATGATATGCCAATGCCTACTTACTTTCTACTGCAGGAGATTGTCGTGAGAGTTGGGTGAGAGACTACGTGTGCTTGCTGTTCTTTGTAATCTAGAAGTATGCAGCTAATGGGTCATATGTCCTATGACAGATTTGTTTCTGTCAGCAGACCTTCGGCATGAAGCAATTGGCTAGGAAGACTTTTCCTTTTCCATAGTCCAGATCTGCCGCCTGTTCCTAAGTAGCTACAAAGTCATGTCATGGCGTTTGAGGCTCAAACAAACTCCCTCTCTTCTGGTGCTTATTCTTTGTCATAATTAGGTTTGAAACCTAATTTCTTTAGCCTAAAACACTCAATTGCTCACAGAGCTGCCTCAAATAACTCTTTTGCAATGTGTATCCCTGCCTGCAGAGTCAACTCAAGTACAACCATTGATGTTCACAATTATCAGACAGGCGTGGCTGACAAAGTTGACACATCATCACATTTTGGAGCCAGGAGGAATTATTCAATTAGTGTAATCACCTCGTTTTACAGAGAGGTAGACTAGCTCATTCAAGTCACGCATATGTGGTCAAATTAAGACATTTAGTCTTAGATTTCTCCTGAGGCTCTGGTTTGACTATGACCAACACTTCTATCTTTGTAATTTTAGCTTTAGTTGCTCTGTTCCACACTTGAAATTGCAAAGGTGGTGTAGGTGAGAAAGCCCAAGAATTAGAGCTAGCAGTGTTGGGGTAGATGACTGACTTTGTTACCTAAATAGTACTGTTCCATAGACCATGCCTCTTTGTTTTGAATTCTTCATATATATTATATATACAGATAATATTTTGATTTTTTTGAATTATGTGGTACAATTTCATAATGACTGGGATTTTCCCCCAAGCTCCCAACCCCCAACAAATTTTCCCCATTTTACTACAGTGATATTGTCCTTCATAAGCAATCATAATTCCATCAGTCTCTTATTTAAATGTACCCCAACATTGCTGGTACAGACAATGTCAGATAGTCCAGCATCCCATTGTCTACACATGTCCAGCAGTTTCATTGGGAATCCATCTTTCGTTGGGAAGCAGGGATGCATTTTGCATTATACTGCCACATGTGGATATGGCAGACCCCGGTTCTCCATCATTATATGTTTCCATAATTGAGAAGCCATGAAACAAGGTCTAAACTGATATGAGTTAGAACAACAGCCTCAACAACAATGACAACAATAACAACAACAAATTACAGCACCATGAAAAAACGTGCCACTGAGTAACCAACACATTGGTGACAAAAAGGAATTATAAAAGTCTCTTGGGAAAAAGGATGCCACTGTGTAATCCATGAGCCATCAATGGATTCGACAAGAGAAAAGAAAGTATTTGGAATGTGTAAAACTGAAATAAAAAAAATCAAAACACATGGGATGCAACCAAAACAAAACAAAACAAAACAAAAAAACGGTATGGATCGGATTATTGAAGCTACACTTTCTATGCTGGTTTCCTTATATAGGGGAGAATATATGGTATTTGTTCTTTTGTGATTGACTCATTTCACTGAGCATAATGGTCTTTACTTGGGGCCATCTAGTTTTACATAGTATAATTTCATTAATAGCTGAATAATATTCCATGGAGTAGATGTACCACAGTTTCTTTAACTACTCTTCTTTGGACACATATCTACATTGTTTCTATGTCTTTGCTATTGTGGATTGTGCTGCTGCAAATATAGGATTATATATCCCCTTCTCATATGTAGATTTCATTCCTATTGGGTATATTCCTAGGAGTGGGATAGCTGGGACATATGGCAAGTTTCTTTGCAATTCTCCAAGCACTCTCCATACTGATTTCCACAGCACAGTGGTTGTACTAGCCTACACTCCCATCAGCAGTGAAGGAGGGTACCTTTCTCCCCACATCCACACCAGTTGGTGGTGTTAGTTGAGTTCCATATGTAGGCCAGTCTCACTGGAGTTAGGTGGTATCTCAACGTGGTTTTCATTTGCATCTCACTGACAACTAGGGAACCTGAGCATCTTTTTATGTGTCTCTTAACCATTTGAATCTGTTCTTTTGAAAAAATGTCTGTTAATTTCCTTTGCCCATTTTGTTACAGGGTTTTTTTTTTTTTTTCTGTCCCTGGTTTTCTGAAACTCTTTGTAAATCCTAGATATCAGTCCCCTGTCACTCGTGTAGTGTGCAAAAATTTTCTCCCATTCTGTTGGTTGCTTCTTCACTTTGTTAATGGTTTCCATTGCTGTACAGAAGCGTTTTAGTTTGATGTAGTCCCAATTGTTCATTTTGGCTTTGATTGCCTGTGCTTTTGACGTCTTTTCTAAGTAGTCTTTCCCTGTTCCTATATCTTGGAGTGTGTTTCCTATGTTTTCCTTTAATAGTTTGATGGTTTCTGGGTGTAGATTTAGGTCCTTGATCCAGTTAGAGCTGATTTTTGTATAATGTGACAGGTGTGGGTCTTGCTTGTTAATTCAGCATGCTGCTATCCAGTTGTCCCAGTAGTATTTGTTGAATAGACCAACCTTTTGCCTGGATTGTTTTCACTTTTCTTGTCAAAGATTAGTTGACTATACCTGTGTGGCCTCCCTTCTAGTGTTTCTATTCTGTTCCATTGTTCTTCTTTGTTTCTGTACCAGTACCAGACTGTTTTGATAATCAGTGCCCTGTGTATGTCTTGAAGTGTGGAATTGTGATTCCTTCAGCTTGATTTTTATTTTTCAGGATAGCTTTGGCTATCCTGGTCTTTCTGGTCTTTTGTTATTTCAGGTGAACTTTTGTATCATCTTTTCTATTTCTGAAAAGAATGTTGTTGGTATTTTGATTGGGATTGTGTTGAATCTGTATATTGCTTTTGGTAATATGGTCATTTTGATGGTGTTGATCCTGCCAATCCAAGAACATGGTAAGTTTCTCCATTTTTCAAGGTCTTCTTCTATTTCCTTTTTTAATGTTTCATAGCTTTCAGCATAGAGGTCTTTCACATATTTAGTTAGCTTAATTCCTAGATATTTACAATTCCTCGCCTCTATTTTAAAGGGGACTGTACTTAGAATTTCTGTCTCATTCATGGAATTATTTGTGTACACTAATGCCATCGACCTGTGTCCGTTAATTTTGTATTCTGCTACCCTGCCAAAGCCTTTTGTGAGTTCCAATAGTCTCTTGACTGAGTTTTTTGGTTCTCCTATGTAGAAAATCATGTTGTCTGCAAATAGAGATAATTTAATTTCTTGTTTTCCAATTTGGATTCCTTTAATTCTTTTTTTTTTTCCTAATAGCTCTGGCAAGGACTATACTATATTGAAGAGTAGTGGTGACAGTGGATATCCCTGTCTAGCTCCAGATTTTAGTGGGAAGGCTTCCAATCTTTCCCCATTTAGTATGATGCTGGTATTGGGTTTTTTGTAACCTGCTTTGGTTGTGTTGTAGAATGTTCCTTCTATTCCTATTTGCTTAGAGCTTTCAGCATGAAGTGTTGTTGGATTTTTATCAAATGGCTTCTCTGCATCTATTGAGAGGATCATATGGTTTTTAGTTTTCAATTTGTTGATGTGATGTATCACATCAATTGATTTGCTCATGTTGAACCATCCCTGCACACCTGGGATGAATCCCACCTGGTCCAGGTGAATGATCTGCCGGATATGTTGTTGGATTCTGTTGGCTAGTATTTTATTGAGGATCTTTGCATCTATGTTCATCAAGGATATCCATCTGTAGTTCTCTTTTTTGTTGTTTCTCTATCTGCCTTTGGTATTAAGGTGATATTAGCTTCATAGAAAAAGTTTGGAAGGATTGCCTTTTTTCTATGGTTTGGAAAAGCTTGTGTATGATTGGGGTAAGTTCCTCTTGAAACGTTTGGTAGAATTCAGCAGTGAAGCCATCTGGTCTGGACTGTCCTGGTTGAGAAGGCTTTAATTACTAATTCAGTCTCAGTGCATGTTTTTCATCTATTTAGATTGTTAATTGCTTCTTGATTCAATTTTGGTGGATTGTATGTGTCCAGAAATCTATCCATCTCCTCTAGGTCTTCAGATTTGTTCACATATAGTTGCTTGTAATAGTTCCTGATGATTCTTTGTATTTCTGAGGCATCTGTTGTTATATTTTCTTTCTGGTCTCTGATGTTATTGATGTGTATTTTCTCCCTCCTTTTTTTGATTAGTTGGGTTAGTGGGGGATCTATTTTTTTTTATTTTCTCAAATAACCAGCTCTTTGTTTCATTGATCTTATGTACTGTTCTCTTGGTCTCTATTTGGCTTGTTTCCTCCCCTGTTTTGTTGATTTATTTTTTTCCTAGTAATCTTGGGATTGCTTTGCTGTTATTTTTCTAGTTCTTTCAACTGTAAGGTTAGCTGATTTACTTTACGCCTTTCTAATTTCTTAACATAAGCATTTATTGAGATGAACTTTTCTTGTAACTCTGCCTTGATTGTGTCCCATAATTATGTTTTGATATGTTGTGTTGATGCCTTCATTTGTTTCAATCAATTTTTAAAATTTCCCCTTTGATTTCCTCTCTAATCCGTTGCTCATTTAGTAACATATTGTTCATTCTCCACGTGTTTGCAAGTCTTCCTTGGTGTGTTGACTTCTTAGTCTCTAACCTCACTCCATGATGGTCTGAGAATATGTATGGTATAATTTCGATTTTTAAAAAAATTTGCTGAGACTTGTTCTGTGGCCTATAACATGGTCAATTCTGGAGAAAGTTCCATGCTCTGATGAAAAAAAAAATGTATATCTGTAGAATGAAAAGTTTGATAGATATTAACTAAGTCCATTTACTGTAGAGTTTGGGTGAGTTCTGTTGTTTCTTTGCTGAGTTTCTGTTGTTTGTTTGTGTTTTGTTTTGTTTTTTGCTCTGTCCATTGATGTTAAAGGAGTATTAAGGCCATGCACTGTGATTGTATTGGAATCTATTTCTTCCTTGAAATCCATTAATGTTTGTTTCACATAGCTAGGTGCCTTGGCATTTGGCGCATATATATTTATTATGGTGATCTCTTCTTGCTGAATGGATCCCCTGGTCGTTATATGATATCCTTCTTCATCTCTTTTGATGCTCTTCACATCAAAGTCTATATCATCTGGTGTAAGAATGGCTATGCCTGTTGGCATCGCCTGCGTTGCCACGTACCCTGAGCCGAGCGGAGGGACTAGGGTTATGAGACAGACAAGACAGACAACACACACAACACACCGAGACTCATTCTTGTGAAGTGAAGCCTTTATTCAAAGTCGAACTCTCTTATATAGTCTGGTTGGCCCCTCCCAGGATCTTCCCAATGGTTAAGCAACACCTAAGCTCCCCCAAGGATGTGCAAAAAGGGGAAGCAGGAAGGAGGGAAATTGTAGTCAAACCACAGGGGCTAAATGTATCAGGCCATGATTGCCCTTCCTGTTACACCTTGAGAACCAAGCTAAGCTGTGGAGTTGGGAGACCAGGGCCTACATATCCCTGCACATTTTTCCTTACTATTTGCTTGGAATATCCTTTTCCATCCTTTCACTTTCAGTTTCCTCTGATGTTTGTTAGTGAAATGTGTCTCCTGTAAGCAGCAGATAGATGTGTTTTGTTTTTTGATTCAGTCCTGTGGTGCTTGATTGATGAATTTAAACCATTTACATTCAATGTCAATATGGATAGGTGGCAATTTGGTTCTGTCATCGTAGTAATGTGTTGTTCTTTGGTTGAATCTTCTGTTAGTCTTTTAGTGGGATGTTCTCCACATTTGCCTTTGGCTTTAGTAGCTGCTATTCCTTTTCTCTTTCAATGGAACATCTTTAAGTATTAGCTGTAGGGCTGGTTTGGAGGACATGAATTCTTGATGTTTTTCTTTATTGTTGAAGAATTTTATTTCATTTTCAAAGACAAAGGAGAGCTTTGCAGGATATGTTATTCTGGGCTGGAAATTTTTCCCTTTTAGAGTCTGGAATATGTCACTCCATTCTCTCCTGGCTTGCAGTATTTCCTCTGAGAGATCAGCTGTGAGTTTGATTGGGGTTCCCCTATAGGTCACTTGATTTTTCTCACATGCACATTTAAGGATTTTTTCCTTATGTTCATCTGAGGAGAGCTCAATTATCATGTGTCTTGGTGAAGGTCACTTTTTGTCAACCCTGTTGGCAGTCCAGTGTCCCTCTTGAATGTTGTTTCCCAATTCTTTCCCTAGATTAGGGAAGTTTTCGTGTATTATTTCATTGAATACACCTTTCATCCCAGATGCTCTTTCTGTACTTTCTGGAACTCCCATAATTCTTATGTTGGGCCTTTTAATTGTATCTTTTAATTCCTCAATACTTTTTTTAGCTTGGCCTAAAAAGCCTTTTTTCCAGCTTTTGATTTGCTTCCCCCCTGGTAACAGGAAATATCTTCCAGTTCTGAGATACTTTCTCCTGCTTCTTTCATTCTATTTTTTAGACTCTCCACTGTGCTTTTAATTTGCTCCACTGTATTCTTAACTTCTGAAATGTCAGCTTGCATTTAATTCATTTCCTGTGTAACAAACAAGTTCTCTAAATTCTTTGAACTCTTGTATTATGTACTTCTCATTGTTCGTCAGAAGCTTTATAATAATTTTTCTGAATTCTGTGTCCCTAATTTTTCCAATGTTTTCCTCAGTTAACTCTGAGGATGGTAGAGGCTTTTGTTCCTTTACTGGGGAGTCTTCGATCATACTCATTGTGCTTTTCTGTCTTTTCTTTTATGTTTTGACATTGCAATCCTGTTTGGTGTATTTTTCTCCTTAGTGCAATTTTCTATGATGTATTACCTACAGATCTATAAGTCAGTTTTTATGTTCAATCAATGTCTTGGGTTAGGAAGACGCCAACTTTCCCAGATAACTAGTGTATTGGTGGCTTTGATCTTGTCTAAACACACAAGATGGTGCCTAGCGAAGCACTGCCAGAGTGCTGGGGCTGTTGGCTTTCTGATCTGGGGACCACATAGATCCTGTAGGATATGAAGCTGGCGCTGTCCTCCCCGTGAAATCAGCTGGGTGTGACTAGCTGGAAATGTGCCCACTCCAGCATTTGATCCCTGTGCTGTTAGCTTCAACTTGCCACCAGTCTGCCCTGTGGAGTCCTTAGCTCCCTTTCCATTCCTTGCTTGGCCAAGGTATTTAGCAGGGTTGGACACTCCCAGCCTGTCTTCACCTCCGGAGCTCCCTGTGCAATCCCAAGCTCCTACCAGGCTGCCATAGGGCTGATCTGTGGCTGCCTCTGGATTGCTGGTTGTCATTGGAGTCTGGATCACAGCTCACTGGTGGCTGGTGGGTTTTCTGTTCCCTGTAACACCGCCCCACGGTCGTCGCTTCTTCCCTGTGTCCAGGGGTCTTCCAGGTACCTCCCTTTTGACTTCCTGACCCTTATATTTTTCTGTAATCTGCTTTCTGTTCTTTACCCTAATAGTTCTCCATCATCTCAAACATGTCTGCACCCTTTGCCACCATCTTGATTTTATTTTCAATTCTTTAACAAACTGATTTGTGCTCATTTTGTATATCCTGCTTGTATCTGCAGTCATTATTAATGAAAATAATAGAAATACTCACTTATACCTAAATCACAATATTGGTACTTGAGAGAAATACAATAAAGGGAGATTTACACACACGGAGAGAGAGAGTTAGTTAGTTAGTTAGTTAGTTCATTCGTTATCTTTCATCTGCTGGTTGATTCTCCAAGTGATTACAATGACCTGAGTTAAGCCAATCCAAAGCCAGGAGACAGGAACCAGGAGGTTCTGTGTGTCCCATGTGGGTGCAGGGGCCCACGGACCTGTTTAATCCTCTGCTGCCTTCCCAGGTCATAAACAGAGAGCAGGATCTCAAGTAGAGAAGCTGGGACAGGAACCAGTACCCATACAGAAGCGAATGATTCAGGTAGAGGATTAGCTTGCTGGGTCACTGTGCCTGCCCCATAAACTGTTTGTAAGGTGTACAATTCTATAAGAATTAGATAGACTCTGGAATCATCTTCAGTCACAAGTGAATGTTGTATTGCAATGGAGCCTTGAAGAAATTGAAAACATTTGTATTGTGAGATTATGACATCTAGAAATTGAAATTGAACAGAATGCTTAATAATAAGTACTTGCTACATGAGAACCACTTCCTTATCGTTTCTGATTCCCACTCACATGTAAATGCAGAGAAAAGTTGTAAGAAGAGTACAGGGCACATTTTGTATGAAATATTTAATGAATAACTATTTAATGAGCAAATTAATACCTTTGGTATATACATAATAATTTTTAGGATCAATGATGAGAAGTATGATTAATGTTCCTAGACTTGTGTTTGTTTAATATCTTTATAGATATTGCTAACTATCTCTTCCAATTAACTATATCAAGTTACTTTTTAATTAATTAAATTTAAAAAATAAATAAAATAAATAAGTATTATTATCAACATTTAAACTGTTTCGTCATTCTTGTTAGTAAGAATAGTGGAGTGACCTTATTGTTTCAAATTGCGCCCCTTAAAAACCACCTCACCTGAGGATGTGATTGGACTTTTAATAGCCTTTTATAATTCTTCCGTAAATTGCTAATATATACTATTTAGTCATTTTTCTGTGGAGGTGCATTTTTCTTATTTATTTGTAAGAACACCTTAAATATAACAGCTATTAATGTGTGTAAATTAGATTCATTGCAACGATTAGTATCCTGGCCTGTTATATGCCATTAGAGAATTTTGTTTAGGCTTTGTTTTAAAATCATTTTTGTGTATTCAAATCTATTATACTTTGACTTCTAGATCTTTTAAAGGCTGCTCAGGAACACTTGTCCTAACTCTAAATTATTTTTAAAATATTTAAAATTTTCTTTTTACACATATGTTTACTTTCTACATTTCATTTTTTATTATTTCAATCATAGTTCTTTGCCTGTTGCATACGTAATTTAATGCATGCTTTGCAAGATATGTACTGCTATCTCTATTTTTCAGACAGAAAATGAGGTTCAGGAAGTTGTCCAAGTCATACACAAGCTCAGTCCCAGGATTGTGACACCAAATCCACACCCTCTCAATCTGTTGACACAATCTCTGTGAAATACTGGTGGTTGGCTCTGTGCAGCAGCCCTGCCATGACAGCCCTGGCTGTCTCTTGGGGGCCTGGTAGCCACTGCTCTTCCGGTGGTTGCTGTCTGTGGCTCCCTTTCCTGAATCCCAGAGCACCTGCATAGTGCTTCCTTTGCTGTTTTGTTCAGACAGCCATGTCCTCCCAAGCCTTAGGGCAGAATGTTTCTGTTCTGGGTTCCTTGTGCCTCCTGCATGCCTGGTGCCAAGGGATCATGTGGCCAGCAAGCAGGCCAGAGCACCAGTAGGCACTGCTGAACTTTGGAATGTGGCCAGTGATCTAATTTCCATAGGCAAACTTAGCAAGCTGATTTGTTGATATGCTCTCCAAAGAAGTCTGTGTATTTTTAATTTGCTGGCTAAAATGCAAATTGTTTTTGATGACATTCTTCTTACTGAAGTAGATAGTTCTGAGAACAGACAAGCTTTCCATGGTATCCAATAGGGTTATCTTCCCTTAAAAGAAATGTGGCCTATATTAATAATAAACACATACATGTGTACACATATACAGATGCATCATACATGCATACATACATATTGTTACTGAATTGGCCTTCATGTGAAGGGAGATGAAGTTGTTCAGCATGGATTCCACAGCCATAACACATGCAATAAGGGCAAAGTTCAATGTCCCTGCCCCAGACACATTGAGTACCTCCCTTCTTTCTGGGTAGATTTCATCACAAGACTGTCATTGGCCTCAGTTGCTTCCTTGTGTTAGTCCTCCAAGGGTCCCCAGGGCAGTGGCCACCTCTCAGCAAGGATCTTTTAATGACGGTCTAACAGAAGTGTTTGGTGGACATTCAGTGCTCACTGGCTATGTGCACATTAACGCAAACACAGGACAGTGGCC
Source organism: Ochotona curzoniae (assembly GCF_017591425.1). Taxonomy (NCBI): domain Eukaryota; kingdom Metazoa; phylum Chordata; class Mammalia; order Lagomorpha; family Ochotonidae; genus Ochotona; species Ochotona curzoniae. The sequence goes on along the minus strand of NW_024467118.1, from coordinate 6,957,381 downwards.
GTTGCTCACGTGGGCCTTCCAGATCCTGTTTCAGTAGAACGTGAGTGGGGATCTCAGCCTTTGGGCCTTCACGTCTGAAAGTGTCAAGGCCATGCTTCCCCTGGCTCTTCCCAGCCAACATCTGAGGGTGGAAGGCGTGCTGCAGCCTGACGTGGGAATCCTCTAACAGGCAGTCTTTTGTTTGCCCCTTGACTCCTCGCTGGATTGGCTAAGGCTTCCTCCTAGCTGCCCTGTGGTCTGAGGCATTTCCTGGTGGGTCTTCCTTCCTTCCCACTCTCCTTGTGCAGGTGTTCAATCAGAGTCATGGTCAGGAAGCTCTCTGCCCACTCCTGGACCTCTGCCCCATGGTCTTTCACAATTGTTCCTCTTTCTCCACCCACTAAATCGCACTGCTTTTGGTGCCTGCTTCTCAGGGAACCTGAGTGGAGGTGGAGAAGAAGCGCGGTTTACACAGTGCTGTCTACAAAGTGGGGGTGGCAACTGAGCATGCTTGGCTTGTGTTCTCTCAGCCAAGTCCATTTATTTCTTAAAGTCCTCATCCTAATCAAGGAAGATGTTACAGCATCCCTCACACGTCAGATTGTTCTAGGAGTTTCACTCACACTGAGTCATTTGAGCCTTGCCTCAGTCCTGTGGTGAATCATGCTTCCCATTTTTCACATGACAATACCGAGGTACAGAGGGTTTATGAAAGCTCATCCAGTGACACAGAGATATGATACGGCAGGGCTGGAGTTAGCTTCCACTGTGTGAGTTGACTCTCATATTAAAAGTCCTCTGCTCTATTGAGAGTGAATATTTCCAATAAAACATGTCCACTGGGACCGACATGGTAGCCTAGCGGCTAAAGTCCCTGCCTTGGCACTTTCCAGGATCCCAGGAACCTCCTCTGGGTCTCCCAGGCAGGTGCACAATCCCAAGGCTTTGGGCAGTCCTCAACTGCTTTCCCAGGGCACAAGCAGGGAGCTGGATGGGAAGTGGGGCCACCGGGATTAGAACCGGCACCCATATGTGATCCCAGTGCATTCAAGGTGAGGACTTCAGCTGCTAGGCCACCACGCTGGGCCCACCCCTGTCCACTCTTACCCTGTGACTCCTTCGAATGACTTTGTTTAGATGGAGCAGATCTGAGAATTATCATTCTCCATAGGTGACTTCTTCAGAGTGATGGGAGACCAAATTATCAATCAGCTACTCTGCATGAGATAATGTCCATGTGTTTAATGGTACAAATCTTGCAGCCACCTGTGAGATGGCTGTACATTTTTGAAGTTAGATATCAATACTGGACATGTTATATGAATTGTTCAATACCAGATCTAATATGCAGCTAAATAAAATGAAAATTAAACCTTACCGATTAATCAATGTTATTATGATTACTATTATTATTGTCATTAGTTATTTAAACTTCTTTGCCAGCTAATTAGGATTTAGCTTTTGGGAGCCCCACAGTTAAGACAATGTCATTGCTTTAATGGCCTGTCTTACCAACCATGGCAGCTCATAAACCACGTCACTCCTTTTCTGATGTCACGGTGATATCTTTATGAATCATAATTACTTTAATGTTGACATTTGTGAGGTTATTTAGGTATAGGTGACAACATGTGTTATTCATGGTTTTATTCGACACATTTTTCTGGACTAACCTTGGTGGTTGGTAGAGAAGCCAATCTGAGGCAGGCCCTAAGATCCACTGTTCGCAAGAGTACGTATTTTATGTAAGTCCCCGGGCTGTGACGATAATGGAGCTTTCTCAAGCATTATTTGATAAAGTGGACTTTATTATTTTTGAACTAGCATTTGTAGTTTATTTTCAGCAATTCCTTTTAAAATATTTGATTAGATTGATCAGACTCAAGGTGGTTTGTAGATGCAATTCTACAAACACAGTGCTATTCCCTTCCTCCCTCTCTCCTGCCCTCCCTTCCCCTTTCTCCATCTGCCCCTCTTCCTCATCTCTTTCTCTTTTTTAGCTTTTGAGATAACGTATTTTAAATTTACATGGCAGTGAAAAGGTTTCGTATTTTACAATAAAATAAATTTAACAAATAAAAAGCAAAAATACCCTAGGATAGCAGAAATATAGAGACAACTACAAACAAGAGCTGAATGAAAAAAAAAAAAAAAACACTTCACCTATATACAGTAAATGTTTAAGTAAACACACATTGTTAAACCTAAAGTAGTATAACATTACTAACCATTTGATACAGACATTTCCTTCTTTTAATTTTATTTCCCACATATAAGGGAAAAACATAAAATATTTGTGTTCCTGTGTCTGGCTTATTTTGCCCAACATGAGGTCCTCCAGTTGTGTCCATTTTGCTCCTAATGATAAAATTCCACTCCTCTTTATGACTGAATATCATTCCTTTGGCATAGTTAACTTCAAAGTACTGAAATGATCTTGTGGGCACCACTGCGTGAGCTCTGTGAGCCCCTTGGAAGCACAGGGGCTCCCAGCTGCTGATGCAAGACAACAGCTGTGGGAAAGCACAGAAGGAACTGGCACACCTTTACCAGCTTGGAAATGGTGCGGCCACACGGAGAGGAGTCAGAATCATCTCGAGGACACCTTGGTTGACAGCAAGGAAAGCGAGGCCTCAATTCTATAGCCTGATGGAGCTGGCATTAAGGATGAGCTTGAAGAGTGTCTTCTCCAAGGCCTCCTGACAAAAACTCAACATGACCATCACCATAATTTCTGCCTGTAGTGTTGTGATTAAATCAGAGCACAGAGATGCTGTCTGAACTTCTGACCCACAGGACTGTGAATTCAGAAATGAGCATTGCTTTAAGCCACTAAATGTATGGGAATTCATTAAGCAGCAGTAGAAACTAATGCAGTATTTATGTCCAAGACACAGTTCTGTTTCAGATGTACTAATTTATGGATTTGAAAGTCAGAATGACAGCAGATGGGCAATCAGAGTGTGGTGGAGGGAGAGTGAAAGAGGTTTTCCAACTAATGTTTCAATCCCCAAATGCTTGCTGTGTGTGAGCAGGAGCCAAGAATGCCATCTTGTCTCCCACAGAGGTGGCACAATCCCAAGCACTTGTGCCATCCTCTGCTGCCTTCCAGGCGCATTAGCAAGAGGCTGAATCAGAAGCAGAGGAACTGAAGCTAGATGTAAGCACTCGGATATGACTTGCAGACTTCCCAAATGGTTTCCTAACCTGTGGTACCGCAATGCCTTCTCTCCTTGGAGTCACCTGCCCTGCTCTCTATCCTTTTAAAGTCATTGAACACTGAATTTTGTCTGTCTCTGTACAGCTTAGCCCAGAAAGTAACTAGTTTAAGTACTGGCTTTACTCTTTGGAAAGCAAATCATGGGTATCTAACAACCTCAAGTTCAAGATGGAGAATATTTTCCCCTTTGTTTTTCTGTGTCTAGTTTTAACAGCACTCAGTTACTGAGAAGCAACAAAGAAAAAAGATAAACAATGACAATCAGAACAAGGCATTAGGGAAACAATCACATATTTGCAAGACATGGAGGCTGAATTTACACTTGCAATTATTTGGTTGATTTGTTAGTTTATGAAGAAATTAGAAACATTTGTTTTAAGTGTGAACCTCAGCCAAACTTCATAACTAAATTCAATAAACTAAGATTGCTTTTGTTAACAAAAACATTCAAGGTACCAGTTCTAGTTGTGATACGCCTTGCTGTTTCCACATTCTTGGTTCCCTTTACCCAGTGTTCATTCACTGGTGGACAGATCACCCATCACAGTCCTTGGAGGGAAGCTGCCTCCATCTTCAGTTCTGAGGCGGATGTGAGAGGTCTGGGGAGAATCCTTCCAGTGCTGGTTTGGTGGCTCAGGACTCCACGCCTAAGATGGTCCACAAGCACCTGCTAGACCCTGGACTCAAGCATTGAGTTATGAGTGAACATGGATGGCTCATTGATTCTTCAGTGGACCCATGACCTCGGGGAAAAGAAAGGGCAAATTTTTAGGATCTGAGTCAGACAGCTTCGATAACTGAACAGGAGGAATCTGCTGTGTATTGGAACTGAACTCAGAGTAAGGGATGATCATAAAACCATAGAGAAACTGAGTCTCTAGCCTCTGGATTAAGATGGTTTGAAATCTAACTGTCTCTAGATTTTTTTTCTTTCCTGAGGCAAGTAATTTTTTCATGCTTTTAATTTTGTGGTTTATGGTTGCTCTTGCTTTTTTTTTTTTAAGATTTATTATTCACCTGTATGTTGCAGAGAGAAAGTGAGACCTACAAACACATAGAGAGACCTTCCATCTGCTGGTTCATCCTGCAGATGTGCATAACAGATGGGATTGAGCCTGGTCAAAGTTAGGAGCCAGGATCCTCTTCCAGCCCTGTCACCTGGGGGCAGAGGCACAAATATTGGGTTGTTTTCTGCTGCTTTCCCCAGACTATTACCAAGGAGTGGGATCGGAAGTGGAGCAGATGGGACTTGAACTGGTGCGCAGAAGGATGCTGGCCTTACAGTAGCAGTTCTACATGTTACACCATGGTGCTGGCCCCAGTTGCACTTGCTTAAACTACCTCAAATCTTCTGGGAAAAAATATTTTAGGGAACAAGGCATGACACAAGTAGATAAAAAGTGACCCTAGTAGCCTTTCGTGACTGAATCCTGGCCCATTTCCACAGTGGGATCCTTTTCTGCACGATTCTCCCTTTCAATCAGCCCTATCCCGACTTCAGGAGGACTTTTTTTTTTTTTTTGTCTTAGCTATCTTCTATTTCCTACCCCCTGAATTCTTGAGTGTGACATGCTTTTAAATAGTGACACAATGTCTTACTCTGGTTCATTTGCAAGAGTCAGCCCAAACACCACTTCTTAACCAAGTTAAACCTGAGTTAGCAAAGTGTGTATCTATTTATTTGTTAGTGAATTGTCAGTGCCTCCTCTGCACCCTGTAGATCATCTCTTCATTTTTTGTCAGTGTGATGCAGATTTGTAGCTGGTGTCTCTCCTGCACAGTGAATTACTGAGGTCACAATAAATCACTAGGTCTCTTTACCTTGGCATCACCACTGTCTAGTGTACCACCTGCTGAATACCAACCAACCGGCCCAATTGTGTTCTGTTATTATCTTTTGAAGTAATCAGCTGGGAATTGGGAAATGAGGATGCGTTTGGGTTCTTTGGTAACAGCAGAAACTTGATCGCAGAGGGTAACTCAGTTTTGTATTGCAGGTTGGTAAAAGGCCAGCAAGTCCAGTTTAGATCCGGTAACTTTAGAATATTGGAGCTGGAAAGGCTGTCAGTTTAACCTTCTCATTTTCCAGACAAGGAGGAAAACAGCCAGAGAAGTGAGATAACTTTCCTGAGTGCAAATGGCTTGTGAAAGTCAGGAAGACAATCCCTCCCAGACTGCTTGCTGCTTGTCTGGGTGCATTCTGCCATCCTGTGCGCTCTCCAGTCTGAGTGCCACCTTTATTTGTGTTACTTACCCCCTACCTGAGCCCTTATTTCTCTGTGAAACAATGGGATTATTCTCACTGGATTGTTGGCGACAACCAAATGACATAAATGCCTGAAAGCACTTTGAACTCCATTACAACATTTCATCTTAGTTTGCTCTGCAGCCCTGGGTATGTAGAAAAAAGTCCTTGTTCCCTTCGATGACAGGAAACATTGTAGAATCCTGCAATTTGGCACATCCACAAAGAGTAAAATTCAAGACATTGCAGAGAGCATCTTTTATTCATTTGTTTAACAAGCACTGTTTCATTTTAATAATCTGTGACAAGATGTCTGACTAATAAGAAAAGCCTGGTAAGTACGTTGGTTTAAAGAAATAGGATCACCATTGTAGGCCCGAGATGCTTGTCTCTCAAGCTTTGTCAAAAGTGGCTGAAGTGGTGATCAGCCCTGCTGGGTAGGCTCAGGGCAGATTTTCCAGCTTTGGGAATTCACGAAAACAGTTGGAGTCAAATGGGGTTAAGTGCAGTGTCACTCAGTGGATCTGCTTCATGTCTAGATTTTGTTTAGAAAATGAAAAAGGTTTTAATATTAGATTTTGGGGGCATGAAAATGACTTGGAAAAAAAAAAACCCAGTCCCACAACTTTCTTTTCTATTATATGAACTCTTGTCTTTGAACTAATTATAGAATTGAAGCAACTGTCATTTATTGTCAGCAATTATTGTGTGCTAGGAGCTGTGGGTGGAAGGAGAATTAGGCTCACCGGGATACTCCCACCAACAATTGTATTATTTTGAGGAAAGGAAATGGATGGAAAATGAGGTGTTTTAAGGTAAGTACCAGATCTGGCACCAGAGCACAGTGGGACATCCCATTAATACTAGGGCTTGACTAAAATATCAGAGTATACATCTATGGTAGTTTTTAAGTCTGTTAATCCCCTTGCATTCTCATTCCAGAGTTCCACTTCTAAGATTCAAGGTTTCTTCTTTGTCATGCTATACATGTAATGATTGTATAATGCTTGAAATGGAGGGAAAGAGAGTGCTTCCATCAGCTGGTTTACTCCTTGAACTCCTACAACGGCTTGGAGGAGGGCAAGGTCAAAGCAGAAATCGATTCAGGTTTCCCATTAGTGTCAGACACCCAACAACCTGAACCCTGCAAATGTTGCATTTTTAGGGTTTGCATTTCTGGAAGCTGAAATCAAGAGGTTGAAGTGGAACTCAGAACTTGGTGTCTTGATACAGGGTATGGGTGTGGCAGCTGGTGGCTTAGTTACAGGGCTAAATATCTAACCCTTTGATCACATTCAAGATAACAAAACATCTCTCGTTTAAGGCTTTCATAATTCCCTTGTGAGTCTTCTTACAGTTCTCTTCTGCTTATGCAAAATACTTTTAGTTATAATTTCCCTGTAAATATGTATAATTATAATTAAATGATGATGTTGGCATATTAGCTCATGCTTTTTAGTGCTCTTTTGCCAGTTCTGTTCCTACACTCTTTACAAAGCACCATTTTATTTATTTGGTTCAATAAAATTATGAGGTAGGTCCAATCATTGTTCATATTGACAGATGGAAGCCTAGAAAGGTTTCATGTTCCTGATGAGTTCATAGCTATTTAGTGAAAACTATTGAGTAACATTTTAGAACTTAGGTTTGAAAATTGAATACGATACTGCTTCAAGCTCTTTTGGGCAACCAAGTGTCCTACCCATTACAATAACGATGCCTTGTCCACCCAGGCTTCCTCTTTTGCCTCACCCTTGCTTAAAATGGTGGCAGGAGAGTGAAGATATTGATCTGCAAGGATAAACAGGATAGTGGAAGAGACAACAATAGACAGATGGATTAACCACTTTTCTGCAGATAGGAAGCAGACTCTGGCCTAGTGGCAATTTAGCGGAATGGAGAAAGTGCTCACTGATAAGCCTGCGGATGACTTGCCCAGGGGATCCCTGCGAAGTGGGATCCATGGAAGAACAGAAGGACAGGCTAGAAGGGATTCACTGGAAGACAACTCTGGGCCCACCAACGCTTCTCAGGCAAAAGGTGCTTTTTTTTTATCACCATTCAGAAGGCTGAGTGGCTTAAGACTTACAATAATATTGGATAGTTCAACAGAAGATCAGTATTTTCAAAAATTTGGAGAAACAATTATTTCTGAACTAACATTTTTTACTGAATGAAAATATTGATGGGGAATCCAGAGTAATTTTATGACATTGAAAACTCAAATATTTTACCCATTACAAATCTTTTCTTAGGAAGTTACTGAAAGATGTACTTAATAAAATGAGACTGTTGATCAAGCAAGGGAAAGATGTGGGATTAGAAATTCAAGGCATTAAATGCCTGAACTATGGGAGTCTGGAGAAACTAAGGCTTGGCATGAAAGCTGGATGGTTGGCCTAGAAATCAAAGGATCCAGACAGGAGCAGCAGGATGGTGGGCTATGAAAAAGAGACAGTGTGGGAAAATGGGTGTGGGGTAGGAGGCAGAAATGGCTAGAATGCTTGAAACTATGGTTGAACATTTGTAAAAATTGCTTGGGACAAGGGCAAAAATTGTTGGGACAACTGGGAAAAGTAATGGTTAGCGCATAAACACAGTGAAAAAATCATTAATAGCTAGCAAAAATGCGAAGTTCTGCAATAAGATACATGATTACAGTGTATTTCTATCTAGCTTCATATTAACAATGATACAATAATAATGTAATTGGTTGATTACTATAATGTAATGACTACTGACTAGCCCAATGTTTGACCCAATTAAATTATGAGGTCACCAATCGTGTAAGAAGGATAACTTATCCAACAATAATTCAATTCTTAAGGTCTAAACTTTATAAAACAATGTGTAACAGTATAAAGACATTATGTAGGAATAAAATTATACAAGTTGAAAGAGTCTGGTTTTGAGGCGCTGGATTGGGGATTAGGTGGGGAGAGATGCAAAGAGGACCATCTTCCAGTATGAAATTGCTTTTTTAAAGTGTTTACTGTTGAAATAAGAGACGTCAACTAACATTAGAAATTGTTTTCTGTGTAGCTTTTCTTGACGTCTTTTCATGCAGTCTAAACTGCTTGTCCTCTCATCTCCTCCAACCCCAATTCCTCCTTCTCTATTTTAATCTAGAGTATGTAATTCATTATTTTGGTTTCACTTACTGCTTTGTCACCAATGCTATTGGATCTGAATTATGAATTCTTGGAGTATAGGAACCATATTAGATAGTCCACCAAGTCTCTTGGCTCAGGTTGCTTTGCCTCACTGTTTTTTCCTAGTCTCTATCTAAAAGAAGTACCTGAGATGTGTATTCTGTAGGTTATTCAACCCGAAGTACTTGGGGTTGTCTTTCACAGTGTAAGTGCTTGAAAAAGGAGCGTCAGGAGCTTACGGTGCATGTTATTAGTATTGGAGAGGCTCCAGTTTGTGTCCATCCCAAGCAGGAACAAGAGCTAACTTCTACAGAGCAGAATTTGCTTATGCAACCATTCATGATAGCAGAAAGTGAATATAAAACAGAAAGAATAGCCCAACTTCTGCCACTCAACAAATCACCTGCTTTCATTTCCTTACACCTGTAGTAGTCTTTGTCCATGTGAAAATGTTTTTAGAATAACAAGGAAAGTTGCAATTTGGGGTCATTGCTTAATCATTATTTTAAGACCAGATCAGATACAATTTTTTCTTATATTCACAATGGTTGTTTTAAGCAGGTATATTTACTTCTCATCAAGTTGTGAGATTTATTTAACATCTATCTATAAACTGATGTATTAATTGACTCTTATTCTGCAATTAACATCTTCCTACAAATTTCTCTATTCTCTTCTTAGAGCGTTTATGTAAGCTAACTTCCTGGTTGAGGCTGAAAATGGGCATACATTTCTAGAGCTCTGGAATCTGAGAATTAGGAAAATATGTTTCTTTACTGAATCTCAGACTCCAGGCAGAGATTTCCACTAGTGCTGCATGCCTTAACCTGACACCTTCCCACAAACATTTCACACAGTTTATCCAGTTGCTGGCTCTCTGAATATTTCCGAAATCCTTTGGTTTTGAACCTGGAGTGGCATAATTTGCTTCACTTGTTGGCCCCCGTTCTGCCCTCGGGCGTTGAACAAAACAAGTGTGTTCTCTTCTTCCACATGGCAGCCCTTCACGTATTTGAGGATGATGCTCATGGACAAGCTGACCTTTGCATAGTCTTCCAGCTAAAATATTTGCAGTTCCTGTGACTCTTCCCACTCATTCACCTTTGTCATTTTTCTGCCCCAGTTACTCAGTCTTCCTCCATACCTGTCAATCACTCCCAGCTCTGCAAGCCTGTCTGCTCCATGGGCTACCCAAACAGATTTATGTCCCTGGATTCTTTAAAATGAAATATGCCATCAATTTTAAGATACATTTTTTTATGCAACATTAAGAAACAAGCAAGCTTCTGCCAATGAACTCTTCTGTGATGCCACATGTAAGGCACGCCTCAGTTTTAAAGACATTAAAAAGTGGAGGAAAAAAATGTATGTGTCCCAGAATCAGTAAAACACAAGAGGGCAGTTCTTGCTTTACAGGTCAGCTGCAGGCTGCCAGTAGGTGCCTCACCTGTGGACCCTGGCATTGGAGCTTTACCTTTCCATCTGGATCATTGGTGCTGCCTCCTGGTGATGGGCCCATAGAGAATTTTTTTCTCATGTGTGATTTAGCCTGGTCCTATGTGTGTGTGTGTGTCCATGCTCACATTGCAAAAGTATGTCTCTCTATCTGAAAGATAATACTGTAGTTCCATTCTAAATATCACTGATAATAGGGATAATAAGATATTAATAATACTGACCCAAATCATAGCTTAGGAGTCGAGCAATAGCACCCAGAGTACACGTATGGGATTTTGAATTAGCTTAAAAATTATGTCTGAGAAATCATTGAATTGTGGTCACAAATACATATGCTGGTGACATAGGCTTCAGCAGTGTCAAAGTAGCAACTGAATAAATTCAGAGTGGAAAGTGCAGGGAAAATCTGTATCACAAGTGTGTGCTGTTATGGCCTCAAATCAGAGAGTCTGTGTGTGGTACAAATGTAAATTTTGGCTTAAAACATAAAGCTTCCATATTTTTAGTAAGTTCATACTCGTTTTCATCCCCTTAAATTTAATAATCTACAGATAAAAGAATTTATATTTCTGGTTAGGGAAATTTTTGAATGGTTTATATTAGTTACTTTTATTCTACATAATTTATGCTTTTGTTGTTAAGTAAAAGCAAATTTGATACTTTGACCCCTATTAGAATTTATAGTATAATTGTTTAAAAATCTTATTTTAATCAGTTGTTTTTTCATGGTAACTAGATTATACGGAGTTGCCAAGAAAACTGAATCATCAAGTGCTAAGTTTCCCAGGAGATGCTGCCCCTAAGGTTAGGTCCTGTGAGTCTCTGGTCACAGCGTTTTCATCAACCAGTTAATACATAACCTCCTTATAAAAGGAGGTTGCTACTTAAACACACCTCATTTCATAGGCATTATTGATCCATTGATATTGAACCCATGACCAACACCATTGTAATTTGTGCCTGAGCAATGTTTTAACTGGTGCGTATATTTTCTCACATCATAGCTTATTGCACTTGGGAATACGGAAAATAGAACCTAAGTACTGTGCTGCAGGATCATTTCAAACATAAAACCAATCTGAAGAAGTGTAGAAATGTGGAAAACATGGCACTAACTAGACTTCATAAGGGTAACAAATTGGGCACGTAGACCACTGCCTTGTTTCTTTGGGTTGGGAGCAGCCATGTTGCATGACTCAGATTCTTGCTGCCCAGTCTGTCTGTGAATGACCACACATACTGCACAAATAGGACTTTCCATGTTCCGAGTGCATTTTAAGGTGTAAATGAACTCATGGAGACTCTGGATACAGAGAATCCTGTTTTGTTAGCCATGTTGCGCTTCCTTTGCCTCCTTCCTAGCTCTTATCTCCTTATACTTTTCTTACTGGAGAAGAATGACTGGAGCAGTGCTCGGAAAAGGTTGATCACACTACTTGAATGTGGAGATTAAAGTTAAAAAAAATAACAGTACATGTTTTAACAGATACAATGAAGTCATTATTGTTAAAAGTTATGTTAAACATCATGGAAATAAAACAATGGTAGGGCTTTGTTTCTTCACCAAAATCTTCACTACCTCCATTGCTACCTCCCACTCCCTACCCCCCAATTACAATTAGATCTTCATAAGGAGGTGAGGAAATAGGCAGTTGTATATAGCTGGTTTTATTGTAAATTGATACTTTTGAAAGTACATTTGACAAAATTATCAAAGTTTTCAAGGTTTTCAGCAATTTCAATTAGGAATTCTATGCAGGGGAAAAAGTCACAATTTTAAAAATCATATTATTTTTCTAAACTCGTTCAGTCTGGTGAAATAGCCATAAGAACTTAGGAAAGAAAATACACCTTCTAGAAATCACATTTTTATGAATTTGTGTGGCATTTTTCAAAAAGATTTATTTATTTGCAAGTGAGGGGGTCAGAAACAGGGAGAGACAGAGATGTTTGTTCTGTGGGCTCACTCTGTAAATGGCTGCACGTGTTCAGGCTGAGCCAGGTGGAAGCTTGGACCAGGAACTCCATCAGGAGCCCCAGCTTGAGTGGCAGGGGCCCAAGAACTTGGGTCATCTTGCTTTGTTTTGCCAGGCACATCAGCAGCAGACTAGATCAGAAACTAGGCAGCTGGGACCAGAATTGGCATTTCTGATGGGATGTCAATGTTGCAAATATTGAACCCTGAGTGGCATGCTTAATTTAAGGACAGGGTGAAGTATCAGGATGGAAATATCACACATTCTAATGTAAGGCAGCCTTTATGGAAAGTACAAAATCAATAGGTATATAGGTAAGCTTGTACACACATATGCTTATCTAGAGGATCTGTATAATATAGGGAAGTATAGCATGAAGTGGAGATACAATGTAGTATGTGTCTCTACTTCTGCATGAAAGGTAGACTACTAATGAAACTGCTAAATATATCTTGACACTAGAATCCTGGACTTTATACCATTCTCTAGACCTACAGTGTCAGGATATGCTTAAAATAGCAGAATGATGGACTTAGGACTGTTGTTGAGGGACTAAACTGCTGTTACAACAGGGGAGAAAGTGTGTGGGCGTGTGGAGGGAGGAGGTGGAGGAGGATGAAAAGGGAAATCCCTGGGCCTCAGGAACTGCATTATGAAAAACAATTTTAAAAATGAAGATACTAAAAAGCTTGAAGAATATAAAATCAAAATTTTAGCATTGGTTACATTTAGGAGGTATGATTCATTAAAAATTTCTAAATGTGGTTTATAATTTCTTCACTAAGCATTTCTCATTTTCTAAAGAAGAGAAAAATGAATAGTAAATTTTAATTTTAAAATATATTTACCTCCATAAGAAAGCATAATGACAAATGGTACAGTTTGCTGGAATATAGTTTTTTTTGGGGGGGGGGATTTACTGAAACATATGTATCTGTTCTACTGATGATTTAGAAACATTTGAGTTTTATTTCCTGTTTGAGTATTTTGAATAAATGAGGTATGGTGGATGGCCATGCATTTGTTTTGGGTACATACCTAGGAGTACATATACAGATACTTTTGGAGTAGAATTTTTGGGCCATAGTGTATGTGTGTTGTGTTTTAAAGAATTTTAGTTTGTAAGGAATTCAAAGTAAAAGCACAGATTGCCATCTACTGTTTATGAGATTAGTAAATGTTTTTATGGAGACTATCTCTAACTTTCTGTTCACATATTCACACATTACTGGTTGGAGCGTAAATTAGTAAATATGTTTTGGAAGACATTTTGTCAATTTATAGTAACAATACTCTTTAACAGTTGCATTACTTGATTGCAGTTTTCTTTTTCTTTTGTGGCAACTTTGTTAGTGAAATACTCATAGATATTATGAAGTTTTTGGACCAGAATATTTACCAAAGAATGGTTTGCAGCAGAAAAAAATAGTGGAAAGATCTGTGTCCTACAATGGAGAATATGCAAAGTAAATTGCATGAGAATCTCCCAATTAAATAATAATTTTACATTCATATAGATCAATAAAATATGATTTATTGCCAGTCATGTATCAATAAAATGGGAGATTCTGTATATGAGTATATAACAAAATAGTAAAATGTTACAACGCAAATTTTTAAAGATTTATTTGTTTTTATTTGAAAGGCAAATTTTTACAGAAGAGAGGAGAGGGAATGAGAGAGATCTTCCTTCCACTATTCACTCTCTAAATGGTCGCAACAGCCAGAGCTTAACTGATCCAAAACTGGGAGCCCGGAGCTTCTTCCTCACCTCCCATCCGGTGCGGGTCCCAAGGATTTGAGCCATCCTCCACTGCCTTCCTAGGGCATAAACAGAGAGCCAAACTGGAAGTAAAGCATCATGATTATATTGACTGGCTCCTATCTTGGATGTCAGCACTTGTAGGTGGAGGTTAGCTCATTGTGCCACTGCATTGGCCCTTACAATGCAAAATTTTAAGAGCAGAACATGTATTTCAAATTAAGATGTAACCTTCAGGGCAAAGTATAAACTCAAAAATAAAAATAACCCCGACTTCGAATATCAACACAATGCTAATGCTTCTTGATGTTGTGGTACATTATGGGGGGCAGGTGGAACTGCATAGTTTCTTTAGCCTTTTCTTTCTGAATTAGTTTTTTCAGTTTTATTTAAAAGTTGTTTATTTAATTGTTTAAAACAATAAATAAAAATTGCATTAGTGGAAGACTGGGCCACTGGCTAAAAATATGATTTCTAAAATCACTTTACCTGGATCCAAACCCTCGATTTCTACTTTTGTTGCTCATTGCCTGTGAAGATTAAGTTCCATTTAATTCACTAAATGTTCATTGGACTCCTAGCATGTGCTGGAAATTGTTTAGCACCAGTACATGCAAATTTTCCCATACTCATGTACTTTACATTCTAATGTATGCCATTTTAAGATTTTTTTTTTACTGGAAAGGCATATCTACAGAGAAGAGGAGAGACAGAGAAAGATCTTTTGTGCACTGTTTCATGCCCCAAGTGGCTGAAACAGCTGGAGCTGAGCTGATCTGAAGCCAGGATCCAGGAGCTTCTTCCAGGTCTCCCATGCAGGGGGTGACAGTGTGCCTTCTCTCCAGCTCCTTGGCTCCCACAGTTCTTCATTTCTTCACATGGCCTTTTTCTTGACTGTCTTTCTTCCCCGTGACGATACCTGTTTGGTGGCTAAAGCTGGGATGGACACTCCTACCACAGATCTGCATGTTCCTGGCTCTTGGGTTTGGCTTGGCTCCACGCTAGCTATGGCAAACATTAGGATAATGAACCAGTAAATGGAGGATTTCTCCATTTCACTGTCTCTCCATTTCTGTCATTCTGTCTTTCAAATAAATAAGTTAGAAAAAAGTAGTAGACCTGGTAAACATGTAGTTTTCTTAGATCTTTGAGACTCCTCAGCATCTTTGTAGAAGGTTAATGGAACTCCCATTTTTGCAAGTGTGATTTTGAGGTCAGAGCAAGATAATGTTAAGAAATTGTGTCCTGGGCCCGGTGCGATGGCATAGTGGTTAAGTTCCTTGCCTTGCACGTGCTGGGATCCCATATGGGCACCAGTTCTAACCCAGCGGCCCCACTTCCCATCCAGCTCCCTGCTTGTGGCCTGGGAAAGCAGTCAAGGATGGCCCAAAGCCTTGGACCATGCATCCACGTGGAAGACCCCGGAATAGGCTCCTGGCTTCAGATTGGCTCAGCTCCAGCTGTTGCAGCCACTAGGGGAGTGAATCGTTGGAGGGAAGATCTTCCTCTCTGTCTCTTCTCTCTGTATATCTGCCTTTTTAATGAAAAAAAAAAAAATAAATCTTAAAAAAAAAAAGAAGAAATTGTATTCTAAGATGCTCTAGGCCTACATTTGGTAAAATTTTGCAAGGACTCACGTAGCGCCTCAAGAACTGAGGTCTGAAAAGGTCAAGGGTCGTGTCATTGGGGAAGCTACTAGAAGAAACAGGGATGAACGAGGCCCCATAGCCTTGGCCAGAGATTTTGCTCTGTTCTGCTGTTTCTCCTGCTGATGTAGGGATTCTGGAACTTCATTATCTCGCATAAATTCCTTCAGTAGGCTAGTGTTGATTGTTGCCTCTTACAACATTTCTCATGGCTTCTCAGAAATTGAGACCTCTAAATTCTGATTATCTTTACGGAGGGAAATTCCAAAAGTAGAGTCAAAGGAGCATGCAGCCGTTAGCTTTCAGTGGTTGCAGTGTTCTGAAGTTGTTTAAATCAGATACAAAACCAGATGGCACCACCAGTACAATGACAGAGAAAGGAAATGGAAATTCAGTCAGTCATTTATTAAAAATTAACGCCTCCTAAGTACCATGCTCTGGGCAATGTGTTGGTATCACTATAAAAGTGAGAACAGCGCACCTGCCTTCAGTGAAAGCCTGCTCATCTGAAGCGTTTGAACCAGTGAAAAGGAGCTTAGAGTGCAGGGAAGGTGGTGAAAGGAAGTGGTTAACACAGGGTTCCAAAACTATTTAACATATGGCTCCTAATTCATTAGGCCTACCAACTGTTGTTCATTACTATTAACCATCATTAGGTGACTACTTATTATGTAGAGACAACTGATCGCAGGACTTCCTTTCAGATACTATTTCACAAAATATATTCAGTGTTGGTCATTTAACTTGTATTATTGTATTAGCCTATGGAATTGGAAAGATTCCCCAGGTTTCTGATTCTCTATACAAAAGCTGATGCAATTAAAGTAACTGAAAATCCAGATAGGAAACAATTTGTAATAAAATTTAGGT
Organism: Ochotona curzoniae; assembly: GCF_017591425.1. Lineage (NCBI taxonomy): Eukaryota > Metazoa > Chordata > Mammalia > Lagomorpha > Ochotonidae > Ochotona > Ochotona curzoniae. The sequence goes on along the minus strand of NW_024467118.1, from coordinate 6,941,073 downwards.
ATTCTCTTTATTGCTTCTGTATTATTCTAGATTATATGTATGTAGGTTTATTTTTTTGTTAACCGAAAATAGTAATGCAAAACTGACCTTTTGTGAATCAAACTTAAATTTTGCAAAAAACTGAAAATATAGTGAAAGCCAAAAGAAATGCTTTGACAAATTTCTACCTGGCTTTGCTAAATTCTGACATTCTTTTGATGTACTTTCCCCAAATAATGTTTGCTAAGACGTAAGATATCACATATATATTTGAATATTCGTATTCCTTTCTCCATTTCATTCTCTTATCCATCCGGGATGATCTCTAGATTCCATTTAAACATTATTGCCAATTGTGTGTTAACATCTCAGATCCAGTCTGTTTCTTTGGAATAGCAAACTCTTAATTTTTTTTTTTTTTTTTTTTTTTTTGGTGCAAGGATTATGTTGCTCCTCTGTGCTTGCAATAAATGTACCACTCTAAAATTAGACCATTAGGATGTTGTAGCAAGTACAAGCAAATCCCCTTCAAAGCAGGGGAAAACTTCTTTGCCCATTTCTTCATCCTGCTGTTGGGACAGGGGTGTAATGGGGTCATAGCAGCAATCGTGGGCCCTGGGGTAAGAGATGTTCTCTAGGAAGGCAGAAAGATCATGGGGATGATTCTGCAACTCTGGTTAGCTTATAGATCTGCCATTGAAAGCTTTGTTGGTATATTTCTCTAGGTATTTTCTAGATGAGAGCAAAATAGATCATTAGGTATGGTTTTATGTCTCCAGTGTTTGTGTCTAACAGTTAACCTAATTCTAACATACTTAAAATATCAGTGAAGAATTTGTTTTAAAAATCACTATGCTGTTAATGTTTTGCAACTTATTTTCTAACGTTACATTTTAAGATTTATTTACATGTTTTTAAAATTAGATTTAAATATTTTTATTGGAAAGGCAGGTCTACAGAGAGAAGGAGAGAAAGAAAGATTTTCCATCCATTGGTTCACTCTCTCCAAATGGCCACAATGGCCGCAGCTGACTTTATCCAAAGCTAGGAGTCAGCAGCTTCTTCTGGGTCTCCCATGTGGGTACAGGGTTCCAAGGCGTTGGATCATTTTCTCTTGCTTTCTCAGGCCACAAGCGTGGAGCTGGATGGGAAGGGGATCAATGAGGGCATAGACTGGCATCCATATGGGATCCTTGCATTTGCAGGTAAAGGATTAGCCAATTAAGCTATCTTGACAGCCTCTATATTGATAGTTCTAAATTCATTTTTGTTGATGTTTCTAACTTAATATGTAATATTTGTAAAGATTCCTTACTGATGAACATTTTGATGATTTTAACATTCTTATAACAAAAATGAAGTGATGATCATTTCTGTAAAAGCCTTCCTTTTATACTTAGGCTAGAATATTTCATGTGCTTTGACACATGGAAATTGCATTCCTGGTACCAGGCTGTCTCCTTTTTTGAATTCTAGTTTCCCTGTAAATTTTCTTTGGGCTTTTATGTGAAAATTTTATGTGTGTGAAATGAATTTTCCAATTCTTGAGCCCGTTTTTTTTCTCTTATACCTCTTAATTTTCTTCTTATCGAACTGCATTGGGCAGGGCCTCCAATGCAGTGTCAAATGGACTCTGTTTTTATCCTGATTCTGTTTCAAGAATGGAGTATATTTTTACCTCTCTAAGAATATCTTCCGCTTCTCCGCTTCCTTTCCATTTCTTTGTCTCCTGTAATTGTGTTTGTTTGTTTGTTTGTTTGTTTATTATGTTAGATGTATTCTTCCAGAAAGCCTGGAAATTGTTTGCTCTCCATTTAATCAAAAAGTAAGGCATGTAAAAAACCTCAGAGGAGTGAGGGCTTGTTGAGTGGCATTCTTCATTATGGGTTAGTGGAGCAAATAGTCAACTGTTGTGTTGCAGAATATCTAATTGACATTTTCTTTGGCCTTGTGAGTCTTGTAAAGTTTTCTTGTCTGGGTGTATCAGCCTGATTGCTGACTTTGTGGAAGTTGGTTGAACAAAAGTTGCTTGGCTTCCGTTGTCAGCATCTTTACTTTTGAGCTCTCCCTCAGCTAATCCTGCTGTCCCAGAGTCCGGAGATTCCTGGTGTGATATATCCGATGATGAACTAGCCTTTTATGTGTGGCCCTGGGCATGGGAGGGAGCAGGAAGCATAGTTACATAGGTTGTAGGAGGTGTACTAGGAGTCCAACTGACTTTTACACATCGTTTTAAGCAGTCCTTGTAGTTTCTGTTTCCTGATACAGCTAATGTCCAAAGCACCTGCTGTTTCTGAGTCCTGTTCTCTACACCATTAGGGTTAAACTAGGACAACATGACTGGGGTTAAGCTGAAGGTTATATCAGAGAACTTATTTTCCCATTTCCCACCAGTGTAAATTCTGTCCTACCTAATAATTTGATATTTGCCCCAAGGTCTGAGAACAGTTCTCCAGCTCTCTGCATAGCATTTCAGGAATCCTCTCCCACACCAAACAAGAGCAGACGTTCTCTAGGTCTGGTCTCTAACTTGGGACACTTCCAGCTCCACGTCTGGTGGTGAGTGAGCAGGTCCTCCAGAGTCCTTCAAGCCTCACACTTACCATAATCCACAGTCCCACAAAGAGGGCATGGGGGACATTTTCCCTTTTCAAATTGGGAAAATCTGTGTATTCATTTAGTGTCTCTCAGTGGTGCGTCTAGCCTTGGCTTCTGTCTTTGGTAGCTGATAGTCACCTTGTAGGGTTCTGCTCACTCATTATATACTTGTCTCATTTCTCATTTGAGAGAGATCAGCTTCCCTTCCCCCATTTATTTCTGGCATCACACACCTGCACACACAACGCTCACATTTGGATTTCTATCACATCTGTGTGTTTGGAACAGAGGAACAAGCATTGTTATGGAAAGTCTAAATATAAACTTGTTAAAAAAAACACAGCAGCAGCAACAACCTCAAAGTCAAGCATTCAGATGAAAACCTATTTCCTCTTACATAGAAAAAAAATCATAAGATTTGAATGGTTTTGACTTAGATGGAATAGCCAAGATACTGTATACAGCCATGTTTGTATTATCTAATGGGCATCACAAATCTATTTATTATGGGTCTCCTCATTAGAAAATCCCAAGATCTTCCTCACACAGGTCCTATTTTTACTTATGTCCTGAACATACAAGATGAACTGCTAAAGACCCTGGATTTTACTCTGCCTTTACCAAACTTTGAATGCAAACAGAAAAGTGTTTTCCAGGCTCCCGAGTCCTTGGGCATTGCTCGGCTGAGATGCGCCTGGGGAGAGGGTTTCGAGTCACTCCTCAAAGCTGTGGATGAGATCCAGTGGACTTCTCTCTGCGTGGGACTCTCCAGCCCTGGTCGGCCGCCAGAAATGCACAGGTTCCCCAGGAGGACAAAGAGTGAGCGCTTCAGACTCCTATTTTCTTCTTAAAACGCCTGGCCACTTTCTTTCTCTGGCAGACATAGTTGCTCCTCCTCTAGCCTCACAAAGTATAAATTCTAGTCTTGACTCTTGGAAACCATTTTCCCTAAACTTTGTCAATCCAGTTCAACAAATAGCTCTGGAGGTGAAGCAGGCAATGCTAGAAAACAAGGATAAAATTATGAGCACAAGTCTGGTTCTTGATAACCCTGCTCATACTCCTGCAGAGACTAATACGGCCTGCAAAGCAGAGACAGCCCAGGCGGTTAACCCGTGTGTGAAGACCTCTGGCTGCCCCAGGCTCACACAGGCAGGCGCATTGTTCACTGAGCTCCCGAACAAGTTATTGAGCTCCTTTGTGCCTCAGTTTCATGATGTCTATAAAAAAATACATTATGGTGCTACATAGGGCGTATATATGCAAATGCCCATACGCATATGAACTATCTGTTATGGAACTGTTAGATACAAATATAAACATTGGCACAAATATGGATGTATGTATATATTCATGCATGCATGGATACAAATATACATATACTACATGTGTATATATTTTATGTGCCAATATATGCTATAAAGTATATATCACCATTAAAATATACACACTATTTTATAATTTGTATTCCACTTTGAGAATCAGTGAATAACATATAATTGTACTAAAATATGTTGTGAATTAAATTTTCCAATACTTGTACATGTAAAAGGTATATAATTGAGACTGGCATATAAGAAGTGCTTCCTGAATGTTAATCCATTTTATTTTGTGCATTTTAGCTGTGCACCATGAAGGAAAAATAGGGACTTGAAAATCAGGTTAGGCTGGTTTCAAAACCTAATAAACAGCTTATAAACTTGATTAACCTTTTATGTGAGACCATTAGTTCCTTTTCATAATCAATACCCAATAAATATTGCCTTTATGATTATTATTCTTGCATGTTTTTCAAGTAAATTTCTTTGTCTGCATCAGCTTTATATTGCAAGATTATCCTTTGTGATGGAAATAATATACATTTTAATGTGTGTACATCAATGAGTTTATAGAAAATTCAAATTATGAAAGACTTATTCATAAATTTAAAAAGATTTGCACCAAAATGAGAGTATCTCTGACTTCGGTTTTCAATTTCTGTAATTTCCAGTGTGTTTCTGTGTGTGATTTTTAATATAAAAAGATTCTTACTAGGTGATAGATTATGGACACCGAGGTCTTGTCATCATCTCCAGTGTTACATTTGTGTTGCAGAGTCTCTGCTATGTTTTTGATGCAAGGCATCTACTCTGCGTCAGAATGAGCTGGCTTAGTCTCCATCCAGCATGTCCACTCTTGTGGACTAGAGCTCTGCGGAGGAACTGCCCGGCCAGGGATCACATTTCCCTTTGACTCACTTTTACAGTACAACAGGAAGCGATAAGGGTCCTGGTGGTGGTGATTAGGGCACAGATGTTTCTGCTCTCACTTTCCTCTCCTATTGACTAGCGGCAGAAGACTCAGAAATCTCAAGACATGATAGAACTACAGGATGAATCGCTTTGTGGAGGAAGTTCTCTGTCAAGCAGAAAGACCCACATTAGATTCTTTGGTACTTTCATTGTATCAAGCCACCAAAATTGGGAGAGAAAAAATACACATTTGTTAGAAGAGCTAGTATTATCCTAACAGGAAACAGCAAATGCTGAAAGTCTCAAGCAGGAAAAAACTGTCCGGGGCATGCCATTGCAAGTGTCTGGTTAAAACATTGAAAGTATTTAAAGGAAAGGGGAAAGAGGTAAGAGGAAAGGCCATTGAAGAAAGAAGTTTGATCTGAGCCTTGAAGGGTTTGAACATGCGTTAAAACTCTGGGAGGTTCTTGTAAGTAGAAGACGGAGAATGAGGACAGCATTCAGTCAAGGGTGAATCCTTCCTTTAAGCGTTCACATAGAGCACAGAAAGAGCAAGAGCAGGATTTCAGATAGGCAGGTCAATTGAATCCAATTGAAAAGGAACTGACATTAGAAATGTATCTGACTTCATTCATGAAGTGGAGAACTACTGATGGTTTTTGAGCAAAGGAATTATATGGTCAGTCATGCAATTAGAGAAGATTTATCTGAGAGTCTTGTGAAAGGACAAGCCAGAGACATGAAATAGGAGTCTAATATGATGGTCTGGAGGAGAGGGCTTCAGGATTTGAGCTGGAAGTCGGCACTGGAAACAGGGAATGAGATGAATACAGAATGTGCAATGAAAGCAGGCTAATAGACACTGCTGGCGATTGGATTTGTGGGGCAGAGAGGCAGGGGTATAGAGTAACCTGATTGTGAGGAAGATGGTGACATTATGAGAAGCAAGGAAGGGAGGATGAGTATGCAGGAGGAGACGGGGGTAGATAGTTTTATTTTGGACATTGGTAATAGGATATTTGTGTAGGAGAACTAGTTGATGTTGGCCAACAGATGTTTGATTTTGTGCTGGTGTGAAAGAGCATCGGCCAGAGAAGCGGCATTTCCTCTGTGAGGTTGGTTGGTTTGAGAAAGGTCAGGGACTGATTTGGTAAGCTAATGCAACTGCAGATACGGCGTCTTTGTAACAAAATGCCAGACTGGACCTCTCCAACAAAAGAAGTGAATTTTCTGGAGGCTGGACATCCGAGGTCGAGGGCCCAGTTTCCCTAGTGCGGGCTCTGTCTCTGACAGGCAGACAGACACCTGCACATTGTGTCCTCACATTATGGAGAGGGAGGGAGCAAGAGCATTCTTCTGCAGCCTCATCTTGCAAGGGAAGTAATCTCATCACGACGCACCCCCATCCACCCTCATCTTTTGGCCCCAATTACTTTCCAAAGGCTCCTGTCCAAAAACCATCACATTTGGAGTGATAGCTTCAACATATGAGTTTTGGGGACTGAGGCACACATTCAGGTCACAGCACACAAATATCCATATAAGGAGAGAATAAAAGAAAGTATGTAGAGAAGATACCTTATTGTAGAAGTTTGATTAGAAAAGGTAAATGTGATTTTAAAATTTGGAGCATTTTCAGGAGTTTCAGAGGAACAGCAGCCTGTAATGAGGAAATGCCACCTCATTTTTGAGGTGGGAAGTGTTTGTCACTGCAACAACTGCCTTTGGGCCTTACCAAATGTAGCATTACCTTGTTAGGCATAAGACCAATTTTGAGGCTTTCAACAAAAGTGTTACTTTGCCCAACATCTAAAGGTCACATCCATGATCTCCTTGATACATAATCATATGTATAGATTTCAAAAGGCTTTGCACCAAAATAGGCTTTACTATTTTCCACTAATGTTTTGAAGTGCTTTCATAATAAAAGGAGGATTGTTTTTATCATTCTGCTCACCGTGAATCTCCGTGTATTCAGAGTTTGTATTTGGATTTGTGATGTAAACCATTAGACTCAGGGACCTTGACAAGGCCTTAGGAATGACCTGAGATTTGGCTTCCATAAACCTTGTTTTCGACGCCTCAGGAATGAAGATGACAGGTTAGAGTCACAGACGGAGTGGAAGTCTCCCCCCATCTCCCACCCCAGCACTTGTCCACTGAATCAGTCCACCCTTTTCTGTTAAACTTGTATCTGAGATTTTATTTGAAGAAAGTGCTCCCCAGCATAAGTCTTGGCCTATATCTATGTTATGTCTATGTAAATGACCATTGTGAAAAAAGTGGTCTACATTGCGGATCTACAAGCTGTTTCTGTCATAGCTATCTCTCAGTGTTATAGCAGGAAGGCTGTTGTAAACAATATATTAAAACCAAGCACAGCTGCATTCCAGTAAAACCTAATTTGTAAAAACATGTGGTGAATTTGCTTACAGCTCCCTTATCTCAATCAATTTCCCTTGTATTTTATGTTTTGAGAAGCAGAGTGATTCATCAAAGGCCATGAAGTGGTTAGTAGAGTGACCGTGTGAATGCAGTCTGAGTCTCTTGTTTCCTTGCTCAGGACTTGAACCCATCCGTGCTCAGTCTTTCTCAGAATCCCTCACTGTGCTGTTCTGGTGCCTTGCACATGTCACACTTGATTGTCTACCCTTCTTATAAGCTTTCCTCACAAATCAGTCTTTACATGTTTTATTTCTTTAATATTCACAGTGATCCTACAGTGCAGAAAACAATGACACTTTGCTGTTGTTTTAGTGTGAGAGTTGGACACAGAGAGACAGTGTGAGCTTCTCTGTTAGTATACTCCCTGAGTGACCACAGTGAATGACGTTGGGTTGGGACTGTAGTCTGCAGTCAGGGACGCAATCCCAATCTCCCACATGAATGACAGGAACCAGATGATTTGAACTGTCACTCTTGCCTTCCAGGATCTGTGTTTGAGGGAAGTTGGAGACTAGAGCTGGGAGCCAGGAATTGAACCAGGCATTATGAAGCGGTAACAAATGCATCTTGATTCACTCTCAAGATCATACTTGATAAACGTTTAATGGCTCTGGAATGAATTTTGGAAACCTCTTCAATTCCTCCCTTTCTTTTGAACCCTAGCTGATCCCATAGTGCTTTAACTTAGCTTTCAAAATATGCCCAGAATCCAGATCTCCTCATATCTGTTAGTATTGTCTTGGCCTGAATTACCATCGCCTCTTGTCAGGATTGCTGCTTTGGCAGTTGTGCAGGTTCTCCTGCCTCTGGATTTGCACACTTAAGGTTTATCCAGCATTTCAGCTAGAGTGATTCTGTTAGAACATGAGATAGATCATGGTACTTCTCAGTTAAAACCCTGCTGTGGTTACTCATATCCAGGCCCGCATGGTCCCGTGTAGTCTAACCCCTAGTCTTATTCCTCTTTCTCTTCTCCCGTCTCACTCTGTGCCTTTGCCCTGGAATTTCTTACTGTTCCCATATGGAGCATGAATGGTTGTGCCTTAGAACCTTGTTTTTAGCTGTTCCTGTATTTTCATTTCTTCCCTTCCCCAATTCCGTATCTCTGTGCCCTGGCCACTGCATTGCTTGTTGTGATCTTTGCTCACTTGTAGCCTATTCAATAAGGTCTTCCTTGTTAGCCTAATGTAATGTTGCATTCTAAATTCCCCCATGCAGTAACTCCAAAGACCCTTGTCCTGATCTGTTTTCTTGTTCATGTAGCTCTTGCCAGCTGCCAAGACACAAGTGCTATGTCATTTATTTGTTATGCTTATTGATCACTGTCTGTTTCTCCAACTCTGAGTCAATCAATGTTCTGGAAGGTAGAGAATCTATATTTTGTCTGCCTCTGTTTCCCTAGTGCCTTGAGCACTTAGAAAGACTGAATTATTGAATGAATGAATGGGCCTGTGTCTCTTATTTCAAGGATGCAATCTTAATTACCAAATTATATGGTGAAAGAAGTGAGACATTAAATGAATGAGTGAATGAATGAATGGATGAGTGGAATGAATGACTCCTCTAATAGTTTGGGAGATCGGTGGAGGCTTGCATTGTCTCTTTATTATTTGAATATGCCTGGGATGAAGCAGGTGCATAGTAAGTGCTTGCCGAATTAAACGACATCCTGCAGACGCTGAAGCCAGCATTTGGTAGGCCCTGTTTCCCCATAAAACGCTTCCCTCCTGTTCCAGCCCATCATGACCACAATGACTTCTCTTAGCCAAAAAAGCCCTTTGTGCCTTGGCTGAGGTTCAGGCCACGCTGCTTTCTGCCAGACCAGGCAACAAAAAGGCGCCTCAGAGGGAGGGACAACAGTCACTTTCTTTCTGTAGAATTCTTCCCAGGCTGCTTAAGCTGCTCTCTATTTCCCATTTTGAAACCTTTTTGCGTTCTTTTTTTTTTTTTTTCCCTCTGAAGGCTTCTCCCTGACAGCCCGAAGAGGTGGCTTTGGCTGGCGAGGATAACGAGAGTGGGTATTTCCTGTGGAAAAGGAGGCTCTCGTTCCTGCATTTTACAAAAGCTATTCTGAAACTCAGATCTTAGAGTAAAATCAAGGGAAATAACAGTTTAGCGCTTATAAAACGGCAGTCCCATAGCAACAAAATTGTCTATAGTCTATCAAGTCTGAAGCTTGAGCCTAACTGCTGCTGTTCTTTCACAGCAGCCTTCAGCCTCCTTCTTCAGGATGGAGACTTCAACAGAGCACACACTTAGCCTCAGAAAGACGCAGGGTCCCAGGAGCTCCAGTTACTTAATAACTTTGCATCCTCTTCAGCAGGTCTCTTCGCTTTTCTGAGCTTTAAACTGTTACTTATCTATAACATGACAGTGTTCAGTCATGATCTCTAGAATTGTGTGGAAGGGACAAGATACTTTGTTGATTTTGTTACATCTCTGCTTTTCTTTAGCAGTTAATAATCCATATATGTGATAAAATATCAGTGCTGCATTCATATAGTTAGTTTTTTGTTATCACTGCTAAATTACCCAAGGGCAGTGACTTCTGAAGAAGAAAGGTTTGTTTTGACTCATGGTTTTGCAAATTCAGTCTAAGGTCAAGTCTAATGGGACAGTGAATAGCAGACCGCATATAGAAGGATTCAGTGCCAAGCCAGGGAGCATTGTCTGTGTCCATATGTCCCACTTTATAACACCATCGTTTAATCATTTCAACCTGATCACCTCCGAAGGCCTCACTTGCACACACCACTATTGAGCAAAGTGTCCACCTTTAACCATTAACACTAATTCACTGACCAATAATGTAAGAATAGGAGGGCCACGCCATAACCCACGTGCTTTTTGGGGACATCCAAATTAATACACAAACTATAGCTCACTCCTATATATATGATATATATTTGTGCATATTATATATATATATATAACTGGTAAAATCTGAATAAGGTTTGTAGTTGAAACGATGTTAGTCAATGATCTTCAGAGAGTTAGAGAAAACCCAAAGGATGGATGAAGGTATGGATAGATAGATAGATAGATAGATGGATGGATAGATAGATAGATAAAGAGAAGCTTTAATAGGAGCATTGGCTGTCCTGATTATTGAGGCTGGGAAGTTCTACGATAGCCTATCCATCCAGATGCCAGTGGTGTGGTTCAATTCAAGTCCAAAGACCTCAGAAACAGGGAAGCGGATGACGAACTCTCAGTTGAAGTTGAAGGTCTGAAAATGGCTGCAGTCTCAGGAGTTCCAGTGTCCAAGGTTAGGGAAAAACAGCTGTCCCAGCTCCAGGGATAGAAAGAGAAGGAGAGGGAAAATGGGATGGGGAGAATGGAAGAGAGAAAGAGACGGAGAGAGAGAATTCAAATTCATGTTTCCTTTGCCTTAGGTCTATTTTCAGGTCTCAAGCCGACTGGATGGTGCCTAACAACTTGAAGGATCTACTCACTCAATCCATCAACTCATATATCCATCACCTTCAGAAATACCCTCAGAGATATGCCCAATAAATACATATATATATTTCCAGAATCTAAGTTCTTCTTTACTTAGTCAAATTGATACTTAAACTTAACCAAATGTGTGCCTCTTGGTGATGGAAGCTGTTACTACTGAAGCGAGCTGTATGAAAGTCAGTCAGGAACTCTTTGTATTTTTAACAACTCATAAGCCTGAAAATATTTGAAAGTTAATTTTAGACATTTTTCCTCTCACTCACTTTCCAAATTCTTCTAGTAGGGTCCTAATGCCTCATGATGGCTAGATTTGCTTTACTCAACAATTCATGATGTCAGTGCCTCTTGGTGGTGTGTGACTTTCTGTCCAGTCTTCCTTGCTGGGCTTAGCGTGGTGCCTTCTCAGAGGTGCTATCAACAATATTTTGGATTGATTCAGCTCAAAATATCAAACTTTATGAGCCTGTTTTCTGACGTGTTTGTCATGTTAAAATATTGAATGAGAATTAACATTCATTGAAAGCCCATTTTATATCAGGCACTTTATATACAGTTGATTTAGGAGGTGTACAAGGGAGTTGTCATTTTACAGATGAGGACACCAAGCCACAGAAATCTCAGTCTTCCAGTTAAAGGGGCAGAATGTTCAAGTCCTTAAACTGTGATCGCCAGGACTCCTAGCCCAAATTTCTGTTCATTCATTCATGATTCCAAAACTTTATGGAATAGCCACCATTTGCTATGGACTGTCTCAGATCTTGGAAGACAGTCATGAACAAAACAGATTAAAATCTCCTGACTGTGGATTCTTATCCTTTATGATGAGACACAGATGATAAAGGGAAAACAATAGCAAGAAAAAAATAGACAAGAGTGGGAAGGAAAACTGAGACCATTGACAGTAGACAGCAGGTGTGTAAGGACATCTCCTTGAGAGCATTGGATCTGAACAGGCTGGAAGGAGACAACTGAATCAGTCAAGCGTATGTCTGAGGTAGAGAATGTTCCAAGTAGAGAAATAGCTGGAGTGAAGCCCTCCAGTAGTGGGCTATGCAAATGTCACCTTCTGGATCAAAACAGAGCCAATACACAGAGGCCCACAGAGGGCACTGCAAGGACTTCCAGTGAGCTGAGTCACTGGGGGTTTGAATGGAGGAGTGACCTAAGGTGACTCCTGCTTTTATGAGGATCTGACTGTTTTGGGAAGACTGGGCTGAAAGGACGAAGGCTGACAGCAGCTGACCAGTTAAAAGGCCACTCTAGGATTCCAAGAAAGAACACTGGTGGTGAGATAGAACAATTGAATGGAGGAGCTGCCTTTCTCCTAGTTCTGTTGCACTTCCTTTCACTCGCTTTTGTCACCTGAAGATGTTAGATCACCAGTTATTATTCTGGGAAATTAAAAAAAAAACAGGTTATTTATGCACAGATTGACCTTCTCTTTCATTCTCTCAGCCCATTTAACTCAGATTCTCCCTTTGTTTTGCTGCAGTCACCTGTACACTCAGCCTCTGCCTGGACCTGCACTTCCTACTGATTGCCTCTCCAATTACGCTCTTGCCTGCTTGTCCTGATCTTCTGTCACCATGTTCCCAGACACCACCCATTTCCCTGCTAGGTCATAGGTTGTGGACAAACAGCCCCACAATGCTAGTGAATGTATGAATTGAGAACCAAATGGATCTTCCTTCTGTTGATCCTAGAGTCATAAGGATGTCAAACTGATGGCAGTGCCCACTTCTACTAGTTGGGGGAAATGAACACTGGTGTCATTGGGCGTGCCATCCTATAGGACAACACAGGGAAAGCTACGCTGCAATGAAGGCATTTCATAGACAACAGGGAGCAGGGAAGAGGATTCTCTGTGGGAGGCATATTGCCTCCGCTGTGATGGAACCCTCACAGGGACTCTGTGGCATGGATGATCATTCTGTTTTGCAGATAATGGAGAAAACAGTAAAAGAGCCTGTGTAGATCCTGTTGCCAACTCCTGTTACATAGATGTCCATGACAGCCCAAGGCAAAACAAAGTCCATGTCTGGGGAAGAGAAGAGATTCTTTGTTTAAAAAATAAAAATAAATAAAAACAATGAAAGGAAAGCTTGGTTTCTCAGGCCTGGACATGACTGAGCAGTGAGTCAAACCAGCAAATTCTCTGGAATCTCTGCCGATGCCAGGTTATGGAACACTAGACTCTGAAGCCAGGATTTCCCACAGCCTACTCTGGGTGCTTCCCCTTGGGCCATATAGGGAAGGGGTGTGTGACTGCTTTCCCATGACACCAGAATGCAGCTAAGCAAAAATGGCACATGGCTTGGGGTTGGAAAGACATTTATAACTACCTGAAAATGGCATTCTCTTGGCTGCGTCCAGCCAGGTGTGGCAGGTTGGGACAAGAGTTCCATCTAATGATAAAAGAACTCCTTTTCATTGAGCATAATTAGGTAATGTCCCGCACACCCTGAAGTACAGGGTGCATGAGCAGGTGGACTGTGCATGGGTTCAGGGGTGTGCTGAGGAGGTGCGGCCTAGGTTGCCCTGCCCTCCTGTGTTAATCACCCAGTCGGGAAGCTGCTTGTGTCTGGTCTACACCTTGTCAGCACTTTACAGCCTGCTAATGCTCTTACCCAGAATGTGTCTCCCCATGCTGGGGTTTGGAAAGGAAGTCAAATAAGTTGCCATCTTCAAAGTCAGGAGCCATTATACTGTATTGTAGGAGCTTTCGAGTAGCTATTAGAAATGTGGCCACAATGGTGAATTCTGTGTGTTAGCCTCACTAGGCTGTACTCACCAGAGATATTTGCTCAAACACCAGTCTAAATGTTGCTGTGGTTGATGTTTATAATACATTTGTTTTATGGAAAGCTGATGGCCCTCTGTGATATGGGTGGCCCTTACCCATTCAGCCTAAAGGTGTTTGGAGGAAGGAATTCTGGCTCTGGACAACAGCAGAGAAATCCCACCTGCGTTTATATCCTAACGACTCCACCCTGAAATGCCTGATTTTATCTGCATTTATGCCCAACTTTGGGCTTGCCAACTCACACAATGATGTGAACCAGGTCTTTAAGCACTCCCCCGTCTCCGCCTCTGTCTCCGTCTGTCACTCTGAGTGTGTCCTGGTACTTGCTTTTCTTACCCCTCCTTTCCCCATAAATGTATAAATGTGTGTGATATATGTGTGTTTCTATACATATACTTTGGTTTTTCATTATTGTGAATAATATACTTGAAAGCAGCTACTTCTGAGGACAAAAGGCGTAAGTTGGAGATCCCTGGTTGTCTGGTATCTCTTGAGGACAGAGGCTGCCAATGGGGGCGGCGACACCCTGGAACGGCCCCTTGAAAGCCCAGAAACAGAGGCAGAGGCTAGTTGAAATGGGGCTGGAACAGACAACCCTCTTGCAAGCACCCATGGACCTCCCATCAGGCCCACTTCCCAATCAACACAATTAGATCAAGACTGCACCTCACCCTCATTAGCATCATTTGAAGAGTGGGTAACAGATGGGAACATTCTCTCTTTCTCACATTAAAAAAGAAATGGAAATTTTAAAAATAGAGGCTATATTGGGTGGGGTTTAATTCTTGGTTCTAGTTTATATGTTTTCATTCATTTTTCTCTTCTAACTTTGAAATTGTAAAAGAATTATATCCAGAAGCCTCTCTCCAGAAGCTGTTCTGAGTCTAATCTCTAGATTTTAGCATGAGAAAATCACCTTGCAACTGGAATGAGTCTGTATCATGTATTAGCAGAGACACGGCCGGCAATGATGAAGCCACATGGAGAGGTCTCTGAGAATACAGGTGATTGCTCTCTCAGAAAATAGATGGAGATTTAGCACACTGTCTCTGAGGTGGCCAGGGAATTCCCTGCTGATTGAGGGTCCCAGGAAGCTGTGTGTCCAGCTCAGTAGGCTTTGTTCTCAAGCATCTGAATCCTTCCTCCAGCCAGGAGGTTGGGAAGGCAATCACATCGCCCACGTGCAGGTAGCACAGGAATCAAAGGACAATCTAGCCCCTTCGTTATTTTCAAGAATCAGATCTCTCTAGGGAGCACAGTCCAGCAGCAGCCGTTTTGTTTGTTTAATCTGGAACTTGGTACATAATCATGGTAGACCGTGCATATGTGTAAAATTCCCTCATTTTCTACAGAGAAGTCCTCTGTTAGCCATCGGAATGTTCCTGTTTTAGGATTAGAGTCATGTGACTTTAAATGATCATAATTATTCATTATTTTCCTTAACATAATAGTAATAAATGGATATCATAGATGAAAGACTTAACTCTGTGGCAAAATTTGTGCCTAGCTGGTCACATTCCTTTACCATTAAAATTTACCAGGTCCTAGTGTGGGAAACAAAGAAACCAAAGTTCTTTTTATGCATGGATCCTGCTGGCTTGATATGTGACTTGCTGAGATTATCATGGCCAAGTTGTAGGTAAGCTGGGATTTTAACTCGGGTATGTTTGATGCCACACAATGCATATTTAATAGTATCCATGCAATAGTACACATGTATGAGGATGCACCAAAAGTTCAGGGGAAATGGAATAAAAGATAAGCTTGTTTTGGTGCA
This sequence comes from Ochotona curzoniae, assembly GCF_017591425.1. Classification (NCBI taxonomy): domain Eukaryota; kingdom Metazoa; phylum Chordata; class Mammalia; order Lagomorpha; family Ochotonidae; genus Ochotona; species Ochotona curzoniae. The sequence continues at coordinate 6,925,778 of NW_024467118.1, read as the reverse complement.
AAAATTGAAAACTGCATAATTTTTAATAACAATTTTTAATAGTATGCATCATCCATAAACTTTTCCAAGACCTCTCTTGTGTGTGTGTGTTATCTGTGTTTGTGTATTAACACACTACGTTTTCTAGTTATGGCATTCAAACATTCGAATCTCATTTTCTCCTATTCTCTCTCTGTCCTTCATTTTTTTCTTTGCCTCTGGGCCTTTGTGCTTTGATGATTTGCTAATCCTAATGTCATTCACGGAATGTGACCTGACATTGGAAACCGCCAAAATATTTTCATACTTCATGAAACTTATAGGTCCACGACACCAAAAGTGGTTGGGGTTCCTGATTCTGATACCAGAGGACATGGGTTTGTTTTTTCTCACTTTTCTGGCTGCAGATTCTCTGAGCCTCAGCTTCCTTCTCTTAAGTGCTAACGAGAGTAAATGACCTATGTGCCTGCTCAGGTTGTGCTGAGGATTAAACACGAGGATGCATATGGAAGTACTTCTTGAGCCTGCAAAGTGTTCTGGTAACTCCTTCATGTTCCATGAGTTGCAAGTCCAGTGTGAAGAGGGGGAAAAATGGAGAGAGACAAAAAGAGAGGAAAACAGGGATCACTGCAGAGGTTGCCCCGACGAACAGCAGGGATTAAAAACGATGCTTGGGATCTAGAAAAACTGTGGGACTGAGGTGGAGTCTGTGCTCCTACTGTAGGAGTTTGTGCTCATAACAGCTGCACCACACGCCTGTGCGTTAACGACACCTGCCATCGCGGATGAACTTAGTTCTGTTCTTAGGTTTCAGCCTCCGAGCCTTGGCCGCTGTATTCCTTTCACCACTCATGCTCTTTTCTTGTTGACTTCTCCTTGTCTGTTTCTGTCAAGGACCACTGACGGCAGGCCTCATACTCAAGACAACAAGGGACAAGATTTGGTTTGTTACCGTCATGGTGCTCTGGGAGGTCGGCTCGGGCCTGGGCTAACCTGAATACTTATTTACTGTTTGTCATTTTCTGTAATGCAAATATTCGCACTACAGTTGATTTGAAATCAACACTGTGACTCACTTGACTGTTCAAATTCTGAAAACTGAACAAATCCCGTGAAGCAGCGGTGAACTCTCATCACTTATCCTCCCTGTCTGCTACCTCATAGTCCCTGCTCACGACAGGCATTGGTGGACCTGAGCTCCGTTCTCATCCTACTCCATTTGCTTGGGCCAGGGTGTTAGGTTCATATCTTTAATCTCTGTCAGAGCATACTTCTATGGACAGGGGGACTTTTAATAAAATCTGACATAAGTACTATTTATTGAAATCTCTTGCTAAAAATTTCCATGGGGCTTTAACTAAATGAATAAAAATAAATACAAACTTATATGTGATTAATGCCAGAGAGGTATAGAAAATGAGCTACCGAGGCTCATAGACAGGAAGTGTTACCACCATGAAGGAGCAAAGACTCCATGGCCCATACAGCACTTGAACTGAGCTCTCAAATGCAACAGGGTTTGGATATATGGAAATAAATAATGTTCAAAACAGAAAGAACAAAACTTTGATCAAAATGTGGAAGGAAGGATGCATGGAGTAATTGTGGAACTAGTGAGCATTTCATTTTATTGGAACAGAGTACATGTGAAATGGAAGAAAAGGGTTATGTTACTATCAGAGAAAGTTGTAAATGACATTGGGTATCAAAATAAGGCATTTGGAAGCTGTTACACTGCTTTTCCCTGGTGCTTTTATCAAATGAAATGAGAGGTAAATTAAAAATGTATTATTTATATATTTTCACGGATGTGTTAGAATAGTGAAAGCTCCTGAGAGTAAGCTTTTCGGTCACACACATTGATTTTTTTTGTATCTTCCCTGTCCTTTCAGGTAGCTTACGTTAGCACTGGTCTTTGCGTTGGGTGATGACAAGATGAAACACGTATACTGTGATGAAGCTGGATCAATACTGCCCCCTTTGTCACCAACTCTGGGAGTGACCTGGGACAAGTCGTTTCTCTGCCAACTTTGCTCATCCCCACAGCTGTAATCTTGCAAGGTAGTTATTTGATGTTGTTTTCCTAGCCTTTCCAAGTCTATAATTACATACACTTGACCTTTTCAACTTTATTTCAAATGAAGTTAGTCTCTATTTGAGTAACACAAAAATCCCAAATACTCCATGCCCTTGGCATGAATAATCTTTTTTATTATTATTAAATGGCTATAGATCGAAATGATACTCATATTCTCACACAGGGAATGATAATTCTGATCGATTGAATTTTTTTTGGCAAACTGATGATTAACTAGAATAACCTTTTTAAACTGTTGCACATATGTCTGAAGTGTGATAGTTAATATTTTTAGCCTAAGAAATATAGTTTCCTAAATAGAAAAGCAATAATGGAAAAGTACTATCTTTGTGCCAACTTCGGTTACAGTCACCATGACACAGTGTTAGTAACATTAGCAATATCAACAGTAATTTATTGTATTTATTTTCTGCAAGGTTCTATTCTGAGAGCTTTACATTTGTCGTCTCCATCAGTGTTTGCAAACTGTCACACCTTGCAGTGAGTTGAATGAAGGCTTCCCAAAATACATGTCTACGTCTTAATATCTGGAGTTTGTAAATGTGACCTTACTATAAAAAAATGATAATCTTGAGATTAAGAATCATTATGTATTATCAAGTGGAGTCCTAAATCTAAGGACTAGTGTCCTTGTGAGATTGTCTCTGAAGCCGTCAGGAGAGCTGGACTCTGCTAACAGGTTGACATCAGACTTTGGCCCTCCACAATTGTGAGAGCATAAGCTTCCCAGCTAATACACACCCTTTTTACAAACACATACAAAAAAACATACAGCAGTCAATTATACATCCCGTAATTGGTAAGAGATGATTGCAGCATCTCTTAGAGTTCGTTTCTCACCCCAGCAGAACATTACAACTGTCTTTGTGTTTTCCATTGCTTCAGCAAAATATGCAACACTAGGTCATGTAAAAATAAAGACATTTATTTTGAAAACATTTTGGAAGCAGATGGTATAGAGGATAGTGTCAGCTCTTGCCTGGTTCCCTCTGGTGGATGTGGTCATGGCAGATATGAGTATGTATATGTGTGTGTGTGTGTGTGTGTGTGTGTGTGTGTGTGTTTATGTGTGGAAGAGAGAGAGAGATCCCACATTAGCACAGGATGCCAGGGAGAGGCCAGTCTTGCAGTCTTGCTCCTCTGTAACAATTCACTGTTGAAAAAAACTCCCCCTCGCAAGACCAGAAATACTTCTTTCTGAGGACAGTTACTCTGATTAGTTAATCATTACCCACTAAGCCCTGCTTCTTACAGGTTCCACCACCTTTCAACATGATCACACTGGGAACAGGCATCTAATACATGAACCCTTAGGGTCGGGGTCTCAGGATGGGGTGTCTCATGCCTGGATCCCAGACAACAGCCACCATGTGCACATGGTGAGCTGTCACCAGGCCTGCCTGGGCTCCGGGGGCTGCTCCCTTTGGGGTGAGTACACCGAGGAGGGAGGTCTCCGTGACTGGGCTGGTCCGGGGCCCACCTGCTGCCCTCAATGGACAGTGAATGGAATTGGGGAGGGGCGCGACTTTGGACCTAGAGATTGTAGAGTCTTCAGACAGATGGAAGGGTTGCTTGATTCAGGATGCTTCCATGGCCATGCAGATGTCCTGAAGACTTAAGAGTGGAGTGGTTGAGACTGGAAGCAAGAGGGGGAATGCATCAGTGCACTGGCCATTGTGAAGGAGGGGGAGAAAGTAGAATTAGGGCAGATTTTTAAGAAGTAACATGGTAGGACACAATGATTAATGGGAATGTAGAGGGCAAGCACGAGAGGCATAGGGTATCTTGCAGGTTTCAGATTTAGAAATGGAAGTGTTATCTGCTGAAAAAAAAGAAATAGAAAAGCAGGCAGGTACTTGTGCTGCAGGCTAAATTACCATTTGAGATGCCCCCTCCTGATTTCCATGCCAATTCTAGCTTTCCACTCATGAGCACCCCAAGTCGTGTTCTTCTTTGTGGGGGACCTGGATTGAATTCCAAGTGAATTCCTTGGATTTCAGCCTGCATCCAGGCTTGACTTTTGTGGCTATTTGTGGGAGTAAACCAGTGGCTGGAAGATTTTTTACTTCTGCTTTTCAAATAAATGAAATAAATATTGAAGAAAGAGTAGTGGCAAGGATGGAACTGGAAATGGTCAATGTAAATATGAATCTTACTGATAGCTGAAGGTCTTGCATGGCTTTTACATAATGATCATGACTTTGGAATTGCACAGGTCATGCTTAACTTTGCATAAAGTGTTCTCTAAAAGAGGGAGAAAGATGAGAACTAGCAATATCTATTTAGTATACACTGGATGTCTACCCTATATAATCTCCTTGAACCCACAAAGCAGTATTTCCATTTGAATAGTATCCATTTCATAAATGAAGGAACTGATATTCAAACAACTATGTGACTGGGTCGAATTGTAGGGTGTGTGTAAGCTCAACTCTTACCTGTTTTCCTCCTTGTTGTCTGCTGGACATAGAGGTAAGGTAATCTCTGTCCCCATTCCTTGGATCTCTCACCTGAGGGATTTTCTTAACAACTCTAAATTCTAGCAACTCTCAAGATGGAATAAAAATAATGGCATGTGTCTTCTCCACCTCAGTAGCGTGTATGAGAACATGCAAATCTTTACAAATGAAAAACTCAGAGAAGCATGAGTATTTCAGGGGCGATCCTAGGCTTTTCCATGGCTCGGTAGTTTTGGAGCTAAATCTTGAATTTAATGAGTTTTCTTTTTTTTTTATTGTTGTTTGCATTGTATTATGTGGTACAGTTTTATAGGCGCTGGGGATTCCCTGTGATTGGTTGATTTCACCTTACTGTCTAGTAATATAAGCTTTCTAATTAGCAGTTTTTAACGTGTGGATTTATTTTAATAAATCTACAGCAGTTTCCAAATGCGATTTTCTAAACTGCAGTGAACACCCCTTTCATTAATAGTAGGGCTATGTTGGTCATGTGAAGCCAAACCGACATCCATTTGTCTCATGAAAGATCTCACAGATGACATTAGAGGAAGTTTTCATCACCTCAACTGAGCAACACAGGTTTGGTTCGTTTTAGAATGTGAGTCTCTAGGCGTGCACTGTGTCCAAACACCCAGCACACCCTGGATCTAACACAGCATATACCAATAAAGAAGATTTGCATGGTAATGAAATGACTCACAGCTCTATGCCAGTGGAGTGTTATCAGTTCGTCAATAACCTCTGTCATACTCTTAAACTGTTGCCTTTACCTTGAGAATCCCAGGATAAGAACAGAAGGAGACCTATCAGAAGAGCCACTGCTGAAAAGTCAGTAGCACTTTTTAAAGGCATGATGATATTTATGTGCAGTGTGTGTGAAGAATCATCAGCTTGTACCCTGTTCTTAAGAAATTGTACGGCATGGTAATAGAAAAGAAACATTGAGAAGGTGTTGTGTAATTAGTAGAATGAATCTGTTTTCTCAGACAGAATATGTTGTCCCTGTTACACAATTCTGTTGAAATCCTTACCAAGGTGATGAAGGTAGTGGGATAACAGTGATTCAAAACCAGCCTGGGAACTGTGGTATGTATGTGGATGTACTCTTCAGCTCTTAAGCTGGTTGGCATTGAGATTTTATACAACTGAAAGATCCCTATGACAAATAATGTGAGAGAGGTACACGGGGAGAAAAAACAGTTAGAATGCATTCATTATAGCTTGGGGAAGAAATCTGAAAGCCTTAAAACAGAGCATCCCAATCATTGAAATAATTCTGATTAGATGGTTCCAGGTTAATTATTGAGACTTAAACCAATAACTGAGGTCATGGTAGTAGTTTCCTGCACTAGATCATGGTTGCCAGGATAAGGGAGAGGTCAGTAATTTGGCTCCCATGGGGTAAAGGGTTTTACTTTCAGAAGGGGAACTGAGTTCTGGGCAGACAGTGCAGCCTGAATTCAATGTCTCTTACACTTTCAGTTTGGCATTAAGTGTACTAACATGAATGCATCTCTTAGGCTGTCAGCCTAATGCTGAGCACACCACAGGGATCCATGATTTCTCTGTGGGGTCTCCCCACTCACCATCTCTCACCATGAATCTTGTGCTACTCTGTCACTGAGGACTCAACTTTCATGTTATCCTCTCCATGCTGGCTTTTCTCACGGTTTTCATCCATAAAGGCCATTTTCTAAAGCCACTGCCTTCCAGCCCAGCAGCCCAGCACGGCCGGTTGAATCTGCATTTCATTCAGTTACTTTTCCAGACCATTTGCCGCTCTTAATGTATTCCTCATTTCTTTCTTTTTCTCCTTCCCTTTACCATCATCATTCAGACATTCACTTTTTCTCACTTAAATGACTAAATATTTTCTTTTTTCTCTTCCATTTCTAGGTTGAGAGGCAGAGAGACAGAGACAGAATGAGTCAGAGAGAGAGAGATGTTGTTGAGGGAATAAAGGAGATCAACTCCTATCTGCTGGTTTACGTCTTGTTCCCCCAACAACAGGATCTAGGCCAAGCTGAAACCAAGGGTCTGATGACAATTGAATCACCAGGCTAAGTGTCTTCCCTGAATAGTTTCTTAACTTTCTGCTTCTGGTACAATTTTATCTGTTACAACTTTCAGAACAGTCTTTCCAATAGGTACAAAACTTGACTTCATTGTAGTAGAAAGTTAGACTTGGTGAGATTGAAGCCTGTGCTGTACTCCAAAATCCTTGATGAGGAGTTGCCAGCATCTCTTCCTCCTCAGACCCTGTCCAAATGGTATGACATGAACTCTTCCAGCATAGTAGATTAGACTAGGCAGCATTGGGAAGGTGCCACAACTGGTACAATGAGGTGGATGTAAGAAGCCACACAGATGGAATGAGGCAAGAGGAATCCTAAACTCGAATGATTCAAATGAATGAAACATAGGATTCTGTATTACCAGTCATTGTTTGGCAGGTTGGAATGGATTTTAAATGAAAAATCACAAACCTTCTTGCTGGCACAGTAATGTACCATTATTGTGTTTGCATGTATTATGGTTTCTTAAAAAAATATTTATTTATTTTTATTGGAAAGGCAGATATACAGAGAGGAAGATCTTCCATCCATTGATTCACTCCCCAAGTGACTGCAGTGGTTGGAACGGAGCCAATTTGAAGCCAGGAGCTTCTTCTGGGTCTCCAATGTGGGTGCGGGGTCCCAAGACTTTGTACTATCCTCAACTGTTTTCCTAGGCTACAAGCAGGGAGCTGGATGAGACGTGGAGCTGCCAGGACCCGAACTGACACCTATAAGGGATCCCAGTGCATGCAAGGTGAGGACTTTAGCCACTAGGCTACCATACCAGGGTCATGCCTGTGTTATGATTGGGCATCCGAGTATACCTGTTTATCCACTGAACAAACACTGAGTACCTGCTATGTACCAAGCACTTGTACAAGGAAAGACCACGTAGGGTGGGTGCTTAAGCTTCTGGTTGGAATAATTAGTAGGAGTGTTTTGGCCCAAGTCCTGGCTCCTTTGTCGTTACTGTTTTCTGCTCATGTGTACCCCGGAGAGATGCATGCCTGAGTTCCTGGCTCTGGGGCTCAGCTGCTCCCGACCTGGTGGTGTGGACTGTGGAGAAGCAAACTAGCTGGTGGTGTCTGTCCGCCTATGTCTGTGTCTTTATCTCTGCTTCTGAAAGGAGGGATAAAGGCGAAGGTTGCACCTGGGATCCTTGGAGGGTGATTATGATTGATGTGAGTGGACATGGTGAAAAGGAAGAAATGTATTCCTGAGCTTTATGTTACCTCATTGAGCTGTGTACCATTTACCCAGTACAGGTTTGAAAAAGGATTACTGTAAACTAGTTCACGTCACTGAAAGATCTGTGGCTTCACAGGAACCAGAGAAGCAGGGAGCAGAATCTTAAGTGACCAAACAATATCCTCATAGCCAAATTTCAGGTTTCTTGGCCGTGTCTTGCTTATTAACCAGAATCCAAATTCCATGATATGTGTTTTTTCTTCTTCTGTTCTCTTAGTTTCACCGTTTTTCTTTTTGGTGGTGTTCTGATGAACACATTTTTAATGGGTATAAATGAAAACTCCCTGTTTCAGGAAGCAGAAAAGCTAAGTAGGCTGTGTGTGCGTGCGTGTGTGTGTGTGTGTGTGTGTGTGTGTGTGTGTGTGTGTGTGTGTGTTAGGGTTGAAGAGGGGGTGGATTGCTGCAGGTTTTACATTTTAGGTCAGTCCCTGAATTATTCCATATATGGGAATATGTGTTTGTGTGTATGTGTATATCCATATCTAAATCTATAAATACAATTCCTCTGCTATATCTTCAAGTCTGTGGCCTTCATTTAGTTTGCCCTTTTTACTTCTCTTGTGATTTATATTCTTCTTTGCTTTAGGAGTCATAAGAAATAATTCCTGAAAGCTGTTCCCATGTCATCTACTGTGAAATCCTGGGCACAGAGAATTTGTTTTTAAATTCTTTAAATATATGTTTTCATTTTATTTGAGCAAGAGAGAGAAAGAGAGAGAGAAAATCCATTTGCTGATTAACTCCCCCAAATGCCCACAACAGTCAAGGTGAGGTCAGGCCAAAAACAGGTGCCCATAGCTCGGTTGGCATCCCCCACATGGGTGGCAAGAACACACTATCACTTGTACCATTTATAGGAAGCTGTATCAGAAGTGGAGAAGATGGGACTTGAACTAGGAATTCTGGTATGGGATGTGGGCATCCCAAGTGGAAACTGAATCACTATGCCAAGTATCTACACCCTCAGCTGAAGAAATCACTGTTTGTGTGTTATAATCTCTCTGAAAAGTTCTAGAAATGTAACCAGTGGTCAAGTCTAGCCTGCAGAACAGGTTGGACACAGCTGCACCATCCATCCTTTCCCCCAAGCACTGCTCTTAGTCCAGAGCTCATGATCTTAATGTAAATGAATAGCAGATGTGGTAATAACCAGGTCAGTGACTTTTAAATCTTCATAAAAGTCTTCCGAAGCAGTGTTGGATGACCATGGGATGGGATAGTAATTTGCAACTGGTTCAAATCTATTATTCCTTAGTTATGTTTTAGTATCTACTCCATGTCACAATTTGAGCAGCCCATCTTGAGTTCATTTACCTTTACTGGATGTACACAATAATAGAAAACAGTAAAATAAGTCTGATGTGTATTTGGCACTTAGAAATCTCAGTCTGGAAGTCGATGTCCTGGGCCTTGGGCAATAGCAGCATGGGAAGAAGGCCTTTTGGTGTATAATGGGGATAGAGTTGTGATTTTGGCATTATTGGCAATGGGAAATAGTGTGGTAATATAGAGAGGGCAAGAAAAAAAAAGAAGGAAAAATTAGAAAATTCTGAGTGCTTGTGAGACAAACCCTTAGTGCCTGGCAGGACTCTGGGGGGACACGTGGATGGAAGTTTGTGTCTGGGCCTCTTCTGCCCAAGCTGGTGTGGCCAGGAGAGCAGTCCTCATTGTGTTCATCCATGGTATTTATGTAAACTTCCCCTTCCAGTCATGTGCTGGATAAGATGACCTGGTGAGTTTTTCTGCTGTGGAATAGCCACTCTGTATACATTAAAAAGCAGAGCACACATTTGCCAGGGCATTGCTGACCCCACAAGGAATTCAGGGGTTTCCTAAAAACCACGACTCCAAACAAACAAGCCACAAGCTGAAATCAGGGAGGTAAAACAATTACAGAGGCAGGGTACCCAGGGCACCATGACACAATCAGGTACCTGGAAGTTCAGAAGTGATCACACAGGGCATGTATAAGAAAACAGGCTTGGGGCTCTTGTAAGAGTGAGGTTTCTGAACGTGAGATCCCCTCATAAAAAATTATGGCAATCTGAAGCTCTATTTGAGGGTCAGGGGAAGCTAGTCTTAAAAAACACATGTGTGTTTCTGTGATGCTGGATAGAACTTAATTAATAATAGTATTATTATCCACCGGAATGTGTTAGCTTTGGTCCAGGTCTGTTTTTATGCAAATCTGATCATAGTTTGCACAATTCATGGAATAAGGCAAAAATAAACTATTTTTAAAAATTATTTAAAACTTTTTTTAAAATTTATTTGGAAGACAGAGTATCAGAGAAAGTGGAGACACACGTATGCACACACAGAGATCTCGCCACTGGTTGATGCCTCCATTTTCTGCAATACTTAGGACTAGAAGCCAGAAGGCAGAACAGTAACCCAGGCCCTTGAGCCAGTGTCCGCTGCCTCTCAGATTCACCAGCGGGAAGCTGAATCACAAGGATAGATGGAACTGCATCCCAGGCACTCTGAAATGGGATGTGGGAGTCCCCAGCTGGGGCTTAACCTGTTGCGTTACACTGCCTGCCATGAACTGAAGAAGCCAAAGCAATCCTAGCTTGAGAATAGTCCCAGGTGTCATGCAACAGAACACATGAATTCTCCTGGAGAGGCAGCATCTTCAACTCAGAGCCTTGAGGACTGCCACAGGTATTAACTCCAGTCAAATGTAAACTCAAGAAAAACAACTGGCAAAAAATACAGAGGAAAGCAGTCCACTGTGCGTGGCAGTCAGCAGAAAGAACTACAGCAGGTGTCGACTCTGAGGTCTTCAAATACCAGAATTTCCAGATGCAGAAGCAAGCGACCTAATACCATGTTTGAAGAAATAAGAGGGAATAAAACTAGCAAGGAATAAAACAATCCATTATGATGAATCATACTTGGAAAAAGAAGAAAAGGAAACTTTTGGAGCGCAAAGCAATTATTGGCAGGGTCTGTGAGGTAGCACATTAAGCCACCGTTAGGGATGCCTGCATCCTGTGTCTAAATGCCTAGTACTGAGTCCTTCCTCTGCTCTGATCAACTCCCCCATGCACCTGGAAGACAGCAGACGGTTTCCCAAGGACTTGGATACCTGCTACTCATGTAGGAGGCACAAATGGAGGTCCTGCTGCCTGACTACTGCCTGGCCCCACCCCCTTGTGGTGGGCATTTGGGAAATAAACCAATAGATAGTCAAACCTCACATCTACCTCTGTGTGTGTGTGTGTGAGTGTGTGTGTGTCCCTCTCTGGCATGCTTCCATTCTAAATAAATACAATAAATAAAAATACAGTAAAGCCTAATGATTACAGAAGCGATTCATCATAAACGAGACACACTAGGCATGCTGGAAGTTTTTGCAAATACTCTGAAGAAAGGAGTGAGCTACAAATTAAATCTGGGAACATAACATTGAAAAGTATAAGGATAGAAAAATATAAATGTATATCAAATTTTCTAGTGCGGTATCTAAGCCATTGCTGTGTAACACTTTTGAGCGTCATTTTCCTCAGCTGTAAAGTAGAAACACAGATGAGATGATTCATTGGACTACATTGTGGGACTATCTGACAATTATTATAATTTTAAAAAATTAAATACAATATTTTAAAATGTTATTTAAAATGTTATTTTAAAATATTGTAATAAAATATTAAAAACAAATACTAAATAAAAATAGTAAATATAACTTTAATAAAATTTTTGAGACAACTTATTTGAGCCTACCTTAATATTGGAATTTAATATTTTCTGTGTACTGTATATTCTTTTGGGGATATTTTCTTCACTTCTTAAAATTAATAACCTTAGTTGGTGGGTATAGTGACATATCTATCAAGGCATACACCCTAAATATACGTAACTAATATTTGTCAGTTATTCCTTAAGCAAAGTGAAAAACCTCACGAATTAGGAGAAACCCATTTGATAAGTGGATAATAATTAGAAATCCTTCTAGGATTTTGAATTGTGGGAGCAAAGAGTTTGAATTCCACACTGGAACACTAATAAGTTAATGGGATTATTCTCCCAACTGAAAAAATAGTGAAAATGAAGTTAGTGGCTCATAGTAGGTTCTCATCTTAATTTTTTTTTTTGTGGTTTTCAAATTAAAACAATGTGGCTTCTTTAAACAGAAAATGAATTAGGTAGAAGGCAGAGAATACTCACAGGCCCTGTGAGTGCTGCAGAAACATCCTTGGAAAATTGAAGAAGCCCCAAGAGGGCAAGGACCAGCTACCCATCCTACCAAAGGTGTAATTGGAAGGGTGTCTATGCTTTCAGTTCTGAAGTGGACACCGAGCGCCATTCAGTGGAGTCTGCACTTAGCCTCTTTGACAAGTAACCCCCAAGTCATCCCTTCAAGGTTTATCTTGGTCATGTAGAGGTTAAGTACTAGTACTCTTAGTGCTATGTGAAATACATAGGTATGTGGCCTCGTTTGTCAAAACAGTGTTGATATGGTTATAGTCGACACAGAGGGCAATCCCATCACCAAGCACAGTGACTTTAGTCAGTAACAATATATAATGTCCTTGAAAATTCTACACTTGATCTTAGTCAAAAGGCCGAGAAGCGATTGTCCTTGAAAATGCTGCGTGAGTAAATTTTAAATATTTTCTCCACTGAGTGACAACTATGTGAAGAAAAAAAATACCAACCAGCTTGTTTTAACCATTCTAAAATAAAATTATAGTTCAAAACATTACAAGCAATATATGCAATTTATTTGACAATTTAAAAAGATAAAAATGTAAATGGCAGGTTTCTCACTTTAAAAAGAAATTAAATATTACGAAAGATTGTCTTTCTCATCATGTAGCCTCAACCCCAACTCACCTGAGCCACCTCTGTTAGCATTTTAATACAAACCCATACATGACTTTACATAGGTGTAGGTTTCATCATATAATCTCCTATAAAAAAATACATATGAAGAAATACCTGTTTTTTGTCTAACAGTCTGTACAAATACCTTCCTTTATGGTGCTTTCTATCCTCCTGCTGCACCTGTGACTGCCCAAACTTCCCACGCTGCTCTCCCTCCCCCTTTAGGGAGGGGGCCCTTTGGAAGTCACCACTGCTCGGCACCCAGCTGAATGCATAACACACAGTGGGCCCAAACACCCAGATTCATGTGTGGGTTGCTAAGGGGGTCATATTGTCTAATGCAGGATGTTGCAATCTTTTCAACTTCTTGCTAAAGGACAAGCGCTACGTTCCCAGGGTACCAGAATTTCTTCACTTCAGCTTGATGGTGGAAATGCTGAAAATCTCACTGCTTTCTCTAGCTGGCAGGAAATGCCTGCTTCTGCAGCAAGGCTGTAGCTCATTCTTGGCATTCAGAGTGGACTCAGCCCTCTCCTCTGGCTCAAGCAATGGCATGGCCTCATTCTTGTGGCTGTTGCATTGCTGCTGGTCTCTTGAAGTTTCACTTCAGAAAGCTAGAATCAGCACTAACACTACAATTTTATTTTAGCACAATTTCTCAGATGGTTGCTTAAAAGTCTATAGAGTTGTAGCAGGTGTTGATTACACAGAAATGAAGTTAAAAACTGGTAGTAAATTAATAAGCATTTTTTTTCTGAATACCCATTGCATGCAGACAAGGATATCAAGCATTCAGACCACTCCAGGATAACATTTGTCTGCTTTTGTATAGATTGCAGTTTTCTCAAGAAGATATGAGTAGAGTGCTAGATATATTGCAGTAAAGTAGCATGGGTATTTTACCTGTGAAGGCCAACTCTATGTCTGGGGAATGCTGAGGCCATAAAAATTGCGGATATTTTTGTAGACCCAACCAACTTAAAGGTAGTTTGAAATAGTGGTATTTTTAAGCCCTGTAGAAGAGCTGTCTCTAGCTCCTTTCTTCCGTCCTTCCCTTCCTCCATTTTTCTTTTCTTCCTTTTCTCTTCTTTACTCCCTTCCTCATTTCCTCCCTCCTTCCTTTTCTTTCTTTCCTTCCTTTCTTCCTTCTTTCCTTCCTTCCTTCCTTTGATTTTTCTTTTCCATTTCTCTCCTTATACTTGAAAAAAGTAGGATCAGACTATCTCATGGCATTGTGAGAGTGGAAGGAGCTGGGGCAGTAGTTAACTTCAGAGCAAAGGTGGTATTTCTGAAGACTTGTAATTGACTGAAAGAATTCACTGGATAGACCAATGATCTGCAAAAGCAAAAAGGGAGCACAATAAAGGTGGTATTTGCAGGGAAATTTAATGTTATTGGAGCATGGTGGTGACTTTAGATGAAGCAACATACTTCAAAAATGTGCTTCCATAGAAAAGGAAGGGGAACCAATTATCCCTCCATTCTATTTTGCCTGATACGTGCTTAAGTTACATTGACCATGTACCTGACTATCCGTAGCAGTTCCAGGCTAATGTAGGCAAAGAGGTTAGATGCTTTAATTGCACAGCTGGCTCAATCATGGCATATACAAAGGGATTCCCCTGCTCTAGAAAGGGAAGTGAACATGGGCGTGATTTCACCCTACCCTCAAAAGCTTACATTCTCAAGAGGTGTGTTAAACAAGAAAAAAATTGGCACAAAAGGTAGCGTCTGTTCCCAGTTCTTGTAAGTTCCCCAGGAGTGTAAATCCATGGGATTTGCTATGGACTGGAGTAGCAGTAGAGGCAGGATGGTTGGGCCTAAGCAGGTGGCAGTTATTCTGTGTCCTATAGGATATGATGTTATCCAGCTGAAGAGAATGGAGGCTGTAAGGAGCAGCCTGTCCCTAGAGCAGGAATTATGCTGTGAGAAGGCCTTGAGGCAAGGAGGAGTCAGCCATCTTCCACAAATAAGCAGAAGGAAGTGTGGTGTGATCCTAAGACAGAATTAGGGCAGCATCCCTTTAATCAAATGTGGTGAGGTGATGGGCTCCCACTTCTAGAAGGTATCTTTGGGGATTTTACTTTTTTTTTTCCAAGAGAAAAGGGGAACCTTTGAGTGACTGTAAGCGTAGAATTGGCATAGTTTGCAATTTAGAATGCTCTGGCTGCTGTTTGAAGACTAAGTGTGTGTAGGTGAGTGCACAAGGAGAGTCACAGGGGCTATCATAAACTACTTAGATGGTTAACATGTTGATGATGGCAGCTGGGACCAGGGTGGTCGCTTTGGAGTTAGAGAGAAAAGCAGACTTAACAGATCATCGAAGGAAGAATCCAGAAGATCTGTCGACTGAATCCACGTGAGGAGTAATGGAGTTTGTCTTGTCAGATATGTTCCAATTTCATGATGTTCTGGAACAAGGGTGGATTAAATCTGTCAGAAAAGTCCACAGAATAAACACTCTCAACTTTGTAGACCTTATGGTTTCTTGCCACCATTTAACTCTGCTAAAGTAGTGCAGAAGTAGTGGTGAACACCCAGGCCTGGTTGTGTTCCAGTGAAATCCTCTTTAAACACAGCAAGTGCACTAGATTTTGCCTGTGGGCTCTCTTTGGTCAACTCCTGTTCTGGAGAAGGTGAAGGTCTGGGAGCTTGGGTACCTGGAGGAACATGAGCTAGTCAAAGGTTTGATTATATCATTTCAATTCCTCTTCCTGACCACATCAGGCTGGGGTTGTTATTACTCTTTGTTAGAGATAATTATCTATGCTCTGGCACTGTTAATGAACTGATTCACGATCACCCAGCTAGTAAGTGGCAGAGTCAGTGACTGAGCCCCGATCATTTTTTAAAAAGTATTATTATTTCTAAGTCCATGAAAAACCTCCCTGTTATCCCATGCTGTCTTCTGTTCTTTTCTGCCCTGAAAGTTGCCCCTTGATTGCACCCCAACAGTGGAAAAAAAACCTTTGTTTTGCAAGCTTTTCTCACTATTTCCCCAAAATACTTTTCTTTTCTAAGTGATTTTTTTTAAGGCCCAACAAAAAGGGACAGTGAGTCTCTCAATGTGCCATCGTTGCTTTTGTTCAGTACAATAGACTTCCTATTGCTTTGTCCAGTTTCTACGAAATGGAGCATGGGAGGTTTGTTTTCTAGAAATTAGCCTTGTATTTTTCTCTTTTTTGAACCCAACACAATTTTATCTTGGGGATAAACAGTGTTATTTTCAATCCCTCTATTTGAGCCCCACATTGAACATTTTCTATTAAAATTTAAATAAGCCACTTCAGAGACAGATGAAGATGTAAGGCTAAAATGAGCTGATTCACTAAATTTGTTCCTGAGAATATAACTTATTTGCTCTTATAAGCTTATGCAACCGGGTTTCATAATAGAAGTTTTAAGTGGGCCAGCATTGTGCTACTACAGTCATTTCATCCAGCTTCTCTCTGTAGAACAGCCAATTGTAGAAGGGAAAGTGAGGAACACAACTTTGTTCTCTCCCGCCCTGTGGAGAACCAATTATTATTTCAGAAAATTGTAGAAACTGGCATTTTGCAAAGATACACTGGGTTATGTTTTTGTGATACACAGTAAGTACATGTGTTATCAAACTGCTTTGTAATCAGCTATTGTCCAAATTTCTCAACTCCATTTTGCTTTCCACTCTGCCTCTGTAACTGAAGGCATTTGCTGAATGAAGATGAACCTTTACCACGATCTTGGATGGGGAAGTACCTCTTTGTTGTGCTGAATTACTGAGATTTTGAGGGTGTTAGTTACAGAAGCATAACCTAGCGTATTTGGACTGTTGACCTGTCTGACACTGAATGAACACCCACAATGTATCAATGCACTTCACAGTAATTTTTTTATATTAATGTATTGGTATATCTTAGAGTCCCTGGCATGTGCAGGGGAAAATGAATATTGTTGTTAACACATAGGAAAACAGATGCCCTAGCTCATATGTTCACTATTTTTGTATAGAGCATATATGTTTGTATCATGGGAAATAACCAGACAGCACATGCTTGGAAACACATGCCCAAAATGTGCTACACTATCCATGACTTGAAGCAAGGCATTATGGACTGGGAGGTGAGTGGAAACCTTACATAGTGGGAAAATCATAGAGGAAGAGTTTAGAATGCTGACAGCTTCTCATATGCCTGTTTTCACAGGACAGCCAGAGGTGATTAGTGATTCATCCTCGAAGCGAGACTCTAAACATGACTAATATTTGGTGTCCCAGAGAGTCTGTGAATGAAACAATCAGAAAGCTGAGCGCTTGCCATTTGGGTGGAATGGTGTTCCTAGGAATATCTTTTCCTACACCAACATCATAGGGAAAAATAAAATGCCCCAAAACAAATGAGAAGTTACCCTAGCAACTGAAACTTTGAGCAAAACCATAGTGAGGATGATCAAAGGTGAGGGTCCTGTGGCTGAGGCATCCATGATTGGTATTATTCGACACACATTCCTTGACTTACAATGTTCTGACTTAAGATTTTTGGACAAGCTGATGGCGTGAACTTAAGATACACTCAGCAAAAACCATGTCATGAATTCTTGACTTTGATCTTGTCCTGGTTAGTGATATTTAGGACAATCCTCTTTTGCACTGCTGGACAACAGAGGAACAGCAGATCCTCATGCCGCACTGTCACAGGGTTATCACATAAAAAATAGGCTTTGTGTTGTATGATTTTTCTTAAGCATAGGCTAGTGTTAAGTTTTCTGAGTATGTTTAAGGTAAATGAGGCTAAGCCCTGATGTTTGATGGGTTAGATAGAGTCATCGTGCTTTTGATTTCACATGTTTTCAACTTATCATGGATTTATTGAGACACAATGCCATCACAAGTCAAGGAGTATTTGTATCAGGCATAATAATAGTGCTAAGGTAGTCATGTGATAGAGGATTTATTAAAAAGAAGCCGTTTGACCTCAATGCTGTTGTTCAAGTTCCTGGGTAGCCTGAAGTCTGTCCTTGGTGTAGATGACAACAGTGTGACCTTAATGCTGCACACAGAAGCCACTGGAAGGACTCAGGGTCTGGTGCTTGTTTCCATTTATTGGAACAATTTTCTCAGGACTTATGCATGCCTGGCTCCTTCTCCTCATCCAGGTGTTTCCTGAGATGTCATGTCATTCACGGGAATTTCACAGCTCTTTCGACTCAGAGTAACTTTCAGTTACTTTATAGAACAAAATTCTGTTTTATGTACACTCCAGAGCTCATCACTCCATGGATTTTCCATGCTTATTTGGGTGTCATTTATTTCTCTTACTAAAATGTAAGCACCATGAGAGTAGAGACATTGTCTGGTTCCACCAGGAAGCTCCAGGGTCTAGCCCAGGATCTGGTATTTAACAAAATTTCAATACATATTTTAGCATGAACAGATGAATACACAAATGGTTAAAAAAGAACTACTATGACAGGAGCTTAGAGAACTCGGGAGAATGAAATGTGCATAAAATTGGCAGAATGGAAAATTAAGGTGACAGTAGCTCAGCGATGGCCGTGTTCAGCAGTGGATAAAACACTTAGTCCAAATCTATACCCCAGGCCAGTGTGGGACTGAGACGGGATCAACATGTTGCCCAACCCGGAGGTTACCCTAGCACCTGACTCCACTTGGACTGGGCTTTGGGCACCTACTCTGTGCTTCCAGATCCTACCTAGCTAGCAGAGCATACACAGCCTATGGTTGTGATGACTTGTGAACTTACCAGCTCAATAACTAGGTCAAATATGCTTTTCTTAAGATGTTTATTTTAGGGGCAACATGGTAATATAGCATGCTAATTTCTGTCTACAAGTGCTGACATTCCACATGGATACTGGTTTGTGTCCTGACTGCTCTACTTCAGCTTATAGTTGGGAAAGTAGTGAAGGATGGCCCAAATCTGATCAGCTCAGCTCTGGTAGTTGGCGGCCATTTGGGGAGTGTACCAGCAGATGGAAGACTTCTGTTTGTCTCTCCTTCCCTCGCTGTAAAATTTGCCTTTCTAAAAACAAACTAACTATTCTGTAAGTCAGAGTTAGAGAGAGACTGATCTTTCATCCACTGGTTCACTCCACAAATGACCCCCAATGGCCAAAGCTGGGCCGGTATGTAGCTAGGAGCAGGTAGGAACCAGGATCTTCTTCCAGGTCTCCTACATGGGCCATCTTCTGTAGCCTTCTCAGGCGACTGGGAGGGAACTGTGTTGGAAGTGGAGCAGGTGGGACTAGAATCAACACTCTTACAGATGCCCGTGGCATAGGTGGAGAATTTGCATGCAGTGCTACCATGCCAGCTCTGATAACCAGCTCAAATATTCTTAGAAGAATTATGTCTTATTCATGAGAATGTTCTGCCAAGTTATGCTGAACAATAATTTGTGTAACAGTTAATTGAATGGATAAGTATGTTACATAGATAATCAGTTTACTACTTACAGCAAAGTTGCTTACTTTTATACCTTTAGCCAATCTAGACTTTGTGTCCAGAATGGCAAATATGATTCACCAACAATCAACTTTTTGTATTTGATTACAGTTAGTGAGTATGTAAAGAAATGTGAAAGCAAAGCTATTAAGGCTAATTCTTGCGTTATATTAAGTACCCTGATGAGATTAGTAATGTTTGCACTGGGTAAGAGGCATGGCATAAGATGCCTGTATTTTCTAATGCAACTTTGTAGCTGCAGACATTCCCCACCACCACCACTTATTACTAAAGATGGATTAATTGTCTCAAGTTTTCCAAGCATTTTGTATGGTTAGTATTTCAACACAATGCACAAATCACTCACCTTGAGGGTTTTAAACTCCTCTTTCTGTGTTCTTGTTGTCAATGTATAGTACACGGGAAGAACAGCAGTTCAGGAGCAATGGTAACACAGGGAGGAGTGGAAAAGGGAGGAGGGTGAGGGAGACAGTCTGTGAAATGGGGAAAAACATGAGGAAAGTGAAAAAAACACGAGGAAGCAAGAGAATTCTTGGGTGCTTGCAATTGGAAATAACACATCAAGAAGGAGAAGTTGTAAGAGAATGGTTAAAGAGAAAACAGTGGACCTATGTTGGCTTTTCCACATGTGAGGCTTTAAAATAAGCCCAATAGTTGCTGACACTTTGGCTAAACCAGTTAATCCTCCACCTCCAGGCTCTGACATTCCAAATGGGCATCCAGCTTCCTGCTTATGTCCTAGGAAAGCAGCAGAAGATGGCCCAATGCCTTGCGACATGGCATCCGTGTGGGAGACCTAGTTCCTAGTTTGGGGTCAGTTTGGCTCTGACTGTTGTGTGCTCATTTGGAGACTAAACCAGTAGATGAAAGTTTTTTCTTTCTGTCTCTCTCTTTTTTCTGTAAAATTGCCTTTCCAATAAAAATAAATAAATCTTAAAAAAATCAATACCATTCAATCTTTCTGAAATAGGAGAGCCCAATGCAATATTCCCTCAAGATTCTATCAAGTCAGTAAGCTATTCAATGTCTGCCTTATTTATCCCTTTCCCCCCTGTTATCTCATATCTGCACTTCCTTCCTCAACATTCTCTTTCCCTGCCTCCTTCCATGCTCCCTTCCTCCTGCACTCTCTATCTCATTACTTTCTGACTTTCCATTTTCTTTGTCCTTCTTAGTAAATGAAGAAAAGGGTTTCAGTGCTGAAGATAATATAGAAGTCTGAGAGACCAGTTTCTTCATACCAAGTTTGCAGTTTACTTTGGGAAGGACAAGGGAACTAAGTGTCCTGAGATTCAAGAGTGATGAACTCTGACTTCTGCTTTGCCATTCTGACTGCCCTGTAACCCTGATCCTGTGGGATCCAGACTCTATCTACATACCAGGGATAAGGATCACGGGGAATATATCAGGTAATGTGTGTAAACATATTAGTAAGAGCATTTAGTGCTTTTTAAAATTTTAACTTTATATTTTGTGTGGTTTAGTTTACATAATTGGGAGGGATGTGTGCCTATGTGGGCCCCTGATTAAGGTGGGAAAAAATGGCTAACATAAATGTTTTTCTTTCTTTCTTTCTTTCTTTCTCTCTCTCTTTCTTTCTTTCTTTCTTTTTTTCTTTCTTTCTTTCTTTCTTTCTTTCTCTCTTTCTCTCTTTCTTTCTTTCTTTCTTTCTTTCTCTTTCTTTCTTTTTCTTTCTTCCTTCCTTCCTTTCTTTCTTTCTCTTTCTTTCTTTCTTTCTTCCTTCCTTCCTTCCTTCCTTCCTTCCTTCCTTCCTTCCTTCCTTCCTTCCTTCCTTCCTTCCTTCCTTCTTTCCTTCCTTCCTTCCTCCTTCCCCCTTCCCCCTTCCCTTCCCTTCCCTTCCCTTCCCTTCCCTTCCCTTCCCTTCCCTTCCGTCCTGTATCTGTGGGGAGAGGGGTACCTGCAATAGCGCTTATTATTATTTGTTACTATAGAATAAAACCTTTCGGTTCTTTACTAGTTTCATTTCTGTCTCTTCAACATGCTCAAATCATCCTCTTTACCTCTGCTATAACACACCACCTGTTATATTTACATTCTCACTTTGTTCATGTCACATGTATTTGTTATAGTCACTTTAAAAAAGACTGTTTTAAGATTGCATGTTAATTTGAATCCCTTAGGTATAAAATATTATGGTATCCAAGTGAAAGTAACATTTATACTTGGATCACATTTTTTTTCTGATCTAGAGGGTCGAAAGTGAGTAGTTACAGCTGAGTTAATCCAATAGCACACGTTGTCAGTAGGGACCTGTTCATTCCTTTGCTGTTTCTTTGCTATCTGAAGGTGATTATTCACAGCATCAAGATGGATGCTCTATACCAGTCATTCCTCTTATTCTTAACCAAGTTTTTTTTTTTTCTTTCTTACTTATCCCTATGAATTAAGGAAGAATGCTTTTTCTTGAAGCCTCCAATGCAATCCTTATCTTGGGGCTCACTGGTTAAGATTATATCACAAGGCTATGTCTAAACCAAATCTAGGCCAGTGAATTCACCTCTGTTGTCTTGGGCCAGTGAATACTGAAACTTGGAACTTAGGATGGAACCATCTTCCCTAAGCACATGCAAAAATAAACACTTGAGCAAAATCAGGCATTTGCCATAGAGGAGGACGGAAGCAATGGGGTAGGAGGGGGTTGTTATGTATCCGAGAACGTCTGCTGTAATTCATAGTTGTATTTCAAGGCCCAAGCCAACTGCCACCCACTTAGTAGTTGTGGCAAGAAAGTTCCATTCTTTTTCATACTTGTAACTGCCAACTCAATATCTCTCTTGGATACATGTAGAAAATTTTGACTCAAGATGCCCAGACTAAAATTAGTCTCCTTCCTTTAAAATCTGCTTGTATACTAATTTATTCCATTTTCAGTAGATAGTGAGTGCCACCATTTCTTCAACTTACTCCAGCTAAAAATTCACAAATCTTTTCTATTTCTCACTCCCTCTCATTTACAACATAAAATTGCTGCCCAAATTTGTTAATTATCCCTTGATTTGTTGCCCTCCTTTGTTTTTCACTAGTGTTGTCACAAATTTGGCTCTTATGCCATCTTGCCCAGACACTACATTTAGTCTTCCTGCCTCCACATACTTCCTTTTCCAATCTATCTTCCCTAATGTATCCAACATGATCAGTCTTGCATGCATATCTTGCAAGTTCCTTCTTCAACTTGTAACTCTTGAGAAACTTTCTTGTTATGGGTTGAATTGTGACCCTCTATAAAGGCAGATGAAATACTATCACTGAGTGCCTCAGAAAGCAACCTTCCCTGAAGCTAGGGTCTTCATGGAGATAATCAGCTTAGAATGGGATCATTAGGATGAACACTATTCAAATGAGTAGCATCTTTTCACAGAATGAGTATGTGCACCCAGACACACACATTGGGATGATGGAGAAGAAGCAAGCAGAGATGGGACGGTCTCCAACAAAGCAGTGGAAGCTAGGAGAGAGGCAACAGAGCATCTTGAGTCTTCAAAAGGAAGCAGCATTCTTTGTGTGTTGCTTTTGGACTTGCAGATTATAGAACAGTGAGACAAGTTTCTGTTATCTTAGCTAGCCAATCTGTGGTACTTTGTACTGACAAACTAGTACATTTCCCTTTGCCATCAAATAAACCCAGGGCTTTCATTATGGTGGACAGGTCTTCTAGGATCTTGTCCTAGACCACTCTCTATCATCTCTCACCATGAAGTCCTCTAAGGAAAGCCTACACAGGCTCTCAGATTCCGTAAGAACCTTCTCAGTTTCTGTGTAGGGCTTTGAGTGTTCCTTTTTTTTTTTTTTTTTCTTTTGCCATATCACAATCATCACTCGAGAGTCGGTCCAGTTTTTGTTGTTTGGAGAAACCTCTCCAGCATCTCTCCTCGCGGTAGAGGGTGTCCCCTCTTCCATCCTCCCCTGGCAGCTTGTGAGGGTCTCCACTGCAGCACTTGTTCCACTAGATTCTATTTATTTCTGTTTAATGACCACGTCGCTTTCTGTCTAGGTTGAAAGAACATTCCGGGTGGAGATCACTTCCTACCCACCTTTTTCCCTTACAGTGTTATAGTCACAGTTTAACTTGGTCATCATTAAGAATACTGGCTGCACTGTTTGGGACAGTTCTTCTTTTTGCTGGCATGGGCTTCAGGAACAGTTAGGAGGAGACTGCCTAAGGAGATGGAACTGTTTCCAGAAAGATACCTGCAAAACCTGAATGGGAGAGAGCCTAGGGTAGAAGGTGGTGCTCTCCACTGTACCCGTGGCCCTCCTCCTTCTCTCTCAACACTCGCAAAGCAATCAAGGCTTGCTTAGTGAGACAGAGAGTCTGCCTTGTTGGGCCACATGAGCTTCGAGTCTCCAGCAAAGGGGCAGGTTTGGACTGCTTTGTGACCTCGATTGTGTTGTAGAAACTTTCATTTCTACTCTAGTGCCGAAGTGTTTTGGTTGCTGATACATTTTCACATGGCAAATTCTTGGCTGGTTTTGGCCTTATTGACAGCTCCCTTCCCTTCAACACTATTGCTTGAGAGATTCGTATCTTGATGGCCTGGAGCCATCAAAGAAATCATTCCCAAGCTGTACGAGTTAACTAAATCTGGCTCTGTGCATACCTATATCTCATACAGACATATTTTTCTGCTGAGATGCTTAATATAGTGTTTGGGTCATAACTTGCTTATACTAACACATATCAAAAGGCTTTCCTAGAAACCTTGGTTGTGTAGTCTGTGTAGTGGCCTTACTGCCTCTGACATTTTATTTAACAAAGCACAACTACTTATCTAAGAACTTCTACTCAGTGATACTACTTCTGGTTTGAATACCTACAGCTTGTTGAAGTAAAATTGTAACTTTTAGGATTGAAGATGAATCTTTACTTAAGTGAATTTAGTCGGGAGATAATTCTGTAAAACTCTGCATTGTCATTGGTCTTGTAGTGACAGCCTCAGGCCATGAGAGGTTCTGGTTTGAATAATATTTGTGGTGATATTCTGTCCTAAGATGCACTGAGACTTTTCCTTTTCTATTTGGAATTTCATTTTTTTATAGTAGCCAGGGAAGTTGAGGCATGTTCACACCCAGGGAGACAGCATGATGATTCCAAGTTACCAAGTGGTGAAAAGCAGAGGTGGTCCCTAGTTGCAATGCCTGGAACTTCTGACTCTGACTGGCGCTTTTGCCCCTGCAGAAGTGATTGCATCTCCCTTCTCTTGGAACTCTTTAATACTTTATGCCAACATAAAGTCATAACCACGTATCAAGTGCCTGTTCCAAGCCAGGCTCTGATATACAGGCCAACTCCCAACCCTCCTAAGAGAAGTTCACAACTGAGTAGTCAGGATGAAATTTCTGCACAAACAGCTCCAAAATAAAGCAGGAAAGGGATATCTTATGAGGAGAAAGTGCTACTTGTCCAGCTAATGAGCTTATATAGGGGTCGGTACTGTGGCATAGTGGGTAAAGGCGCCACCTGTAACATTGGCATCCCTATGGACCCAACTGTTTTGCTTCTGATCAAGGTCTCTGCTAATGTGCCTTGGAAAGCAGCAGAAAATGGCCCAAGTTCATCAGCACATGAGAGACCCAGAAAATGCTCCTGGCTTCTGGGCTTGGAAAGGTCCAGCTCAGGGCATTGAGGCCATGTGGGGAGTCACTCAATACATGGAAGATTGTCCTCCTCACTCTTACTCTCTAATTCTGCTTTTCAAATAAATAAATATTTCAAAAAAGGATTTATATGATTTACTGGTAGACTATGGAGAGCTACTGGAGTGTTTGTTGAATGCCTTGTGTGCCTGGAGAGCTTTTAAAAAATGAAAACAATTAGTTAAAGGAATTGCAACTTCCCACCCACCTCAAAGGACAAATGAAACATAAGCAGGATGTGTGACCTCTTCTAGTACCAATGAGTGGATTGCAGAACTGGGACTTTTAGCCAAGTCACAGGCATCTTCCACAATGGCCATTCATTTATTTTTTTTAATATTTATTTATTTTTATTGGAAAGGCTGTGCCCACCGTGTCCATTCTTTAATTTCAGTTGTGCAGAATGTTGAAAGCTGACTGGGAAGCAAGATAGGAAGTGTTGCTCTCAGAATCTGTTCAGGATTTGTCCTCCTTTCCTTCAGCCATGGCACAGGAGTCTGTCGGTGACTGGGCCCGCTGTCTGACCCAGGAAGCTTTTCCACTCTTTGAGAGTGGACTTCACCATGTGATCTGCTTTGGTCAAGGAGTTGTTAGTGGATCTAACTTAAGTATTGCCTTACAACAGCCATGAACTCTGCCTGGGTATTGTTCTATGGTGCCTCTGTCATCACCATGTGTGTATGCTCCAGCTGACTTAGAGTAAGAGGGCGCTAGTTACATCCCCCAAACTGGGTGTGGTTTGTGGGGAGAACAGGGACCATCATTTTAGGTTACCAGTTTCTGTGGATTCTCATGCCCACCCTAAACAACATGCTATGACGTCCTTTTGCAGTGTCCACCTGTATCTCAGTCACATGTTCTATAATTATCACCTGTAGCTCAGACAATCCTTGGTGCCCTCATTTAAGAGAGGCCCTAACATCATCTTTTATTAAAACATATGATACAGTTTGAAATTCTAGTGGTGCTCTTATGTGGGAACTTAAAACATGTAAGAATTTGTGAGTGAATTAACATTTCTCTTGACATGGTGTCTTATTTAAATGTCTTCTTCAAGCAAATGTGTAGCTTACACGCCTTGTTAAGAAAAAGGCAGAGAAAACATGTGGGAGCTCCAAGTAGCCATGAATTTCTCTAGTAGGGAGGTCCTAACCTGAAACATTTGAGTCCCTCCAAACTTTGTTCCTTAAAAACTCCAGGTAGAGGTACAGTGGTTTAATACACAGCCTGTGATGATAGTATCACATCTGGAATTGTTTCCTGTGAAGATTCCTTCTAACGATACCTGGAAGGCAGCACATGGATAGCTTCAGTGCTTGGATTCTTGGCACCAACTGGATGCACACTTTCTCTCTAATTCTCAGTTTTTCAAATAAATAAATAAATAACTCTTAAAATGAAAAGAACTTCTGGGAAGTGCTGTATTTAATTCAAGAAAAGCTGAATGTACAAGGCAGCAGAGAGAAGCTGCATTTGTGAGAATATATATAGTCTATATATATACCATATAGACTATATAGTCTCTTTCTCTATATATAGTCTATATATACCATATATATAGTGCAACATTAAACTTAAATTTTTACATGACCAGGGGTTTGTATCATTATCAAAATATTAATTACATGTTTGTAATAATCTCCTTTAAGGGACATCTATTCTGTGCCTTTTAAGCAGGTACTATAGTTCTAACTTAAAGGTTGAGAAAATTGAAACTCAGAGAAGGGGGTGGCTTGTGCAAGATGGAATGGTTAACAAGCAGAAGAGAGAGAATCTGCATGCAGGCCTGCTTAACTCAGAGCTCAATGCTTCTGTGCCCTGTGTCCTCCAACCTATGTTAGTGCCATTGTCATTTCCAGTAATAAAATTGCATCTCCACATAGGCCATCTCCTTCCCAACAGGTCTGCACCACTAAGTAGGACTTCTCTTGGGAAGGTAGTTATAGAGAGGGATCCTTGGAGAACTATCAGGACTCCCATGGGAAGACGAGTGCACCTGGTTCCTCAGGTCCTACCGTCTACATGCACCACATGTCCTGGCAAACACCTGCTAGGTAAGAAAGAGCAGAGATTCCAGCTCTGGTTCTGCTCTTTTTTTAATGCTTTCAATGCAGTGTGAGATGAATACTGCTTTCTCCATCTTACAGAAAAGATTTAGAAAGTAGCCTTATCTTCTCAATGGGGATGCAGGCTTGCTCAAGCCATCCAAGCCCTGTGGAGTCTTTCAAGATGTCTGAAGATAGAACCAGATATGTTTTGCACAGAAGTGAAAATGAAAAGTGTGAATGCTGTAGAGTCTCTTCGTAAGGGCTTCCAACAATGTGTGCAGGGTATTCTGGACATGAGTTGACCAGTTACAGCCAGCTGGTGTCTGCTGTCCCTATTAAGGTCTTTGGGCTTACCTCTGATATCACTGTCTACCCCAAGTTTCAGTGGGCACTCTAGTCAACCCCTCTGTTGAGTTCCTATCCGACAGCTCACATGAACTGTAGCACTGTTAAGGCCTTGACAGCTTGACAGCTAACTGAATGCAAGCCTGTGAGAAGCCCAGTGGAAGAATCCACCAGCTGAGCCCAGTCACCCACAAGACTACAAGAGATATTAATAGATTGTGTTGTTTATTTTTTGCACAACAAATGATCATTGTAGTTAGAAATTGAGTTGTGTTGAACTTCATGATGAAAGGAGTCTTTCTTGGAGCCGTTTCTTTCCTTGGTTAATGGACTTGGGGCTTTAAAATTTAGAATCTTGTGTGGAAAAGGTTACTTTTGACTACTATCTACCTAATCACCTCCATTGGATGTTGGCAGTGAAGATTGATTCTGCATCTAAATCAGCAACAGGCTGTGTGTAGACAGACATTTCATGGGTTTAGGCTTGGTAAAACCCATTATTGTATTGAAAAGGGGGGGAAACATGGTGTCCAGAGCCAAAGCCCTTCTAAAGATTACCAGAAAACCATGAAAATTGTTTATAAATATTAAGAATAGATTAGGCTGTGGGATAGCATGTAATGTAAATGTTTCTCTGGGCAAGTAATATTAGTCCTTTGTAATTTCTTTGAATGATAATATTCTGTTTCAATAGAGTACAAGGACATATAACTTCCTGAATTAATTTTAATTTGGTCATGATATATTATTCTTTTAAACAGCCATGGATTGTGTAGTCTTAATTGACATTTATATGGATATTCTTCATCAACATTCTATGATTTTCTTTGTGCGCATTTCCAGATTTGGGTAATATTTTGCTGACTTTTTGAAGGAATGTGCAAGTTGAAGTGTTAATGATCTGGAACATTTTAAACAGTGTGGAATTACTTGTCTTCCAAGGCTTGATAGAATCCTCTTGTGAATATCTGTTGGTATAGAATTCTGTGTGTGTCTGCATATGTTTATGTGTGTGCTTCAGGAGTGGAAGGACACAGAGTCGGAACAGTCAGTGGTGGTTATAGAATTCTGGCTCCCCTTCTTGTTTGACACTGAGGCCATTATCTGAAATGAGGCCGGGTTGGATAAATATTACATGGAATTTTAACAAAGAATGTATTTCTTTATTTCAAAAGTAGGGTGATAGAAAGGAAGAAGAAGGAGGGAGGGAGGCAGAGAGGGTGGGGGAGAGAGAGAGAAAGAGAGAGAGAGAAAACTCTTTCAGTCCCTGGTCCACTCCTCAAGTAACTGCAATGTTTGATGTTAGTCCTGGCCAAACCCATTAGCCCTGAACTCCATCCAAGTCTCCCATGTGGATGGCAATGGTCCAGGTTCTTGAATCATCTTCCATTAGTTTCCCAGGCTCATTAGGATTGGAACTGGTACACTGTTATGGCATGACAGGGTTATAGGTGCTGGCTTAAATCATTATGCTACAATGCTTACCCTATGGATTTGACTTCAGATTACTGTTGATTTCCAAATTCCAGTAGAAGAGATGAAAGGTGACATTGAACTTGTCTGGGGAAGACAACAAGGGCTCTTGGGTGGAAGTTGTGTTTAAATATGGAATTAGTTTGCTAGGGCTGCCGTAACAAAGTACTAACCACAGAGTT
This sequence comes from Ochotona curzoniae, assembly GCF_017591425.1. NCBI lineage: Eukaryota > Metazoa > Chordata > Mammalia > Lagomorpha > Ochotonidae > Ochotona > Ochotona curzoniae. The sequence goes on along the minus strand of NW_024467118.1, from coordinate 6,896,941 downwards.
GGACCTCAAATAGTAGGATTGTACTGACTCATAATTCTGGAGGCTAGAATTCCAGTCAATATGGTAGATGGGTTGTTTCTTCTGTTTCCGACTCTTTATGAACTTTTGATTGTTCCTTGACTTGTGACATCATAGCTGTAATCTTCACTGTTCACATAGCATTTGCCCTATGTCTGTCTCCATTTTTTTTTTTGTTTATTATTAGAAAGATACTAATTCTATTGGATCGGATTCCACTCTAGTAATTTCATGTTTAGCTTGGTTATTTTTATAAGACTCCAAATGAAGTCACATTAGAAATATTGGACTCTAGAATTCCAACATATGAGTTTTAGTAGAGACACAATTCAACCCAGTACAAATATCAAGCATGCTGTTCTAACTCAAATTTTATGTTTTGGCATAGCTTACAGGCAGAGGGATAATCAAGAGAATTTAGGAAATATGCACCAACACAATCAGTTTCTTCTTACTACCACTAATTTGTAGTCTTATGTTGAAGTGACTTGCAATGATTCAAAACCTTATGTTATGCTAAATGAATAAGCTAGTCATAAAGAATACATATTGTAAGTTTATATTCATGAGCTATCTGAAACAGGCAAATTCATAGGGACAGATCTATGGTGCTCAGAGCTGGGATTATGGTTGGGGTATGAACTTGTGTTCACGGGCATGAGTTTATTTTGGGGATGTTCTAAAATTAGTTTGCAGTGATATACATCTCTGTCAATACAGTCTGAATATTGATTTGTAATTTTATCATGGTGATTTATACAGCACATGAATTATATCTCATTAAAATTGTTTTGAAAAAGCAGTTTGCCAGCAGTGGGTGAAGAATGTGTGAGTATATTCTGAAATCCTCTACTTCTTCATCTCACTGGGTCTTGAATTAATTTTTTGTAAAATGAGGACATTGGAGTCTATTTAATAGATGGCCCCTTGTAAAAGCATCACCTGAGATTCTTATTTTCCCAAAAAGACAAGTTTGGAACATGGGTTGTGTGAGCAACAGGTTGGGTTTCAATCCAGTTCTTTTACCTTCTAGCCCTGCAACCTCAGGCAAATAATGGTACCTCTCTGAAATTTAATCTCCAGATCTGGAAATGAAATGGAAGTAGTAACACTGCTTTCTTTGTGGGATTATTGGCAGGATTTAATGAGATGATATTCAAAAGAGCTTAGCATGGATTAAATCGCTAAAAGGCAGTAACATTATTATTATTAGCATTAATTTTCTAGCATCAAGGCTAATTACTCTCCTTTGCCAAAATGGGTAGCATGATGCCTTTTCAAGAGGCGGTAGACCCATTGTGTTGGCCTTTTTGTGTTTGGTGCTCTATCATATCTCCTACGTAATCTCTAATTTTTAAATAATTCAACACAGCAGCATCTGTGTTAGTTCATATTTTTTCTCACATTCCTCCTCCAAACTGATAAGATCTTTGTATTGTCACGCACTCAACATGCCTCCATTTGCACGAGGCACCAAATGCTTTGCAGACTCTTACAAAAATTGCAAATGTTGTTAGTAACCTTGATGGATTCAAATACCACTAGTCAATATTTATCAAGGACTTACCCAGTTCAAACACAGAAGAAATATGAAAATGAGCAACAGAACAATGTGACTTCCAGGTGGCAGGGAAGATACACCCCTGCCTCCACTGAAAGCTGTACCAGATCACCTGTCAGCTTACTTGGGCGGTGAGGGCTATGCCATGAGATGCATCACACGGAGCCTGATAATAGATGTGGAACAGGGCTTGACGTTCTAGGCAGAAGGCAGTGATCAACTCAAGGTGCAGAGCACAGCGATGCCAGAGAGAGTGAATGAGGACACTCCCAGTGAAAATTAGGAACATATTGAATTTTGCACCAATTATGCAATAAGATCTACATTTCTGATTTGAAGACAAGGTTGGGTTTGATGTCTAGGCAGAGATGATTCTAGAATAAGGGAGTAAGGGGTTAATGTGGGTGGTCAAAGGGAGGGAAGCTGAGGTTGGATTATCAAAGGCCTCTCTGCTAAGAAAAGACAATAAAAACTCTTTAAGGAAGGTGACAGGCCTAGGGTTGTGGATAGGAGTAAGTATGAGTGCGCCCACATGCATTCTGGGATTATTACATATGGGCTGCTCTTTTTCTTGCCTCTTCTGAAAATGCGCTTTAATTATCCGAAAGGTAGAGTTAAAGAGACAATGGGAAAGAGGGAAGGAGAGAGATACCAACCTTTTATCAGCTGGTTCGTTCCCCAAATGACTAAGCCGTGCCAAAGCCAGGAGTCTGGGGCTTCTTCCAGGTTTCTCATGTGCATTCAGGGGACCAAGTACTTGAATAATCATCCACTGCTTTTCCAGGCACATTAGCAAGGAACTGGATTGGAAGTTGAGCAGCCACTATTTGAATATATGGAAGCTGGCATTGCAGGCAGTGACATTCCATTAGGCCACAATGCTGGCCCCTTTCCTGACTTTTTACGTGATGTTCTCAACCCAGCATTTTTATGCATTGATAAGGCCTCTTCTTTTTTTACATTAGTTAAGTATTTGAGCAACAAGGCAGCATGTGGTTTCAACATCCAGCTCATTGTTGACTCATTTGTATTTCAGCAATGAACTTTCCATTGTCAGTAATACTAATTATGTCTGTCAGTCACTCTAAAATGTCCTGTTTCTCTCCCCTTATAACATTTCCTCCACATGGACTCTCATTTGGAAAGCTGAAGATCAGTGACATCAGCCTTGAGTTCTCACCATGTGGTGATCCAGGATCCAAAAGGTTTGACTTCAAGTCTTGCTGGGTGCTTCGCTGTCAGCCTTACATGCCCAACTGAGTTAGTGAGCCAATCTCCTCCAGTAAGATGTAGAAAAGCAGGTTTTATGTTTAATAAGCACTTCATTTCAGAGGTTTAGGGCAGAATTTTCAGAAAAAGAGCTGGTAGGTAAGTACTGTCATTAAGAAATCAGTATACAAGTATGAGTCTTGGGTCCAAAGACACAAACTTGGAGTCCAGTTTGCCACTTACTTGCTAATGTTGAGCAAAACATTATGTTGTCTTGATTCACCATCAACCTTTTTCTTTCTCTTAAAAAATGAAGATGCAAACATGCACCCTTCAGGGTTGCCCTGTGAACTGAATCAGGTTATAAATGTGCATTTTGTGGTCCAGCCTCTGGCACCAGATGAGCCTCCCTCTCAAAAGTTCCTGGAGAAATAGCTCTGGTGAAGTCTCATCTTCTAAAGCCTATGCTTAGATCACTGATGTTCTGTCATCCTCAGGAAATTCTTGATAAGTTTTGTGTAAAAGGTTCTTAATTTCACTCTTTTCTAGGTCTCACAAATCATATAGTCATTCCTCATCCTAACTTTGTATTATTGTTTTTATCTACTCTTCATTCCCACTTGGCATAGTTGAACTCATATAACGTGGAAGCTTGTATGTGTAGCTGTAACAGATGAGCCGTTGTGTACAGTGTATGGTCCTAGCACATGTTCAAGGGCACCCTAAGAAATTGGTGTATTGTTTTCACTGGCTGTACCTGGAACTTCCTTAAGGTCACATGATTAGAATGGATTCAGAACAAACTTTCAATTCCTTATCTCTTTTTTCTATTGTGTCATCTTGAATGTATTGGAGTGATCCCAGTGTCAAAAAGCACACCCTCAATAGCAGGATATTTGAGCTAAGCTGACATGGAGGGACATACTAGACCTGGTAATCAGTAGCTTAACTGTGATAAGTTATCTGACATCCTAATGTGGAATCTGCAGGGCTTTCCTTCCTAGCATCCTGAACCTTCTACATATAGGAGATTTCAAGACCTATTTGTTGAATGAATGGTGTTCCTGACAGTCTCTTGTCACTCTGTATGAAAATGACCTACTTTCTTGCAGAGTCATACCTTCACGCCTTCATTTCTCCCAGAGTATGTCTGTTTGGCGTAAGAGTATTCTCTGGCTGATGTGGTGACTGATTACAGGAGATGAGAAAAAACTGAGTTATGACTAATGAACAAACCTGGATTTCACTGATGATGGTCATAGACCACTTTGCTGATTTATTGTGCATTTTAATGCTGGGAAACATCCAATTACATTTTTTTTTAATTCTCCACTATCAAAGTATCTGAAAAAGGACCTCAGGAGAAGGAACTTCTCTTCTAAATTGCTATTTAAAACCCTAATTAACATAATTTTTTCTGCCAGGTCTGAGACTTAGCATAGACCCTTAGTCCCATCATCTACTTATCCCTTACTCTGCTTCCATGTCACCAACGAGGAACTATCAATTTTCCTCTTAAATTACTCAACAGTGCCCCTACTCTTCATAACCTGTGACTCCTCCTGCTTAAAACTTCGTTTTTCCTCTTGGGAGGGGTGAGTGGTGTCCACATTGCCTTTTAGTGTGATGCACGCAGAAGGCAGGGGAAGCTGCCCAGGCAGTACTTTAAACTCAGCACGGCCTCCGTTTCTCTCTACCTTCAAGTTTCTCTCTGCCTGCAGCATATGTCCATGCCTGTTGACACAGCATTGCATGGCACATACCGTCTCATTCCCAATTACCTCTCTAGTCTATTACTCTGCATAAACCCTTTTTCTGTGGCCTCACCAAGTTTGCAGTCTAATGTAGAGCGAGACCAACATCTGGATGAGGAAAGACAGTGAACAACAAAGCTGCTGGATCAATATCAGCTTCTGTCAACCATAGTGGGAGCTCTGCAGAAGAGCTGCGGGAACTGTTCCTCATTGGACTCAGATGACTGCACCTTCCTGTGCTGCTGTTCCTGTCTTAACCAGATGTAGAGAATGGGCAGCTCCTGCAGCAGTGCCGTCTCACCTTACTGCCTCTGCAGGTGCTGCTAAGAATCTGACAGCTGGAGGTGTTCATCTTTCTTGCTCCCATAAGTTGGTAAAGCAGATTCTTCACTCCCAGGGGAGAATCCAGAAAGTATATCTCCATGTCTAGTCTTCTTTTTTGCCATAGATGATTTTCTCTTTTTCTATGGCTTCCCACATTTGTTCTCACCCTCTGTTTGAAATGCCCTTTGCCTGCCACTTTCTCCCTTTGATGCGGATGGTCTTCCTTTATGGCTGGTGACAAATGCTAAGCCCTTTCCGCACTGTCCCAGGCACAGGTGGTTACAACTTCCTACATTTACTCAATGCATATTGCTTGCTTGCACCTGTACACTGAACAGGAGTGAGACACTGCCCTTCCCTCACGACCTGATCACACGGTGGCCCCTCTTGTCTGCCTAGCAGAACTGGTGCTCTCCTTTATTGTAGCACCTATCACCTTGCCTGTCTGTTCACCTGCTTTTCACTTGTTTTTTAATTCCCCAAGTATTCATCAAGCCCTGCACTTAGTATTCCATATGCTCAATAACCTACTAAGTCCAATGAATAGCATCCAATGAATAGTCAGCTTGGATCCTTGGATCACATAAAATCTACATAATTTTAACCTCAACAAAGAGTATGAAGAAGTTCATGAAGCTACGAGATCAATATTATGCTATTTGATCTAGCCAGAGAGTTTGGGGGAATCCGATGGCAAAACCGATGGCTACAATGCAATCTGATGATGGCACAGGGGAGAAACTTCCAAGATGGAGAATGGAGAATACACATGAATCTGGTGAAAAAGAAGAGGAGAATTTGAAGGCGGGAAATACGTTGAATGAGACTGAAACTATCAAAGCAGAAAGATGCACTGTTGTGATTTAAAATGCTTGTGTGAGAGTTTGTGGCTTGTCATTTATATTCAGAGCAATAAGAAATCATGAAAAGGTTGAACGTTATAAACCACTTTCTGGACATACACACACACAGAATTTTGCATTTCATTTTTGGAGGGAAAAATGGAACGTCTGAAATCCATTTGTGAGGCCAAGGGAAGTGAAGAAGCCCCATCTTCTCTCTGCACCTCTAGATTCTATTCTAGCAAACAGCAGTAGAATCTGGCACACAGTGCACATTTGTTAAGGCCATGAACAAGGTGAGAGGAGACAGAGGCTCTGGTGATGCTCCTGGTTCTTGATTTTCTACCTTTCTGAATGCAGTATAGATGCAGCGATCTTAAGAGATGTGTTAAAATGTGCATGTCTGTGAACCAAGTATTCATTAGCTTGCAAAGCAGTGCTAGGTGAAGCAGTCCACAAATGGACTCATGAACCTCCAGGTGGTAAAGTGGAATAAATTTCAAAGTATTAAGACTCCAAAGACCCCAGATTTCTCTGCAGCAGAAGTCTCTCCGTAATGCTAAGTACTTTGGACTGAAGAATAAAAATGTCTGCTTTGATTTTATGTGGGGGAGTGCATCATTTAGAGATGAAGGCAGTCTGCCTATGGCTGGGTGGATAAGTTAATGTCTTGCATCTTGTGATTCATTTCTACCTTGTGAAAGAGGCAGAAATGGTAATTGTGTTCATAGATGGAGATTCAGAACAGAATCATGCCTTTGCAGTTAAAATCTTTCAGGAGGCCAATAAAGAAAAAGAGAGGAAAGAAATGCCTTGGAGGAAACCTTAGGGAAGATTTAGTTTGCCTTCTTTATTCCTAGCCTGGGTTGGATTTTTTCTCTTTGTTTGGAGAGTTACCATCTGAACCATAGACTCTCAGAGGGATCCTAGCGATCACCTGGCTCGAAGCCCACTTAGTAGAAATTCTTTCTTTAGGGCCCTTGGCAGATGGTATGTGCTTCCTTCTGAAGCTGCCTCAATGAGACTTCATTGTTGAACAATTCTGAATCAAACTCATATCCTAATTGCCTAGTTTATAGCAAAAAAGGCAGGTAGGCTTAAATTTGCATGATAATATCACTTATTCAATAGTTTCTGCCCAGAGCACAGAGCTGAAGGATTCTGAGGCTGAACCAGGATTTCAAAAAAAAACCTGGGGCAAGTATTAGGCATGGCAGTTAGGCCATTGGGGCACTCATATCCCCTAGCAGATTATTTGAGTATTGGTGCTGGCTCCATTTCTAATTTCAAAATCCTACCAGTGTGCACCCTGGGAAGCAAAGGTGATAGCTCACATGGATGGGTCCTCCTGTCTTGGGGAACCAGACTGAGTTCCCAGTTTCCCACTGCAGCCTTAGCACAGCCCCAGTCCTTTAGGGCATTTGGAGAGAAAACCAGTGGAGGAGAGCTGTTTCTCTGTTTCTTTCTTTTGTGGCTCAAATTAAATTCAAAAACAAACATAGAATGAAGCAATCAGGAGGATGGGGCATGGTAATCTAGAAGCCAGAAGTGCTCTATAATTGCCATCCCTGAGCTAGATTTCTTATTACTTAGTTTAACGTACATTTATTGACCATCTACTGAGTGTCAGCTGTGGTTCTAGAAGTTAAGAACATAAAACCGATGGTTATTTCTCAGTATTCATTTTACCTGCCGTATATACAACATTTGACTCTACTGTCAAATTTTTACTTCTTTGTTTTGAAAACATTTGTTTTTATTTGAGAAGCACATTTTACACATACAGAGAGAAAGAGAGAGATTTTCCATTTGCTTGTCCACTCCCCAATAGTTGCAATGGTCATAGCTGGGCCAATAGGAAACCAGAAGCCAGGAAGCTTCGTCGGGGTTACACACATGGATTCAGGGGCCCAAAGACTTGAGCCATCCTCCTCTGCTTCCCCCACCATAAGCAAGGAGTTGGATCAGAAGTGGAGCAGCTGGGACTAGAATCAGTGCCCATAAAGTTTTTACTTTTTCCCTAGAATTCCAACACCAAGTTATTGCCATATACTTTCCTGGAAATAGTCTCTCTTCACTGCCATTTCATAGGATAATTCCACTTAATTTTCTTTTTATATAAGATTTGCTTATTTTTATTGGGAAGGCATATTTTCACAGAAAAAGAGGGACAGACAAAAATATCTTCCTTCCATCCATCCATCCATCCATCCATCCATCCATCCATCCCTCTTCATTACCCAAATGGCCTCAGCTGCTGGAGCTAAGCTGATCCAAAGCCAGGAGCAATCAACTACTTGCAGATCTCCCCATGTGAGTGCAGGGCCTTGAACTTTGGGCTGTCCTCTGTTGCTCTCCTAGGACATATGAAGGGGGGTGGATTGGATCAGAAGTGGAGCAGCTGGGATGCTGGTACTTGCTGGTGCTTGCTGGTGGGAGATTAACCAACTGAGCTATTGCGCCTGCTCCTTCTGCTTAATTTTCTCCTTTTATCTGCCTTAAATTGCTGAAGAGTCTCAAATGTGGTCCTGCTGCTCCCTTTCATCTCAGCCTCACTCTCTAGATGACCATCTATACTTCTAAGTCTTCTAATGCCATATGTTAATGATTCTCAACTCCAGGTGTTTACATACATAATCATCTCTTACCTGATGCCGCCTCATTTAGAGATCTGAAATGTATCTCAAGCATAACACATTCAACAGAGAGCTTTTGATTTCTGAATTACCTTATCCAGCACCGTGATAAGAGTCCTCCACAGTCCTGCCAGCCCAGTGGATGACATTGCCTTGTGTCCAGTTGATACTTGCTGATGAGGCAGGGTTTCCTTCCCTTGGCATCCTCCATATAAATCACTAGCTGTCACTGTTAATATACCTCCAGCCTAGTCACTGCACCCTTGTCCACCCTCCTGATTCTAGGCCATCATCACCCTCGCCAGGAACACATCAATGCACTCTTACCTATTGCCTCGCTGCATTCTTATTGCCCCTCAGTTCACTGCCCATACGTAAAGGAGAACTTTAAAAAAATAACTAGAAGATAATGTGTATTTGGTGAGCTAAACATGCTTCAAAAATGTCTTAATGAAGAAAATTCCAAGTCCTTCCAGGCTGCTGGGGCACTCCTTGCTTTGCCCACCTCACCGGCCTCCTTATTACTGCATTCTGCAGCTACCTTTGCCTGTTTCTATTTCTGCACTTGCCATCCCTCCTTGAGGACCTGGCAATTTTTTAATTTCTCTGCCTCAAACCTTCTTGTCTCTGATTTTTCCTAGGGCTGGCTCCTTGTTGTAAATTGTACCTTGTAGCATATCTTTAGCATCTCCTCTGGGAATGACTGTAATCATCTCCTGCTGGCATCCTTGTCACCCACCCCAACCCCTCCCCCACTGTACTGCTTCCACATGGTCCTCTCAGTGCCTACCCAGCCCTTCAGTGTCACCATCACCGGAAGCCAGGCCTCCCTCCTTCTGCTCACCTCATCTGGATGACTTCCCCATCACTCTGCTATGTTATGGAATGTCTCTGAGCCTGTCCACTTGCTGATCCTCCTGCCTGAAGTTCTCTTTCATTTTTCTCTCTAGCTAAAATCTGTCTTTTTTTTTTAAACTAAGACATAATTAAGTGGGCGTTAAGCTTCTGGGAAATGCTTTCCTGACCTTTCTCCTCCCTTGAGGTTTGGTCAAGGAAGCCCTTGGAGACTTTAGTTCTGTCTTACCCATCAGTAGTTATGCCTGGACCCCAGACCTGTTGTCTCCCAGCCCACTGCTCCTTGCACCATTTCAGATGTCCCCAGCTTATCTTTCATCCAAGCTTCAGGAGCTGCCATTCTGTGTTCAACTTGGGAGCCACCTGGTTACCTACAGGAACCAGGAGACTCCAGCTGTGGTGATCAACAAAGGTATGTTTGGTGAAAGTTTCTGCCTAGATTGGGCCCATCCCTTCAGACTGTGAGACTTACAACCATAAAATAATAATCACATGGCAGGACATCAGCAAAGAGCAGCAGGGCCTTAATAACATGATGTGATGTAAGCGTAGGGTGGGACTCTTGGGCTGCCCAACCCACACACGCCTTGCCAGCCCTGCAGCATTCTAGCAAGGCTGCATTCCTGGCTACAGATGTAATGCTTGTTAGATTGTTTCCAAATTTGGCTGGGTGCAATAATTGTGCTCTTCTTTCCGACTACCTCAGTATCTGCGGAATGGGAGGATGCCTGCTCTTTCTGCACCATACAGGTTTCCAGGTGGGCAGTGCTCCTGCCTGACTTGCACCATTGGTCTGAGGTCATTGTTTCCAAACTGTGGCATGAAGTTTGCTTGAATCAGAATCTGGTGGTGTGATGGTAAAAAGCCAACAACTGGGCCTCTCAGAGACCTGTCAAATCAGATTGTCTACATTACTCATATTAGTAGGTTTTATATGTAGGTAATGAGTGTTCGCTGATCTGAAGCATTCATTGGGCTCAGAGAAAACTGTTTAGGCTGAGGATGTAGTAGTGGTTTTCTGTTCCTACTGCAGTGCTTGCTAGCTGAGTGACTTGATGTGTAACTCACTCTGTTTGAGCACCCTAGGAAGGGAAGGGGTATACTTTCTAGCTCCTTTGGCAGCCTAATAGGGAGGTGGACTCTCATTAATGTTGAATGAATCAACACACACAGAAATGAAGCTCTTTACCCATTCTATGGCTCCAGTTTGAGGTGTTTCAGGAAATGTGCACTAGGCACGTGCACTATGCAGGAAGTATTCAGCAAGTGCAATCCTTTCCCATCGTCCTGGTGACAACCTCTTATCTGCAGGTGACTCCTTCAGGGATGCAATGGAAATGTGGAGAACACATTGACACATGACAGGTGCTCAGATATCCAGTTGGGACCACAAGTGTCTCTTCATTCCATTCTCCTCATGGTCCTCAGTCCATTGTCCTGGGAATTACTGAACCAATGAAAGTTAAGTCATATTATAGAGAAGGATGGTTGTGACTATCCAGCAAGGCCAAAATAGGGCTTGTGAGGCCAAGGAGTGGAGGTCAGGTGTGCATCCAGAGGGTTGTGGCTGTAGTCAACAGCTAAGGACTGGGGCAACTCGGAAGACAAGGTTGGGAATTTGGGAAATTGAGTTTGGGTGAATGAATTAATGAACTAACAATTAGAATGCCATTAGGAAAATAGTGGGATTTCTCCCAGATGCAATCTTTTTCTCTGTGAGAATCCAATGAGGCCATGAGATGGTAACCAAAGTCTTACTCTTGATTTGTATATGATGCTTTCTTTTACTGAGCAGTGGTTGTGATGCCTGGGTGCTCATCACAGGCTGAGTTGGAACCTCTCAGTGCAGTAAAATTTGAGAAGTAAAAGACAAACAATTACAAGGGAATTTTAGTTCTTCAAGTTGTTCTGTTTCCCACAGAGCTTAGAGGAGGGGTGGGAAAAGGGGAAAAAGTGTGTCTTATTTCTTCGTTTTCAGGACTTAAAAAATAATTGACCGTTAACCAGTGTGGAATGAGTGAAGATCTTCGTCTGTGCTGACCTGTTTCTCACCCACTACTTGGAGTGCTCCTTGCTGTGGTTCCTGCTATAGTAGCACGAGGTTTCGTGGTGAGTGCAGCTGCTTAGAGTCAGAGGAAGCCAGCTACAGACACAGGCATTTAGCATGCGATTAAGGACAGAGTAATCCACTTAATGTGGGTTGTGGGAGATATTTGGCAAGAACTGAGGTTCAGGGGTTGGATTTTAGTTTCCAAAGATAATGTCTTTCCCAATTATTCAAAACCCTCAGTAGCTTGGCTCTTACCCAGATGGAAATAAGCCTCCTTAAGACAGAATTCTGTAAATAGGACTCTTGCTCATTTTTTGCAGCAGGAGCTTGACTTGAGTTGGTCTATTCAAGTTTTTATGTCCCATGACATGGAAGGGTTATCTAGCCTGATCCTGGTGGAACTAAGCCCAACCAAACTTGTCATTGTCATCTAGAAAGGAGAAGTACTTTTTGCTTACTGGATTTTACCATGGACTAAATTAATTAAACAATTAATCTCTTCAATCTCTCAACGCATTCTGTAGTGCTCATCTTGAGTTTACCATAGTAAGAAGCAAGCAGTGCCTGCTTCTAACAAGTAATCACCAGGTTGCAAGGATGGAATAACAACCAAGCAATTGTCATGAGGTTTGGATAAATTCAGACCCAGATGGGAGACCAAGACAGGCAGACTTGGGCCAGTAAGGGCAGAAGTGATGGAGGGAGACACCTCCTGTAGGAAGTGACCTGTAGATTGACATTTGAAAAGTGGGTCGGGGGCCTGGTAGCCTAGTAGCTAAAGTCCTTGCCTTACATGCACTGGGATCTGATATGGGTGCTGGTTCTAGTCCTGGTGGCTCCACTTCCCATCCAGCTCCCTGCATGAGGCCTAGGAAAGCAGTTGAGGACAGCCCAAAGCCTTGGTACCCTGCACTCATGTGGGAGACCTGGAAGAGGCTCCATGTTCCTGCCTGCAGATTGGTGCAGCTCCAGCCATTGTGGCCGCTTTGGGGCATGATTCAGCAAATGGAAGATCTTCCTCTTTGTCTCTCCCCCTCTCTGTATATTTGACTTTCCAATAAAAATAAAATAAACATTTAAAGTAGTGGGTGGAAGGTAAGCAATTGAGGAGGAGGTGAAGCAGGGACATATAGCCTGGTCCCAGCCTACTAAAGGCAGTAGGTTATAATAAGGGAGATGAAGCAGTCATGTAGTATATAGTCACCTCTCTCCGTCAGTCATTTCATTTTGTGTGATTTCAATCACCCAGCGATGAATTGTGGGCTGAAAATATTAAGTAGAAAATTCTGAAAATAATTGACATGTTTCAAGTGTGTGCCTTTCTGCATAGAATCCAACTTTAAGGATGTGGGGTGGGCCGAGCTGCAACTGGAAGAGGGCAAACCTGGCAAGGCCGAGCAAACCTTAACTCACAAGGAAGAACAGAAATCAGGATGGAGCACAGGTCATGCCGAGCTAGGCTGTTATACTGACTGGTCTGCATGAGCCAGGGATGCTAGGCCACAGCATTGAAGGCAAAGGCCAAGACAAGTGAGGGGCTATGCCAAGCTGGGTCAGAGCAACCTCTGGCATGCGTGCAATCTAAGGTTGGGAGCAGGCCTGCTTAGGGAGCTAGGAAGACACATTAATTGAGTTGGGGTTCCCACTGGTGAGTGAGGAGGCTGGAGTGGGGGCTACATTCTGGTCTGGACATGGCTGCAGTCTCTCTTGGCACAAGCATGGACTAGGACTGAAAGCACCAGGCCGAACTAGACTCCAGAACTATCTGATGCTCTGGAGGACCAAGGTAGATGTAGGATGGACTAGGCCAGGTCTCTGCCCCTACTGAGCCGTGTGTGAACCATCTGGGTTTGGACCAACCTTGGCTGGACTGAAGCATCCAACAGTAAGAACTGGAATGGGTTGAAGGCCAGTCAGAAAATGGCATTGTTCCTGCTAGGACAGGAGGCGGACTAAGTAGGGCTGGCTCATGGACCTACCAGCATGTGTGAGATCTGTCATTGGGAGAGGTTGTAATGGAGGAACCTGGGCAACTTTTCTGGCAGGACATAGTCCCTGCAGGTGAGTGCAAGAACCACGATAGGGAGCAGTGCAGTACAGGCCAGGGAAAGGTACCCACCAGCATTTGGCATAGGTTGGGGGCAAAACAGGCTGAACCAGTTCACATCAACCATTGGCAAATCCGAGCACCAGAACAGGTTGTGGGTCGGGCCAGATTCGGTCGTAACTCATACCAGTGCACAGTATGGCTGGGACTGATTGGGTGCCTGCTGGACTGACTAGGCTATAACCCTCACCAGCATCAGTGGGAATTGGGGGTGGGCCGGGCCAGCCAGGCTACAGCACGCACTGGCAAATGCCAATGTGAGGTGGGCCATACCAAACTTGGCCACTGGACAGCCACTCCCACTGGAGAGCATGAGCTGGGATGGGGGCAGACCAGACCAAGCAGGGCTATAACACCTGTGGGCTTCATGTAAGCTATATCAGAGAAAAGCTAGGCTGGGCTGATTGTTCCTACTGGTGTAAATATAAATTAGAGTGGGTGAACGTTGGTTGGACTTTGCCACAACATCAGTTGGCAGAGGTTGACACTGGGGGATAATTCTGTCAAGTTAAACTCCAGAACCACCTGGACAGTGCATAATCTGGTAGTGGGAGTGGCTTAGGAGGGAAATAGTTGGCACCTCCCTCTTGGGTTACTACTCCCACTGGAGAGCAAGAAAACCAGCATTGGGGAAGGAGTAGCTGGACAGAACAGCACCGACCAATATGTGTGTGGGTGGATAATAGAGCAGGTTGTGTTGCACTAGGCTTCAATGCTCATTGACATGTATGATAGTTAAATAGGATGTGGGAGAGACTGAACAATCTGTGGTGCAAACTGATAAGCATGGCAACGAGGGTAGGGGGCAGGCCTGATGGGAGTTATGGGGAGTCACCCCAACTAGGCTGCAAATGTCCACTGCTTTGTGTGAGGGCCGAGTATGAAGTGGGCAGGATTGGGCTGGACTGCAACACCCACTGGTTTGCATGGAAGACAGGGCTGGAAACAGAACTGACCCAGCAATTGCAACCACCAGCATATGCATAAGCTGATTGGGGTGACGGACTGTGCCGGACCCTGTACTGGCAAGCACACACAAGAATCAGGTCTGGGATCACCTCAGATGAGGTTTCTCTGGGAATTCCTCCAACTGAACTGCTGATCTCAGAACCCCAACCATGAAGAGGCTATGTTAGCCAGTGGATTCTAAAGAGATTTCAACGTGCTTGGAGCAGCAAGATTGGCAGCAATTCAGAACTGTTGAACTACCAAAACTGCATGAGCAGGTCCCTCGGAGCATGCCCCACATCGTGGACCTGGGATGGGTGGGAGGCTGGGTGGGGTTTTCCCCTTTATTTCTTCCCTTACCCCGGATACAGAAACAATTATATATTAATATGGAAACAATGGTCTTACCCACTTTCCTGTAGCCCTTGACCCTTTGTGCTTTAATCAACTATGTAAAGATTACCAAAATAAAAGAATTTTAAAAATTGTTTTATTTTATTATTGTTCACCTGTTTTTGGGCCTACTTTACTAAACATATGTATGTATAGAAAAAAGTGCACTTCTGTTTTTTGGTTTCAGGTGTCCACTAGGGATTCTGGAATGGATCTCCATATATAAGATGGGACTGCTGTGCATGTGGGATTTTGAATTTGGTGAGAGATGAGGCTGAGGCAAAATCACAGTAGATATTTTGAATCCTCTGAACGAAATACACATTTACTCTAAGGCACATTGAGGAAGTCCTTGAAAGTCAGCTATTAGTGGAATCTGATATGGTGTCCTGTTAGCTTCCATTATACGTTTTGGGCCTCTTCATCAGAGTGGCAAGATTTTGGTGCCTCACACTGCTCTTGAGTCACATGCTTTGAGCTGGGCACCTGCTTTTTGTTTTGCATCCATTTATGATAACCAAACACACATCCTCATGTTGCTTTATGCATATTTCAAAGAACATCTTTTCTCCATCAAGTGGTACATTCCATCAATTGACCTCTATCCCCTGCTCTTCATCCATCCCCTGTAATGTGATGGATTCTTTCCAGTGGCTTCCTTTGCTGGGTTCCTCCTGCCTGGCAGAATAAGTGAGGTGCCGCCTACTCACAGCCCCAGTTGGAATCAGCTGCCATTCTGGGTCTCACCAGTGGCCTCACCATGGCAACAGGCCAGGTCACTTCTGTGTCATCATTTACACCCCTCAGTCTTCTGGCCACATTGAGACCTGCCTTCATGACCAGAGCCCTCACTTGAGCTGTCACTGTTCAAAGGATTTTAAGAGGCCAGGTGGTGGTGTGGTGGCCAGACCACAGGACTGAGGGTCGGAAGTGCTGGTCTAAATTGTGGCCGCTTCCCTGCCCTTGGCGTGTGACCTTGGTGAGTCATTTGCATCACAGCTTCAGTTTCCACTGCTATAAAATGAGGACAATGCATGTACCTGCCTTGTCCATTCTCAGCGTGAGGGTGAGATCAAACAGGACAGTGCATGAGAAAGTGTTTCGTGAAGTTCCATAAAAGAGTGGGCTTTCATTAGCACTGTGGACACCATGGGTGCAGTCTCTGAAGGTTGGAACCAGTTATGCTTTTCTCACCTACACACTTTTTCACTACCTTCCTGTCTGAGGTTTTTAGACTAGGTTTCGTTTTATCCCACTGCCCCTGCACTTAATCACTTAGCAGACAACTGTGTTAGAACCGTTTGTCCAAATATAAACCTAGTTACTCCCTATTATGGAAACTGAATAATTCCAAATAATTATAGATGACACAACTTTCTGGTGCATCTGTGGAAGGCAAACATATCCAATTGCTTCTCTTACAATTCATTTATCTGCTTGACCTTCTGGCTGAAAGTTTTTCAACTGTTAATAGAAAAGTATTAAATTCCAACTCATTTCATACTTTACATTTTCTACTAAAATTTTCTCATGGAATCTTTTTATATCAATCGATATCTAAGACAGAGGGCAGTTGCACTACCTTTTAAAATAATTGTTGCCTAGAATTCAATGCATTGATGTTAGGGTGCAGGTGTTTGGCTTGGTGGTTAATTCAATATTTGGGATGGCTGTAACTCAGATCAGACTTGAGTTTGAGTCCTGACTGCTTCCAATTCTAGCTTCCTGCCTAGGTACCTTCTGGGAAGCAGAAGAGATGGTTTCCATACCCCTGTGGAACACCCAGAATGAGTTCATTGCTCCCAGTTCCATCCTGACCCCAGACCAAGCTTTTGTAGGCATTTTGAAGAGTAAACCAGTAGATGAGAGATATTTTTCTCTGCATATCAAACAAATGAGTATTTTTAAAAAATTAGAAAGCTTTACATTACAGTCTTGAAAATGGAGTTTAAAAGTGTTAAAATTCTTCTAGTGCGTTGTGCCTGCTGGACTGCCTCCTTTCAATACAATACAATGTTAGGATGCATGGGCAGTTACACCCAAGGCATCTTCAAGAGGGCGGAGAGGAACAGGCCGTCATAGGCTCTGTTTGCTGTACTGCCTCCCTGGAGCCTCCTCCTTGGCAGATACAGAGGGTCAATCCTTCTCTTTGCTTCCAAGTACTGTGCATTTCTTTCCCCATTCTTCATTCATTATACTTTCTCACGTTTCTTCTCTGTCCTCCATGTACTGTGAACTCTCTGAGGACAGGAACTGCTTCTTGTTCACCTTGGCCCACTCCTGACTACTTCTACAGGGGTGTAAAGAGTCAGTCATTATGTTGGACATGTACCAGCCCTGTCCATGTTGACAGGAACTGTCACCTAACTCCTTCCTCTGATTTCCCATTGCCCCATCTCTAGGGTAAGTTTTCATGGCAGCCAGGGAGTCTTGGAGTTGTTAGCCTGGTAAGTCCTCCTTCTGTTTGAAGCCTTTCGAGGTTTGCTCTGGATCCCCATGGTCAATCCACCAAGCTAAACTCCATGGCACAGTGAAAGTTAACCTTGCATCACCTGGGTCAGGTTAAACCACCAACTTCATCTCTCCATTTTCTCCTCACACTCATCTTCCAGCCCCCAGAAAATCACTAGGATTTCCTGAATGTGTCTTGCTCTCCTGAGGGGCTGTGGATACAAAGAAAGTTGATAGGAGGTCAAGGCCAGTGCACAGGACTCTCCTGGGTCAGTATGAGGGACTTGGACCATTTCCCAGAGATGGTCTGAAAGATACTGATGAAGTTGCAACATAGAAGTGGTTTGATTCTAGTGTTGTTTAGAGAGAGAAAGAGAAAAGAAAGAAAGAAAGAAAGAAAGAAAGAAAGAAAGAAAGAAAGAAAGAAAGAAAGAAAGAAAGAAAGAAAAAGGAGAGAGAAGGAATAAATAAATATCAGGAGTTGAACAGTGGGAGGGAGCAAGTCTGTAACACCCAGTTAGGATACTTTTGCGATAGTCCTGATATGACACCAAAGCAGTGACTGTGCAATTGCAAAGCAAAGGCCTTTTCCCACAATATTTAGTCATCTTGGTCTGTAATTTGCTCTTTAAGGACAATGTTAATCCTACTGTTATACATGTCTGTGGACATCAGAGGTGTTTATGAGAAAACTCCTTTCCATCGTGTGGCCACTGGCTAATGTGTGGACCTTAAGGAGACCTCAGATAGGGTAAGGAGCCTCAGTCCTGTGCCTGGCTCTTGACCCCTGGTGAGATAGCCTTGGGCATCTTAATGAAGCCTCCAGAGTGATTGCCATGTGTGTCATGACCGGTGATTGGCTCATCTTGTCTACTAAATCAGATAGGAGAAATACTTGTCCAGGATTGGGGAGTGTCTGCTACATGCAATATACTGTGTACCACCTTGGGGTCAGAGTTTGCCCATTGCCATGTGATGGACAAGATACCCAAGTGAGGAGGCCATTAGTCATTGTTTCAGTATGTCTAAAATAGTGTGTATGTGTTAGTCTTTGGTTAAAGGAAGGGGAGAGGAAAGCTTGTTAATGAGCATCCTATCCAAAGTGGGGGTGAGAGATTTCATGTAAAGTGACGGGATGAGCCCATCCAGTGCTGACTGGGGCTCCCACATGCTTGTAATCCAGTGCAGCAGGAAATTGTACCTGCTCAAAACAAGCTGCAGGCCTCTGCCATCCTCAGCTGGGAAGGAACAGAATTATAGCCTTCCACGTGGGGATTTAATCAGACTGGACCTCCTTAAGACACAGAGCAAACATGGAGGAATATAGTCCAGTCAATATCAGATGGAGTAAATTCATTCTTTTTTGTAACATTTGTTTTCTCATTCACTTCACATCACATTTTTATTATCTTATTGTACATATTTATGGGGTACAATATGATAATTTTATACATCACTATGTGGTGATGAAATCAGGTTAGCAGTTCCATTTCCTCAGACATCTGTAAGATGTTTTGACACCCAGTAATTATATATGTTTAGGGGTACAGGGTGACATTTCAATGAATGACTACAACATGTTCTGATCAAATCAGGGTAATTAATGCTTTCCTCTCCTTGTCATTACTTTATGTTTGGAGGCTTCAGGGGCCTGTCCTCTATTTATTTATGCAGTATCTGATGTTACTGTGAACTACAGTCACCCATTTGTGCTGTAGAACACTTGAGCTGATCTGTTGTCATTAGCCAACCTCCCTCCATCCCCATGCTTCAGCAGTCTTCCCAACCTCAGTGATCACCATCACATGTCTAGATTGACTTTCCTTATTATGTGCTATTGGGCTCTGTGTTACTCTGCATTTCTTAAGGACACTGTCATCATATGTGTTGACATGAGAATATGTTATGCTCATCGTAGGGAGATGTATTCTGTTGGACAACATGCATCAGGGCCACCGTGGTCAGTGAGGACAGCATGTCTATCTAGCACAGGACCCTCAGACAAAAGACCCCTGGGGCTGGACCTGAGCCTCGGCTTTGCTTGCTCTGGGCTATTCAGCCTGAACAAACAGCCAACATAGATGTCTATTTTCTCCAGGAAGCACTGGACACTGCTCTGCCCACACCTGAGTGCTCAGCTCTGAAGAGGCATTTCTACTGGGCACCCAGACGCGCCTTGTGCCAATAGTGCTCTTCTGTCTTATATGTCCGGTATAGTGCTTTCTTAACACTATTTTTTTTTCCCAGTCAACAATTATGGAGTGCTTACTGTGTATCAGATATTTTGCTTGGTAGTCCCTGAGTTGGCCCCTGCCCAATCACATAAAGATGAAGAGAATAAAATATAGAATTGCTATCCTCTGGGAAGAGAAACATAGGACTGAACAATTTGAGGTTGTTTGGATACAGACTCGTGCGGAAAGAAGGGCATCGCTTCCTGGTGAGGCTGTGTTGAAAGACTTGCATGAATGACGTCTGCTTAGACTGTGAGGACTGCATAGGCTTTGGCCAGGAGCAAAACACGGGCACCAGAAATGTGAATGGATGTGGTGAGAGGTGGGGGTTGGCAATATTCACGTTGGGAAGATTTGTAGGAATCGGAGTGGAATCTTGGGTGTTTCAGTAAGTTCTTCTCTGGGAACTGCCCTTGAGCCCCTAAAGCAAAAAATTCAGTTTCATTCTCAAGCCTGTTATCAGCTTCTGTTCTTCAAAAGAACTTCAAAAAGTTTCTGGAAAATACATATTACGAAAAACTCCACATCGACTTTGAATTTCTTTTAGACTCTAAGAGACTTATTTTTTTTTGAAATCTACTTTTTCCCCATGAACTTCTGAAATCTCCTTGTTTTTGCTGTTACTATTTGGCATGTACACATTTCTCTGATACACCAGAAGCTTGGCCAGAGATCTTGTGTCCTTTACATCTCTGTCTCTGCATAAATACCATGGTGCCTGGAGTGGACCTGGTGCCAATGCCTACTCATACAGAGGATGAGGAGCCAGTGCAATCCTCCTAGGATGAGGAGCCAGTGCAATCCTTCCTGATCTTTAGGGGCTGGCTATCTACATACTTGTTACCTTTAAGGGATTCCTAACCTCTCGCAGTTTTCTCAGACATTTCCTTAATCTTGTGAGAACCTAAGAACACGCATGTAGATGCATAGGATATGCATGTTATGAAAAACTCACAGCTCTCAATGGCATCCTGGAAGGTGGAAGTGAAGTGGGCAAGTGGAGACTCTCAGAGGATGATTGGTTGGGACTGCCAGGTTGTGCATGGCACAACTGTGCGTGTCACACATTTAGAAGTGCATCTATACCTTGAAAATTAAAAACATAATACATTTTACAAAAAGGAAAACTATGTGACTGCATGTGGCATTTACGCTTTTTCAGGGATTTTTCTATATTTTCCCAAAGTATCCAAAATGGCTAGGCAAGGATTTCATATTCTGTAAGGCTAAAATGAATGAGTTGTGGATGATTTGAGAAATATTAAAAAAACATGAAATAAAATAAAAATAAATCACATTTTGCCAACAGAAACAAATATGATTAACATTTTATTTGTAAAGTTTGTTCTACATTTTTAAAATTTTTGCAGTGGTGTTTGTTCTTCGAATAATTTTTTATAACGGAAACATACAAAGATTAAAAACTTTCTTACTGTTTAACACACACTGTTAATATGTGTATGTTTTTCTTCTAAGCTTTCTCTGTACTAATTATAATGTTAGCTTTCATTTTGTGAATGCTTACTTTAGCAGGGCAATGTGGTATGTACATGCCAGAAATTATCTCATTTAGATCCATATATAAGCCAGCCTCATCTCAAAAAAGGAACCAATCCAAAGGTTAAAAGACCTGGGTGAGCCACCTTTGAAGCTAATATTGTCTGAAAGCTAATACCCACAAAGACTACACGAAACTCTTAAAGCCCTTGCACATGGACACATACACTTTTGCACACAGGGACAACACAACTGTGATTACATTACACCTTCCACATGGCCATCTTTTTAAAAATTTTCTCTCTGAATGTTAGATGATGTGCCACTCAGAATGCATGTGAAAAAGATGTGGCCTGTGAAGCTCTTTTCTCCATAGACCACCAGCCTTTGCAATGCAGCTCGCAGACCTGCTGCTGTGCGGTCCCCAGGAGCAAGCCTCCGGGGCTTCGTCTTGCTCAGGCTGGGTGTAGGAAAAGCCCAGCATGCTGCACTCACTCATCTGTAGTCAGAGGTGGATGGAAGAAACTAACTGTGCAAATGCGTGCATTTTATGGCAGCACCTCCTGTGGGCATTGCGGCACAGTCCCAAAGGTGCAGTGCAAGCATGTATGTGCGTGTGCATGTGTGTGGTTTCTTTTTAGAGAGCCTAAATGGATGAGAAGGCACTGTCAAATCAGGAAATTAATGGACTAATGAAGCAATCAGGACAGCATAAAATCTTCAGCAAGAGTTGCACCAAAAATTGAGGGCACAGAGCACCAAGCATTTAATGGGATGCAGACGTATAACAGCTAAAGTGGAACAGATCACGACGGGCTCTCAGCTCCAGGATGCTAATGGTGTGCACCGTGGGTTTTCAGCGAGACCATGAGATGCCTTCTTCCCACACTTGGTTGGCAAAGAACCCAGTGGGGAGGTGGTAGCTTCCTTGGAGACTAGAGTTCTGCAGTATTTAGTTTAAGAAATACTGACTTACAGACTGTTGATTCAGTCATTTAATTTCATTCTATAAATGACTAATTCCTGGCTACTCAAAACATGGTCCCTGATCCAGTAACATCAGCCTCCTCCAGGAATACAGCATCTACCTTCTACCTCCCTTGCCACTCCTTTCATTTGAAAGATTTGTAATGCCCCATTTAATAGAATTCCCAGGTCATTCTTAGGCACTTTGACTTGAAAACAGACGCACCACTGTTAAGGTCATGAAAGTTATTAAACCGGATTAACCATCTGGAGTTTAATTTCGTAACACGTGCTTCACACTTTCTTAAGGTGATGTACAAAAAGTACAGGCAACAGAAAATGTATTTGAATCCAGTGCTTTCCCAGACTGCCAGCCCACAGAGCACTTTCTCCTAAGCACATGCTACAGCTGTCTCAACCCAGACCCCAAACATCTGGGAGCCCCCAGATTTGTACTGTGTCCTTTTCCTTCTTCAGAGAGAATGCAGTCCCATAGCTTGGCCATATTTGGCACAGAGACTCATGCAGCCACATCCCATTAGCTAATGACAGCGCATGGCAAGGGCCCCTGAGAGGGGTTCCAGCTGGAAGCACACAGCCAAAGCCCCCTGTAATGGCCCTGTCAGCTGTCAGGCTATAAACACATTTCTTCCCATTGAGTGCCGTTTGCCCCTCTCTGTGACCTCTCGTGGCTCTTAGACCCAGGCCACGTGGCCCAGATGGCATAATCTGTGAGGCCAAAGCAGGTGACAGTAGGGCTTGCTGTTAGGTAATCAGTGGCTATAATTAGCCCGGGTGAAGCGATAATGGAACCAACTGCAGGGCCGGGGGAGGGCTGCTGGGGCTAGAGAGAAACCCTGGGTGAGCCGACAGGCAGCAGGGGAGAAAAGCTGGCTTCCTCCCTCTGCTTCTCTTTCTCTCCACTGTTGTGTTTTCTGGCACAGGACATGTGTGTGTGGGCCCGAGGCTTCATTCACAATGCAAAAGGTCAGGGCCAGGCACTGGCAGTTCAGTAAGTGACTTGTTAGGCAGCTGATCCGTTTTGTTTCACAGAAGCGTTTCCAGAAACCTCTGGTTCAGTTTGATAATTATTTGGACACGAGGACGGTGAGGGAGCAAATGTGAGGCAGGGCTGTAGTGAGTTAGAGCTTCACTGTTAGGAGGCAGACACACTGACACCCAGTGCTGGCAGCTCAGGCTTGCCAGCAGAGGCAGCCTTTGCGTCTGAACACTCACCTTGAGTCTACTGAGGTCATGTGAGCAGACATCCTGTAAAACATTCATGGAATTTCATAAACACTCTGGAAATGTCATTCCCCTTCCCCCTTTGCTTCTTGATGGGAGTGAACTTTGTACAGAACACCACTAAAATGGAGCCAATGAACAACAACAATGGAGACAATAAGACATCTCCTGTTACAGATCTAATTGGGTCTCTTTAGGAGCAGGTGAAACTCAGTTACATTCATCAGAGAGAGGGAGAGAGGGAGAGAGAGTTTGGTGAGCCAAGTTGAATGGGGTTTTGACTTACACCAGGAGGAGAACTGTGTTTTCTTAATCAAAATGAGAGAGAGGTGGGAGAGGACAGTGACGATGAAGAAGATGTTGAAGTCTTGCGTGTCTGTCACAGGTGCCAGCCATCCTTGGCTATCCACCTGGGAACACAACACAGAACACACAAAACACAGCACAAGCTCCTTGTTGGAGCTGGGTCTCTTTGCCTTAACTGATGGTGGAAGGTGAAACTTATCATCCACCACCTATCCTCTCTCCTGGAACCTTCCCCCTTTGCTTTGCTCACTTAAGTTAGCATGTGAATATACTCATATGCACATACACACATACACATGAAGGGAGTTCAAAATATATCTGGAAAATACAATTAAAATATAAATATATTTTGGTGTAAGAACTTTTGAAATTTATGATTTTTTTTTCATAATGCACATTTTCTATGAAGTTTCCTCTATTGTTTTCTAGGGAGGAAAAAATGAAAACAAAACCCAAAACCAATTACCTGTGATCCAAATAATAATAATAATAATAATCCCCCTATTTAATATGCAGAACCTCATTTTATGTCATTAGGTACATTTTTACAGAACGTTTTTTAAATAGTTTTTTTATTTGAATGGCAGATTTTGCAAAAGGAGAATAAGAGACAGAGAGAGGCCTTCCATTGGCTGGTTCACTACCCAAATAGCCACAACAGCCAGAGCTGAGCTGATCTGAAGATGGGAGCCAGGAGCCTCTTTCCTGGTCTCCCACATGGATGCAGGGTCCCAAGGACTTCGGTTATCTTCCTCTGCTTTCCCAGGCCACAGGCTGAGAGCTGGATCAGAAGTGGAACAGCCAGGACAAAAGTCCACAGCCATATGGGATGCCAGTACCTCAGGGATGAAGAATTAGTCTGCAAGGCCACTGTTCTAGCCCTGATTTTTTAAAAAAATTATATCTTTCTGTTTTTGATTTCCCATCCACTATGTTGATAGTTTAGGCCTGAGAAGTCCTACTAGTTTGTATGTGTGTGTGTGTGTGTGTGTGTACTATTATCTTGTTAATTTAAATTATTTAGATGCCATAAATTTGATCTTTTTAAAATGTGTATTATGTGGCTTTTAGTGTCTTGTTGATGTTAGACAACCCTGATCTTGAACTCTGAACATTTTTCCCAAAAGAAATCTCATAGCCGTTTGAGGTCACTCCCTCTTCCTGTCTGACTTCCACCCAAACTGACAATATTTAGAGTGCTGTGGGATTTCATTAGTTACTGGTGCAGTTCCTTGCAGTTGGACACAAAGTTGCTTATAACCCCTGGTTAATGCTAACTAGAACACCTTGAGTTGTCCTGGGTTATTGATTCTGCTCCTTGGAGTTAGGTGGGTAAGTTGCTTACAGCCCCTAGCTGCTAGTTACTAGATTAAGATACCAGGAGATACTGATTCAGCTCTTCACAGTTGGACTGGTAGCTTCCTTAGAACACCTAGGTGATACTGACTAGAGCAGCCCACTCGCTTGGATGATGAAGTTGTGTGTAAGTGCATATCATCTCAGACGGCAAGTAATGCCACAATGAGCAGCCTGTGAAATTTTGACCCAAGTAGATCATACTGTTTAGCTGTATCAGTATTAGCAAACCACATTACCTTAATGTGTTATTTTTCAGTTTTGGGTGATGTCGTTAGGGGAGAATTTAGAGTTAGAACAAATCTCCAAATCTGCAGAATTTTAAGTGTTCCTTGGGAATTTCCTGGGGATGCAGAAAAAGGTTTGTCCAATAATGAATATGGTCATCGCAGTAAAACTGCTTTTGCACATCATGCTGTTCATTTGCCAGACATGGGAAATTGTGAAATTTCCCTGCAGTTTCACAGTAGAGATTGTCTTCTGAGCCCACTCCTTGCATTTTGGGTCCTTTTATACAGCCCGGGGATCTTGGAGAAATAGAGGCCGGTTAGGGGGCTATGGTGTGGAATCAATTTACTTTGTTGTCCCTAGGATGGACGTTGAAGGTTTGATTTTTTTTTTTAAAAATCTTGATATGTTACAAAAAGCATTTGGAAACTATATTAAAATCTCTCCTATATTCGTACACATGGGGTTATTACCATGCCTCACATGAAATGAGACTCTGAAGCTCAGGGGCTCCGCTAAGTGTTTGATATGCATTATTTCCTTCAACAGCCTTTGAAAACCATCTATTGACGTGTTTATAAAATGGAGGTCAGAATATTATACAGTGTAAGTGATGATTAAGCAGAGGGCTCCGGATGCTGTGCCTTGGCACATCCACTGCTCCTTTCAGTTGATCTCCTGTCAGTACTTGATTCACCTGGTCCAGCTGGTCTTAACCTAAGGTCCTCCACCCCAAAATCATGAAGGAGGCCTGTATCTTAGAGAAGAGCACTTGCTTAGAGCCTTGATTCTGTCACTTAGGCAAGTTTTTTTTTTTTTTTTTTAGCACTATGGTTCAGTTTCCTCATCTATAAAGTAGGGATAATATTATCTATTCTGGAGCTTGTCACCGTGGCACAAAAGATTAAGATACTTCCTGTGATGCCAGTATCCCAGGTGAATGCCATTTCTAGTGCTGGTTGCGCTGCTTCCAATCCAGCTCCCCATCAATGCTCCTGGGAACACAGCAGATGCCCAAAGTGCTTGGATGCCTACCATCTACATGGGAGCCCAGGACAAAATTCCAGGCTCCAAGCTGTTATGGCCATTTGGGAAGTGAACCAACAGATGAAAGATCTCTATCTTTCTCTCCCTTTGCAATTCTGACTTTTAAATAATTCTGAAGCCAGGAATCAGGAATTCCGTCTGGGTCTAGTATGTGGGTGCAGGGTCCCAAGGACTTGGGCCATTCTCTTCTGCCTTTCCGGGCATATTAGCAAGGAGCTGGATTGATTTTACCCGCTATACTACAGTCCTGGCCATAATAAATATTAAACAACAACAGTGTCTATTACATAAATTTGTATAAAATAAAACTTGAGAGATCAATGGTTAATGATGACAATGACAAGAAAGTCTAGCCTGTGCCCTGATCTAGATGCAGAAGAGCCCTATGTGATCAACTAGATTCATCCTGTGCCTTTGCATCTAGGAAAACAACAGGCTCGAAAGCAGAAGCGACCTGTCTTGAGTCAGCAGCACACACTGCACAGGGATTCTCTTGAATGCTCTGCTTGTCTTCTCTGTCCTCAGCCCAATGCAGGCCTGCCGTGGCTTAGTTAGCATCAGCGCACACAGTTCTATTTCCGTCCTCTCAGTGTTTCCTTATTTAGTTTTAGGTCTAATCCACATCATTGGATCGCTGCACTCCCCGCTGTGATGTCGCAGCACTGGGTGCAGCCAACTAGTGAAGCGCCACCACAGGTCAGGCACTGTGCCCTCAATAGGTTCGATGAGATGTCCTGCGAGGAAAACGAACTCCAGTCGTACTGCAGGCATGGAAACAAAGAAAGGAAAACGAGAAAAAAGCCACATCCAAGGTTACAAAGATCTGAAATGGGAAGAATTTAGGGAAACTGTGTCAG
The DNA here is from genome assembly GCF_017591425.1 of Ochotona curzoniae. Classification (NCBI taxonomy): domain Eukaryota; kingdom Metazoa; phylum Chordata; class Mammalia; order Lagomorpha; family Ochotonidae; genus Ochotona; species Ochotona curzoniae. The sequence continues at coordinate 6,870,057 of NW_024467118.1, read as the reverse complement.
CAGCAAGAACTCTACGTTGGCTCATTGTGTGCTCTAGAACAAATTCCTTAACCCTCCTTTGTCCACACTTTGTTCTGTGAAATGGAACAATAATCGCAGCTGTCTTAAAAGGACGTGATGAGGATTCTTACTGCTCCAGACTGCTTGGAAGAGTGCCTGGTACCTAGTGTGAGTTCACCAGTGCCAGCTTTAAACAGAACCAACGCAACAAGCCACACCGTGGCTTTATCTGGTTCCAGTGTGTGCACACTGCTGTTCCGTGCTGTCTCTCAAGGAAATCAGGGAACAGAACTCATACTAAGAAACCCAGAATGGGACTGAAGATCACAGACATAGGAAAGTGTGGCCTAGTTAGAAAAAGCATGCGTGCTCACACACACACACACACACACAGAGAAAGAGCTCTACTTTTAATAGCTGGTAAAAGCCAGAGAAAATCCAATTACAGATGAATCAATCGATTAAAAAGAAAGGGGGCAGAATAAAGGAAAGAATGTTGGAGAGACTCGGAGTCAAATTACAGCCAGATAATGGAATTAAAGGGTCCATAGAACAAATTGGGAGGAAATAACAAAAGGATACCGGCTAGGGGCTTGTTCAGAGACCTGTAAGGGCTTGATTTTTCGTAAAGCCTCTAAGCTCCAAAGAGCAGCTTTGGGCTGACGCCCGGAGCAAGTGAGTGGCCCGGACCGCTCTGAACTGTGTTTGGGCAAATCATATTTCGCAGGGCAAGGAAGCATTGCCAGTGCACGCTGGAAGAAGGTGGCCGTGTTTGTGTCACACCGATGCTCTCAGAGGGCCAGGATACAGACACAATGGTTTGCAAATGCAGGGTCTGGCTTCCTAATTTTGTCTCCTAAGAAATTCTGCCTTTGCTCTCAAAGAAATATCTCAGGGTTGAGTACTATTTCTTAAAGAAACATCTACGGTTAAGTTCACTTTCATTCTTGCATGCAAACGCTTGAAAAAAAAAACACTTGCAATCTTTGTTTTCTACTTTGAGGGGAGGCAGGGTGATAAGAAGGAGGTGGAGCTGTTAATTCAGCGACAACTACTACAGCTGTGTCTATTATTGGTGGGTTCTGGAATAACATCCGTTTCCATGTATTTATGGAAAGCCGTCCTTAACTAGGGCACATAAAGAACCAGTGCATCTATAAATGAGGAGGCTGCGGGCGCGGGCGGCTGCCGCCCTCCCGAGCCCCGCCGCGCAGCTGTGGCCTTTGTGCCTGGCTTCGCCTGCCCCATTGTTGGCGAAATCGCACCGGGCCTGGGTGGCGCGTGCGGGGGCGGGGATTGGCTCTGTGGCGAAGGTGGGCTTCTCCGCGGGCTGAGGCTCTGGCCCCTGACTCCGGCAGCGCAGGTGACCTGGAGGCGGTCAGCTCCCACGAGCAGCTGCACCCGGCCCAGGCTAACAGATGGTGGTGGGAGGTGGAAGGACAAGCCCTCCAGAATGACAAAATAACCCTGAATACACAGGATTAAAACAGACCCCAAGCTAGTGAGCAGGGTGAGAATGCGGGAACTTGCACGGGCTCCAGCAGGATCCTTCCTGTCCCTCCGTGGTTGGATGCCACCACTGGCAGGCTGCTGGCTCTGGGACAGGAGTGAAAGATTCACAGCCCTACCAGCCTCTTTCCTGTATGCATGGTTAGAAGATTGAAAACTCATCACAAATACAAAAGGCAGTGCTTTCTACTGGAGGACCAGAGCAAGGGCTGCTTTTTGTGTAGTCCTCCTTTTTTGGATTATATCTGTAGGAAGCCCTCCTTGGGAAGGCTGTTCTGTGGATCCCGGGAATGGGGAGAAGCCCCAGCTGGGGATCTCAGGCCCACCGTTCGCAGGATCCCCTGGGATTCTTTTGCACATTTCATGTGAGAAGCTCTCATGGACAGACCTCCTTCTTCCTGTCTGGCGGCCCATTAGTATCACTGGCAGTTAAGATTTGACTCGTGTCCTACCAGAAGTGTTTGAGGTCCTCACCCTGCAGTGACGGTGAATCTGGCCTTATTCCTCAATAAAGTCTTTTTAGAGCATCAAGTTAAGGGGAAGTCATTAGACTGGACCCCAGTGCTGTATAGCCACATCCCTGAGAAAAGGAAAACTGGACACCCACACAGACATGCACACAGGGAGAATGTCACATGAAGGGGAGGCTGAGATGGCAGTGAGCTGTCCCCAGTGGAGGAATACTAAGGACAAAATGACAGCCATCGTGTGCTTGAAAGGCAGAGCAACCGGGAACACGTTTTCCCAGTGGCTTGGGAGAGAACGTACCTCGATCTGCAGCTTCTGAGCTCCAGAGAGGAGTGTGATCTATTTCTGCTGCTTAAAGCCACCTGTTTTGTTATCCTCATCCACTTGAGTACTGCTAAAGACAAGACGTTGAGCTTCGGCTGAAACATTTGCCATCAAAATACGTGGTGGAGCGACTAAGACTTTTTTTTTTAACATCCCCTGTGAGATTCTAATGCAGTTGAGTGTTTGGGAACCAGGGAATCCTGTCCAACTCATCACTCCATCTTTGCTTCTGCTTTCAGGGGTCTTCTGACGTGAGCCTAAGTAGGCATCTGCTTAGGGAAGCTCCGGTCTGCAGATAGACAGGAATATGACAGTGAACCACACAAGTAATGCCCAAAACGAGTTGGTGTGAGAAGAGAATGCAGAAAACTTAGCTCTTTCTGTGAAAAGACCTTTCCTACTCACTAGTGCAACTGTGGCTATTGGTCTTCCTGACCATTTGGGTTCCACTGAGTTCCTGCAAACACATTTTCAAGATCAAGTGGAAATGGGGTAAATGGAGCAGGGTAAGTCAGAGGCCAAGCTGTGCTGGGGGCTTGATGTCAGTCATATACTCGCAGCCCCCAGGACACACCCTGCAATGGAACTATCTTCAGTCAAGGACAGAGTGATCCAGCCTAATAGACCGTACCCGAGCTGAGTTCTCTTGGGGGAAAGGCATTCATTCCTTGCCACCTGTAGAAATCTGGACCTTTCTTCTGCCTCCTCTCTGCCTCCACTAGTTGGAAGGACCACGCTGTCAGAGCAGGGTTCAAAAGTCCGATGCTGTTAATGATTCCCACCTTCCGTTTTCCCATTGATTTCTTTATCCTCACATTCCTGCTAGGACACTCTTGCTGTTTGCTGTGTCCCAGACACTGTGTAGCCCTGGGATCATCTCCAGGGACTTATAAGCAATCCCATCTAAAGCTGCACGCAACTTATGTTGGCTGTTTAACCATCTCTGACACAGGCCTCACGGGGAACTCTCTTCTCCTTTCATTGACTGTGTGGGGGGCAGAGAGACTTAGAGTTGAGGTGGAAGTTGTAAGCTCTGCTCTTACTCCTTGCTCTGTGGCACAGAGCCAGTCACAGCCACTTGGGCTCTGGCTACTCATCCATAAAGTGAGGCTGTAAGATAAAAGCCTATGATGACTAAGTGCCAGCCACTGCTCTAACATTTTGTATGTCAGCAACTTTAATATGTTAACAACTTTAGACAGTATCTGTTTCTAGAGTCTTTAGTGTCTCAAACAAAGCCACTGAATCTGGGAGCCATGCACAAGCGAAGAGGTTTGTCAGTTCATCATTCTGGTGCCTGAAAGTGCACAGCGGGATGCTGGCTAGCAAGGGCCCCATTTGTCGTGTCCCAACATGACAGATAAGAAAGGGAATTGGCATGTGGTCAAGGGGCTAAGTGTGTGGAGTGGCCTCCCTTGCAAGAGCTCTCTCTGGAGAGATAACTGGAGTCCTGTAAGAACTACATCTATCTCTTCTGAGGGGGATGCTCCAAGACCAAATTATCCTCTACCTCCTAAAAATTACATTAATGCAACATCATTACCACACAGATGACCAAGCTTACAGCGTATGAAATTTTGGGTTGGGGATAGAGGAGGGTAGCTCCCCTTCAGACACAGCAGGTGAGAACGTTTGAGATACTGCGAAGAGGATAGCATGTCTAAGGCCCACCCAGAGAAATGGTTGAGGAATAGTGGCCACAGTTGTTGCTCAAAGTTCATTCCCCAGTTTAGGAAGCTTAGTCTTCGAGAAATTCAACTGCCTGCTTAAGATTACACGGTGAAAGAGTGGATGAGCTAGATTCCAATACAGATCTGCCCTGAGCCCAAAGACAGTTGGTGGTCTTCCTGCAGTGCCATGCTTACATTTGTTGGAGGAAAGAGAAAACATGTTTCCGATTTTATGAATTTTTCTAAAATGAATGAACTTCTGCCTCTCCAAGGTAAACTGTGGAGCAAATCTTCTTTTCTTTTTTCTTTAGTTGTCCTGTCTCATTGACAGATTACCACACAGCCCCTTGGTCAGCTCTTGGTTTGATTCAAGGGAAGTGAAGATATATTGCGAACAGAATGGTCACGGGCTAGGGCTCTTTCTCAAGACCCATGCTAGTGAGTCCTCTCTTCCATTGTGACTCATAACCCATAACACTCTCTATGCCCAATCCAAGAAGGGCTCTTACTCACACTGGCTTCTGACAACCTCTGAAGACTTACACATTTGAGTCTAATTCTTCAAGGCCAAAGAGAACCAGAGTTATTTAAGTCACACACCACTGTGGTTGGCATGAACTTTTTTCTTCAACCAAGGGAAACGCCATGTTTCTGTGGGGTTTCCCCTTTCATCTATTACCATCTTCTCTGGGCCTACCCTGAGAGAACTGTCAGTAAAAAATGAACCCCTGGGTTTCATGAGATCAGGTTATAAAAACTTTAGGGCAGAAGCCTCTGGTGCATTGTAGGGGATTGCAAAAGAATTAGCGACTGGTGAAGCCAAGTCTGTGCCAAGTGAAGTTTATGAGGAATCCTAGCAAAGAGAGCCCCTCCGCGCTGTGTCATCATAGGCTGCTGGGCCTGTGGCTTCAAGGGCAGGTTTTAATTAGCAGACAGCTCATCCTGGGGAAAGCAAAGAACGAGACTTGGAACAAGTCCTCCTTCCTTCTGTTTGGCTTCTGTCCAGCTTGTCCCCTCATCATGTCACTCTCTCAGGCCTCAGATCTTTTAACAACTTCCCTTTAACCTCCACTTAACAAGAGGAAGAAGTTTTTATGGCCTAAATGGAAAGGAAAAAAAAATCACACCTCTCCTCTCCCATTCTGCCTTGCTTCACCTGACCACCTGTTGTGGTTCTCTAAGGCCGAGCTCTGTGATTTCCTCTTGTGGCTTGCCAGCCTGGGCTGGACACCTCTCCTGTGCATCTGCATCTACCCCAGCCCTTACTGCCCTGTATTGTTCTCTGGTTTTTCTTTTAGTCATTTACCTCCTCAACCATGCCATGGGTTCTCTGGGGACATGATGCTGTTAGCAGTGGTGACATGGTATGTGTTCAAACTAATAGATGACGTAACAGAGTGATCAACAAACTTACTTACACCTCATTTTATGATGTTGCAGATTCACTGGGATTAAAACAGAGACTTCTTCCTCTTGCAGCAAAGCTAAGATGTCTGTGTGTCTGACATCTGCATCTTTCCTACTTTTACTGTAGGCTGTTAATAATATTTTGGGGATTCAGGAGTGGGAAAAACAAGGTAGATTCCTACCCACAAGTCAGCCTCACAATTTTTTCTTTTTTTAAATTTAAAATAACAGTCAGCTCCCTGTGTCCCTAAGTTCTGCAGACACTTTTGTTTGGTTATTATTTCCAAAACAGTCCTGCAACATATCAACTACTTAGCATTTACATTATAATAAGTATTCTAGAGGTGATTTAAAGTATACCAGAGGACGTACACAGATTATATGCAAAGCTTAGATGCAAAGTAATATGCACAGACTACAATGTATTATGCAAAGGGCTTGAGCACCTGCAGATTTTGGTATCCACATGTGTTCTGAAGCCAGTCTTCTATCTGCACTGAGCATTAATTGTGCAGACTCACTGCAGCAGAATATATAGTAGAACTGGACTTCCAGATCTAAAGAGGATGGGCACCTAGTTACTGAGTTGGTTAGCTTATCAGAGTCTGGGTCAAAGTCGTGTTAGTGAGACTGTTGGATGACTTGCTCTAGCTAAAGAAAGGTGGGTTCAGAGTGGTCCTTGAGACCTGAAGTGCTGAACGCAATGGTGTAAGGAGCCGTGCCAGAGCCCCCGGCACCTCAGCTGCTGCTGGGAAGTGGAACTGCTTAGCCTGTTTGGTGGAGGTCTGTGACAGTTGAGCCAGGACTTACATATGGCAGAATCAGCCCTGGAGATAGGAAAAAAGAACAGCGGTGCCTGTCTCCTTACCACCCCACTCTGCCAACCATTTCTCTAGATCCTGTGGGCTCTAGGACTCTTGCAGCAGCTGAATGAAACAGGGATTTCAGGAAAAAAGAAAGAAAAAATGACTAGCACTGGGTTTTCTGTGCCACTTGGGCTTTCTGGGAGTGTGTTTACATAACAAAGGAACCTGTGAACAAAGAATAACAGGCCACTCTGCTTGCCAGTGAATCAGCTGCAAGAGCAAGGTTTCAGTTCGGTAAGCATGGATAGAGCCCTGGCTCTAGGCTTAAGCCAGGGTGTCCTGATAGATAAGTCATGGACTCCTCCTTGTGGTGCTCACTTGCAGGGTCTGGGGTAGACCAGATGGCTGCACAATCAGGCCTACAATTTAGTATTTAGTGAAGTAGAGGGCAGCAGTACAGAGAAGAAAGAACCTGAGAACTCAGGAAGGCATGGAATTTTTCTGGAATATACAGTTAACCGAATTAATCCTTGAGGATAGATATACACTCAGTTTGTGATATTTAAAAATATATATACATTCCAGTGAGCAGGGTGGCAGTCCAGAAGACACAGAACCATGTGTAAGTTGTCCTGGAGCATGCTGTCAGCAAAGGGTAGATTAACAAGAGAAAAGCAATAGCATGTATAAACTCATGCATCCATAGAAGACACATAAGGACAAATGAGTGAATCTCTAAGCAGTGGCTTTGGATAGAAGTTTAAACAAAAAGAAAGGAAACAAAACAAAAGAAAGGAAGATGTGGAAGGATGGTTATGGGAAATGCTGTTGTTTGAATGTCCTCTTACAAAGTCATGTTGAAACTTCAGGGGCATATACCAATACTGAGAACCAAGGAGCGGTGTGGCCCTAAGGACTCTAGGCTCACAAACAGATTAATGCCATTATTTGAGGAGCAGGCGAGTTATTGTGGAAGTGAGACCCCATCTTCTTTTCTCTCTCTCTCCTCTATGTCCCTCTTGTTAACAGACGCCCTGAACCATGTTATGGCACAATAAGAAGCTGTTCACCAGATATAGTCTCTAGGTCTTGAACTTCCCAGTCTCCAGAAGCATGATCCAAATAAATCCTTGTGGTTTATAATTTCCCTGGTTTGTGGTGCTCTGTTATAGAGCGGAGAACAGGCTGAGACACCTCTGGAGAACAATGAAGGAGGGGAAGGTTTGTTGTTGTACAGTCTAAAGTCATTCTGCCTGGAAATTGGTCAGTTATATGAAACTCAGCTTTCTTGGGGCTGGCACTGTGGCATAGAGGGTTAAGCCACTGCCTGCAATGCCAGCATCCCAAATGTGTACTAGGGGAAGCAGCTGAGGATGGCCCAGGTGCTTGTGCCTCTGCACCCACATGGGAGACTCGGATGAAGCTCCTGGCCCTTGACTTTGGCCCAGAACAGCCCAGGCCGTTGTGACCATTTGGGGAGTGAAGCACTTACCTTCCCTTACCCTATATTTCTACCTTTCAAATAAATAAAATAAGTATTTTTATTTAAAAAAAAAAGCTTCCTACATAGATGCAGATTTCTTAATAAAGAAGTAATTGTTTTACTTTCAGAGCTTCCCTTATGCCTGTTGGTTTCTCAAAATAAGCAACTCAAAATAATCCTGCGTCTATGAGGTATACATTGGGATGTCATATGCTGGTCTACATAATCCACTTGCTACTCTGGAAAAAGGGAAATAGGATTCGTGAATGACTCTGCTCTACTGAACATCTGTAGGAAATGGACTTACAGCACATAAGACAAAGGGCTGATGTAATAGTCCATGCTAAGGATGATGCTAGCATCAAAGTTGTAGGAAGACTGATGAGAGAAGCAAGGCGTGGACACCTACACATAGTTGGCAGACCTGACATATCAATGGATGAGGTAGTACAAAGAGGAGGAAAGAGATGGCCCTGTAGGTTCTGACATGTTTAATGATGCACCCTAGAGAGATCAGAATGTGTTTGAGAGAGGTCAGAAATTACTGGAGGAAGAACCAGTTTGGGAGGAGTAGAAATAAGCATAGATGATAAATGTGCTTGGGGCATATTGACATTGTGCTTCCAGTGTGACAATAAGTGGCCATCTGAGTGACACAATAGACACAAATGGAAAAAGTAGGTTAGAGCGATGACTGAACAAGTTAGAATAACTTTGAAACAGACAAATATGCATGGATTCCTTTAGGGAATAGAAGAGAAACAGAGATAGTACCAAGGGAGAGGAAAAAAAACTCTGTAAAGGATCCAGACTGTCAGAATCGTCTGGGAGATTACCCTTGTTGTTCCTACAGCGTGTCTTGACCTTAATGGACATGTGTTCAAACTTACGGAGTTCCAGGGGCTATAATTGGTCCTCAGGGAGGACTGCTCTACTCTGAAGGAATGCTGGATTTGGTGCAGGAAATGTTTGGGGCTTTTGTGGTTGGATATTCTGCTCAGCCAGGGAGCTTTCCTTTACAAGAGAGAGGCATTTCCTTCTCTGTACCTTGAATTTGCTCATCTCAAGCTCACCATTTTTGATTAAGCTCTTTTATTTTCTCATGAGAAATAATATGGCATAGAGAAAAGATGGCAGGCTTTGAGGTCTTCAAAGGAAGCCACGTAGTGATTGATAGCCCTTGACTAATAGCTTATGTTGTCTCAATCTCATTCTTTGTGTATTAAATGGGAGCTCCATTTACACTAAGGGGAATCTGTATCATGGAATGGAAAGTTCTTGGTGGTAAATCTGTAGTATTATTTAATGGAAATAAAGATAATTGGATGATGATGATGAGACCATGCTTACTATGTGCCAGGATTTCTGTAGGTTTCTTACAAGCACTCGTGTGTTAATCCTCATCACAACCCTATAAGACACAACAAGAACATTGAGGAATAAGAGACCGTGGGTTCGAAGCTGTGATTAATATTGGATGTGCAACACCAGAGCTAGTTCTGAACATGTGCTTGAAAATGAACAATTGCAGCACATGGGGGCTTAGTTGGCAAGGAAAAGTTGCGTTCCCCTCTGGGAAGGGATCTGGAATGGCCTGGGGATTTGATATGTGCAAACTGGTAGTTACGAAGTGGAGAACAGTTACTCGTCCACATCGCATTTTCCAGGGCTGCACAAATGTCAACAGGATCATGCATTCACTGAGCCACCCAGTGTCTCTCATTAGAGCCATAACGCTGTGCTGCACCATGGGATCGTCTCAAAGACAACGCTCCTTCCCTTTCTGGCTCCTTGAGAGTGATGAGTAATGGGCAGGTCGAAGTCTAAAAGAGCTTTCTGTTCTCTCCACCCATCTCATGCTGTTCATCGATAACTCTGTAGTTACTTAATTTACATTTTCTTCCTTTTGATTTTCCTTTGACTTCTCAACCATAATCATGCAACACTCACAGACTTGGCCTGTAGTTCCAATCAGGGTATGCCTCTCTCTTCTTCTGAATTTGTTGTGGATGGAGCGACATGCTAACGGCAACAAATAAGAATTGCTTTAGCCAGATGCCAGAAACTGAGGACATTTTCCTCTGGTTCTTGGAGCCATGGGCTGCCTGACTCCAATCTTTTATAAGCATGCATTTTCTGTACCTTTATACACATTTGTTAATTTGTTTTTATTTTTAATTTTTTTTGTATGTTACAATGCTAGCTAGTATTTCTTAAGCAACAAGATGCTTTCTGCTTCTTATTTAAATACTATGCATCCTTTTCTGGTACCTTTCTGCCCTGGTTTTTCTACCTGTGAAATGGAGTTAGTAAAACTTGACAGTCACCCTCAGGGAATCCTTCAGATTAAAGGGGTATGTCAGCAGAACGTTTCCAGGTGCTGGGATGAAAGTTACTACGGAACTACAAAGTCTCCTTCTCAACTTTAGGTTTACTTTCAAAGGACTTTCTTTATATACCGTAAACTGGCTTTTATCCCAAGAGGCTGTGCTCTGCAAGTTGCTGTCTTTGTAAACAGTTCAAGGATGGCCCTGTACTTGTTCTTTTTCCAAAACTACTGTTGGAGATGAAAGTTCAGCTTTACTTAATGTGAGAAGTTCTTATACTTCTCATGGAGGGCATACGTTTATTATTGCTGCTATGCATTATTTAATGATAAGGATGTTAGCTCAATTCCTCAAACTTTCACTTTGATAGCTATGTAGGGTTAATACATTCTTACCTCCAATCCAAGTGACAGGCAGAGTCTACCAATTTTAAAGCAGAAAGAATTTGGCAATAATGAATGTAGGTCAAAACCATAACACCTTATCGGTTATATGGTATTTTATGGTTTTAAAAATTGTTACACATATCCTTGAATGGGTCCAAGTACCAGAATATCTAGCAAATACCTGCTATGCATAAGACTCCTGCAGTCTTATTTCTAACGAAACGATTTTCATGATAGGAACACATTCTGACAGTAAAGCTCATCAGGGAGAATTTGGAATTGCAAAAGTATAGAAAGATAACTGCCAATATTTTCATAAGCTCCCTGCTCTGAAACAACCTTCAACATATTTTCAAAGCAAACCATTTACATTTTTGGTATAACATATTATAACTATTCCATAGTAGTTCATACAATTTTTATCTCATTTTTAAACATGTTACATTGTAACTCGATTTGAAATGTCTGAATACCAAGACTCAGGGAGCTAAAATAATGACCACTTGTGAGAGCCAGTGAGGCTGAGGCGTAACTGAAAGGATCCTCAGTTACTCAGGTCGTAGCTGGGCTTGCTCATATCTCTACCACCAGGTCCTCCTGGCTGGATTTTCTGACCTGGTTGGGAGTTCACAAGGCTCCTGCAGATGTCCTCCCATCTTCTCAAGGCCAGCCGGAGCTTGTGTGCATGGAGGTGGTATGATTTCCAGAGCCAGAGTGCTTAGGTGCAGAAGTAGCACATCAACCCTGCTCTCCATCACCAATGCACGCTATAGAGTCGGCCTGGGTCCCAGAGTAGCAAGGTAGATTCCACTTGCAAAAGTCAGGGTAGGAGCAACGTAGAATTTTGGCAAATTTTTATAATCAATTCAGAATAATCATTATAATCATGTGAGTATAATATTGCATTGAGTGACAGCCTCATAGATGTTACAAATATTCCCATATTTTAAGGCATCTAGGTTTTGCTAAAGCAGAACAAACAACTTTCATATTTGAGATAATTAAAAAAAATCTTAATATAGAGTTACAGAAATTGATTTCACCCTCCTACATATATAATGGGTATTTCTGAAGGACTTTTCAAAGGGCTGACACCAGTTTAAATTCACATCAGTGCTGCATGAGCACCTGTTTCAGGGCTTTGCCACTGAGACTTAACACTTAACAAAAATCTATGTGGAAGTGTATAAAGAACCTCTGTCCCCTCGACAGTTCTGTCCATGTAACTAACATTCACTTAATTTCTGGAAAAGGAAGAAGTGGAGTAGACAAAAGCTGAGAAACATAATCCTTGCAAACTTGGGAAAGGCGCATGGCAGTGTTGGGCACACGGAAGAACCCACTGTAAAGAAACAACTCACTTTATTTGCATCAGGGTTTCCCCAATTAATCAGATCAAACAACTCTTATGTTTGTACATCCATTAGCACTTACAGCAACTATTTTGACTTGAGCCTTCTTGAAGAAATAGCGTCTTAGTAAATTATAGTTTTTCCTTGTGGTAGCAATCTCAGCCACCTTGGTAAAGCAGGGGAATTACAGATACAATTTGGCTCTTTTTAAAATCATGAGATTTTACACAAAAGAATGAATGTTAGTGATGAGAACAGAATAGTCAGTGTTTCTTGCCTCCGAAGTATTCTTTTGGCAGTGATTTCTCTAAGTGCTTATAGGCTAACTTGTTGAAGGGTTGCATTCTCTCCTGAAAATGACATTCTGGTATCTTTTTCCTCTTCCATCATAAGACGTTTTGGACCTGGGTTCAAAAGGTGTTGCCCCTTTTCTGGGATGTAGCTGCCAGTACGGTCTGCAAACCAGCAGTCCATACGCCCCCTTGAGTGCTTCGCCAGCACAGCCTCAGGCCCCTCCCAGGCTTGCTGAATCAGAGGGCCTGTGTAGCCAAGATGCACCTGGGAGAGCCCTGTGTGCAGGTAGTGCTGGACGGACACCTGGGTGGTTCAAGGACCCGCCCCTGCCCCTGTCTTTTCCTCTCTTGGCCTCTCTGAACACTTTTCAGCCATCACCAACACACAGCAGAGAGTCTCTCGGAGTGTACTGTGCTGGTTTATTTGAAAATTTGACCCAAGCGAAGTCATAAACTCATTCTCTTGGTTTTTTGAGCATAGTTAAAATGACTGGTTTAAAAATAAACTAGGAGACCGACAAATACTCCAAACACTGAGCATCAAAGCAAAAGAATGCCCAGTCTTGGGGTGTGGTGTGGCGTGGCATGGACAGCAGGCTTTCCTTGTTTGGGGTACTCATCCATACCCTCGATTCACTCCTTATTCCACCCTGGGAGATTTGCCCTGATTCCCCAGTGACCGGAGTAGTGGCTCAGAGTCTCCTAAAACTAACCCTGCCTCCTCCTGGAGGAAATTTCTCATAATTCCTATATGCCATTCTCTCAACTGCAGAGGCCTACAGAGGTCTTAGATAACTACTTATTCTGTGATCAAGGACCAGAGAAATGGGACCTCCAGAATGGAAGACTGTCCCCGGCCCATCTGCTGTCTGAGGCCGCGTGGATGGATGAGTGGTCCATCACATTGTGTTATGTTGTGTCCTGTTGAATCCTATCCTATCTTACGGTATTCTCTGTCGAGACTTCTACACGCTTTGGGGTGAGCCTTTACAATTCTGATGGCTAATTGTATACAGCAATTTAACTAGTCTGTGGAGTGCCCAAATATTTGGTTGAAAATTATTTTGGGTGTTCCTGTGAGAATGTGTTTGGATGAGATGGACATTTAAATTACTAGACTAATTAGAACAGATAACCCCAGTTGGCTTGAATTGACCTCTTCTAATCAGTTGAAAGCATGAATGGAACAAAAAGGCTAATATTCCCTTAAGGAAAATGATTTTTTTCTGCCTTTGGATCACAACTGAAATATGAGCTCTCCCTGGGACTCAAGTCTCCTAGTCTTTGGGCTAGAATTACCTGCAGGTCTTCAGTTTGCTGATTGATGCCGTTCATTGCAAAAATCATGGGACTTGCCAGGCTCCGTCACTATGTAAGCCGATTTCTTACACACCTTTTCATATATGGGAGCATAAGTACAGATATAGTAATGTATGTATATATACAAATGGAGTAATTTGATATGGAGCAGATAAGAGTGGCTGTGAGGGAACAGCTTTGCCTTCCCCATTGAATTTGTGCTCATGTGCTTGGCTCTCAGCAAGCACTTCCCTCTCTGGTCACTGTTTCAAGTTGTGTCCTCATGAATCCCTACACCTGTCCCCTCAGTCATTCCCATTCCGAGATTTTTCTTTCCTCTAACTCTTGTCATCCCATAAACTTGCAATTTGCATTTTGTTTACTGTTTGCTCCCAGACTTGAACACGAGTACCACAAAAGTAGAATGCTTGCTTTTATTTTGTAGTTTAGCATCTGATTAACATTCAATAGTTATTTATTGCACAAATGAAAGACCTCGGCCAGCAAGTGGTATACACTGAAGACATGTTAGTTCTTATGAAGCAGATGAAAATTATTTTATTAGTGCTTTGGTCTTCCGTGAACACACTGTCCCCACATAATTAAACTTCACTCAGCAGAATGAGATGCCAATGTGCTTTGAAGAATTTTCTTGAAAGAGCTAACCAAGCTGGAGTTCCTGGCCCTCAATAATAAGTGCACAGAGCCCGGTGTGGTGGCGCAGTGGTTAAGGTCCTCGCCTTGCACGCCTGGGATCCCATATGGGTGCTGGTTCTAATCCTGGCAGCCCCACTTCCCATCCAGCTCTCTACCTGTGGCCCAGGAAAGCAGTCAAGGACGGTCCAAAGCTTTGGGACCCTGCACCTGCGTGGGAGACCCGGAAGAGGTTCCTGGCTTCGGATTGGCATGGCATCGGCCGTTGCGCTTTCTTGGGGAGTGAATCATCGGACGGAAGATCTTCTTCTCTGTCTCTCCTCTCTGTATATCTGCCTTTCCAATAAAAATAAAATAAATCTTTTTTTTTTTTTTTTTTTTAAGATTTATTTTTATTATTTTTTCATTAGAAAGGCGGATATACAGAGAGGAGAGACAGAGAGGAAGATCTTCCATCCGATGATTCACTCCCCAAGTGAGCGCAACGGGCCGATACTATGCCGATCCGAAGCCAGGAGCCTCTTCTGGGTCTCCCACGCGGGTGCAGGGTCCCAAAGCTTTGGGCCGTCCTCGACTGCTTTCCCAGGCCACAAGCAGAGAGCTGGAAGGGAAGCGGGGCTGCCGGGATTAGAACCGGCGCCCATATGGGATCCCGGGCGTGCAAGGCGAGGACTTAACCACTTGCGCCACCGCGCCGGGCCCAAAATAAAATAAATCTTAAAAAAAAATAATAAGTGGACAGTTTTAGGGTTTGTAACAACTATTAGCTATCCTTCAAAACTGGCCAATGGATTTTCTCTTTGAATGTGACTGAGGTTTTAATCCGCTTTCTGGTCTATTCTCTCTCTCTTCATTTGTGAGATGAAAGAATCAGAAAGAGATGCTTTACACCTGCAGGAAGGCAGGAGACACTAGTGACACACTGCAGAACCTTACAGGCGCCTCTTTCTCAGAGCTATTAGGTGGCGCGTTAAACACTTCACATCCCAGAGAGAAATGGCAGTAGCTTATTACGTGGTACAGACATACGTCTTTAAAAATTCCACAAACAGGTAGCTGTTTGAGCGCCTGCTTGGCCCTCAAATAAAAGATTTTTTAAATTATCTTAAAGCAGAAACCCAGCACCTCCTTACACTCTAGTCTTCTCTCACTGTGGTCAGTATGGGAACATCTAAGATCAAGGCTAAACACATCGCTAATGGCAGGAACAAGGGTGATGCTTATTCCTAGCATCAGCAGCCTGAGCTTGTGGACTAGTGAGAAGGAACTAAGATAGGACGGGGTGACTCGTGTGCACCATGGGTTTGTTGATGTTATATTCCCTTCTTGAAATAGGCATCTGTGAGTGTCACTTCAGGGCAGTGGGAGTTGAGGATAGCCCCTGTCACTGGAGGTGGATGAATGCTAGCAGTAACCATTGCTCACACTGAGCATGCAGTAGATGCCAGACACTCTTGTCAGCAAGCAAGCTCATCTCAGAGTAACTCTTTTTTTTTAAAGATTTATTTTTATTATTTTTTTATTGGAAAGGCAGATATACAGAGAAGAGAGACAGAGAGGAAGATCTTCCGTCCGATGATTCACTCCCCAAGTGAGCGCAACGGGCCGATACTATGCCGATCCGAAGCCAGGAGCCTCTTCCGGGTCTCCCATGCGGGTGCAGGGTCCCAAAGCTTTGGGCCGTCCTTGACTGCTTTCCCGGGCCACAGGCAGGGAGCTGGAAGGGAAGCGGGGCTGCCGGGATTAGAACCAGCACCCATATGGGATCCCGGGTGTGCAAGGCGAGGACCTTAACCACTGCGCCACCGCGCCGGGCCCAATCAGAGTAACTCTTAAGAACAGTAAGGCTGCTGTCATCTAAGAGGTACAGATAAGGAATTCAGGGCTGCGACGAATAAAAGGACTTTCTAATACCACATGCTTAGCATGTGAAGGCACTTGGATTTTAATCTGGCTTTCTAGGATTGCAGTAACAAAACAGCAAGATGAGCATTTTCTCAAGAGCCTAGAGGTCAGAAGGCCAAAAACCCAGATGCCAACAGGGCTGTTTCATCTAAGGTCTCGTGCAGTTGGCTTCTCCTCACTGCCTCTTCATGTGATCGTCTCAGCCATATGCGCCCTCCGTGTGGACTCTGGTTCCTAGACCTGGGTGGGGCCTGAGATTGCATGGTTGCCAAGCCCCCAAAGGGTGTGTATGCAGACTGAACTGGCAGCAGCAACGCCCTAGAAAAGGGTCAATGCCTTAGACTCAGAGTCCAGTATGTCTGAGGTCGGAGAGACATTTGAGGAAGAGAAAATGCCAGTATGCTATTTTCAGGAAAGAATGCAACCATAAAGCAAAGCCAAGAGCATGCCTAGGAGGCAAGAGGTATTGAATATTCTCATCAATAGCTGCCTTTCTCTTCCATGACAAATTCCATAGTCTGTCCTTTCACAGAGAGAAATTCTGGGGAAATCCTGAACCTTGCTAGCTAGACAACATTCTTCCCTTAACTCAGAGTGTGATTGGAAACTGGGCCTTGAAGGTAGTAATTTTACTATGGTGGAGCTATTGGAATGGACCTAATCTAGTCCCATCTGACTGATGTCCCAATATGACACAGTGACAGAAGTTAGGGCACCTGGCTCTGACCAGTCAAGTCCTGGTCATTTTACGTTGGTTGCTAAAGGTTTATTGTCTGGCTTCCTGGACCAGTTACTAGAAATTACTAAATGCTGTTGTTTGACTTCCTGTAAACCTGATTGTAGATTATAAATTGGCTCCCAAGCTCATAACTGTGGGGCTGTGATGATTTTTTGGGCAGGTTGTGGCAGATTATGTGAGTTAGAGTTCTATTTTTATATATTTTCTGGCCATTGTCCATTTATATATTACGTCTCTCGTCCTCATCAGCTCTTGGGTAGAATTTTTCATTGAACTCATTTCATTTTTCTAGGGGAACTGGCATGCAGCCCAGCTGTTGCCATCCCCGCCCATGCGGAAGTAGACTCAAGTCCCAGCTCCTGACTCTGCTTGGTGTAGCGCTGGCAGTTGCAGGTGTTTGCGAAGTGAATTTTTTTGATCTTCTGAGCTTATCAGTTGCGAGAGAACCTTTGGCTCTGATCCTCTTTTTTTTTCATTTTTATTTTTTTAGTGCAGTGGTGCTGGGAGTGGTGCCTGCCTCTTGCACCATAACTGTAAAGGAAATACCGGTTCAAGTTGTCAGGTACACAAAGAAGGGGAGCTGCTGGTCGTGGTTTAGAAGTTCTGACATCAGACGGCCCCCACCCTCCTTACACCAGGACTAGACCTTCTCAGTAAAATGTAAAACCGGGCTTTCCTGACCTCTCTATTCCTGCCTGGCTTCAACCCCCAATCCTTGGTTCAAAATCCAAGCTGAGGGCCCGGTACGGTGGCCTAGTGGCTAAAGTCCTCGCCTTGAATACTCCGGGATCCCATATGGGTGCCAGTTCTAATCCCAGCAGCTCCACTTCCCTCCAGCTCCCTGATTGTGGCCTGGGAAAGCAGTCGAGGACAGCCAAAAGCCTTGAGACTTTGCACCCGTGTGGGAGACCTGGAGAAAGATCCTGGCTCCTGGCTCTGGATTGGCGCAGCACCGGCTGTTGCGGTCACTTGAGGACTGAACCACCAGACAAAAGATCTTCCTCGGGCCCGGCGCGGTGGCGCAAGTGGTTAAAGGTCCTCGCCTTGCACGCCCAGGATCCCATATGGGCGCCGGTTCTAATCCCGGCAGTCCCGCTTCCCTTCCAGCTCCCTGCCTGTGGCCTGGGAAAGCAGTTGAGGACGGCCCAAAGCCTTGGGACCCTGCACCCGCGTGGGAGACCCAGAAGAGGCTCCTGGCTTCGGATCGGCATAGTATCGGCCCGTTGCGCTCACTTGGGGAGTGAATCATCGGACGGAAGATCTTCCTCTCTGTCTCTCCTCTCTGTATATCCGCCTTTCCAATGAAAAAATAATAAAAATAAATCTTTAAAAAAAAAAAAAGATCTTCCTCTGTCTCTCCTCATCTCTGTATATCTGGCTTTATAATAAAAATAAATAAATAAGTAATAATAGTAATAAAAAGAAGCATGCATGTGAGTACTTTGAAATGTTTATAGTGCTGCTGAAAAAGTTTTAATATCTATGTATACATTTTTATAATACAGAGTCTCCTATGGACCGTTTGAAGACCCCTTTCTTTGGTGCCTGTGAGCTCACATGCCTTCCTAGGAACCAGCGGAAAGAGGACCCCTACAGATGTGATTTGAACATCTTTATTGGCACCTTTATGAGAATTACCTAGAAAGTTGAAGAAAATTTGATACTAGGGACCCCTGAATTTTTCTGCCAGCTGCTTCCTTTCTCACTTTTTAGTAAGGACCTCTTTTCACTTGCTTTAAATATTTCAATATGTTGGAGCTACTAAGAATTACAGTTGTTCTCACCCTTAGTATATTTAATTTTCAAAACATGAGACCTCAAGTAGAAATGAAAGCCCTGAATGTATTGGAAACCCACTGGCGCTTGCTTTTTCATCTAGGACAAATTCATTGTGTTCTCACATTTATTTTTATTGCATATCTAAATCGATTTGGGACAATAAAAAACCAGAAGCTTGAATATCAGGAAGAAAAAGAGACGTGGTCACACTTTGTGATAAGTCCTTGAAAAGCATGTTTGTTCCTAACCACAGCAGTAGTGAGTTGCATTTTTGCTCTCACATAGCAGTGCAGAATGAGACCTTCTCAAAGATGATTGGTGGACTGTGAGAGTCCATTCTGCATCTTCCTGGGAAATGGTCTCTACATTCCTCTCATGACTGTGTCTCTGTTGTTATTCACTCTTCCTGCCTTTCTGCTCCACCTAGCAGTGGGAGAGATTAGATGGATCATTCCTCACCACCATCTACATCTGGGATTTTAGAAAGTCCATGGAAAATGACTTTCACTCTAAGTTAATTTTAGTGGAAGAAGGTTAAATTTTATGCATGTGAAGGCTCGAATGCCAATACACAAAAAGGTTGTATTTTATGAAAAAGCTATACATAGATTTAATTTTTGTTTTTGCACCGAAGTAAGTTTATCTTTTGATTGCATTTCCCATGGACCTTATGAGACATCCTTATGTTTTCCTCTTTGTCACAGTGGAAGGGCTCCCAGAGCACCACTGGCTTCTTTCTTGGGCAGCCAAGAGACCCATGATCTCAGGCTCATTGCTTCCCGTGCCTCATTTACTTGCTAGATTCCAAGTTCTTTGAGTGCAGGATTCAAGCCTTATTCATGTGTGTATTCAGAGAAATCAACACAGAGCTGAGGAGAAGGCTTCAACACACTTGTTGCTGAATCAGTCAAAGAAAACCGCTTTAAATCATAGTACAGAACAGTTACTATACTTCAGGTACTGGTTTAAGTATCGTATCTGTATACATCTATATGACTCATGAGACAGGTGCAGTTGTGATCATGAATTTTGTCTTCTGGGAAGGAGCTGTTGAACGCTCGGACTCCTCCTGCCACCTTCAGCTCAGGCTCACTGGATTGAGCATGGTGGGGAGAGTCCCAAGCTCATGAAGAGTACAGGCAAGCATCTGCAGAAAGACTTTCCCTGTGCTAACGCCATCCAAGCCACCCTTCAGTCCTTGGGTTGTTAGTTCATAGGATGCCTCTTTTCCATCCATCCCTTGGCTAATCAAAGCAGGTGTGGCCCTGTGCACCCAATCAATGTACAAGTAGACTGTTACATAGCTACCTTCTCTCAGCATTTGTCCTGGCCTCCATTCCTTCTCTTCCGCCCTGATATCTCTCCTCCAGTCTCTTCATTGTCAGTCTTTGGCTTTCCTCTTGCCCTCCGGGAGTTGTTTTCATCTCCAGTTCTTCTAGCACTTTCCATTTTTGCAGAGACCCTTGCATTTTCCTGATTGGGGCTCACTGTATCCAGCCAGTATCACTGAGGTTCTTCGAAGTTTCTGACACATGTACTGCTTCACTGCATGTCAACTTGAGTCTTAGTGCTCTGCGCTGGCATGGCCTCTAAAGCAGGGTTAGGAGTCCTCTAGTCCTATAGATAGCTCTGTACTACCTAAGTGGGAGCTTTCCTGATCAGATTCAGGTTTTGTTGCTCAGTCTTATCTGTCAGCACTCACTGTGTCTTCCCTTAAAATTTCCACAGATCCCTTCCTCAGTTCTTGCACATGCCATCTATATAGACTAACAAACTTTCTTGCCCCAGTCCTTCACCTTTCTCCCTTGACTTCTGCCCATACTAGGCCCTCTTCCCTTGGGAAGTTTTATTGCTCATGCCCTCCCCATCTCCTGCTCCATCCCTGACACACAGGTGCATTTTCTGCTTTCTCTTCTGTCACCCTGGAAACCTCCATTGTCATGGGCATGGCTAATGTTCATTAAGTGTGCTCCCAGTTCTAACAGCTCTACAGAAATGAGCTCGGTTGGTCCTCCACAGTGACCCTGAGACAGATACTGATTTTGTCAGTATGTGACAGTGAAGACATCTGGCACAGTGAAGGCCAATAAATTGTCTAATCAGATTTTAAACCCTGGGTGACTGGCTGTAGAGTTGTTCCGTGTCGCTGTTGTTTGTATATATCAGATGTAAGCCCAGCTTCTTGCAAAAACTAACCTCTGTTACTGCTTTGTGTGGAATAAATGCCTGAATTCTGGTTATATATGGTATTGGTTACAAATTCAAGTACAGATTGAATATCCCTCTCCTGCAGTCAGAGATGCTTGTGTCGGAAACTTTCTGAGCATTGACCTGAAAGTCACAAGTGGAAAATTCTACATCATGAAAATTGGCTTGATACAAGACGTTATTAAAGATATTTTGTGAAAATACTTTCAGGCTATGGGCATCAGGGTGTATATGAAACAAATAAATTTTGTATGTAAACATGAGTTCCATCACCAAAGTACCTCCCTATAGGTGTGCAAACACCTCAAAATCCGAAACTCCTCCAGATTCACTTACTTTGGATAAAGGATGTTCAACTTGTAAATACCTCAAATTCTTGATTTTGTGACATCAAGCCTGACTTAAATGCAGTGGTGACTTAAGTGGTATGTTGTTTTCAACTTTGGGTTCCTTAATAGTTTCTGTGCTAATCCGTATTATTCAATGTCGGAACTGGTAGAGAAAGTGTTGTCTATCCCAGACCCACCGACACAGAGTTGTGGCCGAAGCAATTCTCCAAGGTCACACATGGAGCCAGTGACAAACAGGATGCTATGTAAGCTGTTTTCATCCTGTGTCCTTTCTCTACACCTGGTCAAACAGAAACCAGTCACATGAGGCCATGCACTTGACATAAACAGTAAGTCCCTGACTGGTCTAATTATGACTCCAAACAATATGACTTGTGGCCTTGGAGCTTACTGAGCTGGTGATGAGTCCAGAGTAAACACGGGGTGCCCGAGAGGGAGGCTTGTCTCAAGAAGGCCAGAACATCCAGAATCTGCCACGATCTGACAGTGTGCTGTTCACAGCCAGACCTTTCTTGCTGTGGGAACTTGGACCCATCACTCTGCTTTTCTAGTGGCTAGGTTCTCAGGATTGTGGGAGCTTTGGAAGGCTCTTTCAGGCTCTGAAATTCTCATATCATTTTCTAGTTTCGTCCCGTTCTTGGCTGTTTTCATTCCTATCACTCTCCCTGCACCTGTGCTATGCCTCTCCACTTGTATTTTCTCCCACCACTCTTCTGGTGCCTTTGTATCAAAAGGAGCTACTTATCTGGACTTTTACAAGTTATGGAAGCAGTTACTTTGTTTCTCTAAACCTCCATCTGCGAAGTGTAATTAATAATGCCTGCATGATAAGAGTTGCTAGGATGAGTAAAGGTAACTAAATTAAAAAAAAAAAAACAACAGTGGGAACATAATAGTTGGGTGAGGCATCAGTAGATTTTTTTTTTATAAAGATCTGAATGGTAAACATTTTTGCTTTTCAGAGTCTGTGATCTCTCTACCACTGTAGGGCAAAACCAAACAATATGTGAATAGATAGGCAATCCTATGTTCCAATAAAGCTTTATTCATAAGGCAGTGGCAGACTCAGTTTTCCTTTCCATCCATAGTATTCTAGGCTATTTGCTATGTTGTCTTAGAATTTCCATCCAGCCCATCCCGCCTCATTTATTCTTTCATAGATAAGATGCCAAGAAGGTGCATGCTTTGATTGATAACCATTTGCCTGAATTTCTAAATACGAGTATGCAATAGATGTGTTCATAATGTTTACTGAAATGAAAAGAGCCAGGGGCCAGGGTCTGTGGATTCCCAGGTGCAGTAGTGAGAAGCCCAGCACTGGGAGGGCACTTTCCTAGGTGTGGAGGGGGCTGCCAGAGAGGAGGAGCTTTGCTTTGTAAAGAGATGCTGGGCTTTGACATTCGCAGAAAGCCCCAGCTGGCACGTGGGGTGTCTGGCCAGCAGCTAGGCCGGTGTAGAGGTTTCTTGTTATGCCAGCTTCGCACTGGCCTACACTGAAACCACAACCATTGTTCCTTGCCACTGTGCAGAAAGCAGGGTAGCAGGGGCTGTGGGCAGGGTCAGGAATGGTCATTCATTTCACAGCAATCAGCACCATGGAAAACAGCAAGATAAAGTGCTAGGAGAGGAGGAAGAGCACACCGCCATGTTTTTGCACCAGCTTGAAAAGTAAACTGACCTGCCGGGCATGGCCTCACAGAGCCAGGTTGACATTTGCTGCCAGTTGCCCTGGGATTGAATTGGGAACTTGGCTTTTAGATACTGGTAATTGGAATATGTAGTAACCCATCTGGCAGTTACTCCACTAAACTCCATGTTCTGGTCAGGGCCCTAGGGGAAATATCTCATGCTCTCTTGTCTTAATCCCCAACTGGAATGGGCAGTCCCCAGCCCTGTAGGGTTGCCAGTACTGTTTTTAATTGGCTCAGCAATATGGGGCAGTTCCATAAAATGCCAGCTGAGGTGGTCACCTTCCCCTCATGCCCAGGCACACAGAGGGGACCTGGATGAGTAAGGCATGATTGCAGACCTTGGCTTTCAGTGTTCTAGACTTGGGTTTGAATCCCTGCTCTCAGGGGCCAGGCAAAAATCTACTGTGCCTTCAGTGGAGGGATGGTGTCTGCCTGGAGCTACCATCTCCATTCCCATCTCAACTCTGTACTTATCAGCTCATCAGTAACATGGGCCAGCTGCTTTATGTTATGTGCCTCAGTTTCTACATGTGTGACAATTCTGTATCTGAAGTGTTGTGATGAGAATCGAAATAACACACCTATAGCAGAAGAGTCTTGGCCATTGTATGTAGCTATGTGGCTGCCATGGTTGGAATGTGTCTCGTACTTTTCCTTGGCTGGAAACTTAATCCCTCCTCATATAATTACGTTTGATGTGTGGGGTCCTGGAGGGCCCTGTCTTTGTGGATAGATTCACTCATTCAAGGATAAGTGGGTTCTCACGTAGGTGCCAGTTCTCTAGCATGCCTGCTCTGATGTGCATGTGCAGTGGATAGATTCACTCATTCATGGATAAGTGGGTCCTCATGTAGGTGCCAGTTCTCTAGCATGCCTGCTCTGATGTGCATGTGCATGTGGAGTCCTTGCCAAGTTAGGATGCAGCAAGAAACCTGTAACAGATGTTGGTGCCAGACCCTTGAACTTCCCATCTCTCTGGATTCATGTGCTAAACATACCCCTTATCTTTATAAGTGACCCAGTTTGCAGTATTCAGTTACAACAGCAGAAAATGAATTAGAACAATGGGTCTACAAATTGCTATGTTATCTCCTCACTTTTAAACAAGGATAATGGCATTCATTTGCTGGGGTCTTTGTGATGGTGGGATGGTGTTGGGAATATAAACCCGAGTCTACTGTGTACTGTGTCCTCAGTGACACCGGAATCACTGCCCTTCGTAGCAGACTTGGTGCATTGCACATGAGGAGTCCTGGCTGGTAAGTAGACCTAGCTTGACACTGATTAGTTGTGTGAACCAAGGCTGGCTACTGCCCCTGGAATAAGAGCAGATTCACCGTTTGTGTTGTAGATCCCAGGTTTCCTAGAGACTAAGGAAGGCTTAACATAGATGATTGTCTTATAGAGATTTGCCATTTAGCATAATCTGGTTTAGATGCTAGAGTCTACATATTGGGCTCATGTGTATATCAGTGAGACACAATAAAACCAGTGCCCCTATTTAAAGCACTAAATTGTCTTCTAAAAAAGGAAAACAAGCCCTCTTTCAACTGTAGTATCACCCAGTTTCCTTATCATCACCATTGTCATTGTCTTTGTCACAGTAAAGACTAAATTCCTTGTATAGTTTCACTCATTTAGTTGTCACAGCACCCCATTAGGCACATGCCATTATTATCCCCACATTGCAGAGAAGCAAAGAGAAAGCAGAGAAGGTTACCTAGCCTGAGTCATACAGGTGCTTTTTGTCTTTGATCATAGCACTTTGAATAATGGATATATCTCTTGGCTGGGGGACTTTGTTGGCCAGCAGAGCAAATAGACTGGACTACAGTGCGTAAGACAGTGATGGAGGAGTGGAGCAAGTTCAGAGTCAGGCTTGCTGCATGTATCTGGTGGCCCATCCCAGCACTGCTGATGCCAAAAACAAATTACACAACTTTTCCTGCTCATGCTACCTAAGCCTGCTTGGGCCACGGGAAGGTCAGATAAGAGGGCTGTCTTCAGCACAATTGGGGAAAGCGGTGTGTACCCGATGGAACCACCAGGCTTCTGATGCCACACAGTCAGTGGCATGCAGAAATAGGCACAGAGTAGTACTTGGTGATGAAAAGTCAGGCCATAGGCCAGGCAGGAGATTCTGAGGCACTGCTAGATCCTCCATGTTACTTGGCTTTGTGTTATAAGAAAAACTGCATTTTCACATGAGACAGTTCCTTCGGGGGCCCTGTCCAAACAATCCCCTTGGACAAGTCCAAGGTCAATTTCCCTGGCCCCATGGAAAAGGAAAACCAGAGAGAGTTCTATGTAATATCCAGATACCCAGAATGTCACTCCTCATATCCCCTGCTTTAAAACAAATTTCTGATCAGTTAATCTTTGCTCAGTGGAGTACTGCCTTTCTATGGGTGAGGAAAGTGAGACCCAGAAGTGGTCACTAGCACACCGTGAGGCTACATCAGACCCAGAATTCAAACTTTGGTTGTTCTGTTCCTGACTTTCTGTCCTACATTGATGACCAGGATGGCTGGTCCCTGTCACTGTTGTCAATGAAGGCCAGTCTGTGTGATGTGAAGATCTTGAAGTTGCTAGCCTTGCTGTGTCCTCAATGTACCTCTGCCTTTGGCCAGGTTGTGTATCTGTAGGGTTGTCATCTGCAATGTTCTACCCAACCTTCAGCAGTTGGCTTACATGTTACGATGCCAGGGAAGCTTTTCCCACTGCTGTTTTTGTTTGTTTTATTATTTTTGTTTATTTTTTTTCTTTGTGACTGACCAGTTTTCAGTCTTCTCTTATACAGGAACTTTCCAGAATACAGCTCTGATTCTGCCACTTCGTTGTTTACCATCTTCGCTTAGCTTCTATTGTTCTGCGAGTGCCTAGCAAGCTTGACCAGTTCTGGCTGGCTCCTGCTTTTGCCTCACCTGGCTCACTCTTGCACTGAGAGTCTGTTCAGTCTTTTGGAGGCTTCTCACTTACTTGCTGCTCTTCCTGCAATGTTCTCCACCTCCGTCTTCAGTGACAAATGTCCCCTTATTTTTATAGTCTCAGGTGAAACCATCTCTCCTCTCCTGGGAGACTTTCTTGTCTCTTAAACCAAGCCAAACTCCTCAATGAATTCCTACAGCTCCCAATGTGAAAATTACAATGTTACCGGGGTTAATGTTTTTCCCTCAGTATGGCATGTAGTCTGGCCCATCTGGCTATGATCAGAGTTTCTGATATACAGACAGCACACAATGAATCGTAGGCATATAAATTAATGAGGGCAGTGACTTGCCCAACATCATGGGCAAGCAAAGCCTGAAGCTTTGGGACTCATTCCCATTCCAAACCATCTCTCTAGACCTTTTTTATATGCTTGTTTCCTCCTCTAAGGCATTTTCCCTGGCTACACCCTCCTGTATACATTATTCAGAAGCATGGGAAATGGTGCTCTCTGCCCTTGACTGCACCTTTCAAGTTTTGGAGATTCTTATACTCCTTATATTTTGTCTGTTGGCCAACTAGTTTATGTTTAGCTTCTTTAGTTTTTTAAGTTAAACAAATATATTCATACTCACTTTGGAGTGGCTCCAGTTTTTATACATTTCTTTTCTCCTCTTCCCACTTCCTGAGCGCTACTTGAAACAAGTCCTTAAATTAAGAAGCACTTGTTTCTGTCTCTCCTCTCTGTAGATCTGCCTTTCCAACAAAAGTAAATAAATCTTTTCAGAAGAGTTTTATATTGGACCAAATGGAAAGTTTACATGTTTTGAAACATGCTTTAGGGACTGGTGCAATGGCTTAGCACACTAATCAGCCATGTGTGGTATCAGCTTCCCATACGGGCACCAGTCCTAATCAGCTGTTCCAGTTCCAATCCAGCTCCCTGATAATGGCCTGGGAAAACATCAGGGGATGGTCCAAGGCCTGGGGTTCCTGTAAGTACATGGAAGACCCATAAGAAGGTGCTGGATGCTAGCTTTGGATGGATCCAGCTTGGCCGTTGTGGCCTTTTGGGAAGTGAATTTGATGGGAAAAAAATCTCCGTCTGTCCTTGTGTCTGTCTGTCTCTTTCTCTCTGCCTTTTCCTCTTTATATTTTACTCTTTCCAAAAAGAATTAATTAAATATTAAAAAAAACCTTGCTTATGCTGATTAGATTAAAACAGATATCATCTAGCCCTCCCTCTAATCCTGCCTAGAACCATTCATCTGGGTTCCTACTATGTGCCAATGCCTGCATCAGTGAAGAATACAAGGTATGTGTGTGCATGCATTCTTGCTGCTTAGATGTAGCATAAACTTTGATGGAAATCAATAGAGGAATTATGTGATAGGAAGCAAGGAGAGGCAGAGGTAGGCTGGGGAAGGTTGTGCAGAGAAGGTGATTCGGATAGACACATTCTTGTTCACACATCATTTCGAACAGGTTATGGTCAAGGAGTTAGGACAAGGTTCTGGGGTAGTTTCTTGGATGTCAAGTATTAGCCTTTTGATTGCTGCTGTCCTAGAGACTTAAGGATAAGACTGGGACAGGAAGGTGGGAATGGGGAGTGAGCATCATCACTTAGGGGAATTCAGGGCAGCATCCATTCACAAACCACGTTGAAGGCTTTGCCTTCTCCAGCCTTGCCTTGTCACTGGCAGCCCCCGTCTGTGAATAATGCAACAAGGACAGCAGGCTTATCCAAATCCTTAATCTTCCACGGGAGATGCTGATCTGACTCTGACTGGGTTTACATAATGTTCTCATTCTTGTTTTTAAATAAAAACAGTATTCTGAATTTTTCCTTTGCATCAGTTGAATAGGTATTCCTCTATAGTGTCTTGCTAAACAGACTCCTCCAGGTGATGTCAAACATCCAAGTCACTACATCCTCGTGAATTAGAGGGTATGTTGTGGCTGTTCCTTCCCTTCCTGGCCAAAACGTGGCCCCTGTACACTTGTAAACTACTCGTGCTATCTTTTTGCCCTCATTACACATTCACTCTGAGTGCTGTATGACTGCTTCTTCTTAGCGCTACGGTTTTCCAGAAGTAACCCAGGATGTATTCAATAAGATGATGGACTCCCTGACAGTGTCCATGCTTATGTTGTTGGGAACCACTTCAATTACAGCATTATGGATTGAGACTGTTCATGAAGGACATCCATTGTAAAACTAGAGGGGAAGTCAGTTGGGAGTGGGGTGGGAAAGAATGTTGGGGAAAGGCACAAGCAACTCCGGAGTCTATGGAACTAAACTATAAAACAAAATAAAATATTTTTAAATATTAAAAAAAGGTAACCCAGGAAGTACCTGATGTTTCCCTCTCATTTGTGAAAGTGTCTGAGTGAGAATGAAGCAGCTTACAATGGGATAGCAACATGTGCCAAAAACTTGGATGTTTTGATTGCTGATACAAGTTTTGGAGTTAGGAGAAGCCAAAGTGAAGCACTAGGCTCTCCAGATTAGCTAGCTGGCTGTAGGGCTTGTTAACTTCTGGGGACTTTATTTAAAAGCAAGGGATGGAAACTGTGAGGCTTCAGTGAACCAACCTGCGTTGGTTCAGGCCAGTGAAGAAGCAGATGCCAGACAAGATCAAACATAGAGATTTTATTAGAGGAAATGCCTGTGAGAAAGGAAATAGTGAGGCCATTTGGAAAGGCTGGGAGAGCCTCAGAAGGTAATGTAGGTCTGACCCCAATGAAAGGGAGAGAGAAGGAAGTTTGGTGGAAGTTTCCCAGACTATTGTTTAGTCTACAACAGCCTTGACAAAGCTACTATGTAGTTCTTGAGTTAAAGATGACCAACAAAGGAGTTTTGGAGTCCTGGGTCTCCCAGGAATGGGTCAGTCTTAGTGTTCCCAACATCCTCAGCCATTTGAGGGGTATGGCTTTTAGGTGCAATGGCTAGGGTCCTGAGTGATTTATGCTTTCTTTTTTTTTTTTTGCGATAAGTCTGTGAGGTATATCCTCATAGCCATCACAGTGTCTGCCATATCCTTGACTACCAGACAGGACAGTCCAACACTTGAATCTGAAGTAGTGCTCCAGTTTCCAAGCTTTGCAGGACAAGGTCCCTGTTCCATGAAATAAAAGCTGCCTGAGCTCTCATCCTGGGAGAGTGAGAAGGTGCTGAGTGTGGTGAATGGAATATCTGTGAAGTCATTGGAAGGGACCCAAGCACAAGGGGCTCCTGTCTGTCTCAGAGTTCCTGTTTTCAGATACATTTGCCAGTTTCATTGTTCCTGTTTTCAAATGTACTTTTGAGCAAATGTTTTAGTTACTTTCAACTATTGCTGAGAGCTGAGAATAGAAGAAGACATGGGGACTTGTAAGTGCAGAATGACTTTGTGTCTTTCCTGCTTCTGTTCCCTACCCCATTAACTTCGAAGTGTGCTTCCTGCAGAGCAGAACACTAGCAATCTTTTCTTTATAGGATTAGGGTAAATATTTTATACTTTGTGAACTACTTGATTTTTGTTGAGATTATTCAGCTTTGCTGCTATGACATGGACACAGTCATAGGCCAGAATGCAAATAAATGGTCATGGCTGTCTTCCAATATAAACGTGTGATAATGAGTATCTGGCTGGATTTAGGTCATAGTCTGTCAACTACTGATGTGGAAGGTCCCTGTTGTGGATAACCGGACACTGGCTGTAAGTGAACCTGTTCAAGTCTGTCCCACTGAAGAGCAAACCAGCCAATGTATTTCTTTATGGCATTCCTTCTCTCAGGGTTTGGAGAGTTCCTTGTTTGCTCCTCTGCCCACCCGTGTTTCTTCCCCACACCCTCTTGCCCCAGTTAACCCCAAGCCAATCTTGTCTGCCCCGAAATAGTGCTGTTTATGTTCTGTGGGCCAAGGCACGTGGGATTTCTCACCGCATGCCAGACTATCTGCGTGTGACCTTAAGGTGCTATGGGTTATGAGAAAGGCACCAGCAGCACGTTGTGGTAGGATAAGTATGCATTTGTAAGGACTGAATTCATGCTTCAGGTGGTCTAGAAAACCCTGGCTTAGAGCAGAAACATCAGGCAGAGAGCAGGCAGTTTGTGAGATGACACAGACATAAACTCTTGCTGCGGAGCAAGTGCTATGCTGAGATCTTCAAAAAAAGTTTAATTCAAAATTATGGCAAATTTTGCCATTTGACAAGATTCCTCTGAATCTTAGTTTTCCTCATCTGTGCAAGGGTCTGTTCGACATATTAGTGATGGTTAGCTCTAGTGACATACTTGATTCTCCTGGAAGGCTCCTTTTAAAACCACTAAAGCCTGGGTCTATTGTCAGAGACTTTGACTCATCTGTCATGAGTTGAGGCTCAGGTACCAGGCATTTCTGGAGAGTTTTCTAAATCATTCCAAATCGAAATTAGGCTAAAGACAATTGGCCTGCATAGTCCTCACCAATTATGCCATTCTTGACCTAATCAGTTATGCACTGTCATCCCCAGGTTGAAATGCTGTGAACTGAATACCTGTGTCTTCCACAATGCATACACTGAAATCCTAGTGTAATTTTTTAGATGCATTATATTCCATGATACCATTTTGTAGGCACAAGGGTTATCTGTAGGGTGATGTTATTTGAAATGGAGTGGGAAGTAATGAAGTCATGAATGAAATCAGTGCCATTATAAGAATATACATGAGAGAGTATATGTGTTCTCTCTGTTCCTGGACCATATGAGGAGGACATAACTAGAAATAGAGCCCTCATTAGGATCAACTACTGAGCTTTGCAGCTTCCAGAACTTAGAGAAACAAATGCAGATCGTTCTAAGATGCTCAATCCAGGAGCTGAAGAGGATTCATGGCTTCTGCCAGAACTGGGTTCCAGCAGGATCCTGTAAGGTCCTCTCCCTCTCATGGTAGCCAAGTGCTACCACGTTAGCACCCAGAATGCCAGAATGCAATCCAGAAACTTTGCCTAAGAAGATTGTTTTAAGCAGATGCTCTGGTTGAGGGAGTAGCAGGTCTGAGGAACTGAGGGAGGGGTCCCAGAAATTGTGATGTAGGCATGAATTGCTTCCTGGCAGTCAGCCCTCTAATGGGTCATGGCCCAGAGACCAGGCACATTATTCAGGTAAACACACTTCCACCTCTTTTTGGCTTCAAGATCCAGATGACAGGAAAATTTGGAAAAATTACTATACTGGTGCCCAGAAATAATATACTGTAGGCCAAAATCCAAATCAAGCCTGGGTAGATTCAAAGCTGTGGGGTTTAAGCCTTTTTTTTTTCTCTCTCTAATCATCTCAAACTCAGGGCATTTCTAGGTTAAGACCTTAGAATTATAGACTGGAGGAACTGAATTTTAGGTTAACTTTCTTATCACTCTGATCTTGGAGATCTTACTGAACATGCAGGGGAACCTGCATGTGGCTTATTATGTGTAAGTGGCTTGTAATGATGCCTGCTTGGCTCATAGAGACACCTCTTCAGTGTTTTTATTGAGTCATTCTTCCAATTTGTATTGGGTCATGAGTCTGGCAGGTGACAAGGACACATACTCAAGGGCGCTGACGTCAAACATGCCAGCTGCTCAGTTCAGCAACAATATACATGGCACCTCACTCAGCATTTGTAAGAAGCATATGGGTAGGTGTCTTTATCTCCACTGTGTAGATGGGGAAACTGAGACCAAGGAAGTTTCCGAAGCTTGGCAGAAATCACACAGTGGGATGTGCATGTAGCCTGACTTGGATGGTACTTCTATTCTCCTTCCCTCCGGAGTACATGAATGTCTAGGTGAGACTGAATTAAAAAGAATAAAGAGAAACAGGAGAAACATTTCATGAAGGAGCAGCCTGGAGTGTGTGTGTGTGTGTGTGTGTGTGTGTGTGTGTGTGTGTGTGTGTGTGTGTGTGTGTGTGTAGGCACTTGCCTCAACAGAGAGATTAATTACGGATTATTTGATGCATAAGTAACTAATCTCACCTTCGGTCACATTTCACAGTCTAGGATGTGGACCTTAAATAGCTAGAAGGAGTGACTTTTTAAGAGGCAGAGATGTCAACTCAGGTTTTTCTTATTCTCCTAACATGCTCCAGGGGCACCTGGTAGGCTAGGAGACACACCATGAAGAGGTTAGCATCAATCTGTGTACAGCCCTGTGTACAGGGCTCTTCCCACATTCAGAGGCCTAGCAGGAGTGTCTGAGAAAGGGAAACTAAACTGACTTTAGGAGGGATAAGAGCTCAGAGAAGAGCCAACCTGGGCCCTGCACTTAGAGATGTCATTTAAGTTTCTCTGTTCCCTGTCCTACACACCCTACAAGCATTACAGCCAACCTCACATCCCCTCCTCTTTCTCTCTCTCTCTGTCTCTTCTTATTTTTTCTTTATGCTGCTTTAGTAGGTTAATCAGAGCTATCTCAACCATCCCTGTCTCCAAAATGTTGATTCTTCCCTTGTCTGGACAAACTGGAAATACCTGGTGTATTAGGTAGACTGATGGCCTCCAGGGATGTCCATGTCCTAATCCTCCAAGCCAATGGATTTGTTTGTTCCTGCAACACAGGGTAAAGAAGCTGATGACTGCTTGACTTTAAGACAAGTAGCATGTCCTGGATTATCTGAAGGGGCCCAATATGATCCCAGCAGCCTTTAAAGTGGAATGACTGACAGATAACATAAGTACATCAGAGAGGGGTTGGCTTCATGGTGCTGACCCTGTGTTGCATGGCAGGCAGAGAGGACAGTCAGGAGTGGGTGATATCTTAAACCTCCAGGAAGAACCATAGTCTGCTGATAATCTTGATTTTAGTCAGATATCTAGTTTGTAGTACTATAGCAAAATAACTGTGCTCTGGTTGAAGGCACGAGCAGGGCTTTAAAGCCACTAAATTGTTGCAGCAGCAAGGGAAGATGGATCTTTCTTGCATCACACAGTGAGGAGGAAGGGTAGGAAAGCAGATCGTACCACCACAAGAGTGGTGAGTGACCTTCCATGGCCCAGAGTAAAAACAGGAAAGAAGTCACCAATCGACTCCAAGATGAGTGGATGGGAGACTTTGTCCTGGGAGGATTCACTCTCTAGAGTGGAAGAACAGGGGTTTGGGGGCCAATTGTTCTGATCTTAGAAACTGTCAGATCAGCTCTGGTCTTATAAATAAGTCCCTTAATTTTTCTGAATTTTGTTTTCCTTATCCATAAAACATTAACACTTAGGATAAGCCAGTTCACCACTGTAAAATGTAGAAGAGTTATTCCTCATTTAATTTACATCTCCTGGTTGGTAAATTGTGAGAACTAGAGGGAGAGGATTCTATCTTCTCTGTCATGCTATGGAACTCAGCACAGCTCCTGGCACCTGGCTGATTGTGCACAGCGTGTTGAATGGATGACTGGATGAATGGACAGGAAGAGAAGCTTCCTGTTGCTCTTGGGGTGAACTGGTGGATGTTTTTCCCATGTCCTACATACTTCTCCAGTCTAATTTAATTCCACCCCCTCTTGGCACCTGACACAGAAACTGCTTGCCGATTGCGTGTCACCTCCTCACTCATGAATTTTGTGCACTTCCGTCTACCTGGTGGCTTGTAGCTCTTTCAACGTGTAACTAAGCTGTTCTTCATGGAAAGTTTTCTTGCTCTTCTTCCCCTAGACAGGATCACACCCCTGGGCTTTGTTCACCTAGCACCTTATTACTTACTTACCTTTTACTTACTCATTCTTATGTGCTGCAGCATGCTTGTATGATTATAGAATTAACTTTGGGCTTCCTGGTTAAGCAGCAAGATCCCCAAGAACTGGGAGGCTTGTTTGCTTGTTGGTTTTATTCTCACGTCTTTTATTCCTCTTTTTCTCTTCAGGGCTTAGAAAAGTGTCCAGCGAAGGGAAGGCGCTCATACCAATTCCATGAGATGGAAAACAATCGGGAGTTGCAAGTTATGAATCAGACTATGTTTAGCCATTTCTTTCCCTCTACATATTCCATTCACTTGAAGGTATCTAATAAAGAAACAGAACAAGCCAGGCTTATCCCTCAGGCATCCCTTGTGTTTGCTGTTGTTGTTCACTGTGGGATGAGAAGGTTTAGAAGTGAAGGCTGTGCAGATGCAAAATCCTGCCTGTGTCATAGGTGAGGGGACTTTAAGGAGTTCCTTCATCAGGAAGCCTATGGGAGGAGCTAAAGTCTGTGCCCCTCCTTGACAGGCAGGTGGATTTGTACTGTAGAGAAGCAAAGAATGAGAGGAAGAAAGAGTTTGCATCCATGATGGATTTTGAATCCCATAGTCTGGTAGCCAAGAGACTTGATTCTGTAATCTGACTGCTTGGTTTCAAATTCTGCATCTACCCGTTTCTCACAAAGGGACATGAGACAAACTTTATAGTTTTCCTGTGTTGCCATTTTCTCACCTGTTGCAATGGAGGTTAAAAGTACTCCATATCTTACCAGGTTTATATGAAGAGTAACTAGCTTAAAACGTGCAACAGGCTTACCACAGTCTTCAGGAGCAGAGAATGCATCTGGAAAGATGCTCATGCCAGCCCTGTGGAGAGACATGGATTACTGAACTGTTTCTGGCTTCTTTCACTGAGGCAAGGAATAACTAAAGAGCAGAGAGGGAGAAGCTGGCCATGTTTAGAAGCTTTCCATCTTCTGGGGAGTTATCTGGGGAGGAGTTATTTTCCATCTAGCCCTTACAGAATCAGGTTGGCTCTGGCTCAGAGCCACCGTGGCCATGGATCGTTCTGTCCAGTTCTGGGATTCAGACCTAGCATGTTTAAATGTCTTTGGGCCCGAGCCAGAAGCTCTCATATCAGCTTAATAGTGGTCACCTGTTGGCAGAATCTTTCTTCATCTTTTGTTTCTCCACTGGTTTGGAACTTGATCAAGAAAAAGAGTTACAACTTATTTACTGGATCCTTGTTTTTAAAATATTTACCCAAGAGGCAGAGAGACAGAGAGGGAGATAGAAAGAGAGCTCCCATCTGTCGGTTCACTCTCCAAATATTCACAGTAGCCAAGGGATTGATGCCTGGAGCCAGCAACTAAATCCAGCTCTCCCACATAGGTGACAGGAAATCAATGATTTGAGCCATCACCTTTGCCTTCCAAATCTGCCTCAGCAGGAAGCTGCAGTCTGGGGCCAGAACTGGGGCTTGAACTCATGTACTTCAAAGTGAGACACTGGTATTTTAACCACGAAAGTTAAATGCTCAGCACTACTGGGTCCTCTTTGAAGTCCCACAGGATCACTTCTACACTAAGCAGAAATTCAGGAAATGATGAATACAGGAATTTTAGTGTCCCCTGGGAAGATAATGATTGTTGCTGAAGAATGGGAAGCGCAACACTAAAAAAAAAAAAAAATCAGTGTTCTTGTGATGTTTTGGGGGGAAACAGCATGCAGGATTGCTACTGTGACATTTCTAAATATCAGAGTGCACGGGCTGTTGGAGCCAGCGGAGGTAGATGTGGATATTCAGAAAGTATCATGACAGCTGTTTCCATCTATAAAACTGCTGTTATTAGCGCAGTGTCTTAGTAGTGACCTAAACCGACATGAGTGAAACACACGCTGAAGCAGAGGGCCTGGTGTAAAAGACAAGCCACATCCAGGACCAAGTGTACTTAAATAAAACAGACGCATACCATGCAATGTGTAAGGCCACGCAAAATTGCTACGCAAAATTGCTACTATAGGACCAAGGGACAATTATGGGCAGATACTTAAGCATTGTAGGGCAAAGGTGTGTAACTCAATGGCTGATTCATAAAGTAAACTAGGAGAGAACATACAGCAAGGACTGAGTGCCTGAGCTTTAAAATAAGAAAAGGATACTGCAAGGCAGATGAGTATGGCAAGACAAAGACACAGAGAGGGGCCAGAAGTACCTGGTCATGCAAAATAGTAGAGCAATCCAGCTTGAACTAGAATAGAGACGCTCCTCTGCCATGTCAGGTTAAATATTTTTCTGAGTAGCAATCAGAAATCAATGGCAACCAGTGTTGTAGGTATTTGGTGGTTCAGGGTGGATAACTTTGCCTAAGGCTCTTACACCAACAGTGTAGATTTAGCAGACTCTTAAATAAATCCAGGCTATCTGTCATTATGATATCTGTGTTATAGGATCCACACAGATATGTGTGTCCAGAACTGGGTAGATTCCACATGGCTTTCAATCAGGTCCTTTGTGGATGGTATGGACAGAATTGGCTAAACAGATAATTTTGGTGGGAATTTTATTATAGTGTCTTTTTAGAAATCGATGGCTAATCCAATGTCTGAGCCAATAAATTAAGGTTCTCGTTTCAGGAGATGTATTTGACCAAGTGTTCGAGTTTCACTGGATATAGTGCCAACAGAGGACTCAGGGTTGTTGGAAGCAGGGACAAATTAATAAGAATAAATAATCCTACCTTTCTCTCATTAGAATAAATAGTCCTCTGTTTTCTTGCTTCTCCTCTCTGTTTCCCCTCATAAGACAGTTCAACTGGGTACTTGGGAAGTCAACTCTGAAAATATAGTTTAATTGACTGGATAGTTATTAAGGGATCTCTTTGAGATAGAGAGCCCTGAACAGGAGAAGGAAGCTGGACTGGGTAAGGGAAAGTTAAGCTGAAATGCATCCCTAATAACCCTAGGCAGCCCCACTAGGCTCTGGAATCATACAACTCTTTGGAGTTGTCCTGAGTTAGGCTGAAGTGGTC
The DNA here is from genome assembly GCF_017591425.1 of Ochotona curzoniae. Lineage (NCBI taxonomy): Eukaryota > Metazoa > Chordata > Mammalia > Lagomorpha > Ochotonidae > Ochotona > Ochotona curzoniae. Next base: position 6,833,775 of record NW_024467118.1, on the reverse strand, counting down.
TAGATTTTTCTAATCTCAGCTTGATGTACTATTGAATGTGGGCCTTCTGGGGAGGACATCAGCTGGATAATCTAGCGGCATCCTTGTAGCTGAGATTATGCCCTAGGCATTGACAGTTGCAGGCATCCACTCCCAGCACTCCCAGGCTAGGAGGGGAGGCTGGCGTTGATGCTGGCTCCAGGCACCCACTCCATGTTCACCATGGAGGACCTCTGTGAAATATCTAAAGGTCATTGGTCTACCAGCTAGGAGACAGCAGAGGAAGAAATCCCTGGGATCAAGGAAGTCAATTCTAGGACTACAGGACAAATCCAGGAGCAACAGTTCAAGGGTAATAACAGTAAGAAGGAGAGGAGGAAAGCAGGAGACAGTTCTGAATGTGAATTTTTTGGAGGGAAATGGTCTTTGCTCAACTTTCTTGTGCAAAACAACAGAATTGAGCAGCTTCTGGTTTCAAACTGAAGTAAATGAGTGAAAACATTTATCTTTTTTGCTCAAGCCTAGCATGTTGAAGTCTGCCTGGAGCAAAATTTCATGGCTGAGTTACAGCCCAGAAAATAGCATTCGAAGTCTGAAGTTCCGCACTGAACTTCACATTCCAGTCCCAGTGAGAGGAACATTTTCACTCTACCATGAAGTGATGCTTGGCCTGATGAAGCTTTGTGTTACAGAAGAAAAGGAAAAACCAGTTGGAAAGATTTGAGGGTCTTTCTTTCTTGCTTGCTTGCTTTTTCTTTCTCTTTCTTTTCCTTCCTTCCTCCCTCCCTCCCTACCTTCCTGTTTAATCACAGATAGAGAACCAAATAGGAATATTTTAGGTAATGCTCAAATAGGCAGCAAAGTGCCTTAGAAGACCCGCAATGGATGAGTGCCCTGCATATAGAGCAGGTGGTCCTGTCCACAGCGGGTCCCACTCTGTTTGATAGGCCATCATGGAAACCTACTTTCTGTTGGTATACCAGCACTCAGAGGGGATACAGTCTGCCTAATGGATAATCTGAGATACTTGAGGCAGCAAACACTTAAAAACAAATGCCTAGCGGCTGCTGTTGTAGTGAAGCACACATAGGCACTGTCTGGCATGCCGACAGTCCCAGCTGCTCCTTCTCCTGGCAAAAGTCACAGAAGGTGGCCCAAGTGCATAGGTGCATGCCAACCATAAGAGAGACCCAGTTGAAGCTACAGGTTTCTGGTTGTGACCTGGCTCAGACCTTGCTGTTGTCGCCACTTGGGTAGTAAACCAGCAGATGGAAGATTCTGTGTCTCCCTCTTTCTGTAATTCTACCTTTCAAATAAATAAATAAACTTAAAAAGAATCTAAATGAAAAGTATGAACAACTCCAACTGAAGTGTAAATTTTGACATTGTGTCATCTAGCACACTATGTATATATATTTATACGTTGAAGCATATTCAATGCTCAGAGCTTGCTCCCTCTGTCTCGCCTTGTTATGAATGTGCACCTGTCATAGTTCCCAGGCCAGCCACTGAGGCTCACTGGCAGACAAAGTGCATAGGGAGCTTGGATTTGAGGCAGGAGTTTCAAGAGGAACACCACAAACAACTGAAGAGGAGCTCATTACTATTAACATATATGTTAGTCCTTGAAAAATATGGTGGAAATATCCTTTACCTTTACATTTTATTCTTCCAGGAAACATTTGAATTATCCTTGGAATATACGCGTTCTAAATGCATGTGTAGGATACATTTGCAGTCTTTAGCATTTTTGTAAATGAAATAATTACAAATACTCCATAAATAACATGGGATGTGGATTCCTTTTGTTTTGAAAAGTTGACCTCAAATTCTGAAAGCATCAGCACCTGAATCTTTCAGAGTTTTAACAATGAGCCTAGCCATGAGAATCATAGATGGACAGTATCCTTCCTCAGAAGATTCCTGAAGCAATTAAAGCTAGAACTGCATGTTAAGTACAAAGCAAGCATAGTGGCATGCCACAAAGAGCACCACCAAGGAGAATTTGAAAGCAAATAGGCAGATGTATCTCTCTTTCTGGCAATGGTTCAGCACTTCTGGCTTAATAAGCTGCAGCTCAACGCTTATGGTGACTCATGCCAACTTTTGGATTTCATAATAAACTGAACTTTGCAGTTCTGGGGTCATTTATTCACGTTAAAATGTATAGGGGTGCTCTTTTGGTAAGAAATTAATTCTTGGGACTCATCTGAGGGCAGAGATTAACAGGACAGGTGAGTGGAAAAAAACAGGTAGTGCAAAATAAGCCTAGAGCCTGCTCAGTGGTGCAGCTGACTGTGTCTGGCTCCCCAGCACTGCTGCTGGTGTGACAGTCGCCTCCTGAGCTCTGCCAGGACATGCTTCACTCTTTGCCTTCCACGCCTTTTTACCCAGCTCAGGTGGGAAACAAAATCAGAACCTAAATCAGATGTCACAATTCCACATTTTCTTTCCCTAAAGATTTAGCAAGATCTTGATACACTGCTTTCCTGGGTTGAATTTCCTGAGAACCACTGTTAACATTAAGGTTCAGAGGAGTTATAGCTTTACCTTTGGGGTGTTTGTTCCATGTGTACTGTGAGAGCTGGTTCTTCTCCCACTGGGTCCAGTGTATTCTTTTTAAAAGTATCAGTTGCCTAATCAAACTGAAATTGTATATGATTCAGTCATGAATTTGGTTTGGTGGTTAGTGTCAAGGTTCTCATTTTTCCCCATGTTCATTTACTTATTCATGTTTAAAATATAGTAAAGGGAGTTAAGAAAACAGCTTTTGTTAAACTCTTACTCTCAATTAAATCCTTGGCTAAGTGCTTACAATTCTAGAATTTATTCTCTAGCTCATCCCTACAAAATATGCACTATGGAACCATCTTGGAATTAAGAAAGTGAAGCTCAGAGATGTTAGGGAAACAGCCAGAGGTTACAGGATTGTGGAAGACAAGCTCAGGATGCAAAGATCATAATTTCTGTGTGCTTACTATTTGGCTCATTTAAATCCTTTTTTGGTGCTAAGCATAAAGAGAGAACTCTACTGTTGGGGAGAGTTTCTGATCAAGAAAAGTCACATTCTACAGTAAGAACATGGGTACAACTGACTTAATCCCATGTGGAACAATTCCTCCCTAATGGAGACTTGCCAGAGTGTCAGGGCAAAGGAAATGGATTTTAACCAAGAAGGAGTTGATTTTTGCTCAAGGCCATAGGAGGCCTACATGCTGGGAGTGGAGTTCTCTAAGATGTGCCTTGAAAGGAAGGGCCTTCTGGGTGAGGGCTCTGGAGCACAAAAGGCAAACAGGATGCGCAGTGTGCTGTACAGGTAAGGAGACAGGGCAGGTCTGCACAGCAGAGGGGCAGTGGAGAGTCGTGCAGCAAGCACCACAGTTGTGTGGACTTCCTTCTGTGGGGGCAGGGAGTATTCAGAATGCTCTAGCATCAACAGACACCTGTTCAGACTATTCCCAGCCACCATCTGTAACATGGTCACAGGCGAGATTATAGCTAGCCTTCCGGACTCTCTGTAATCAGGAAAATAAATAAAAACGTGACCCATGTGACTACTAAAAGGGCCGTCTTTGGCTGCATGCCAAGGTCACGTTATGCTAGGTAACCATGCGTACTTTACTCGGCTTGCTTCTTCCGCCTGCCCTTGGTGTGGAATGTGTCCTTCCTCATAGTTCCTCAGGGCCAGTCACTGTCAAGGCTCAGGGTTTTACCAGCCAAGAAGGTGTTCATGGAACTTGTATTTTAGAGAGGAGAGCGCATGTCCTTGGAGATAAGAAAGCTTCCTAAGAAGGAACACAGGGCCAGGAAAAGACCTGGACTCAAGTCCTGGAATCACTATGTAAGAGTTTCAAAACTTTAGGCAAGCAGCCTGACCTTCCAGACATTCTATTTCCTTGATTGCTTAATTAGTGATTCTACCTTCTTTTATTGTTAATAGTAGTAGTGGTTTTAAAGGAAAATAATGTATTTCAGCTATCCGACAGAGTAGATAATAAGAGCTGATCTTAATGCTAATTTCTTGAACCAAGAAGCTTCTAGATGTATTTTAAAGATTTATTTATTTATTTATTTATTTATATTAGAAAGTCAGATTTACAGAGAGAGGAGAGACAGAAAGATCTGCTGTCCGCTGCTTCACTCCCCAAGTAGCCTCAGCAGAGCTGAGCTGATGTGAAGCCAGGAGCTTCTTCCTGGTCTGCTACATGAGTGCAGGATCTCAAGGCCTTGGTCTGTCCTCTACTACTTTCCCAGGCCACAAGCAGGGAGCTGGGTAGGAACTGGAGCAGCTGAGATACAAACTGGCACCCATATGGGACCCTGACGCAGGCAAAGTGAGGATTTTAGCCACTAAATTATCATGCCTGAACCCTAGATGCATTTTAACTTGCCAAATCGGAAAAACAAATAGCTTTTATAAGGCTCAGCAGGAGTTTAAAGGAGAGAAGAGTGGAGAATGAAGGGTATAATGTTTGGTTATCAGTGGGTTCTTATCACCTATGAACAGATACTGTGTGTCCTTGTGTCCAATAAATCAGGCTTTGGAAAGAGTTGTTTTCAACAAGGCTGTAGCCAGGTGAGTGCAGGTTTTGGTGCAAATCTAACGATACAGTCTCCAAGAAGGATTTAGCCAAAGGAGCTCTCACAGACAAGCTACTCAGTGCCCTCTGTGTCATAATGAGAGATGAAGACAAACAGGCCTGTGCTGCTAGTTCCTATTATTTCTTCCCACGAAGTAGGTATGAATCAATATAAAACAAGGATTGTTCTCTCAGCAGCCATGTTTTCTGTAATACTGGTCAGGAAAACTAAATTGATAGTCATAGATTGAATGATTCGCTCCCACCCTTAATTGCTAAGGTTATGATGCTTCAGAGATCCAAGGGTTTCTGTGTCGAGCACATTTGCATATTCCTTGCATTACAGCCATAAGGAATAATATTTATAGGTGTCCTCTTTAATTGTGTGCTTTAGGTCATGTTGGCAACATGTGTTCAGAAGAGCCAGCCTGAGAAGACTCAGATGCCTCCTCTTTTACTTGTGATAGAATGTAGGAAAAAATCAGGGAAGTTCTTTTGCTTCCATTTACTCCTTTGTGCTACAAGAGAATGATGCAATTAAAGTCACTCACCGTGCTGCACATTGCACCACCCTGCACTCACAACCAATGCACAGCTGTGCCTTTGGGACATTGTGACACTGGCATTTCTGTTTGTAGTTCCATGGTTTTCTCAGATAACTTGAAAATTTTTGTTTTAAATGATGAGGTAAACACTCCTTATTAGAAACAGAAAATAGACTGGTGATTGTGAGGCTGAAAAGGCAGAGACTTTCCCATCTAAACACACATGCATATACACACACACACACACACACACGTTTACTATCTTGAAAGGAGACATGGAGAGATTCCCAACCTCAGCAAACCAGCAGCATCAAACCAAATTTAGCAGATCTCTGGAAGAATCTGAAAAAGCTGTTGGTCCTTCTCCCTCCTCTGCACACACATATTTGTGTGTGCGGTTTCCTAGGGCTGCACAAGCCTTCACACCTGCCTCTGAGTCCATCTGCCTTTCTCAGTATTCTTTTAGATTCTCCCTTCTTCACTCTCTGACATCTTCTTTGAATGACAGCCTCCCCTTTGGGACTTCCACAAGAGCAGTTTCTGTAAAAAGAACATTGGTCTAGGGACCTGAAATCTTGCCTGCATAGCTTGCCTCTGGCACTAATTCACTCTATGACCTTGGGAAAGTCACCTGTTCTTTCTGAACATCCATTTTCTCTTTGGCTTATCACCTATTGCTCAGATTTTTCCTTTTTATGGTACAGATTAAACAACTTTAAATATCAGGGTTCCTGACATGTGGATTGTAGCTGTAATGGCTAATGACTATCTCTGTATCCCATGTTTACCACCTATAAATGGAAGGTGTCAGACCATCTGAGCTCTGGTGCTTTGCAAGTGCCAGGATTTTGGATTCTTGACTCCTCTCTATACTTGGGTCTCTGTTGACTTACTCCCTTCACTGCAAACTCCTGCCCTACTCACAAACACACAGACAGTGCTCAGGGCACTGTTAGGACCACTTTGATGGGCACTAGTAGTGTTTTCTCAATAGTATGACTGAAAGATTCATGGTGAAAAAGGATCATGGATTTCTAAACCCTGCGAGTGAGTGCTTATGAACACGTGTTTATGAATCATAACTCTGGGGGGACAGGTCTTCTTCAGGGATCACATCACCACAGAGTAGACCTCAGTGGTGTCTGACAGAATTGTATGCCATTTTTTGCTACCAAATCCCCAGGCTGGCCTACTAGACTATTTTCGGCCCATTAGTCAGATCTCAGGCATATCACCAAGGACTCCCTTGGGCCTCCTTCATGGCTTTGCAAAGAGATGAGCCTCTCACAGGAAGGCAGGTCATTGTGTTGAAAAATGACTCAGCTTCAGACCCCAGGGAAGCCAGAGTTCCTCCCAGTCCAAGCTCTGCCACTTACTTGTGTGGTCTTTGACAGATGACTCACCTTTGATTCATCTCCCCTAACTTGCACTCCTCAGGATAGGAGGTAATCATTAGAATTGCTGTGAAAATTGGATGACCCTGTTGGCACAGACACAGCTTCACCGCCACCCTGTAAGATAAAAAGATGGATTTGTATGACTTGTTGTGATTTAAGATACATACAGCATTAAACACAATAAGCAAGGGAAAGCACTGTGGGATGCTGGTTGCAAGGGGACACATCAACTACGTTCAAGTCCTGTCTTCAGATGAGCTAGTTATCACATTGGCCAAGTTTCTTACTAGTTTCCTCATTTTCATTTGTGGAGTGGATATATAATACCTGTTTTCTGAAGCTTAATGAGTTAATTTATGTTGAGCGGTATTTGGCATACAGAAAATATGTAGATACTTCTTGCGAGTTTCTTGGAACAGGAGATTGAAAGTAAGATGTTTCTGAGTTTAAGTTATCACTTTCAAGAATGTCAGAAACAGGGAACAGATATCTTGAAATCTCTTGGCTTTCTCATCTGGACCATAAACTAGTTGCTGTTACAACTCTAAGCACAAGGTTCTAGAGAATACAACCTAAAGCAGGATGGAAAGAGGCAAAACCAAGGGGATTTCCTCTTAGGCATTGCTTTTAGTCCCTTAGAAATTCAGTGGCCACTGGTCAGAACTGGGTCACTTGTGAATGTGAAATGATTTCAAAACAGGCACCCATCACGGTTTAGCCTCAGGAATCAGGAAAATTGCATCCAAATCAAACCAGAATACTACTAGTAAGGAAAAAGTGTATTAGAAATAGGTATATTAGAAATAAGGACAGAGATTCAAATGGCTAACAGACATATGAAAAGATGCTCAGGCTCCCTAGCCATCAAGGAGATACAAATGAAAACCAGATTGAGGTACTACCTAACTCCAGTGAGACTGGCCTACATTCACAACTCTACTAACACCACCTGCTGGTGTGGATGTGGGGAGAAAAGTACCCTCCTTCACTGATGGTGGGAGTGTAGGCTAGTATACCCATTGTGGAAATCAGTATGGAGAGTGCTTGGAGAAATGCAAATAAATCTGCCATATGACCCAGCTATCCCACTTCTAGGAATATACCCAAATGAAATTAAAACTGCATATGAGAAGGGGATCTAAACCTATATTTACAGCAGCACAATCCACAATAGCAAAGACATGGAAATAATCCCGATGTGTGTCCAAAGAAGAATGGTTAAAGAAACCATGGCACATCTACTCCATGGAATATTACTCAGCTATTAAGAAGAATGAAATTATACCATTTGCAACTAGATGGTCCCAACTAAGCTCATTATGCTCAGTGAAATAAGTCAATCATAAATGAAAAAGTACCATATGTTCTCTCTTCAATAATCCATTCCACACTGGTTTTTTTGGGGGTACAGGGACTGCATTTTATGTGTTTTGATGTTTTTTATTCAGTTTCATTTATTCCAAATACTCTTTTCTCTTGTCAAATCCATTGCTGGCTCATGGATTACGTGGTGGCACGTTTTCTCATGGTGCTGTAATTTTGTTGTTGTTGTTATGGCTTCTGTTCTAATTCATACTGGTTGTTGACCTTATTTCATGGCTTCTCATTATGGGATGTATAGTGATAGAGTACTAGAGACTACCATGTCCAGATACAAGGATGCAATGCAGTATGCATCGCTGCTTCCAGGTCAGAAATGGACTCCCAATGAAACTGTTGGAAATGTGCAGACAATGGGATGCTGGACTGTCTGGCATTGTCTGTACTAGCAATGTTGGGGAAAACTTAAATAACAGACTGATGGAATTATGACTCCTTATGAAGGACTATACTATTGTAGCAACATGGGGAAAATCTGTCAGGGGGTGGGAGTTTGGGGGGCGGGAATCCCAGTCTATATAAAATTGAACCACAAAATTCAAAACTTAAAAATAAAAATTTAACAAATAATAACAACAACAACAACAACAACAAAGAAATAAGGACAGAATACCCAGAAAGGCAAAGTGACTTAGCCACACTCTCATGGCCGTGAAGTATCAGGTCCCAGATTGGAGCATGGCTTTCTGAACTCCAAGCATTTAGTGTCCTGTGTTACTTCCTTGTGGATTAGAAAGGATCATTAGCGCATAGTGAATTGTTTGTGATCAAGGTATTTTCAAGTCTCTGATTTAGAAGGTAAACATGAAACTTGGGACTGGATTGTATACTTGTCAGTCTCTTCAAACAGTAATTCCTAAGTAGGTTCTGTATTTAGCTTTTCTTCCTTCTATGCAGCCACCCATCCATCCATCTCTCCTCTTTCCTTCCTTCTTATCCTTTCTTATCCATTATCTGTCTTTTACGCTATACATCTTTTCCTAAATAAACGCATTAATCGCTCTATCTACCTACCTATCTAGCATCCATCTACATACCTACCTGTTATTTCATCCATTTTACTTATCTTACCCATCAGCATATCCGTCTTTATAATCACTCATCTACATTTCTTTCAGCCCTTTGGTATGCCAGCCATATTTTCCGCTTCTGTTTCTTTCCCTTGCATCTCTCCTTCTGCTTCTTCTTTCGTTTTTTCTTCCATTCTTTTTTCCCTCCTTCTTTACCTGTATCTCTTCCTTCCCTTTTTCCATCTCTTCAGCCATTCTCCTCTACTTATTGGGTATATCATTTTGCTTGGTTTTGGATAATGTAACAGGGATAAAAGCTTTCTATTTGCCTTTAAATAAATTGTCCTTCTGCTTGAAGGGCAGGTGATTCCAATAGCGTCATGCCAGTGCTAAATGGGAACTCTTAGTATATGTGTCCAATGCCAAGGTCTTCAGTGGCCTTCGTAGTTGGACAGATGGATTAGAGACCAGGAGGGCTGTTGTTTTGCTCAGTGCATAGGACTGAGCTCTAGTAGAGCTGTCAGTTCTCAAGCAAGTAACCTGCCATTTAGCACAAGGACTCTGGAATGAGCAAAAAGTCTCACAGTTTCTCAGCTGTTTTAAAACACCAAGTACATTTGGCAAAGCATTCTCCCTTGAATATTTAAAGTCATGTTTTATTTAAGGAAAGTGACTTTCATAAATTTCGGGCCCATTTGAGCTTTATATCATTGTAATATTCTTTAAGAGCCAATTCGTGTCCAATAAGGCTTTTCACCTTGTTTAATGACTTTTTAAAAGTCTCTTTCCTTCCAATCAAAACTGTATAAGCCAATTTGAATGCCAAAGAGTTCAAGTTCAGTTCAGAGTGCTCAAATCATGAATTCTGAGGGAATTTTAAGTTGCTAAAATGAGTTCTTCTCATCTTTATTCAGCACTTCATCCCCATTGGCTTTTCCCAGTGTGGATGCACTGCAGACATCATCTGAGGTTTGAAGGGTCAGTCTCCTCACTGAACCGTTTTTAAAATTTCAGCAAATCTTCACTGAGCATATGTAATGTGTCCCACTCAGAGAAGCTGGGCTTTTGTTTCTAATTCCGGACAACTGAAAGGAAAACCACCCATGATGGTTTTTATTATGCTGCTTTTCAACTTGATACAATCGTCCATCCACTACAATCCTGGCAGATACTATCTGCAAGTGAATATTGAGGAAACACAGACTTACAAGGTTGGCTAAGTTGACTAATGTCACACAGTTGGAAGATGACTGAGACGGCTGTAGGACTTCTAGGCCCATGTTGCTCTCTGTTTATGATTTCATGAACTTCTGTAAGATATGGTGACAGCTCCTTGCTAGGCAGTGTATCAGGTACTTGAACACATTGCCTAATGTAATCCTTGCAGTCACCTTCCTGTGCAGCCTAGGGTCTAAAGCCGCTAAAATGCCCAGGACGTGTCCATGCCACAGAGCCAAGCCAGGCATACTTGACTTGAATCTTGGTCTTGGTACTCTGTCAATTTTTGGAGGCTGCTGTAATAAATCACCATAGGCTTGATGCTTTGAGACAGAAATTGAATTTCTCACAAGTCTGGAGGTCACAGGGCTGCCACTGAGGTGCCAACAAAGATACGACTCCAGGGAAGAGCCCACCTCCTGCTTCTTTCTACTTCTCAAGACTGCTGGGGATACTGGGCTGGCGACCATGACTTTCTTTGCCTCTCTTTCACATCATCGCCTCCTCTATGAATTTTTCTTGGAGACGTTGCTATTTGATTGTGAATTCAAACAGGGAGTCCAAGAGATTGTCTCAAGATCCCTAACTGAATATCATCAACTAAGACCTTTGTTCCTAAGGAGGTCACCTTTTGCCAAATGTGCTCCCATGCACAGGTTCTGGGATTAGGTTGTGAGCACATTCTTTTGTGGGTGCCACTAACTGGCTGGTGACTATGGGATATGAGATCTTCAATGATCTCAGTTTCCTCCCTGTGGGATGATAATGTCAACAGTCCCTCAGCTGTGGCTAGTAACTGCATCCTTGGCATTATTTCTGCACTCAGAATGCATAGTTAATGGAATACTCGTCACACATCATGTTCAAGGTCACAGACATCCACTATCACAGACACATTGGCTGGAAAAAGCTTTCCTTTATTATGCAAATTAGACAAACCAACACTTCATTTATAAAAATGGACTCCCAAACACAGATCCTGTCCTGTGTTCTTCCGGAGACCCTCCACCAGGTGGTGTTGGGTGAGCTGCTCCTAAGCCTCCTTGGTATGCTGAAGGCATTTCCCTAGAGATAGTTTCTGCCTGAGGATTCCAAAGAGCTGATAGCTTGGTGGGTGAGAAGAGGACAAAGGCTTTTGCGAGCCTGTCTGGGGTTAATCCACACAAATGACGGCTCCTGACATTCATCATAACCCACACACCTGCAATATAGCCTCACTTCTGTGGGAATGGACGTGGGGTTAACCCAAATGTGAAAGAAAGTTATGTCTTGCAAACTTCTGGAAAATCTATTCTACAGTTAAGGAGAGAGGATTTTTACATTGCTGGGTCAGCGTGAGTCACTATGTCCCCACAGACACCTGATTTCAAAGCAGCACATATTCCCCCGACCTCTTCTCTCCCCTTTCTCTGTTCCTTTCCTGACTTCCTCCACTTGTTTTCTGTATCTTATATTAGATGCCTGGCATCATTCCTTCACCTGTCAGGACCAGCCTGAGGTCCAGTGCTACACAACACAGTCTCACATTCTAGGGAGGGCGGAGAGCCATGGCAGATAGCTCATCCTCTAATGTGATGTGATGAGGGACAGGGAGCAGCCTGGCTTCCTGGAAAATTGGCCTTGATAGGAAGCAGCAGGGCATTGAGTTTGGATCACAAAGATGCCTGAGCTTAACAATGAAGGGCGAATAGGCCTAGTGGAGGGAGCAATGCAGGCACATGGGCAGAGACAGAAACATATTTGCTGAATGCAAGGAGTGATGGGTCCTTTCCCATGAATTATGGTTATGCAATTACCAAGATTGGCTGTTTACCAAAGGGTCTGGCACAAGCAATTCCTGGCTTCAGAAAGATCTTGCTGATCCTGAAGAAGAGAATTGACGTGGGGAGCATCTGGCCTGGAGTGAGAGAGACCAAGTATGGTGCCCCCTCAGGAATCTATGTGCGTCCCGTAGCCTGGGTATCTTCTGAGCATTTTAAATACCTATTGACTGGTGCAGGAAAACATTCAACCAGCTGATAGAAAGAGTGACTAAATGTCAAGGACCCTTGCTTCATTCGATTGATTCTGACTCTTCTGCTTAACCTGGTGGGTGGGCTATGGGGGCAGAAACCTGCAATTCAAATTCCAAGTTTCCATCTCACTCTGGTTTATTCCTCCTACGAGTAACACCTCTGGCTAAAAACAGCCTGGAAGCAAAAATAAAACTGAGGAATAAGAAGGCATGCTGGGTTGGCAGGTAGAGGCGGTGTTTAGTCAAGTCTTGTTTTTTGAGTCAGTTGAAGCCACATCTTCTTAAACCCTCCCACATCGTGCATGGATTCTGACACAGGTTGATTTTCTCTTATTTGAAGCACTTGGAACCTGAAGGGTTTCAAATTTAAAATTTTTCAAAGTTTAGAATATTATCTCAAGAATTGTATTCAAGTCTGAACACGAAATTAGTTTGTGTTTTATATGCACTTTCCATACACAGCTTGAAGTAATCCTATACAATATTTTTAACGCACCTACAATTTTTACTTTTTGATTGAAGACATTTTGGATTTGAGGGGTTTCAGATTAGAAACTGCTGCTGCAGAGAAAAGTACACAAATTTCATTATTTACAACTGTGCTCTGGGGGCCACTACCTGTAACTCAGACATCACATAGTAGAGTGCTGGTGTGAGTCCTTGCTGTTCTGTGTCTAATCTTGCAACCTGCTACTGTACCTGGGAGAGCAGTGGCAGATGGTGCAGGCTGTTGACCCCTGCCACTCACATAGGAAGTACAGATGGCCCAGGCTCCTACTTTCAGCCTGGCTCAGCCCCAGAAGTTGTAACTTTCTGAGCAGTGAGACAATACATAGGCAATATTTTTCTGTCTTCCTGCCCCCACTCTCACCCCTGATCTCTGTTACTTTAGCTTTCAAATTAATTTTTTTAAAGCATGCACTCTAATTTGTCTCACTGATGCCAAATTTTAGAAGGTCCTCAGAATGATGGAAGGTAGACAGATAATTATTGACCCCTCACCTGTGTCAAGATATTTAAGTATGATATTTTTCTAATCCAGACCTCACACCATTATTGTAAATTAAATAGTGTTGTTCTCAATTGAAAGAATGAAAGGCAGCAATGGTAAGCAAGTCACACAGGTCACAAAATGAGTAAATAACAGGACTTAGCTTCATGTCAGGCTTTGATTCTGAGTCCTGTGCTCTTGAAATGCCTTGGAAATGAGACCAGATTTTAAGGAAAAAAAAAGAAAAAACAAACTTGTGTCTCTCTGAGACAGTGTGAATTTCAACTTCACCTATGACTCAGATGGAAAAACATTGGCATTCTGGTCCTCGCCCATCCCTGAGGGCACTGGCTCTGCCTTTGCTGAATCCTCAGTTGCACCCAAGCCTTTGCACTACTCACTGCAGCTTCATGAGGAGCAAAGCAGCAGCTGCACGTGGCCAGTGAGCCAGCTGCAGGCATGGAGGGCTCCACCAGAGAGCAGAAAATAGCAGGATGGGGCCACGTTTTTTTTTCCTGAGACACAGTGGGTGTTATCAAAAGGGAATGCTCCTAGGGGGCTGTTTCTGCAAGCTAGAATGACACTTTACTTGAAGACTGAGCATCTGAGTTCTTGCAACGAACTCATGCTAAAATGTCTACTGCTTGCTTGCTTACTTGGTTGAGGTAACGACAGGTGGCAGTAATGGACACATATCTTTCCACTTTATGCCGTGTGATTATTCCCTTTTGCCTGTAAATTTATAGCAACTTGTGTCTGGAAGTATATTCTTAAGACCTGGGCTGTCCTACACGGTCCTGTGGACAAGGACTGTGGCAGAAGACATGAGGTGTCTGCACCGAGCGTTTGCCTGGCCCTGGTGTCAGTGAGGCAGTGCTCACCTCTCAGAGGCAGAGGGAAACAGGAGCAGTCAGAAGCTGCTGCCACCAAGGCGGTGCTCCATCAGACAACCCGGGGCCTCCTGAGGCTCAGTGTCAAGCTCCTGAGTTAGAGTTACCTGTTGTTGTATTCAGCCCGAGCTTAAACAGTGATGAAACATCTTCAGTGAAAAAAAAAAAAAAAATCACTGTAAAAATCATGAAAAACACAATAAAAGCAGTCACTCACCTTTGAGGTGGTTGATGATAAAGTAACATCTGATGACGACACATTGGTGAAAACATTTTCCCAACAAATAATGCTGGCTGAGCACCCGGCTGTGGGCCAGGAACCCGCCTTGCCCGAAGACAGTGTTTCACCTTCATGTGCACGAAAACTACACTTTTGTTGACTAGTTTCTAGGTATCAGCTACAGTTTATATGTCATAGAATTTAATTTTGTATACCCCACATAAGATATGTCTCATTATTTCCATTTCCATTTTACAGGTTAAGAAAGTGGGTCACAGTGAAGTTTGGTCAATTGATGAAATCTAAGATTACCGGCTATAAATGCCAGATCTGAGCTTTGACCTCAAGTCTAATCTGAATACTATACTTTTATGCTCCAGTTTTAGAGAAGGACTCCCTTTTAAAGAAGGTACGTATCTGTGTAACAATACTCAGGACTTATTAACCTAAAGACTCACGGTCACTGATACTCATTGTTAAGAAATACGCTGTAAATGGAGAAGAACATGTTTATATCCATGCTAGGAGCATGTTTTTTCTTTGTTTTAGAAACGCATTCTTTCTGTTTGGATGTTTTAAAAGCCCATGTTTTGCAAACCCCAAGTTGTAACAGAAAGCAGGTTGTAGAGGAACTGGTGAGAGTTATTGCCTAGAAATACCAGCTGCGAAGCATTTCAGTGTCAATCTTATTATTGCTTTTAAATTAGCAGTGACTCTGAAGCCTTTGAAGTAGCTGGCAGGGACTGCCGAGCCTGGGGAAAACAATCACTACAGGATATTCTCAGCAGGTCCGTGGTTTAGAAACCTTCCTTCTCTCTAGGCCTTGGCACTGGGCGAGGTTGGAAAGGAGGTGGCGGGATCTTAGCAGAAAGCTTCTAGCTGACACGGATTGTCAGAAAGACCCAATTATTCTGTCCCTTTCAGTAGCACAAACCCAAGCAGAGGGAATAAATTATTTGTGGCAGTGGTTGAAGCTGCTGACAATTTCAGAGACCACCCAAACAGTCTTGCCTTTTCAAGCTGAGTGGAAGGCCCCGAGAGGCTCTGAGCTGATGGATCACAGCCTGACAGAACTCAGTTACAGGCAATGGTGGGTCACAACTCCTGAAAACTAAATGTCAGGACCTCGCCATCTCACGCTGAACTACCTGATGGCCTCCACCGGGCAGCCTCTAGGCTGGGTTTAGAGTTAACTTCTTTGAGATGACTGGTATGTCTTGGGACTTCTCTCTCTCCCTAAATGCAACTCACTTGTACCTCCATCTGCCTGTCCGTCCATTCATCTGTCATCCATTCATATTAGATTCTTGTAGCATCAAATGGTTTCTGGTTCTAGGCCTGGTGTTATGGTCTTAGCATGATGTCAGTGGTTTTATCATCGTGACAGTTAAGTCTTGAGAAGAGGTCAGCAAATGGGCAGGATGACCGGGTGTCTAGGCCACCAATAAAGTGAGGACTCCACAATACTGTTTGGTTATAATTTGGTATTTTTATATACACAGAACTAGATTATTAATGTGGGGAAAATTGCAATTTGTTTGAGTCTTCTTACATGTATTTATATGTTAGAAGCACTTTTTTTTATTGAATTATGTACCACAAGTGGAATCATGACGTGCCCAGACTTGGGTCACAAAATGTCATGGTATACTCTTCATGTCCGAGGAAGAACCCAGGTCACAGTGATTCTCTGGTTGCCCCTTGGCTTTTTACAGCCTTTGTGAAGAATTTATCACCCCATGTCACAACACTCTCAGTGTCCTAATAGCCCTTTCTCTTATTATTATTTGTTTTAACTTGTTTTCCATGATACAGTTTGTCTTCTCCATGACTTCATGGGGACCGGTGTCTTATTTTCAGACTTCTACCCTCTAGAACTGCTGCACCATACATTTTTACGGTTTTCAGTCTCTTACTTTGCAGCACTAATGTTACCCTAAGAAATGCAGGCCCTTTACTACTATCCTTCCTTTCTTTTTTTGAAACATTCATTTCTCTCCTGAGGAAGTAGAGTTAGAGAGAGGAAGAGGCAGAGAGAGAGAGAGAGAGATCTTCACTTTGCTGCCTTACTTCCAACTAGTCACGGTGGTCTGGGCTGTTCAGGCTCAAGACAGACACACTGAACATCCAGGTCTTCTGCAGGACCAAATACAGGAGCCATCGTCTGTTATTTTCTAGGCTCATTGGCAGGGAGCTGGATATGAAGTGGAGCAGCTGGGACCTGAACTGGGGTGATCTGGATGCTGCTGTGGCAGGCAGTGGCTTAACACGCTATGTCACAGTGCTGTCTGTCCCTTGTTTGTTTGTTTGTTTCTTTCTTTCTCTCTTTCTTTCTTTCTTTTTTGCTTGTTTGTTTTGTTTTAAAGATACTCTTTGACTAGTTTTCTTTGGTATTATAACTGGAATCATTTCTAGGAGCCAGGGTGATAAGTCAACATGTGCTTTAAGGGTATGAATATCAAATCAGGTTAGTTAGCGTTTCTAGCTCTTTAAATATTAACATTTATTTTGATGAACTAGAAACATACATATTTATGGGATATAATATGACATTTTGATAAATGTACACAGTGTGTCCCGATCAAATCAGGGTATTTAATGTTTTCATGTTTGTCATTGCATTGTGCTAGGAGCCTTCCGTCTCTTCTGTTTCTGTGCTTGAAGGCCCTGCACTGTGTGGGTTGGAATCCAGTTGCCCTTGGGCAAAATCCCATTGTGCTTGCACTTGACAGTGGCCAGCTCTCCTTCCACCCCAGCCTGTCTGGATTAGGTTCCAGGCACGTAGTGAAAGAGCTACAGGGCAGGAGTGGGCAGCCCCTGGCTTCACAGACCCAGAAAAGCTGTTGTTTTAGTTCAACGCATACTAAGTGTCAAGTACTCTACCAGGGTTCTTGTATGTTGTCACATCTAGTGAGTCCTCAGCATTGCTGCCAAGTCATAATTGTCTTCAAGGGACAAGTGGAAAACCAGGAGCTAGGTAATAGTAAGAAACTTGCCTAAGGTCACACAGCTGGTTTAGAATGGTGGGAGTGAATTGTGGTAATTAACATACAGAGTACAAAAATGTGAAGTATGTGAGTGAAATTCACATGTTAAGATTTGATTGCTGTGTGTTTTTTCTACTTACTATTTGTTGGATTGTTTATTTGGTGGATAGTTAAACTTGCAATTATAAAGTAAACTGAAAGCATATCATTGCAAAAGTAAAAAAAATAAATAAGAACCAAAGGAGGAAAGAAGATGGGCAGGAGAGAGAGTGGGATAGGAAGTATTATTATGCTCTTAAATGTTTATATATATAATACACGTTACATAAATAAAATGTAAAAAAAATGCAAGGAAGATGGCCCAGTGCGGTAGCCTAGCAGCAAAAGTCCTCACCTTCCACAAGCTGGGATCTCATATAGTAACCGGTTCTAATCCTGGCAGCCCCGCTTCCCATCTAGTTCCCGGCTTGTGGCCCAGGAAAGCAGTAGAGGATGGCCAAAAGCCTTGGGACCCTGCACCCACATGAGAGACTCGAAGGAGGCTCTGGGCTCCTGGCTTTGAATTGGCACAGCTCTGGCTGTTGCGGTCACTTGGGGAGTGAATCGTTGGACAGAAGATCTTCCACATGGTCTCTCCTCCTCTCTATATATCTGACTTTCCAATAAAAATAAATAACTCTTGTAAAGAAAAATCCCCAGAGGGATTCATGATTATTAAAAAAAAATACAAGGACAACTGAGTTGCAGGGGGCAGTCTCAGGCTCCACAGAAGGTCACTGCACTCCACACTGTGGCTGGTGTGTAAGAGTCCTGACAGGTGCAGACGTGCATAAACCCCAGGGATTGCCTCTTCCGCAGCGAGAGACAAACTGGGATACAAGGGCAGAGCAGGAAATGGAGGGCAGTTACTAAAATCACAGCAGTAAGCTACCTGCAACTCCTTGGTCCACATCCAGGGGTTGCCATTTCCATGTGGCCCCAGCAATGCTGTGATAATCTTGATTCCTTCTTCGTGTGTGTGACACTGAACAACAGTGATGAACTTTCCATTATTGGTACTTTCCTACTGGGAAGCCTTAGAGCCAGACAGAATCAGGCTCAAATTCCAGCCATTACCCAGTAGTAAGTTGCTTAATCATTGACTGGTGTCACTTCACACACACACACACTCTCTCTCTCACCTGAATCAAGCGAGGTGAGGTGGAGTTAGTCTAGTGTGGAGTATCTGTTAGAAAGAAATGCTGCACTCCACTCGTGGTCTTATGAAGTTTTCCTTACCACCGCTGACCTTCCGCTCCTGGTTCCCCACCAACAGAGTACAAAGCTGGTAGGTGATGAACCTTAAGAGGAAACACGACAGGAGTAAGTCCGCCAAAGTTCCATGCACGTGCCTCAGCTTCATTTTTTTATTTAAAAAAAATATTTGTTTATTTTTATTGGAAAGACAGATATAAAGAGGAGAAGAGAGAGAGGAAGATCTTCTGTCTGATGATTCACTCCCCAAGTGATGACCACAACAGCCAGAGCTGTGCCAATCCAAAGCCAGGAGCCCAGAGCCTTCTCCGAGTCTCATGTGGGTGCAGGGTACCAAGGCTTTGGGTCATCCTCTACTGCTTTCCCAGGTCACAAGCTGGGACCTGGATGGGAAGCAGTGCTGCCACGATTAGAACCAGTCGGTGCCTATATGGGATTCCGGCGGGTTTAAGTTGAGGCCTTTAGCTGTTAGACCACTATGCTGGGCCCTTATTTATTTTTTGTTTGTTTGCTTCTGGTTTTATCTGCTGCTGCTAGACTAATGCTGTGCTGCCCTGTTTATCATCCCTTAGGCTGGCTGAGCTGTGCCCTTCAACATTAGAAATGTTGAATTTCTAATCCCTAGTACCTGTAAATGTGACCTTATTTGGGAAGAGGATTGCTGGCCATTTGATCAAGTCAATAGGAGGTTATTTAGGTGAGATCTTCATCCAGTATGACTGGTCTCCTTTTCTAAATAGGAAAATGCCATGTGAAGACAGAGGCACATGGGACAGCATGTCCTGTGGTCATGAGAACAGAAGGTGGTATGCTCCGATGCAGGCCAAGCAGTGTCAAAAGCTACAGGAAGCTGAACAAGGCAAGGAAGAGGCCTTGCTTAGAGTGTTCACCGGGATAACGCTGCCAAAACCTTGATGTTAGAAGTTTAGCCCACAGACTGTGCAAGAAAAAAATCCTTCATTTTAAGGCAGAACATGTGTAATACTTTGCAATAGCAACCCTATGACATTAGTACTAGTGCTAGCTAGCAGGGTGCACAGTAGCATCTTATGTCACTGAGTGATCAGCTCTGGGTGTGTCTTCTCTGAACCATGTGGAGGTGGCTTCCTACTTCAACTGTTTTTCTGAGTTGAATATGAACAAGATCTGCGACAGGAAGAACTGTTCTATGGTAAACACCTGCTGTGTGTCCCGGTCTCAGGCACACTGCCAATGTCACATGGAATCCTCATATCCTGTTTGGTGGCTGCTCTTATTCTAGTTTTCCAGATAAGAAAACTTGAGTCAGTGAAAGGAGCTACACAGCACGGAACTGGAAGAAGAGCGAGTGGGTGAACAAACCCCTGCTGTTTGTCTAATTCCAAAGCCTCTGTCCTCATTCCCCTTTTCTATGTGCAAAGCAGTTATAGCAGTACAAATCCAGTTGTAATGGTGACGATAGTCAACAGAGCTGGCCCTTGTCAAGGATCAACATACCAGTTCTGAAACAAGGAGGGGAGAGAGTCTTGAATTGGTCCCAATCAGGTTGATCTACCTCTGTGCTTTTGCTTTGTGACTTGTCGTGTTGCTGTAACAGGGCCAGGAACTGTAGGGCCATACTGAGAACTCATCAAACAACACCTCAAGGCAGAACAAACCTGCCACATGATGAACTGTTCACAAAGACGTGATCTCTGCTAGGGCCACCCTTGACCCCTTGCCTCACAGCACGCTACCAGTAGGGTGACTCCTCTGAGTAGTTCTCAAGACGCCTTCATGATCTGCTGTCCGCCAGAATGACGTTCAGAATATTGACTGAGCTGGAATGTTGTATATCTAATTAGACAACTGGCTGCCGTGGTGCTCAGTAATAAGTTTCATGAGACTTTTGGTTGATGTGGAGTGACTTCTGTGATATTTCATACTTATGACCAAGAACACAATCTGGAAGGCCAGTGTTAACATGTTAATTTGCAATCATGACTTCTAGCACTAGTTCAAAAAATTTCTCTCAGGTCCTTACTATTTACCTCTCTCTCTGATGGGTCACTCAGGGGAGTTGAAGGGCTCCATTCTGAGTAGGGGGTACGTGCTCTCTGTCCAGTTGCTTATTCATCCAAGCAAGCCTGTCTGTCCTTGTGAGTCCCATGGAAACGGTATAAGCTGGGAAGCTGTCACTTAAGCAGAGGTACTTGAGCTGTCCTTGTACATATCCCTGAAACAGGGCTGAGGTGAACTAAGGATGCTTCATCTATTTCTCAATTCTGGTCAATGTCTTCCTAGGCCTAAAATGGCCTGTACTCACCTGGTCAGTCAACTAGTTTCTTTTCTCTTTTAGGGTCTGCTTACTGGGACAAAAGACCTAACTCAATGGGAATATTGAGTCCATATTTGGGGATTCCACTAGTTAAATATTGTACACAGGGAGTGTGTGCACGTAGGATTCTCTAAATTTTTCTGACAACATGTTTTTAACTTTTTTTTTTTAATATTGCCAATAAGATGCATGAAATCATAGTATGTTTTTCTTTGGATTTATTAACTGAGTTTAAGCTTCTGCTGATCCAATTCTGAGGTGTATTTCTTTTTCTGATTTGAGCATATAATAAGTGGCTAAAATGTCTGCTAAATAATTATGTTCTGTTTGTCGTTGCTCGGTTTAATTGTTAGTCTAAATGAATTCTTGGTGGAGTACCTAATTAACACCCTTTGACACAACTGTTGCAAGAATTTTCTTGCTTGTTATTTGTCTCTTAGTTTTGTATGTGAATTTCTTAGAAGCCATATTTTGAAAAATTGTGGTTGCATTTATTATTATTTTAAACATAATTTGTAGATTTTAATTATTGCTCAAAGGGCTTTTTTTTAATCCCTTTCCATGAGATATAGCTCTTAACAGATGTTTTTTTCTGCCCCTGAAATATCCCATTGTACACACACCCTGTAACGTGTGGATTCCTCCTGCCTATCATGTTCTTTCTCTTCATTCACTCTGGCCATGTCATTGCCAGCATTAAGGCTAATCAGCCAAAGGTTTTTTGCCTAAGGAAGCCTCTTCCACTAGGCCGTGAAGGTTAGATTTGATCACCCTAGATTTAGCCATCCTAGAGCTTGTCGTTTCGGTGACTCTTAAGAGAAGATGTCAGGATAGCAGACAACTTAGACCAGGGATGTTTGGAAATTATCCTGGGAGTAAGAAGTGGCCACTAGGGGGTTTTAGACGCAGACTAAGGAACTTCTTTCTCCTGAAGCAGTTGGGAAAGGGCTGGCTTTCAGACAGGATGAACAGGTGCATGAGGACTTGCTGCTCTTTGGTTGGTTCCCTTTAGGAATTCTAATTTCCATGTCTTTTCCCTCCAGGTTTGGGTGTGTAAGACAGATCCCTGCTGACCTTGAGGGTTTCCGAGGGTGTGGTGCAGATAAAGCAGAATGAAGCCCTACCTCTGGGTGAGGCCTTGTCCTCTGGCCCAAATACGCCTGTGAGAACAGGCGTTCTGTCTTCTGAGCTCACTTCCTCTTTCCCTGCTGTGATAACAGCACATTTTCAGGTGATGAGGGCCTCCCCTTCATAGCTTGCTTTCCCTGAGAAGGCAGGTGATTCCAGTTGGGGCAGGAATCTGATACTGTCTGGAGATCCACTGGTAGCCAGAACTCTGGGGTCTGTTCAGATGTGAATGTAATCCTAAGGGTGCCCACGTTCCAGAGTAATCCTAAGGGTTCCCACATTTCAGAGTTTTCTAGTAATACCCCCTGTTCCTACTTTTCAGGGACCTTAGTTTACCTGGCCTTCCCAAAGTCACATAGGCTATTCCAGTATCCACCCTTTAGACATGTTTTTACATTTTTTTAAGGAGTCCGAATCTGTTGCTATCTTAGGGAAGTCCCGGTAAACACACCAACTCACCTATTTCCCTGGTCCCCGGCGGGAACGGCTCCGAGTCATCTTCAGGGAGCTCTCCACTGACTGCTGAGACCGTGGCTGTCCTGTGGAGGGCTTCAGACCGCCAATAGGAAGACTGAGTTCTCTGGTCAAAGGGGCAGGTTAAAGACCTGGAAGGTCTGGAACTTGGTAGAACTAGGAAATTCACAACATTTTTACAGGGTCGTGATTTTGCCGAGGCTGATGAAGAGGTGGGATTCTGGACCCTTGCTGGTTTCGTGCAGTCCGAACCAGGAAAATCTGTCATGTGTTTACGATTGCACAGCCTGCCCCACCAATGGCCCTCAGGCAGATTTTCTCTTTGGAAACACATTCAGCACATTTTTAGAAACCACACAGAGAAGGACTCCATGAGAAAGTGACTAAACACGACTTAATACTCTGAAAACATAAACAGTCCCTGAAAAACCAGTCATAAACTGTGTAGGGCAAACTAACTTAGCACTGGGTGAAAACTAAACTGTTGCTGGCATTTGATTGGCAGGGATTGCAAAATTCCTTGCAATGTTGTTGATGAATACATATTGAACTTGCCCCCACTTTGCATGCTGGGATATCTTTGATGGATTTATGTCCTTCCACACACACACACACACACACACACACACACACACACGCACACAATGAGTTGTGTTGGGATCAATGGTCCTTTTGCATGTATTTCTTCAGCACCATACGTAAATGGGTTGAAAAATGACATCTCCCACCGAAGAAATGCTGAAGTTCTAACGCCCCAGTACTTTAGAATGTGACCTTATTTGGAAACAAGTGTTTTTCAGACATAATTAGCTATAATGGGGTCGGTCTGAAATAGCATGCACACTTAATCAAGTGAGACTAGTTTTGTGAGAAACTTCTTCTGCTGGTAAGCAGCGGGGTCAGGCTTCTGTTAGAATGAAAAAAGGGGGAAGAGTACCTTGAAGCGTGAATCAAATGCTTGCTTCTCCCCAGAGATTGCTTGTATCAAGGTAAAAGTACCTGCCCTACACAGTTTGTGACTGGTTTTTCAGGGACTGTTTGTGTTTTCAGAACATTAAGTCGTGTTTAGTCACTTTTTCATGGAGTCCTTCTCTGTGTGGTCACTTCTCAGGTAATTATCATTGATAATAGCAAGGAAGTAGTGATCCCACCATTTTGATAATATTTTCTTGTTTTATCATGAGCAGGCTAGGTAGGACTGCTATGGGTTTTGTCCCCATCCTCTGATTGGCTGTTAGTCGTTATTCTGCTCCCCCCAGTACTTAAAAGACTCCACTTTGAAAGGTTCTTAGTTTGCCTCCTTTTTGATGCTATAGGAGGTTTTTGACTTAAATAAACCCATGTTTTGCTTACTCTTCTGCATGAGACAAGAATTCAGATTGACTTCATCATTTCCTGTAACAGGGTTGTCAGAAGAGGTGGAAGAGACGTACAAAGAGAATGCTGTGTGGACAGTATCATATGGAACCCATCTGGCAACAAGCCATGGAAGGTCAAGATTGATGTTACCACCGGAAGTGTGAAGCAATGAAAGATTCTCTCTCACTGTCCTCAGAGCAAGTGTGGTCTTGCTGACATCCAGGTTGTTGGAGTTCCAAACTCCAGAACTAAAACACAGGTAATCTCTACTGTTGTAAATCAACTTGCTTGTGGTATTTGGTCATAGCAGAATGGATAGAACATAGTTCATAGGTCATAAAGAACTGATAGAACATAGTAACTAGACTTCCCAGCACTAGGGAAATAAAACCATGAGTCTGTTTAGTTGGTAATTGTGCAGATTCTCAGGCTATGTTCTGATGCTGGTGCATCAGGTCCATAGGGGAAGACCAAGGACTCAGCCCAGCGCAGGTCTCTTGAGGATGGGACTCAGCATCAGTTACATGGAGGCTCCTTGGTACCTGCATCAAAAATCCACCATTCCAAACTATCTCCCCTCAGTAGATGCCTGAAAGTCTTACACAGTATTGCTCTTTATCACACTAAGCAAACCTGATCCACCACATCAGTAGCTGGCTTGTGGTACATGAAAATATAAAAAAGAAGGGGAAGGAAGATGTCTTGTTACCTTTACAATGATGTTCTAGAGTTAGGAATCCCATGGCTACAGTCCACAGTTTCTAAGAGCCTGCAAGTCAGGCCTGTGGTCTGTGGTCCTGGGCTCGCTAGCTCCAGAATATCGTTGTAAAGGTGATAAAGGCACCCATGTGGAATTCCAGCATTGCAGACAAAGGCTTAACTAACTATGCTACAATGTTGGCCCCTTGCATGTTTCAATAACTATATTTTATTCTTTCATATTTAGAAATTGGACATTATGCTCCCTGAGAGTATAAGCCTTTGAGTTAGCCTTCCTGAGTTCTTGGCTTGGCTGTATCCTGTAGCTGTGTGACCCTAGAAACATTTCTACTTTCCTTCATGTTCTGGTTACCTTATCCATGATCCTGCTCATTGGGATATCACAAGGAACAAATGTATTCCTGTGTGAAAGTAAAACACTACAGTTCGAGATATGAATGTTGAACAAATACTAGCTTTTGAAATGATTGTCTTTTACAGTTCTTGACAGTGACTTGCATTATATTCACAGCAAGTATTTCAATTTGCATATCTTTATCTCAACATCCTCATTTGTCAGTTAGAGATATTATTTAAGTGCATATTTCAACAATTGAATGAAACAATGAATTCATTCAATGTAATTGATTTCAAATTGATTGAATTCAATAAGCTTGAATGAGATAATGAAGTAATAGTAAGTGTTCAGTGAATATGTATCTATTTTCTGCTTCCCATCCATTTCCAGCAATGTGATGAGTTTGGGAATAAGCATACAAGAGACTGAACTGTTCCTTTCCTGTCAGGCACTCCAGTGTCTGATTCATCAGAACACTTACATAAGACTTACTATGGGTTGAATCATGTAGAAGTCCTCAATGCTTGCATCTCAGAATGTCATATTTTATGGCGGTAGTATGTTTTTAGACAGTCAAGGTAAAACTTGATTTCTACTCCAGTATGATAAAGATTCTTATAGAAGCAATTCAGTTGTGTGTGGCATTTGGTCAAGTTTAGAAACTGCATAGATTTGCATTACATACTGAAATGCCCATGTTTAAGTATCAGCTTCACTGCAGATTCCCGTTTCCTGCTAATACAACCCTGAGGGGCAGTGGGTGATCAATCAAGTAATCAGGTGCCTATCAGGAACAGGGGAAACCTTGATTGAGTTCTCAAGCTCCAGGCTTTGTACTGGCCCACTCTCAGCTGTGGGCAACTGGGGAGTGCACCATCAGAGGAAGATTTCTCTCTGTCTGTGTCTCTGCCTTTTCAAATATATAAATATATAAAAACTAACAAATTTGATTTTGTAAATTGAGACTTTTTGTTATTTAGAGGAGAATATAAATAATTAATAAAGGGCAGTGAAACCTAGGCTCTACGCTATTCAGGAGGAAAGTGGGAAAGCTGGAGAAATTAGAACAATCTTGGTTAAACAAGCTATTGTGCTATTGTTGATTGTTTGATTTTAGTAATTTTGTCATGTTTCATTTATTTTAAACTATTTATTTATTCATTCATTTGTAATGATACAGTTCCTTAGGCTCAGGGATTTCCCTTCCACCATCTCCATTCCCCTCCGCCACTGTTTTCCCCTATATTGTAATAATAGTGTAGTCCTTCAACAGCAATCACAGCATTCTGCTTGAGCGTAACATGATGTTGTAGGTATAGACAACGATAGAAAGTTCAGCATCCTATTGTCAATGCATATTGAACAGCTTTATTGGGATTCCATTTTTTTATTCAGGAGTAAGGATACATATTGCAGTGTATCTTCACTTTGTGGAATACTTGCCTCCATTATACAGTTCCTGTAGATGAATATATGTATATAATGTGTACCTGTATCTATCGATCTTGTGTTTTGCATAAACACGGGGAGAATGCCATGTACAAGGTAGCATTGTGATGTGATTTGTTTGTGTCTACCAACTTCAAAGATGTTAAAAATATAAATCCCAATGAAGTAGTATTGTGAAGTGGAACATTTATGAGGCAATTGGGTCACAAGGCCTCTGTCTTCATGAGGGCATTAATGTTCTTGCCAGAAAAGCAGGTTGCATGTCTAAGAATGAGTTTGGCTTCTGTCTCCATCCACCATGTGATGCCTTCTGCAACTAAAGCAGATGCAGTGTCAAGACAAGTTAGTGAACCAAGTTAGGCCATCTTGCTTGTGAGTTATCTTGGCTTGTGGTACTCTGTCACAGCAGCCTACAACCCACTGAGGCATGCAGCCACAAAGCAAGGAACACCAAAGATGGTCCACAAAGGACAGAATCTGGGAGACAGTGGCAAGAGGCAGGTCGTTCCTCACAGTCCTCAGAAGGACACAACTTTGCCAACACTTGGATCTTGGTCTTGTTGCCTCCTGAACTCTGACACAGTACATTTCTGTTATCGAAACTGCTCACAGTAACTCACAGCCTAATATCTAAAATGTTTCAATAAAGATTATAAAAAAAACACAAAAAATATTGTTGAAAAAGAAAGCAGAAATAAAGCCAGGAGAATTTTTTTCACAATTTAAAAAAAAGATCTATCTTTGTGGCTGGCATTGTGCCATAATAGTTTAAACCAGTTCTTGCAAGGCTGGCATCCCATGTAGATACTGGCTTGAGTTTTAGTTGCTTCATTTTCAATCCAGTTCCCTGATAATATGTCTGGGAAAATAGAAGACGACTCAAGTCCTTGGGCCCCTGTCCCTGTATGGAGCATCAGATGAAAGCCTTGGCCAGTGCCAGGCTGGGCTTTTGCAGCCATGTAGGATGTAAGCCAGCAGGTGGGAGATGCCTCTCTCTTCCTTTTTCTCTGTCATACTTTCTTCATAACTCTTCCTTTCAAATGATAATAGGTGTGTGTGTGTGTGTGTGTGTGTGTGTGTGTGTGTGTGTGTGTGTAATCGTCCTTTGAAAGGACACCAAGGGAGAAAGGGTGGTCCCCTCAGTCTTAGAAGCCTACTCTGCCAGGGAAGGCAGTTACCGCTGCATTCGTGTTTTGGATGGGAGGATTGTGAGTTTATGTCTTCATTCTGAGACTAGAGAAAGGCATGTTTGCTTGTCACAAGGTGAAATAAAAGCAGGCTTACTGACAGATATGTGCTTATTTTTAATTGTTTGAAAAGAAGAGAAAGAGAGAAACTTTAATCTATTGGCTCACTTCCCGAGATTGCTGCAATGTAAACCCGAAGGGCTGGGCCAGATTCATTCCAGGAGCCAGGACCTCAGTTCAGTCCATGTTCAGCAATGACTTGGACCATGACCTTCTGCCTCCCAAGGTGTGCATTAGCAGGAAGCCTGAGATAGCAGAGCTAGGACTCACACCCAGACGTTTTGGTAATGAAGCATGGAATTCTTCACTTTCACCTCTCCTGCTGCTCCTAAGTGTCTCTGGACTTTTTTTTTGTAACCCAGATGACTATTTCACATCCCAGCTAAACATTTTATTATGAGGAGAATATACAGATGTCAATTGAGGGTAAGCATATTTCAACCCTAGCTAGATCATTTAGGAACTGCATGACCTTGAGACTCTTGCTTAAACTGTGTGAGTTCAATTTTCAGCAGAGCAAAGTGGTAACAAAAACACTGCTTCATTCACCAGTTCATCTCTTTACTGAGCATTGAGCACATAGTATTTCTATAGTCAACCTCATATTCCTTGAGCGATGACTTCCCAAAAACAAGTTTGTTTTAAAACTGTGGATTGTGCCAACACATGCGTGCATATGTGTGTAAACAGAGGTTGGCCTGATACATTATATATATGTATATATGTTTGAGATATATACACTTACATATGGTATACTGTTATAAAGGCTATGTGAATATTGTTATACTACTCAAAACAATGCTCAATTCAATTTGTGATTTATTTATTTATTTCTGAAAATTTTCCTGTTATTTTTTTTTGGGGGGGGCAACAGTTGACTACAGAAAAGAAGGGACTAGTGTAGTTATGTTTTATCCCTTCAGGTAGAGCAGTAAACTCTATGCACTCTTAGATTTTACATTTTAGCTCCCCAAATCAGGATGGAATAAGCATTCATCGATGCGATTTAGAGAGTGAGACGTGCTATCAGAAGTAGTCATGGAGCATCACTAAGAAACAGCTACCTAAATGGTGATTAGAGATCAGTGTCAGCCTAGACAGAGGGGCACAGTGTTTCCATCAGAGAAACTGTAAGTCTCTGATGCTGGAGTTAACTTGGTGTATAAAAAAATGGCAAGAAATCCATTGTAGCTGAAGTATAACAATCTAGGATGAGGGTGGTAGGTCCTAGGATGAGAGAAAGAGGGAGAGAGAGAGAGGGAGAGAGGGAGAGAGAGAGGATCTGTATCTTTCAGGCCTTGGCAAAAGAACTGGATTTCATTCTGACTGCATTTGGTAGGCACTGAAGGCCTTGTTTCATTTCTCCCTTCACCGTTCCATGAGTTACTGTGGGAGCATGGGTGCCAAGTATGGGGAGATTCCTCTGTCTAGTGGATCTGTGGGTGATGGGCATGGCTTGTACTTGGATGCTAGAATGAAATTTGGGGAATTTCTGGAGCTAAATCAGGAAGACTTACTGAGAGATGAAGTTGGCAAATGGAGAAATGGGGTGACTTCTGAAGTTTCGGACTGAAAACTGTTAAACGCTGATGACTGAATTGTGTGCTTCTCTCATCCTCAAATTCCTATGCTGAAATTCTGCTCTGAGTACCTCAGGATGAGCTTGACCATGGAGAAAACTTCTTCAAGATGTTAAGAAGTTAAAATGAAGCTTTAGATTGAGTCTTGATTCTTTTGACTGGTACCCTTATTGGAGTAAAGGAAGCTTATATATGTATGGAAAGACACCAGGTACGGAGAGATGCTCAATGAAGGCATGCAAGAAGGCAGCCATCTGCAAGAGAGACTCCAGAAGGACAGAATTTGCTAACCCTCTGATGCTGAACTTCTTGCCTGAAGAATCATGAGAAAATGAATCCTGGTTTATGCTTACTGTCTATGACATTTTTCTATGGCATTCTCTAGCGAACTAATAGATAGGCTAAGTGGGAGCAGTGCTTCCTAACAAAGTAAAACTGAAGCAAAACCATGTGTGTGAGTGTGTGAGTGTGTGTGTTGGGTGTAACAGTTGGAAACCAAGGTTTCTTTATGATCTTGTCTGAAATGAGATGCTTAGTAGATATCTATTTGGAGAGACTCGGTGGGCAACAGGGCATGTTCTTACAGTGATTGGGAGCACTGAGCACAGAGTTGTTTACAGTCATGGGGCAGGATGAGCTCATCACGGAGGCCGATGGAGAGCTGCAGAGAGAGAAAGGATCTGAGACTGAGGAAATGGTACTGGGGCAGCAGCATGAAAAGCTAGGAAACGGAATTGTCTAAGTTCATTTCCTGGTGTAAATACAATATCACCTATTATGGATGCTGCAAAGAAAAAGTTTTATTTTTGCTTGTAGTTGTAGCCCAAGGTTGAGGAGTCACATCCCCTGATGATCTATTTGCTGGCAGAGTCCAAGACTCCTGAAGCAGTGCAGGGCATCACACAGAAAGAAATAGGAAATGTAGGAAAGATCTAGCCTCTCAATAGGTTTCATCTCAGACTCACCATGAAATGACATACCAATGCACAAAACACATGAATGCACCGATTAGTTTATGGGGAGCAGAGCCCTAATCACCTCTCAGTGGTCATACCAAGTCCTGTCTTTTCATATATTATAATGAGTATTAAACTTTAAGTTTCAAAAGGAAACTCTAGTTCTGTAAACTGAGTAAAAGAAGGATTTAAAGAGGAAAGGGAAAATAAACTGTGTAAATCCCATGGAGATTCTAAGAGGAAGCGGAGAAATTGCCACTAAGTTTGGCAAGATGGAAGTGTTAATGACCGTGTCAAGAGTAGTTTCAGAGCCTTGATGGGGAAGTGTTTATTTGAAATGGGCTTAAAGAGACTGGAAGCAAGAAACTGGAGTTATACACAGGAAATTCTTTTTGAGCAATTGTGCTTTTAAGGTAAGCAAAGAAATAGGAAAGTGGCTAGATGGAGATGTGGGTGAATGGAAGGTATACAGTGATGGGTTTCGTTGCAGTGTATTTGATTGCAATTGAGAACAGCCTAGTAGCTGGGGCCAAGGGCACTGAGGATTCAGGTGAGAAGAGAAAACAATTGTAGAAGAAAAATCCTTTAATAGACAAGGAAAGATGGAATACAGATTATGGGACTTCAGATGATCACAGGGATTTTAACTCATTTTAACAGGAACCCCAAATAGGAACAGGATAGTGGAGGTGGATCGAGAGAGAAGAGAAACCTATACTTGCCTGTATTTTCTCAATTTAACAAGAACCATATCATCAGCTGAGAGTTGGAGAAATGGGAAAATTAATGTTTTGGCAAAGATACAAGAAAATATAAGTGATCACTTTCAGAGTGAGAAATTTACTAAAAAATTATTCAAAAGTATAAAACATGGCTGATATTGGTGTTCCTAAGTTTTAAAGAAGACCATGCAGCATATTTCTGGGTTTTCCACAAGCAACGATCTGATATGTAAGGTTGGTAGTAAGGAGATGGGATTTGCTAGGACCAGGGTTTTATGACATGAAGTATAATAGAAGAAGCAGGAGAAAGCACACTGAATGATCATATAAGGCTGTCAGCGTAATAACGGATAATCACATGTATAGAAGAAGGGTAGGTGTAGATACTTGAAGAAAAGTACAAGACGAAACACTTGGAGATGAATTGGTGGGATTTCATGATGGGGCTCAAAGAAGAGGTGGGATCCAACACTAAAAAGTCAGCTAGATGTTGCTAGGTGGTGCCAGAAATAGGATGCTTGAAGTTAAACCTCAGAGAGAGAGCGATTATCATTGCTTATCAAGACTGAAGAAATGACCATACTGGGGATAGTGTCACAGGCAGAGTGGAGGAAATGATTCTATAGACGCTATAGTTGAAGACTCCATGGACATGAGGGGCCAGAGTGTTGGATGAAGTTGTAGAAATCACCAAGAAAAGTCAAATAAAATAGAGGTTCAGTTTTTATTTTTTCCTCATTACCTTAATCTTTTTTCCCTCCATCTACAAGACCATTCTTAACAATAGTCAAGCATGTAGTAAGAAAATGCATCGTATATACTTCCACTCACCTGGCATCCCCAGTTTCTCCTTTTCAAATGTTTGTTTTTATTTATTTGGAAGCATTTAAGCATTGGGGATGGGGCGGAGGAAAGAGAAATCTCCCATCTGCTGACTCACTCACCAAGTGGCAGCAGCTGTTGCTGGGCTGGGCCAGAGCTAGCAGACAGGAGTTTCATTTGGGTGTTCCACATAGTTGCAAAGGCCCAAGGAGCTGTGTCATCTTTCACTGTTTTCCCAGGAGCTTTAGCAGGGAGCTGGAGCAGTGGTGGACCTGCTAGGTCTCAGACTGGTGTTCATATGGGATGCCGGTACTACAGGAAGTGTTTTATTTCATTACATCATAACGCCAGCCCCCATGATTCTGATTTCTTACCTGCATTCTTTCAACACATCTGCATGAACTCATCGCCCTGTTGTTCATTTACTCTGTTGAGCTGATGCTGGCCTTCTCATTTTCTTGAACAAGCTATGCATATTTCAGACTCAGGGATTTTGTGTTTATGATTATTTCCACTTGAAACTGTCTTCACTCATTCAGTGCACAATCTGCTTTGTCATCTTGCCCAGCAATTACTTTCTCCATTTTATTCTATCGAAAATTAAAATAATTCTCTGCCTCCACCCTGTTCCCCTTTCACCTTTATTTTCTCCATACCACCTATGTGTGTGTGTGTTTGTGTGTGTGTGTGTGTGCATACACACACGTTGTATGCTTATGTGAATCCTTGTGTGTGTGAAGCTATGCATCTGCATGTACATATCTCCCACTGAAAACAAAGACTGGGATTTTCATCTTCTTGCTCAGTGCTGCAGACTGTCAGTGACAGCTGTGCCTGGCACAGTGGAGGCACTCTGAAAATACTGATGAACTAGGGGTTGTTTGTAGGAGTGCATTTCAGGCAGAGTTTAATTTTGGGGTAGACAAGTAAGAACTGGTCTAAAAGAAATGGGAGCCAACAGAATTTCCTACTTGACCTTTCAGTTCTCTTGTGTATGCAAAAGGAAGACGGTAACTGGAACATGCAGAGAAGTTGAGCATTTGGTTGAAGGATGACAAATGGGTCCAGAGGGCAGAGTAGTGACAAAAAATCCAAACTGAGTTGTCACTTTGGAAAACAATTTGACAGTTTATTATACAGTAAAATATACACATAGTATGCAACCCAGCAATCCTATTCCTAAGTATTTACCCAAGAGACATGAAAACATATGTCTATACAGCCAAAGATTTGTCTGTTCTCAATAGCTTTATTCATAACACCTAAAAGCTGGACACAGCCCAAATGTCCATCAACCGGCAAATGGAGAAAGAAACTGTAGTACATTTATTCAATTGAATAATACTTGGAAATGAAGATAGTAGTGGTGCATACAGCAACATGGCCAAATCCCAAAACCATTATGCTAAGTAAAAGAACCTAGACACAAAGGCTTCACGTTGTATAATTCTGTTTATATAAAGTAACCAAGAAGAAAAGCAAAACTATAGTGACAGAAAACAGATCAGCTGTGGCTAGGACCTGGGAATTGAACAAAGGAACAGGCTCCAAACGGATTTGCAATTCTGTCTGAGACAACGGAAATGCTCTTGACCATGAGAGTACTGGTGTAGTTTTATTGTGGTTAAATTTGTACGTAACATTGCTTGAGAAAGATTAATGAATTTGTTACAGTTTATCATGTGTCTGTGCCACTAAAATAGGGAATGTAAGATTCTCGAAGACAAGACTTCAAATTGGTATGCCTGATATACACTAGGTCAGACATTTTGGTTTATTGCTACATGTCTCACATATCTTATAGTAACTCTGAATGACATTCAGCACTGAGGTATAACTTAGACAAAATTTGATAATGTCCCTAGGCCTCGGTGTTCTTACATATAATGTAGAGATAGAAAATGGAATCTATGTCATACAGTTTTTTTTAAAATAAAAGTTTATTAGATTAATATACTAATAACATTACCTGGCTGATTGTGAATGCCCCCCAAAATCATATATTATTGCTATCTTATATGATTGCTCAATACTAGTGACTTGTGACTGTTACTTATATCAATCATCATTAGTTATAATTCATTTCTTATAATTAGAGGCTGCATTTACTTTCTTATTCTTGTTTGAGTTTTACTGCATAATAATGCTCAGCTAGTAATATTTCTGTAAAACATTGCTTGATTCTTTAGGTATTCAAGAGCCATCTGTCTTTGTACCTTGGGATATTTATACATTCTATCCTTCTCTCCTGGAAATGTTACCCACTTCCCCCTCCTGATGACCTTTGCATTAGCTCTTGAGGTCACCACATACTTTCATAACAAAAATGTTCTTGACTTCCCAGATAATATAGGGTTGCATTGCTTTATGTTTTTGTAGCCCTCACTATGTTTGCGTCACAGTACTCATTGTAACTTGTGGTGATGTATGGTATGTTTACTTGGATCCTGTCAACTCCTCTATGTTCGCAGCCGGAGTCCACAGTATCATAGCCCTTAATGGCCATTTGACATTGTTGGCAAGAAAAGGACATAGAAAGGTGTAGCAGGGAGGGTCAGCAGGGTTGGCAGGTTGGGAACAATTTCTTTCTTGGACTAGTATGCCTTAATTAGCATATTTCATTCTAATTTATTTCATGTTGAAGTCCTCAGCCTGGACTGAATCCCATACAGTTCAGGAGTAACTTCCAAATGGAAAGAGAATGCAAGCCAGCATGTCTGATAAAGGGAAACAAAATGAGAAGGGCATTTTCATGGATTCACCAACTTCCGAGTCACTTGGAGTAGGTGCTTGGCAAGGACTCATGAAGTGCTTTTTCAACTGGTTCTTCTCTTGCTCAGGAACTCTCTTTGCTCCTCCCTACTGTGATTTATGCTCAGGCTTTTTATACTGCTCCTCCAGGTCTTCTTGATGGGGCCCAATGCCCTCCTGCTACTTATGTTCTAGTATTCTTCTTCCCTCCATCCAAAGAATTCTGTTCTGTTTCTGTGATATGCAGGCTCACAGTTTTTTTTGTCATAGTCCCGGCTTCTGGTCATTTTTGAAGCATATATATGTATTTGTGTATGCATATATGTGTATATATACATATATACTTATACTTAGCACTTACCCTGTTATGATGTGAGGTAGGGTAGCCATGTTCTACAACGCAGTTCCTGGTTTTAGTTTTTTGTGACTGTAGACTCTGGGTGGCTGTGGTGATATTTCAGGCTGTCCAGTTCCTAGCACTAACTTGAGAAACCTGGCTTTGAATTCCTGGCTCCTGGAGTCAGCTCTGGCCTAGCCTCGGTTGCTGGAGGCATTTGGGGCAATGAACCAGTGGATTAGGAGCTTTCTCTCTCTTAAACGTTCTTTTCAACAGAAGGGCAGTACACAGTACATTCACATAATGCCACATACACAGTAGCAGTCCAAAAAAATTGTTTAGAACTGACATACAGTCCATCTTGATTACCCCATGTAGTCCATATGGAGTGATAAGAATTTTCTTTTAGCTCATTTATTTTCTTTACTTCATGTCATTTGTGAGCATATGCTAGACGATGTGTGTGGTCCTGAGAGGAAAAGGGAGTTAGCTGCAGCCACATTCCTGACAGCTTCCAGAACGTGTAGGACTTTCAGCTGGCTCAGTCAACAGGAGATTGTCACACATGGAATGACCCCACCTTCGCAGAGGCCTGATGCTGAGGCAATGCTTCTGTGGCTAAATGAAGTTTCAGGAATGACTTCTAAGGGAGGATGGAGGCACAGAAGGTCTCTTCTGCTCCTCTTGCACTTCCTCAAGGTTACTCCCTTTGTTCCTCTGGAAAGTTCCAGATGGCTCCTCTCCAGGATGCAGAGACATGCATTAGGAGGGTACTAGCCCACACTGAGCACTGTGCAGGGTTTTCCTCAACCATTGCAATAGCTCTCTGAGGAAGACAGCATCTCCATGGTCATTGTCCCGGAGAGGAAATAAAGCTAGAGACAATAAGCTGACTTTACTGAAAAAACGCAGCAGCAGGCCTATCTGGTCTGGCTCTGAATCCCGGTCTCTTTACTATTGTTATATATATATTTTTAAGATTTATTTGTTTTTATTGGAAAGCCAGATATACAGAGAGGAGGATAGACAAAGAAGAAGATCCTCTGTCTAATGATTCACTCCCCAAGCAGCCACAATGTGTGTAGCCGAGCCAATCCGAAGCCAGGAGCCAGGAGTCTCCTCTGGGTCTCCCACGTAAGTGCAGGGTCCCAGGCTTGGGGCCATCCTCTATGGCTTTTCCCAGGCCACAAGCAGGGAGTGGATGGAAAGTGGGGCTGCCAGGACATGAATTGCTGTCCATATGGGGGTCCTGGCATGTGCAAGGCAAGGACTTTAGCCACTAGGCTATCGCACTGGGCCCTATTATGCTTTAAATATGCCAATCAATGTCCAAGTGTGGGAGACCTAATGCATATGCATGAGTTTTGGGAGGGGAGTACCCACACTAACAGATTAGCACCACTATCGCAAGGGGCTTTAGGAGTAGGTTTGTTCTCTCTTCAGCTTGTGTGATACACAAACCGTTTTCTTTCCCACCTGAGGACTTGGCATAGTAACATATGAAAACAACACTAGATACGAAAACTGCTGCCATTTTAATGCTGGGCTGTGAGGATGAAATATCTGTTTTGTCTAAGTTAGGCAGTTTGGGGTATTATATGGCAGCAACACAAAATGAGGTAAGGCCCCCGTCTCAAAGCGAACTGAAATGAACAGATGCCAAATCCTGATTTTGAAGGCACAAGTGCTTGATAGCATGAGCTCTAGTTATTATTCTTCAATTTTTTAGGCAGTAAGGCAGTGACGGTGACTAGAAGGCATGGCACCAGCTCCTAACCCGTCCGCCTGCTTTCCATACTGACAGAAAACCTCACCCTAATCCCGTTCACATAGACCATGAACTGCTCAGAAACGCCAACCTAACTGTGCAGGGTGGCAAAGCCAGGGAGGATTGGAGCTGGGTGCAGAGGGACCTTTGCTCTCTGCTTTAGAACATGTGGCTCATTTTTGGCACAGGCTCTGAAGTTGGCAGTTGCCATTCTAATTACTCCTCATCATCTTTTTGCCATTTGTACGATTAAACTGCGAATGAAATATGGTGAATCTAGAGAGATTAACGCACTGAACATCGAGCCTTTCCTTTCTTAGCTTGTTGAGGATATTATCAAAAAGGATAGCGGTTCACACTGACTTTCATGAAGCTAAAAAGAGAATATGTATATAATATGCAAGAACTATTTAAACTCAGTTGGTATACAGCAAATGATTAATAACCTAAAACTTGAAAATGTCAGTTTTATCAACTGAGTACCAACCATCAGATTTTAATTTGCTTTGGATAAGGATCAACAGTCATGCATAAGGCAGAAGAAAGACGCCTCTGACAATCCAAATCCCGTCTAAATATCACATTCCATTTCAGCAAATCATTCAGAAGCACAGG
This sequence comes from Ochotona curzoniae, assembly GCF_017591425.1. Taxonomy (NCBI): domain Eukaryota; kingdom Metazoa; phylum Chordata; class Mammalia; order Lagomorpha; family Ochotonidae; genus Ochotona; species Ochotona curzoniae. The sequence goes on along the minus strand of NW_024467118.1, from coordinate 6,796,749 downwards.
CAGACTAATTAATAACTCATTACATAAGTAGCATTTGTTTATTTTCATTACTGGGAGCGTCAATGAGATCTCCACCATTGCAGAAGATACAAGCCTGTTTCTCAGGTAATGGTTTCTGGTTGGCATGCTTAGAAATTCTAACACCTGCTGATGTCTCAGGCAGTGCTCAGGTGGGTCCAGTGAGGGAAGAGAACAGGACCTGGAGTGACACTCACCCAGGGGAGGGGCAGCTGTGAACCAAGCAAGCTCTAGTGGGGAAATGCAAACCTGAAATCTGCCTCTGTTCTCCTTTGTACAAACCTTCCACTGTCTTGCTTTTGCTTTCAGAGAAGTGTTCAGGTGTGTTTTTATGCCAATGAAGTAATTCATGGCTTTCCCTAACGCATCTATAACTGCTGAGCTCTATGAGACTTCCTGGGTGCTCGGGGTGGGTCATGCTCTCACTTGCTCTTTGGCTTTTCACCCCTGCTGTCTGCCTAAATTCTCTTCTTGCTTACTGCCTAGAAACTCTTCTCATAGCTTCCACCTGGCTCTTCTATACTTCTGCCCCTGCTTCTGCCACACTCACTGTCACTTGTGCAGCCATTTGCTGTGTGTACCTGGCAGAACATCTCTTCCCTGGAAAGACGTCTCCCACTGAGGATGAACAAGTTTCCACACAGCCCTTCTTCCATGTGAGGAGATCTCAGAAAGATGAGAACATCTACAGAAGAAGTGACTTGAACCAGAGAATAACATAAACCAAAAGGTGCAAATGAAATCAGCATATGTGACAGTTATCTGTATTTCCATGTTTACTTCGGCCTACTTCATAATAGCTAATGTAATCAACCCAGATGTCCATCAGTGGATGACTGGATAAAGAAAGTGTGGTACATATACACCATGGAATAGTACTCAGACATAGAAAGTGAAACCTTACCCTTTGCAACTAAATGAGCATTTGGAAGGAGGGACATCTTAGCATAAATGTGGAGACCAAGAACCCACCTTGGTATGAGGACTTACACTTTGATGAATGGACTTTGGAGCCGGCTGTAGGCCCAGGAGATCTGGGGGTGAAGGAGAGGGGTTGAGATCTAGAAGAGCACGGCATGACTTACTGCTCTACTGAGTGGAGTTACACTGCTTCTCCTCGGGCACATGTGCACAGCTTTGCTGGTGGCACTCTAAGGGATGATCTGTTGGTGCCACATGGGGAGACGGGCCATTGCTCATCTACCCACTGCCCAGACCCACCTTGCAGTGAACTATCCGGTCCTATGCAGTCATGGTCTCAGAATTTGAGGGAAACCAGTGCGGAGTGAGAGCTGGTGACAAATGTCAAGATGTGGAAGTTGTCCAGGGAACCGTCTTAGCGAAGATGTGAGACAAATCACTTCTTTCCCAGATATTGGAAAGGTGACAATTTAGAGCCTGTGTTGAGAAAGGGGATAGTGTAACACAGAGCATTGTGCACTTAACCATTAGAGTGTCGCCCATTTTCTATTTGTCAAGTCCTTCATTAACATGTTGTCACTGTGAAAGCTGAAGTGCATTCACTTATTCCTTAGTACTTTGGCAGAGCATCCAGGTCTTCATGCTTCTTGAGTGAATGGCTGGTGAAAAGGTATTGCTTGAGATCCACATTATTTTTTTGACTGTTTAACTCCACTAGAGTCAGAAATGTTGTCTTTTCTCACTTTCACTTGATAATGACGTTGCTACTCCATATTTGTTGCTCTGCAATTGCTGAACCTTCTCTAACAGAGGCTTCTTTTTGTCCCTGGCTGAGAATGATGCAATTTGTAGTGGCCAGAGGGAAGGCAGAGAGATTGGTGCAAAATGTGAATATGCCTATTAACATTCTCCCCAGGAATGCAGAGAGCCCTAGGAATCAACTCGGAGGTTCAGCCGAGCCGCTGATCAGCACATTCTTCGAGCTCATGGAAAAAGGGCAAACACAGAATATTTACAGCCATGGAGAAATGGCCTCATAAAAATGCATAAGGGTGTGTGCACAGAGTGATGACTTGGATGAGAAAAGCAGTGTTTACATACTGTTACATTGGAAATATTCACACCTCATCAAATTGTCAGTCTTGTTTGCTGGCAACAATGGGAGTTTCCCCCTGTAAGGCGGTAATAGCTCTCGGCAGAGCATTGCACATTATGTCTCATTAATCCTCCCCAGATCCCAGCAAGGTGGGTGGTGAGGGTTAAGATTCCTGTTGTCTCTGAGGAGAATACAGTGGTCCCAGTTTCCTCCCTCTATACTTTCACTGTGCATCAAATGATTGGATAGAGGATATCTGCCACCTCATTTTGGAGGCTGGGCTCACTGTGGTGCTTCGACTCAGTCCTTTCTAGAGTCATCTGCTCAGCCAGCTCAGTGCTGAGGAGGAAGTGCACACTTGGAGAAAGGGCATAAGTTTGCAAGGGCTTCAGCTGCACAGTGGAAAAACCAAACCCAGGTCATTCATTCTGCTCCTAGTGAAAGGCTGAATATAGCAACAGTACAAACTTGGGGAAGTGCCTTAGATCAGAGGTTGAGTATTTTATGTTTGATAGTTTTATAATCACAATGATGTTATTATAAGGTTGATTTTATTATTATTATTAATCATTATAGTTTTCCACATGACAATTATGAAGATCAAGTGTGACATTCTCAGGATCCAAATCCAAGTTGATCTGGTTGGTGCCAAAACTGAAGTGGACGAACTGTCACAAAGCACCCTCTGTGCTGTCCCCAGTGGAGAGACTGACACAGCACCCACCCCAGTTGTATTCCCTTCCCATGGGGGTCTTCCAGAGAAGAGAGGGTTTTGGAGACAGACCTGGGCTCAAATGCAAGTTTCCTCCATGCTAGGTTTGTGCCCTTGGGAGAGTCAGGAAGCATCCGTTAAGGAAAAAGCAAGGTTAAGGCAAGCGAGGCACCTGGTAGCGTGGCTGTGAAAATGAAAAGAAAGCCCAAAGTAGGGGTCTCCCTCAGCAAAGGATTCCAGCATACTTACAGTGCCTCTCTGTTCCTTCTTCCCACAACAGTGTTGAGTGTGTTTTTCCCCCCCAGTCTTAGGAGCTGTCTCTGCCCCAGTGCCACCCCCTGCCAGCCTTGGCTGCCTCACCTTGAACTGACCTATTTATGTATTCAAGATGTTTATCCTCCTTCCTGTTCATTTTCAGTAATACTGTATTTGACTTGCAGGCAGCACTCTCTAGTCTTTTCCTGGAAGGTCTCTGCATCAATATGTATCAAGTATTTAGAGATTGAATAGGGTACTGAAAAACCAGTGTTTGGTGAGCTCGTTGGAGTTAGTGGGGCCAATTCCGTACCCCCGGTGTTTGGTGAGCTCGTTGGAGTTAGTGGGGCCAATTTTGTACCCCCGGTGTTTGGTGAGCTCGTTGGAGTTAGTGGGGCCAATTTTGTACCCCCAGTGTTTGGTGAGCTTGGGGAGTTAGTGGGGGCAATTCCATATGCACAAAGTCTTCGGGATGTATGGGAGCCTCTGATGTGCTTTAGTTTGCTCCTCTCTGTCATGGGCATAAAATTGAAAAGATCTGAGAATAAAGAAGGTTTCCCCAATGCCTGGCACTAAAAATGGTTTGGTATGTGCCAGTTATTAATATCATTAGACAAATACTTAGTAAAGCCACGAGTGAGTCATATTTAGTGCAAAGTTGAGTGTAATGAATTCATAAGTGTCTAAGTCTGATACTAAATATTAAATAATGTATGAATTGTAATATTTAAAATTAATGTTATAAAATATGCACACATTGTCTAAAGTGATGCTGAGCCACTTTTGCAGCTCGCTGTATGCACAACCTCATTGTCTTTTCTGCTTCCAGGGGCTACTGCAGCTCTAAATTTTATATTACAACTTCCCCCGTTTTTCTTCGTAGTTATACTATTTCCGTTTCTTAATAGTTTTTAAAACTCTGAATGCTTTAGATACATATTGATAAAACCACATTGTTACCAATCACCAATGTTTGGCTTATTTGCTTAACATTGCATTCTGAGATACAACCATGATTTTCACATAATTATAATTTAGCCTAGTACTGTATTACTAACGAATGAAGAAGGCAAGTTCACTACTCCATTTAATTCCTCATAGGTGTCTTAGTCAATTTACCTTAAATTTTCCTTCTGTTATTGTGAATGCTTTTATCAACATTTTTATATGAACTCATGGTGCACATGGACAAGATTCCTTGCTGGGTAACTCACGACAGGATTTAAGCATTTCAGTTTTCCTCAGTAATGCCTCTGCCTTGCTGTATGAAGCAGCGTTGCCCATTCACAGTCCTACCTACAGCACACATCCTGCCAACACTCAATATTCTCAATCTTTAACATTCGCCAATCTGTTGGATGAAAATGAGACTTCCTTGTGAATTTAATTTTCACTTTTTGGATTATTAGTGAGATGAAGAGTATTTTGAAATGTTTGGTGGTCATTAGGGTTTCTACTCCTGTGAGCTGCTTCTTTAAAATTGTCCAACTTTTTCCTATTGAGTTATCTTTGATTGTTTAACATCAGTTTTACATACAATCTGGATGCTGGTGTCATTGCTGTGTATTTGTCACATGTTCTCTCATTTGCTGGCGTGTCATTTAATTTCCGTATGATGTCTTTGGATAAACACATGTTCTCAATATTGTCTAGTCCACCATTCATTTCTTAATGATTTGTACTTTCATTATTATCGTTATTATTATTATTGTCATCATTTTATGATACAGTTCCATAGGCCCAGAGATTTCCCTTAATCCCTTCCCCAAATCCTATCCCTGTCATTGAGTTCCCCTGTACTATTACAATAACATAGTTCTTCATAAATAGTCATAAGCTCATAATTGCGGGCATGGACAATGGCAGAGTCCAGCATCATATTGCCAAGATATATTTAACAGTTTCATTGGGAATCCATGTTTAATCTGGAAGTAGGGATGCATACTGCATTGTATCCTCACATCTGGATATGATAGTCTCCATTACCCAGTTACTATACATCCCTCTTAAATGAAAAGGCACAATACAAAATCAACAACAGGAAGGAAAATAAAAATTTTCAATGCCACAAATTTAAATAACATGCTACCAAATGGCTAATGCATCACTAAAGAAATGAAAAATAAAATCAAGGACCTTCTTGAAGAAAATGATACTATTTAATGATCTATAACTGAGTGAAAAATTTAATGAGGAAAAAAACCTGCTTGGAGGAAATGAAAATAAAAACAACAACGTCAAAATTCATGAAATATAGTTTCTGCTGATCTTTAACTTTGCAGGTGAGATGTGTCTCCTGTAGGTAACTAATAAAAGTTTTTTTTTTTAAATTCAATCTACTAATCTTTGAAGTTTGTTTGATAGGTTTAAGCCACTTACATTCAGGGTTGATATGAATAGGTAGTAATTTGGTTCTGTCATTTAGCAATGGGTTGTTCACTGTTTTGGTCTTCTGTTGTTATTTTAGTGAGACGTTCTTCACACGTTCCTTTGGTTTTGGTCGGTGATATTCTTTTTCTCTGTCAAGAGAACATCTTTTAGTAGCATTTGTAAGGAAGGTCTGGAAGAGGTGTCTACTGTGAGAGTTTCTTTATTATGGAAGCATTTTATTCATTTTCAAAGACAAAGGAAGGCTTTGCTGGGTACGTTATTCTGGGCCGACAATTTTTTGCTTTTAGAATCTGGAATATGTCACACCATTCTCTTCTGGCTGGTAGCGTTTCCTGTGAGAGGTCAGCTGTGAATTTAATTGTCATTTCTCTATATGCCAATTGATTTTGTTCACATGCACATTTAAAAATCTGTTCTGAGAGCGTGATTATCATGTGTGGTGGTGAAGATTGCTTTTGGTCAACCCTGTTGGGGGTTCTGTGCTCCTCCTGTATTCTGTTTCCAAATTCTTCTCCAGATTAGGGAATTTTTTCTTTAATTATTTCATTAAATATATTTTTAAATCAAGCTTCTCTTTCTGCACCTTCTGGGACTCTCATAACTCATATTTGGCCTCTTAATAGTGTCTTTCAATTCTTGAATATTTTATTTAGCTTGACTCAGCTCTGCTTCCAGTTTTTTCATTGATTCCTCATTGTGACAAGAAATATCTTCCAATTCTGAGATTTCTTCTGTCTCCTTCATTCTATTATTGAGACTTCCCCCTGAATTTTGCTCTATTGTGTCCTTCAGTGTTAATATTTCCTGTGTGATGTATTACTTATACTCATTGAACTTCTGTATGTGATTCTCATTGATGATAAGAAGCTTTGTAATAAGTTTTCTGAATTCTATATCCTCCATTTTCTTGATGTCTTCCTCAGTTAACTCTGAGTTGGCAAGGGCTTTTGCTTCTTTGCAGGGGAGTCTTCAGTAATATTCATCGTGCCTTTTTTCTTATCTTTTGCTCCTGGTCATTGTACTTCTGGTTAGCAGACTCTTCTTCTTAGGGCAGGTTTCTAGGCTGTGTAACCCAGAGGTCTGCCAACTCAATTTTGCTTATTGCGGTTGGTACAGTTTTTTGTTTGTAGTCACTTGTACAACTCTGTCCAGCAAGTTTCAGGTCTGGGCTCTTGTGTTAGACTCCCACCAGGGTGTCTGTAGCCCTAGCTCCTGGCTCATCATCTACCACCTCCTGTGATGATACCATGCTGAGGCTGCACTGTGGTCTGTACAACCTTTCTCCTATTTCCAATTTGAGCAATTGCCAGAATTATGTTGACTCTGCGTGTCCTAAATAATGGGGTTATTGTTAGTGCTGATCTTGCTGGAACCTGCTGGCCATTAGGTATGAGGGCTGCATGAACCTATTTTGACCTGTAAAGTGTCAAAATTGGTGTTATTTTCTCTGTGGGACCAGTAAGATACACTGAACTGGAAGTGAGTTAGCTCCCAGCATAAGCGCATGTGCATCTCATTGTTATCTCTGTCGTCTTGCAGCCTTTGACACACGGTGCAAAATGGCACCTAATGTGCTACTCATGAGGTTTTAATCTGCTGACCATTAGGTCCGGAGGCTACCCAGACCTATTTTGTGTGGAACCTGCATGATGCCACATGGTTGCAATGCACTGTGCCAAAAATGAGTTTGCTCCCAGCTTAGTGCATGCACATATGCTCGTGTGCCAAAGCCTTTGCCTCCCTACCAAAAATGGCAGCCAATTCAGCTCTATTGGAGGTCTGGGCTGTGCAATCCACCCTTTTCCTGCACTGCCAGTTTGGGATCTGTTGCTCTGTCTTTGCTCCTCATCAAATCAAACAAGCCAGCAGGGCGAGCTGTACTTTGTCTGAGTTCACCTCCTGAGCTCCCGGTGAACTCCCCCTCACACTTGGCTGCTGGTGGAGTTCCTGTCACTGATGGAGCTCACAGCCTGCTGACTGCTGCTGAGGTATCTGTTCCCTGCAGCACCACATCATTTTCTCTGCTGCTTTCCTGTGTCCGTCAGTCTCCAGATGCCCCTCTGCTGTCAACCTCTCCTCTCCTATTTCCTAAACTGTGCCCTCTCTGCTTCACCCTGACTACTCCGTCTGTTTAAATGTGTTCTTACCTTGTTCTGCCATCTTGATTCTCCCTGTACTTTCCTTTTTATTGTTATTATTTATTTGATGGTAATTACAGGGTTGATCGGGGTGGGAAGGATCAAGGATCAGGGAATAGTGGGTTAAATCATTGCCTCCTAATTCTCCATTTCTTCTTGTCTCTGAGCGAAGAGAAGGAGGCAACAGGAAGTCACTACTGACCTCCCGAATGTCCCAGCATCCAGTTGTGGAGAACCACTTCCCTGTACTTTCCATTTCTTACTTAGAAACCAAAGCCTTCCCTATCCAGCTACCACAAAGATGTTCTGTCATTCTCCTACATTGTGTTTTAAAATCTCTGTAATTCCCCCCTTACATTTTGCTGTTTAACTCATCTGGGGTTGATTTTGTGTATTGTGTGAGATAGAGGCCATGTTTTGTTTTGGTCTGTGTAAGTGACCAATTGCTCTGTGATCATTTATTGCGTACTTCATGTCTTGCCACCAATCTGCAGTGCTGGCAGTTATAAATCATGTTTCCATAGATGTGTGGGTCTGTTTCTGGCTTCATTTTTCTTCTCCTGGACTGACTTGTTTCTGTGTACACAAATAAAGGTTGGTTTAATTATAGTCACCTTACAACAAAGCTTGGTATTTGAAAGAAATCTCAGCACTTTGCTTCCTCAGAAGTGTTTTTGCTACCTTGGATCTTTTCTATTCTATATAAAATATTTGAATCTGTTTCTCACGGGCTTTAAAAATACCTACCAAAACTTTTTTAGAATTACATTGTCTCTGTAGGTTTATAGATTAATTTGTGAGAAAATAATCATAAATATCAGGTTTTCGTATCCATGATTTTAGTATATCATTTTTGATATTTTGAACAAGTTAGTATTTCTTTTTCCCCTATCTGTTAGCTTTATGTCTAGGAACTTGACAATTTTTTTTTGTGCCATAACATATTGTTTCTATTTTTGAATAAATTTTTTGTTATTTTTTGTATTGCTAGTGTCATAGGATTTATTTTTTCTTGTTTGAAAGGCAGATTTCTACAGAGAGAGGAGAGACAGTGAGAAAGGTCTTCTATCTGCTGACTCACTGTCCAAATGGCTACGGTAACCAGGGCTAAGCTGATCTGAAGCCAGGAGCCAGGAGCTTCTCCAGTATCCCCTGTAAGTGAAGGGATCCAATGATTTGAGCCATCCTTCACAGTTTCCAAGGCTGTTAGCAAAGAACTGGATTGGAAATGGAGCAGTTGGGACTAGAACTGACACCCATAAGGGATGCTGACTCAGCCACAGATGGAGGATTGGGCTGGCTGTGTCACTAGTCTGACCCTAAGAACATTTGAGTCTATATTGACTCTGATGATTTATCCATATATTTGTGTTTTTTTTAATCTGTAGAAAATCGTATCATCCATGAATGATGAAAATTGTATTCTTTCAATTTTTGAAGCCGGTTAGGCAAATTCTTTTCTGTGAGTGACTATGCCATTAAGACTTCCAATACCGTTGAGTGGAATGAGGATGGTTAAATTGCTTTTTATTATTCATGATCTGACTAAACAGTTGAGGCCTCATTGGAGGCTCAATTCCTCCTAGTGAGATTTGTTTCGTCAATCTGGGAATCCTTTAATACAAAAATTTTAACTAGGAGTTTGAAGCCACCTCGTTACTGAGATTTGCAATGACAAAGCAGGCTAGATGCCAACATGTGGCTAAGAATTTTTTCACTTTCCACAGTGTAGAGATGTGACACGGTTGTACCCTTTTAATTGCTTTCATAGTAGATTTGCTTTATGTTTAAGCTTAAATTAAGGTTGTAGTGCATGGGGATGCAGCTTTGTACATGGAGGGAATCTACTAGATGTTCTGCTCTGAGCAACCTTGAGACTGTCTCCTTGTTTACTGTGGCTCCAGGCCATGGGGATTCAGTGAATGATTGCTGGCTGAGTGCTGAGCTCGGTGCTCCTTTCGACTTTCTGGAATCTGCTTTCATACTACTAATGTGTTCAGGCTTTTTTTCCCCTGTATTTTTAATCCAATAGTTCTCAATGTTAAGATATCTTGTTTAACATATTTTTCCCCGAAGTGTCTTTTTAAACCACCCTCTGTGTATGTGCTGGACATGTGGTGATACATGACAAGACACCATTATTTTGTACACTGTGGGGTTGGGTATAGAGATGTGATCATGTCATCTAAATGTAAAGTCAAGGCAGGGAGTTTGAAGCTGCAGTCCGGATGTCACTCATGATGTCTACATGCCAGATTGGAGTGTCTAGGCTTGGGTCCTCTCTGCTCCTAGTTCCAGCTTTCTGCTGATTCACATCCTGGGAGGAAGCAGGTCATCATTCAAGGAACTGAATCTTTGTCATCCATGTGAGAGATCCAGACTGAGTTTCTGGCTCCCAACTGGGACATGATTTGGTCTCAGCTTTTTATGTCTGTACTAAACTGGGCATTTTTGATAACAAGACTACCTCTTCTTGGCTTTTCCAAATGTTTTCTTACATTTCTTAGACTCATACCATATAAGGAAAATGAAACTGGTCTCTTTTCCTAAATCTCTTCTGATCTATAGTTCCTAAGATATTATTAATACTTCTGAATCTTGTTTTACTTTTAGAGTACATTAAAAAAAATGATGCTTTTTTGAGGTAGTTGATAAAGCAACAAAACAGGAATTTAAAATCAAAGATATGCAGCGGGGTTTCTCGTGGTCTTTTCTCTGTGTGAGCTTGGGCAAGTCTCTGTTAGGACTCTGATGTCTGCTTCTTCTCTCCCTACAAACACCACAGCCTAACTGGAACTTGTTCATTCACTCTTGCAGTTCAGACTGAATCATTTGTCACTGTGCAATCTGTCATTATCACCTTCTGTCAAAGGAGCTGTTCAGAATAGCTCATGCTGAGATGGCAGATCCAAAAGCGTCGTGATCAATGAGTAATATTCACTACTTGGTAGAAAAGCATTCTGGAAAGCCCAGAATTCATATTTAAAATACTATTTTGTATTTAAAAAATCTATTATTTTGAAGAAGTGATATCTGGGAAGTGTTAGTTTGCACCAATTAGCCTGGCTTTGATTAATATATCTTAGGTGTTCTAAGTTTCCTTGTTCTGCAAATAAGACTATTAATGTTTTCGAAATTGTGAGATATTTGAAGGATAAATTGAAACAAAATAACTTAAAGTATTAATGGAGTTATCTGGATGTAATTAGTTTTTCCTTAATAGAGTTATTGTTACTGTGTTTAGCACTCATTGCCTCGCCTTAGACACACTGGCTAGTATGTCCTTGCCTTTACTGAGAATGGGGAATGTGGGGGGATGAGAGCTGCTCCTGTTCTGACCTCTTCCCTGTGCCACACAGCAACCAGTGGGAAGCAAGATGCTCTCTGACTCGTTTCCTTGGCTCCTTTGGTACAAGGCGGAGTGGAGGCCTCAGCACAGGCAGAAATGAGCCTCTGTCACCGTCTGGTCTGACACTGTCTCTCTCAAATCTCCTTTCTGTTTCTTCTGAAACTGTATCTCATTACTTCACCTGTGCCTATTCTAGCTATATTCAGAAATAAACCATCCAGTGAGGATTCCCGCACTGACAATAGGAGGTGTGAACTCTGTCCTCACTCACGCTGCTTACACCTGAGCTTAAGTTATCTTTTCTGAGCTCACTCCTCCCAGTCTATTGCAGTGTTGCAGTAAGAGTTGAGTACACCATAGTTTAATGGGGCTTTACTGAATCTTTTATGTGTCTTGGTTTATTCGAATAATTTTCAAACTGATAAAAAATGTTTTGGAAATTCTGCCTTAACTTGTACAACCGTAGCTGTTACGAGGTGCAAGTGAGATCACACCAGACATGTCTAAGGTTTTATTAAGGAGTCTTTATTAACCAAGCTTGGTGATAACAGAACATACTAAAATAGCAGATCACAAGTCCAATCAAAGCAGTATACAGGGACCATGTTCAGGGGATTACCTGTCCTGGATCAGCCAAGAGTCAAGGTGCCAGAGTAACAGAAAAACCTGACCAGAAAGAGAGAGTGAGCCCCTGCTTCACGGGCCTTTTAAAGGGGCTTGTAGGGAAGTGGTTACACAACAATGCAATACTACCCCCTCTCAGTTGATAGGTGAGTCACAGGTGGGCAGGAAAGAACACCCAAGTGTTGTGAGTTGAGGAGTTAATTGGCGCTCATTGGGATGGGCAGGAACAGGAACTGGGCTTGTTAAAAATAAAGCCTAATTGGACTCATCTGTGTCCAACATCCCGGCCGAATTAGGATGTGGGGGAAGTATACAAGGAGAGGTGAAGGAGCAATCACTGACTGCACTCCATGATATTCCCCACTTCTAACACCCGAGTCAAATCATTGACTAAGTCACGTGTAACAGTAGCCACATATATTTAATTCCAGGGCTGAGAAGCAGCTTATTTTTCATTACATAAAAAAGAATGGTCTAACATTTATTTATCACACATTAGGATACTCACATGTGTTATTTGATGCTAAAGTAAGTTATAAAGCAATAAAATGAAGATGGGGAGGTTAATTTAATTGAAAAATAGAGTATCAGGCTTTTGAAATAGATTTTTCTTTCATGTGTCCCTGGCTCTGTTTACCTAACAAACTGCACTTCTGTTTATACTAACTACATTATTAATTTTACTAACAGAAGAGAAAGATGATTTATGAAAGTGCTGAAAAACAATAGTAAAAAGCAATTTTGAGTAGCATTAAATTATCTTGTTTAATGAGAATGTGGCTGTGTTATCCAGAAAAATACAATAATGTTCAAAGTGTGTTATCTCCATTGGTCTTTTAGTAATATTCAAATTAGCCTAAGGCTTTTCAGATACCGTCTTTATGAACTTACGGGATCATAGCTTCTCAGGAGGGTAAGCCCTGATCAAGTCCAATCAAATCACATCACGCCTTCAGCAACTGTCACCAATCTATGTTTAACTCTTATGTATTGAATTTTGTTCTGGATCAGGGAGACCCAGCAGTGCCTATGTAGATGTGTGTATTCTATTGGGCAGGACAATTAACAAAATAAATAAATTATTTAGTGTATTAGAAATGAAACGTGCTGTGGGGAAATAAAGTGTGGCAGGAAGAGAGGGGGTGCTGGAGTGTGTAGGAGTGTATCTGCAATTTTAAACAGTGCAGATACGCAGGCAAGAAAGGTGGAGGAACATCCTAACACCTGTGCAATTATTAAGAAGCAGACAGAAACCTGTCCCCAGTGTTCTTTCCATATGACTGGCTTCATCCCTCTGAATTTTTTTATGGAAGCCAATCCCAGGACAAATCACCAGAATGAAATTGTTTGTGGGCACATTCGTCAAGATTCTTTTGGCTTCAGGAGACAAGCACGTGCCTTGAATTTGCTTGGGCACCAACATGAGTTTCCTGTGGCAAGAACCCCAGGTGTTTCATGAAACCAAGAAGGAACAGCAGGGTTGGGGGTGGGATCTTATATTGGGGAGAATGAATGCTGCTGAGCTGTTTTTTCATTGTTCTTTACTGATCTCAGATCAACTTGGAGCTGAGTTTCATTGACACTGGCAAGTGCAGGAAGGAATCCTGATTTTTTTCCTGGCATTCAAAGCTGCTAAGCTCCTGCCTCGGGATCTGGTTATGCTGTCTGGTTTGGGTAGATACGGGAACTCTGGCACTAAGAATCACAGGCACGGGCAGCTAGATGCTGTGAGAAGCGCCTTGGCTTGTGCTTGCAGGCCTGTCCTGGAACCTGTTCCCTGCTGTTTCTAGGATGGTAGTCTGGCAAGCCAAGAGCCCTTACTGGCTAGCTCGTTATCTAGTTTAGGAAATTGTATGAATTTGACCCCTGAAAGACACTCATGTGCTGGTGTCAGGTGACTCTCAGGTCAGACTGAAGAGGAGTTCAGGGCTCTGGGGCTATCAATGCTCCATGGATATCATGAGTCCTGAACCTCATGTGGTTCCTGTATCAGCTCTTCCAGTCTGATTGGACAACTGTGCTGCTTCTACATTAATCATCTGGGGAGTAGGGTTAAAAGTAATAAAACTGTGGCCTATGAAATGAGCCAGGAGCAAGATTTTGTTAACCACACCCAAACTGAGAGCCTGTATCCTGATGAGTTCAATGAAGAAATGCACCTCAAACAGCTTATTTGTATTAAAGAAGGAGACCATGGGGAATGAGTTCCAAAGCCTTGGCTCTCTGACTAGGAGGAAATCCATGTTATTTATTTAGGGGAAGACAAATACATAAAAGAAGAATTTCTTATCATTGCATGTGGGGCTTTGTACGTGGTCATGCAGGTGCAGCCCAGAAATGCATCTGGACATGTTTCACATGTTGCTGTGATGAAACCTAGGATCCTCCTGCTGCAAAGATTTTGGTATTAAAATGAACCAAAAGGTAACTTTCGATGCTTTTTGACCCATCTCAGCAGGTGTTCTCTTTGCTCAGTTTGTGGCTGGGTTCAGATTAGCCAATAATTGCATTTCTTGCTGGAACATCACTAAAAACATGGGGATGGGGTGGGGGGAAGCCATGGAGAATGTCAAATGCTTTGGCAGCTTTAAACTCCTGAGGGAGAAGTGATTCACAATAAAGACTTTTGGGCTACTCAGAGAATTAGCCAGTGACAGTTTTATTTGATTGTACTAGCCATGAGATTTTAAGTTTGTTATGTGACCTCTTTAACCCTGTTCTTCAAAATGAAGAGATGGAACCATTTTTTTTAATGATTGTAAGTTTTCTTTTACACTTGTGAGATAATGTTTGAAAGGGTTTCAGAATAGTGTCTAGCACACAGCAAACATTTAGTAAGGGCTGTTAATATTATTCTGCAGGAGTGATTGAGGGGTTAAATGTCTTGTCCAATTCCCATGGAGAACTGAGTTGCTTAGCTAGTGGTCTCTAGACTCCATGGTCTTTAGAGTATGCTTATTGCCTCCTCATGTAAAAGGGAAGAGATATCCAATAAAAGGTGATGGATGGACACAGTGATTAAGACTTTCAGTCAAGGAATACTGTGGGATTCTAATACATGCACATTTCTAAAATACGATTCAGGTTCCAAGTGTTTATACAGACAAAACAAGACTGTTGACAACTTTGTTGAATACAGCTTGTATTAGAGGAAAATATCACAGAAGCTAATTGGCACAATGAATTGCAAAATATTGACACTTCAGTAAATTTAGCTTGCGAAAAGAAATTTATGCCGCAGTCCAAAATGATGGAGGAAGTGGAAAGATCAGACCTTTCGAATGGATGTTCCTGCAACATACAACCTGTCATTTTAATTACCCTTAAATCTGTGGATTGTAAGATAGACTTTTCATGACAACTGTAATGTTTGTTCCATTAACCATTTAATGGAATCAACTTTATGCAGACTTTCCCAGATTAGAAGTTGCATGAGGCTCTTAAGGGATGGTTGTAGTAACAAAACTGGAATTAACTACACTTGGGTGATTCAATGTTCACTTAGGAGGTTTTTTTTAAAAGATAATTAAAATATTATTGCTTCTTAATTGAAACTTTCCTAGTCTGAAAGTCAGACTAGAAATGGACATTTGGTACTTATTGTGGGTAAGGTTTTGGGACAGTTCTTAGGAGGAAGCAAAGGTGATATTAGAGGAAAGGACAAGGAGAAAAGAACATAACGAGTTTTACTGAGTAGCAAGATGTGTGTACATGCGTAGTGAGTATGTGATCAAGCATCTGTGGACATCCCCTCCATCATCTCCTGTGACAAAGAAGTAACAATAAAGGAGAATTGTATTTGTCACTTCAAATATGTCAGTTTTTTTGGGGGGGGGGAACTGTCATTTTCAGGGGCAGATGTCAATGAATGGCTTGACTTCCCAAGCAAATAGTTAAGGAAAGCCATGAAGAAGACTAAAACTTCAGGTGGCAATCTTTGTGAATTGACTGCATTTCATAAGAGTGCATGACCTCCATGGATTTCTAAAGTCTGCAGAGTTATCAGAAACACACAAGATTATTCTGGCAATATAGACGAGTGGATTAAAGACGGGCACTGTGTTGGGGACAAGAGCTATATAACTAGTGTTTCTTTAATGTGTAAAGCCTCTGTTGCAAACGATCAGTCCACTGCCTGTTAATCATGAAATATTCAAGACTGACTGCTGTTTAAAAGAATATAGATTTGTTTTCAATAATGGTTCTAGAGGATTGGGAAAGTGCCAGGATCTGTTCAGCTTCTGAAGAGAGAATATTTCATGTTGTGTTGTAGAAGTGTCAGAGAAACGGGGTGGGAAATTGGACACGTGTGTGAAAGGAACACACAGAAGAGACCACGTGGTAGAAGGGGGAGAAAGAAGAGCGTGTTGAGGAAGCCACACTTGCTTTATAACAACCCACTCTCAGAGTACCTGACCCACTCTTTAGGGAACTACATGAATCCCACACAGGAGTTTCATCGTTTCTCAAAGCCATTACCCTGAGGACCAATCCTCAAAAGAAGTTTTGGCAGGGACCAATCATAACCAAGCCTTAGCATCCATTATGTACTAGAGTATAAGATTATAGAACTGTTGAGGAGAATTCAGTTTGCAAATTAACCTTAGAAATCTTTTTGTCTTGCTTTTATATGTGTGGTGATTTAAGTACATGTAGTGCTTAAAATAAGTTGGACTAGTGGCTATATAAAATGCTATGTATAGCTTAGGATATGGTTCTCCTGAGGCGTTGGGAAATGTCTTAGGTAAAGGAATTTTGGTCCCTTGCACATGACTATAATCATTGGAGATGTCCCATGGCCTGGGTTGTGTATTTTCAAATGAAATTCTGAGGTAGCAAAGATGAATTTTACTTAACAGTTGAAGAAACATAGACTTAATTACCATGTGCACCGCAAAGTCAGAGTGACATCCTCTGATCTCCTAGGCTGTGTTATTGCAAGGGTCCAGATCGACAAGTATTGTCACTTTCTCTTCTTCCTTTCATTTCATCTTCTCCCTCTCTCACACTTTTATGCACTCTCTCTTTTACCTTCCTAGTAAACACAAGTATGACAATAAACTATGTAAAAGAAAATAGTAGTTTCTCACTCAACTAAAAAAAATGAGTTAACTCAAACACTAAGGGTCTATTGACTAAACTAAATGTTGATTTCCCAGGGAAATTAGGATGGGTACAGATTAAGACTTCAACAATGGGCCCAGTGGCTTGAATCTGCCCTCCCTCCCATCCATGGTATTAAGTGTTTGCAGGCCAAATTGCAAGCCACCACTTGTCAGAGATGTTGGAACATTGTTCTTAATGAGGACACGGGTATTTGTGAATAGTCGAAGGGCTCAAGAATAAACTCTCAAACATCTCTTGCATACCACCTCTTAGCCCTTGCATTTTGAAACATGGAGTCAAGTAAAAATGATGCTACATTGTATGTATTCTTAAATACTCTGAGACAATAGCTTCCTTTCATTTCCCAGGAAGTGGCTGGTGAAGTGCGTTTTAAAGTCTTCTTAGTCTCTTGAAGTGAGTGGCAGCTTCCCTTGCTTGTCCATTTTGATGATGTATCCCTGTACTGATCTCTGTCCTTACCTTTTTGCCCAACTGTCTTGAAATGGCATTGCCAAGAACAGTGTCTGAAGGCAAACCTTTGTACTGGCACTTGTTTTCAGGAGTGTGCAAGTTGGGACAGAAGAGATTCTGCTTTCCACATTACAAAGAAGTAAATTCAGTTTTGAAAAAGTTTAGTAGCTTGCCAAATTTCTACTGTGAGTTATGACTCTAAATCCCATGTTCTTTCCATTGTGCAAGAGAACATTTTATTCTCTTCATGCAGTTCTTGCTTACCTTGTTTGGGTCCTACCAGCACTGGGTGAGGGAGTACTTTATTCCACGGAGAGAACACTAGGCTAATGGTTTGCATGGAGAAAAGATAGCTGTTTGTGTATGGGGGTGTTAGTGGTCCAATGACTCCTGCAGCAATTTGAGGTGGGAATCAGCCAATCATCAGTCAATACTATAGCACAAAGGCAAAGAAATAGGAGGTGCAGCCCAGCCTCAGAAAGTTCCCATCATAGAGTTTCAAAGCATATGAGAGTTGTGGTCAGAGCTAACTACCTTCCTTGAACAATTGGCACATGTTCAGGATGCAAAGAGCAAGAGTCATTTGACCTTAAGGAACACTAAAAGCTGGGTAGGTGCTCAACAAGAACAACTAACATTAACTGGCTGTGTAATACACATAACTTGTTTGAAATAGTGAGACAATGTGCAAATATTTTCCGTATCTTGAAAATTGCATTGCATATGTCTGTCTGTCAATGAAAACATAGATTCACCGACTCAAGAGGAGGCAAGATAAAATTATTCCTGAGTTTTGGCTGTCAAATTTTATTTTACTGTTGTTATTGAAGCCATAGCAAGACAGTGCTTTTAAAGCTGGCATTTGAACATCTTTGCAAAATATATTAAAATATTAGCATAGAACTCATTGTAAGTGAATTGAACTATTACACATAGATTTGGCAAAAAAAAAAAAAAGGACATAACAGAGAAGACATCCATGGGAGGATAAATGGAGCAACCTCTGTTTCTGCTCATGTGGGAAGGGTCTTGGAAAGGGGGATCAAAGGGAGAGAAGGCTTTAAGGCACAATTCCCCCTGGTCTTAAAATGATATGGAGGCTGACTTTTAGGAGGCCAGGCAGAAGAAGTTGTGGGCAATTTGGTAATCCATAACTGAAGCAATATATTTCTTTTCCCACCATCATAGAGTTGCCTCAAGCCAACAATGATGTGACTAAGATAATTTAAAATTTAGGGTATTGTTTTAAGTGTACAAAGGTAGGGCTGGGGACAGATCTCTTCTGGATTTTCCAAGCCCTTCCAACATTCCCGTTCGCAGCATGGGGAAGGGGTGTATCGTGATAATCAATCTGCCAGTCAAGGGGTGAGAGTAGCTTGAGGAGACTGAATCTTAAAGTTGACACTGCCAAGTAACAGGCAAAAAGCAAGGGTGGACGGAACCATTCTGGAATCTTCCATGGTGGCTGGAGAATATGGTGAATTCTCAAGGGGCCCATATTGGCCAGTGGGGGCAGAGGTGACTGCTGATCAGTAAGGAGAGAAAGATGAGCTGTCTTTACCATTGCTTGGACTCGTGCAGGCAGAAAGCACACGTTGTATGCCTCGGTAGCTGCAGCGATGCCAGCAGAGGATGGAATGAGGTGGAAACATGGTGCCAAGACAGCTGCTGGGAAGCCTGCTGAGATGAGCTGGGCATCGTCTAGAGGTTATCCCCACTCATGAGTTCCCTGAGAGAATCCCGGCACACAACGGCCACCTAGGGTGTGATGTCCTCTTCACAAGGAATGAGGCTTTACCTAAAAGATCCACGTAGTGACACAAAGGGATCAATTACAGGCAACAAAAGCACTTACATGTTGCTGAGCACCTGACCTGTGGTGGGCAAATATCAGACCAGTGCAGATCAGATACTTCTTGAATAAATGAAGGCTCTGGAATTATGGAAGGGAATGTAGAACACTTAATACATTACTATACAAGAGGCTCCATCTTTTGTATGCACTGATGCTGCAGTCTCCAGGAGCAGGAAGCACCTTGTCCAGGCAGTTCAAGTGACTGAAGTCAGCAGCTGACTTGTGGACCATCTGCTCCCAGTCAGAACTAGATGGTGTAGCATAGGACACAATCACTGTATGTGGCTCGAAGTGCTTAAAATATGGATAGTCAAGTCTGAGACATTGGGAAGACTTAGCATGAACAAAGGAATGTAAAGCTGATGTTTATGTCAGTTACTTTTGGAAAATATGGCTTTTGGGGTATATTAGCTTTGAGAAACATATGTACTTAAATCGAACTAGTCTGTTTCATTTGACCTTTTTAAACATGGCTACTAAAACTGTCAAATCATACATGTGGCTTTAGTTTGTGGTTTGTATTATATTTGTGTCTGAACTTTAGTGGCGTGGAAAGAGGGAGAAAATGGATGTGGTACAGCTCTGTCCTATCCGGGAAAGCCACATCGTTTACCCTGCAAACTGCGACACTGAGCGCCAGAGATCCCACACACAAGGACACTAGGATAAGGCACTGGAAGGAGTGATGCCCCTCTTCCAATCACGAACGCCCCCAAGAAAGGGCAGGGGGTGACTGCTAGAGCAGGTGGTATTTGGGGAAGGCTTTGTTTTCTTGGCTCAGAAACAAAAGACACCAAGGTCTTGTCCCACTTTTCTTTTACACTTTCTACTCAAGGAATAAATTTCAACTTCCAATTTCTAAGAGGAAGTTTTGAGTCTAAAAATCCAGGCCCTGAAAAGTCCTTGATGATAAAAATCATGATCAAGCACTTGGGTACATCACAGTTAAGCCATTTTATTTTTAGTTTTTATTTTGTGACACAGTTTATTAGTCATTGGGTTTTCCCTCCCTCCTACCACCTCATCGCTCTCCCCTCCAGTCTTTCAATAGCCATTGAAGCCATTTGGAAATGCACAGGATGCATTTCTCTTGAAAACACTCATGCTTCAAAGTGGATGGAAAAGGCTTTCAACAAAGGGGCTGCCTTTCATTTTCATGACTCTCCCTCTGCAACCCAACCCCTGGGTCCCAACGTGCTGTTTCAGCTTTTAGGCTTTCAGGGCAGACTTAGAGCAGTGAAGTGGGTCCTGGTCCACCTCAGCAGCCTGGGCTGAGACAGTCATCAGGAGTGTGCCTTTCTTCTTTGATTGGAACATGCTGACTCCTTGGCTTAGTGGCTCAGTGAATCCTGTACCTCTTATGCCCTCCCCACCCCAGCACTCCCTCCCTTACTCCTCTTACAACTCCATACTCCTCCCTCAGGAAGAAGGGCATTTCCCACCACTTTTTTTTTTTTATCAGAAGTTAGGATGACTACTATACTGTCTCCTCTTTCCACCCCAACAACTCCTCCCAAGAGGGAAGAATCATCACTGCCTCTATGCGGTCTTCTATGACCATACTTTCTTCTCACTATACTTGCTTTTTTTTTTATTATTGTTATTTAATGCTTTAGGACACAGACTTTGGGATCTGTCCTTCATTATGGTGCTTTGACTCCAGTGAAGCATGTGAAAAACAACTAAGACTTTTGGCAGAAGCTTCTCCAAGATGTTACATGTGCCATTAAAGAGGGCAGGGCTTCAAGAATTCTGAATGAACTGTAGGAAGTACATGCTCCCCTGCACCAAAGCTTATGGCAACACCTTGTTTGGTGCAGGCATCTCACCTGGTGGTTAAGATGCCTGCTGGACACCCTGTTCTTGGCTATGACCTGGTCCAGTCCCAGATGTTGCAGGCATTTAGGAATTGAACCTGTGGGTGAGATTTCTCTCTGTGTCTCCTCTGTCTTTCTCTCTCTGTCTTCATGTGTCTCTATTTTAAAATATATATATGTATATATATATGTGTGTATATATATACGTCTTACTCATGCATGAGTATATCATTGGAAGGAGGATATTAAACTTTGTCACATTCCCTAGGGGAGCAGGCAGGTGATGGTACAGGCCTAAGACTTTTCTGTGCTGTGCCGAGGGAATGTTCTGCACCTCCCTAGGGTTGCAGCTATTGCCTTGTAGGTCAGTCTGCTCCAGCATGCCCCATCCCAGGGCCAGTGCATGCCAATGCTGTGAGTAAGGGTCTCTGCTCCCACTGGCATCCTGTGTGTTAGCACTTCTGCATGGCAGGAGGGCTAATCCCTCCCTTAAGCTGCTTGGCTGAGCTCCTTGGCCAAATCTGACAGGAGGGTTTAACCTTTCCTTTTTCCCTCTTGGCACACACTCAATGGAATCCAAATAAAGCATTAAAGAGACTTGAAAGGGACTTTCCATTACTAAAAAATTCACTTTAAATTTCCGACCTTTCCTCTACTGTTGTGGTGTGTGTTTTTTTTTTTTTCTTTCCCCCCCCCCCCATTCCCTTCTTTCTTCCTCTTTAACATTTGGGGCTGGTGGCTGGCATAAAAACGCCTGGGGACATATGGGAAGCCAGAAACCAGGAACGTGAATGGAATTTTCCGAATTAAGGCAGCTTATTGGCCTTTGTTACCAAGCAAACTGGGGAGGCATGGCTTCCGGGCCCTGCTTGGGAATGCCTTGACATCTGGAGGAGGACTTGGCCCTGTAGCCTTAGCCACACAGGCTCTGGCTTCGTGAAGCACTTGGCATTTGCCATAATCCACCCTCTTGGTTCTGGGTCCCTGTTCTGACTGCTCCTAGAGCAGGACTCAAGTGTGAGCTGATCGCCAACAGGCCCAGCAACTGTCCTGGGATCTCAGGAAAATAGCAGAGGTGAAAATTCAGACTGGCCTGCACTGGCAAGGAATCCTGGTATTAAAGGGGTGGTCCAGTGTTTCTCTGCATTAGATGGCTGAAGATACTGAGGCAAAGAAAGAATACCTCTCCCAGTGTAAACAGACAGAATGCGGAAGAACAGAATGCAATTCCAGGATCTCCGTCTCCAGGACCAGGAAAGAGTAACCAGGGAGGAAGAATATGAAGTGCCAGGCCTGAATCAGGCAACGCTGTTGATAGTTTTACTTTTGATGATGAAAAGGAGAAACCAGAATAAGAAAGGCAGTGTCTATCCTACATTTTAGTTTAAAAAACTGTTTTTTCTTATCTTAATTAGGAAATGATATCTCTGTTTACAATGTGATAAGTTTGGAGTTACTCCCCCAAATGACACCAGGTTTAGAAGACTGTTCTTTCCAATATGCTAAGAAAAGCTGATTCATAGAGCTTCAGGGTTGGATGGAGATATTTAAAATCCATCGTGATAACAATGGCTAACATTTGCCAAGTGCTTACCGAATGTCACTGAGTGTTCCGAGTCCTTTTCCTGTTAGTGCTATTCTTCCTGCAGTCGTGTGAGGTAACTGTTGTTGTGATCTTCCTTCGATGGACAAGGTGAAGTCCTTTCTGGGATCTTGGACAGTCTGCGCGTGGTGTACTTAGGTTTCAGATGCGTGCCGCCTGTGTCCAGAGTCCATCCTCTTCGTCACATCCTCACCCAGCCACCTTTCCTTGCTGTAGGGTTGAGAATCCCTACTACTGTGATCCTTCTTCGCCATGCCTGTCGATTAGCCAGTGCAGCACTGCACAGAGATGTCTCTCTTTTGGCAATGGACTGAATATATGGCAGTGATCCTATGAGATTATAATGGAGTTGAAAAATTGCTGTTGTATAGTGATGCCACAGTTATTGTGATTTCACAGCTCAACACATTACCCATGTGTTTGTGTACAAAGCACTGTAAGTCATATAAAGTATAGCACATACAGTGATGTACAGCATATAATACTTGAGAATGATAATAAATGCCTGATAAAGTGTGCTTTGATATGTCTATTCATTTTTGTAGCTTTTAAAAAGCTGTGTGTGTGTGCGTAAGAATGAGGGTGAGAAAGAGAGGTATTCCATTCACTGTTTTACTTTCCAACTGTCTGTAATAACCAGCGTGGGCCAGGCAGACATCAGCAGCAGAACTCCATCTGGCTCTTACATATGAGTGTCACAAGCTCAAGTAAGGGGGCAAGCATTTGCTGCATCCCAAGTACATTGTTAGCAAGAAGCTGGATTGAAAGGTAAAAGTGAGACTCATCTCCAGGCATTCTAACATGGAACATAAGTATTCAAGCAACAGTTTAAACTGTACCAGAAAGCCCACCTTTTCTTATCATTATTTTACAGTATATTTCATTTAATTAAAGGAAATTGCTAGCTGTAGGATAGGTTTCTCTATTATTCCAGCAGCAAACTCACACATCTCACATTTACTCTATTTGCCGATTGTGGGGGGTGGGGTTTAATTTAATCTCATGCTATTTTATTTATCGTGCCTCTAGGGACAATATACCAGGTAGATATAGACAAATATCAAGTTGCTTAGCAGTCCAGGCTTGTGGAAGCATCCAGGTTTGCGAAAGTCTAGTTTATGATGCTCACACCTGGATGAAACTGCCTAACAAGGATCTCTCAGAATTGTTCAGAGATGCCTGAATGTATGTCAGTCTCCGTACGAGTCTAGCAATAGCAACAAAAGATCTTTTTGGCCAGGAGACTTCCATGGGAGTTAAAAGCAAGTTATATCAAAGTCTAGAAGGTGAGATGTGAGAGAGGTACAAGAGGTTACGAAGAGTTCTTGTACCTTCAAATGAGAGATGCCCTGTCAGTCTTTGTTCAATAAATGCCCAACATAGCTAGTTACTAATAGAATATGGTTAATATCTTGGACCAAGTGATAAAGATTTTTTTTATTATTTTTGCTCAATCTTAGTAGCTTTCTGAGAAGGTATATTTGGAATGTATACTTCATGACATTGGTCTGTAGTATAATGGTATGATGACAAACAAGTTATCAACACAAAAGACTAGTTCATTTGAAGAGGTTGGGTTGTAGCTAGGCAATTAGGCAGATGCCTCCCTGTTGTTTTGTTCGGAACCACCAAATATTAAGCATTATAGTTGTAATATATCCTAACTGCAATACTCGGTGATCCTCCAGATGACTATGGTGCAAGGTAAAACTCCCCAAACCACAAGCTGCTTTTGTTTTTCATAGCTAATTATTCCCGAGCATGTCTCTCCTTTCTGTTGCATCTTATGTCATCATGACAGAAACAGGAAAATGCTGTCTGTGGCCAGAGGAGATGTCAGGTCAGACCAACATAGCTGAGCCACGGTTTTGAGTCCCAACCCTTTGACTTTCTGTACGCTGTTACTCAACCCCTTTATATTTCTCTTTGCCTGTTTTTACTGGCATGTGTTAGGTGTCCAAAACCTAATTTATTGAAGGAATAGATGAACTAATTAAGAAAAAAAAAAAAAACAGAGTTCTTCTCTCCAGGAAAACATAATGTAAGCGTTCAAGAATGGGAAGGCTGCATAAGTCTAGTCCTTGTCAAAGCTGTAGCTGAGGGGAACACTGCATGGCAAAATGGAAGAATGCCTTCTGGCTTGCCATTTAGTGCTGATCTCAATGCGAGTGCTCTGGGACAAGCCATCTTCTCTGGAGTCTGAGGGAGAAGGAGCAGTGTCCAGTTTGAAGATGTTCTCTCCCTGCTCATTGAATAACAGTTGGATACAGCCAACCTCACCTTGCAGTGATCTACTAGGCAGATTCTAAAAGCCGTGGTTATTAATTTAGCTCACACTGGGTTTCTGCCAGTTGTCAAGCAGCATTTTAGAAGCATGCACATATTGTATAATGGTTTTTAAACAACGCTTATATTATTACTCAATCTGCTAAAAATTGCTATTTAACTTAATAAAATGATGAAATCCTAAAAATAAACAACATGGCTTATGATATACCACAATTCCCACCTGTCACCTTCACAGACTCCTGCCTTATTTGAAGGTTGTTTATTGTAGGTATGGAGTTGAACCGTCTACATCAACAGTTTCTCTGAGACTTGTTGTGGTACAATTGTATAGGGTTTCTGAGACAGCTGTGTGTCTCTGGAAGTCATTAGAAGAAGGTTAAGTACTGAAATTCTAAAAAGATTTTCTCCTTAACCATATCAAAAACATGGATCCAGTCACTGCATTATAATATGCTTTTACAGAGGCATGCTATATTTAAGTAAGGTCTTTCTCAATCTTTCTTCATGAATATATCTCAAATATTGTAAGGTAAGACTGTATCATAAACATGCATTACTTATCTTTTGCTGCATTTGAAATTACATGGAATCAGGGAACAACAGCCCAGATTTCTTTTTTTTTTAAGATTTATTTATGTTTATTACAAAGTCAGATATAGAGAGAGAAGAGACAGAAAGGAAGATCTTCTGTCCAATGATTCACTCCCCAAGCGACCACAACGGCCAGTGCTGTGCCAATCTAAAGCCGGGAACCAGGAACTTCTTTCCAGGTCTCCCACGCGGGTGTAGGGTCCCAAAGTCTTGGGCCGTCCTCTACTGCTTTCCCAGGCCACAAGCAGGGAACTGGATGGGAAGTGGAGCTGCTGGGATTAGAACCGGCGTCCATATGGGATCCCGGGGTTTTCAAGGGGAGGACTTCAGCTGCTAGGCCACGCCACAGGGCCCACCCAGATTTCTAATATGTCAGTTGCTGTGCATCAGGCATTAGAGGTGGGTCCTCTACTCAAGGGATGTACAATACTGCAATGAATGTGCCAGCTGGGCCAACTGTCATCTGGAAGCTCAACCAGGAACAAATATACTTCTGAGCTCCTTCTGGTGTTTTCCCTGCGGCTGGGTAACTTATGCCAGGCCCTGTCTTGTGTTTTAACTGGCAGACTTATTTATGATTTGTTATTTGTTTTATATTGGACTATGTTCTCATATACACACATACAAGTGTGTGTGTATATACATATATATGCAGATATACAGGCACTTTTTTTTCTCTTTTTGTCTCAACACCAAATAGTTACAATAAGGGCAGTTGCAATCCGTGCATATGCCACTCAAGAGAAAAGTCACGCTCGGAAATACTGTTCTCTTGAATATAGGGAAGTTCCTCAATCTCTCTGACCCTCATTCCCTTCTAGAAAGTGGATGAATAATAGTGACCATTTAACAGGATTGCTGTGAGGATTAAGTGGTTAAAGTGAGGGTATTTAAATAAGGTCATAGAAAATGGCATTAAAAGATAAGTTCATGAAAAAGATTTTAAAATTTACACATTCAAGGCTTCTTCAGAAGGTTCATGAAAAATGCATACTATGAAAAAAACATGCATAGGTTTCAAATTAGTTTATCTTTTAATTCCCCTTTTCTAACAACTTTCTGAAGTTCCTTTATATATGCAAAACCTTTAGAAGAATGCCTGATTCATATTATTAGGTCACTAAGTGCTAATTAGCATTATTTTAATACTGGTGGATTTGTTCCAAATCTTTACCTTTAACAATTTTTAAGAAGTGAGAATAGAGCAAGTTAGTTGTAAGAACTACTCTTGCCTCTTCCCCTAGGAGACAATTGAGAGTTCTTGTGTCCTGGCCACTTTGTCCCCGAGAGTTCATTTCAGTCCTATGCTTTTCACTCACAAGAACCTCTTGGAGATCAAACAAAGCCTGAATGGGTTTCATAGTCAATGTATGCCACCAGTTTTCTTCTGTGGACTCTTGAGCCTCTTTGTCCTCAACCTCAGCTTCTACCCCTTTCTGTTTTCCTTCAGCCTTCAGCCTTGCTGTTTGTGGTCCAGCAAGTTACCTCCATTTTGATATTCATTTTTTTTCTTGCTCTTACCCTGTCCCCACTCAGTAGGACTCAGTGTGTGCAGGTTATCTCAGTCAGAGGTGTTCTAGTGAATTGATGCGTTAGTGCCAGCCCTTTACCTCTCTCCAGATGCAGGGAGTGATGGGTATAAGCCTCCAGCCTCCACATTTCTGGAAGGTGAAACCAGGGCATCTTTCTCATGCACGAGAAGTTCTTCAGGAGATTTTATGAGATTGATAAAGAGATGGAAATCAGGAATTGATGATAATAGGGATCTCTACAAAAGATATCCGCTTAGGCATCAGAGCAGGCTGGGCTCCAATCCTCTTGCTATCTGTGAATTTGTTCAAGAAATGATTGTCTCTGAGTCTCAGTGACCCCACTCATGAGAAAAGGATGGTAATTCCTTCCAAATGCATTGAAACCATGTGATCGAGATGTATTATGACCTGACAAAGGTTCTGTGTGGAAGTTAAGTTACAGGAATGAGATGAATTACAGAAAAGCCAACAACCGAAAAAGCTCAACCTTTAAAAACAATCCATATCATTTATTTATTATCCCAGTGCAGTGACTATCTCATTGTCTTTATATTGAAACAAACCCTTAATAAGCATGTCCACACTATGGTGTGCAGTTTCTAGTCATGCAAAAAATGTTTGGGAACCAGGAATAATCTATAATTATAACTTTGTCATTATTTAAGGTTAGCAGGAATGAGAATGGTTTTCTGTGGTGCCAAACACTACCCACATCTGGAGACTAAATTTACACTCCCTTTTGTAGCTTCAGCTGTGGTTCTTCAACTCTGAGGTTGTGTTACAAACATCGTTGGGAATGTAAGGAAGCAGAAAACATTTAAAACAATGCTCATTTGATCAGTTTTAATGATCTATAATAAAAAGTCCACCCTTAAAAGGAAGACTCTTGTGGCTAATTAGAGCAAGGAAAAATAGTAATGCAATTTGTGGAAAGAATCCAGTGTGGCAAACTGCTGCTTGATTCTAGAGACAAAGTTAAATTAGTGTTGCCCATTATGTTAACAAATTGAATTTGAGTAAACTTCACCCTGTTTTGTATGAGATGGGCCAATATATGTTCCACTTTGTTTTATCATGGTCCCATTCAAAAATGTTTTTTTTTTCTTTAATCTTTTCTCCTGGTCAGATTCTCTAGTTAATTTTAGTTTCTTAGAACTTGCCATTATTTTGTCATTTACTTTATCAGTAGAGGGTATTTTTTTCCTTCCAACTTTGACATAAATTCCAAAAAATCTTTTTTTTCTTAAATTTCCTATTCCTCCAGTCTTCAACTTTCTCTCATTTGGAAAGCAGAGTAATTCAAACTCAAGTGGAGAAAAATGAAAACTGATAGTGCTTATCCATGTGGGGAGCTGGTTTTTAGCTTTGAAATTCACGGAAAGATCTTCACGAGATTTCCAACATTCACTCGTTCGCCTATCCATGACTTCGCCCAGGCATCCATCTTCCCATGCATTCATTCACTCCTTCCTTATTTACTTATTCATTTTGCTGAGATTCTCAGCTGTCCTGAACACCATTGTTACATTGAGAGATACAAGATGAAGACACAATATGGACTTCCATTTCAAGAAATGACATGGGAAAAGTGGGAGGTGTTTCAGTTAAATTGTGTCTGGGGGTTAACAAGAGGAAATCTGACAAAAGTTGTTAAAGAGAAGGACTTTCAGATAAAGAAAAGCTGTTGTAAATAAATGAAGGAACAGTTGAACCCAACTCTGTTTCACCAGTTTAGAACCCATCAAGGAAACGGACAACTATGCTTACCACAGAGTAAGCCCATGCAGACTGGCAAGATCCCAGTAGACAGCAGGAGCCACCCAGACTGCAAGCTGGATGATTAATGAAAGGGAATTTCAAGTTTTTCAAATGTAACTTTCAGGAACAAAATCTATCTTCATTCCCTGAATGCCAGTTCTATGAAAAATGTCATGACTAGGTACTTTAGGGATACTGTGGCTTGGGTGTGACTAGGATGTTCTCCTAGAACCTGTTGTGATTGAAGTGTTGCTCTGCAAATTGGTACAACTAGGATGTAGTGGAACCTCTGGGAGGATAATGGCCCTAGTGGGAGATCCATGGGTGATCTGGGGCAGGGGGTGTCCTCAGAAAGGATGTTAGGAATATTATTTTCTCTGATGCTAGTTTAAAATATGGCCACTTCAGGCCCTGCGTGGTAACCTAGAGACTGAAGTCCTTGCCTTGAGTGTGCCAGGATCCCATTTGGGCACCAGTTCTAATACCAGCCACCCAGATTCCCATCCAGCTTCCTGATTGTGGCCTGAGAAAGCAGTTGAGGATGGCTCAAAGCCTTGAGACCCTGCACCTGCGTGGGGAAACCCAGAAGAGGCTTTGGGCTCCTGACTTTGGATAGCCGCAGCTCCGGCCGTTGTGGCCACCTGGGGAGTGAATCTTTGGACAGAGGATGTTACTCTCTGTCTCTCCTCTGTATATCTGGCTTTCCAATAAAAATAAATAAATATATTTTTTAAACAATATGGCCACCTTCCCCTATGGCTAGGCTTTGTGTTGCCGTCTGAAGTCTGCCATGTGCTTTTCACCAGGACTGAGCTGATGCAGGCACTGTAATCTCAGACCTCTGAAACTAAGCAGAATGAACCCCTCTGCTTTGTGAGTTGCCTGTGTCAGATATTTCACTGCAATAACAGCACTGGCAATACACAAATGCTCCTGTATCTTCACATTAACACCACAATGCAGGAATTTTTAAATTATGAATACTGTTTAGATGAAGAAATGCAATATTTAGATATTTAACAATCAATTTCCAATGTCAAAAGCAATGCTTGAGTTAAAACCTAGGTGTCTGATCCTTTTCTCTTTTTGTCTTTCACGGATGGCAACTTGACTCAAAGCTAGAATCCCAAGCTCCCACTTCTTCCATGCAGTGCATCTGATTTCCATGCACCATGAAATATGCTTAAAGCATTGCATTTTTTAATTATTTCATGTATTTTTCTGTTGCCTGTGGTTTTTGTTCAGGTCTATGTGGATGTCAGCCAGTAACTGACTCATTGTTTATAAATAATAGTAAAGTAACAGAACTTTAACATCCAATGTCAGGAGATTAGCTGCAGCACTCCAGATAATCTACAAGAGATTTTTAAAAATGCTTCTGTTGGACTTAATTCCTTTTTCTTATTTAAAAATAATCCTCATTAATTGAAGTCATTCATCTAAATGAATCTTAAGGTATTTAGATCATTATATTCTTAGACATTGAGTTATTCTAATATTTATTGACATAAATCACGTGAAACAGAAATAACTGTCAAACGATGTAGAAATGGACCAATGAGTGAGCAGTATTGTGGTATAGTGCTGCTTCCTGCAATGCTGGCGTTCCATATGGGCACCCGCTCAAGTACCAGTTGCTCTGCTTCTAATCCAACTCCCTAATAATGACCTGGGAAAGGCAATGCAGCAGAACCCAAGTGCTTGGGCCTCTCACACCCACACAGGAGACCTGGAAGAATCTCCTGACACGCATCATTGGCCTTGCTCAGGTCTGGCCATTGTGACCACCTGGGGACTGAATGAATGGATGGGAGATCTGCCTCTCTCTCTCTCTCCCTCTCTCTTTCTCTATAACACTGACTTTCAAATAAATAATTCTTTGAAAAAAAGTATAGGAAAATACACCAGTGAAAAAGTAAAATTGACCTGAAACATTCTGAGACAGTGCCGTTTGAAAGTTTTACAGCTGAAATTGCTCTCCCAATTCTCAATTCATTATTAGAGAAGTTAATTACTACAGACATTTAAAGGTCACAGCAGTGGCATGACCCATGTTCTGTTACATGATACGGAAGAGAGATGATCACTTCCTGCCTGTTGCTGGAGTTCTAGCAGTGAGCAACTGCAGAAGTTCTTGTCCTTATACAGCTTGTATACTTCCTGGGGAGATTACTGAAATACGTACACTAATCGGATATACAAGGGATCTTCAAAAAGCTCGCGGAAAATGAATAACATGAGAAAGGTATGCATGTATTTAAAAGTATTTTGCACAAACTTGTCTTTTAATTCCATTTTCCACAAACTTTTTGAAGTATGCTTATATGCTACAAAGGCCGTTGATAAGTGACAAAGAGAAAAATGAAGCAGGAGAAGGCACCAGGAAGATTGATGAGGTTATGACTATACAGAGTCCCAGGGGAAGTTTGCAGTGAGGAGGGGACACTTGAATAAAGGCTTGGAAGCTTTGCAGGACTATGTCATGTGTTTGTCTCCTGGAAAAGAGAATTCCAGGATGTGGCCAGGAAAATAGAAAGTTTCTGAAGCAGGTGGATGCCTTCTGTTTGTAAGAAAGATCAGGAGCTCATGGGGGAGAGTTCAACACGTGAGGAAGGGATAGGAAGTGACAAGATTAAGTCAGACACTATGGAGTACTGTGTCAAGAGAGTGCTTGGTTATTTCTCTGATGAGATGAAGTCATTTGGCCTGGAGAGTGGAAAATCTGACACTGAAAGTAGGATGATCTCTCTTGTCTGGGCATGAGGAATACACTGAGAAAGACAATTATGTAAGAAGGAAACCAACGAGGAACCATTACAGGGATGTGAAATGGGCTAAGGGAACATGCTGAGTGGCCATCAGGCTCTGCGTGTTGAAAGCAGACCACAGGATTTGCTGATCCTTGCAACGTGGATCCAGGGGACTGCAGCTGCTAACAAAAGCATCTTCCCTGCAAAGCTGAATGGACAAGAACTCCTGTTGTTGCTCACTGCTTAGAGCCCCAGTAACATGCAGGAGGTAACATGACATTTTTCTGTTGGAGGGCCTCCCTTCCCTGCCCTGTAGTGGTAGATGCATTTAATTATCCACGCAGGGATGATGAGACAGGGACAGAAACAACCACCACAAACTACCAGGGTAGTGGAGAAAAAGGTGGGGGAGGGAGGAGGGGGCGAGGGTACTTTTCTCACCAGGCCCAAGCCTAATCTTACCAGCCTAATCTATGTTTTACCTTCTCTTCTTCATCATTGATGCCCTTCGCTCACCAGAAGA
Organism: Ochotona curzoniae; assembly: GCF_017591425.1. Classification (NCBI taxonomy): domain Eukaryota; kingdom Metazoa; phylum Chordata; class Mammalia; order Lagomorpha; family Ochotonidae; genus Ochotona; species Ochotona curzoniae. The sequence goes on along the minus strand of NW_024467118.1, from coordinate 6,764,950 downwards.
GGGAAAAGATTGTTACATGTTCTTTGTGCAAAGGACGACTCTTGTTATGGATCAGACTAACAAGGTCTGATGCTTCTCGGCTGCTTGAAATTAAGCAAGTTTATTAACTTTGTTAGGCCAGTAAAAGTGGATTAAAATAGTATTTGCTTTATCAAAGGCCTGAGGCAGTAAATGGGAAAGTGAGGAGCAGGTGTTTGGCCTAGGTCCTGGCCATGCTCACGGTTACAGCCGACTTTGAGAGACAGTCATGTTGAATCAGAAAGTTGAGTCCCTGCCAATCCCATGGCAGGCCTGGATTGAATCCCCAGCTCTTCACTTTGGCCTGGCCAAGCTCTGGGTGCTATGGGCATTTGCTAAGTGATCCAGCAATAACAGTCTGTCTGTCTATGTATTGTCTCTTTCTTTCACTGTCTATTGGTTTTTCAAATAAATATCAAAACAGTTATAAAAGGCAGAGTGTATGAGTAAAGCATCATACTCAATAGTCAACATCCAATTAATACCTGTAATTGTCATTATAATTGTTATAAGTTAAAAACTAGCATGTACAACATAAAATGGCTACATAAAGTCTGCACTGACGCAAGGATTTCCAACCTCTGTTTGGGAGAGGAGAAGTATCTTATCCTCTCACTACTTCACCCTCTCCCTCAATCCAGCCAATTTCACATTTTAGCCTATGCCACTTGCATTCCACACTGGATATTGATAATGATTCGGGTGTCACTCAGTGTTCCTTCCATTGCAAGTGACAGATATTCAACCTGATTCAATCAAGGCAGCAAATTATTAGCCCATAAAAGCTAGGAAATCTACAGGGCAGAGCTGGTGTTAAGTAAATTTAGGATGAGACGTCCAAATGGAATGATGCTATCACAATTATGTGTCTCTACCTCTTCCTGCCCCTCAACGTCCCCTCTCTCTTACTACCTGTACCATCCTCCCCTTTTCTGTCTCACTATCTAGATTCTGTCTCAGATTGGGTTTTACTTTCAGTCAATTCTCCCGTTTGTAAGACGCTTCATGTTTTGTGGCTGTAGAAGGCATTTCTCAATAGCCCTAGTAATAGTCACAGAGATCTCTCTGTTGGCCAGGTATGCTTCACGTGGCCATGCTTGAGCCAATGTCTGTGATCCTGGCACAGATCCGGTCCCTAGGTAACTGTAGTTACTTAGATGTCAGGAAACCAAGGAGAGTCCTCTTGAGGCCTCAATGACATTTTATTATTGCTATAATAAAGGAGTGTTTTCTTCAAAGAGCTATAAAATAGACAAGAAAAAAGCTCTTTAGAAATTCCTCATGAGAGTAATGAATAAAAGGAGTTTTTGAGGGATGATTTTTATTTTCAAATTGATGTAGACATCATTCACTATTTTTATGATTGAAAACAAGAAGTGAGAAATGGTCCTTGAAAGCTTAGTGTGTTGGCAAACCCATCCAATAATGCATAAATGGGCATGTGGCTGCTCCGTCTCAGACCTACATACCCCCAGTTTCGTCAACAGTGTATCCCTACCTTGTGGCAAGACTGCCTTGGGTTTGAACTGCCTGTCATTTCACCCTGGGTGCTCAAGCTTTCAGGGGGAACTGCCTGGTTGTCCTCAAACCTCTGTGGGCTGTTGGTTCTATGGCAAGAATCCCAGCCCAACAGTGTCCATCTCAACATTGGCCATGAACACCATGTGAGATGACTTAGCCGTGTTAGGCTTCAACTTCCCTGTTGTAATCAGAAAGTTTGTTCTTGGTTTTTACCACCTATGATTATTATTTCTGTTCTTCATTGCCTGCTATGTCTCTCTTTACCATTGGAGGACGTATTCTCCACCCTAAAAGCCTCAAGTGAAGCAAGCTGCAGGTTGCTCCTTCTCAAGGAGTCTGTATTCAAGAGCAGACAGACAACAGTAAACAAGTCTATAATATGTAATGGAACATGGAATAGTGCCAGGTGTCTGAGAAACTACTGCTGAGTCAGAGGGCAACAACAGGAGGAGGCTGGTTGTGGTAATGGTAGTTGGGCAGTGAGTGGCTACTGGGTGGAGGTGTGGTTAACAGTGACTGTAGGGGCCAAAGTCCATTTCAGACTAGGCGGTCAGTGAAGGACTCCTCTAGAAGATGAAGTCGCCTTTGGAGGCATGACCCAACATCACCATTTGGGGATATCCAGTTGAGTAAATCAGTTCCACACCCCTTGATCTTATTCTATAAACACTAGCTCAAGACAGTGACCATAACTTCCAAGGAGTTTTTCTCTACAGAAAAAAAGAGATTGGGGTCAATATGGCTGAAATCCCACAGGCAACTCAAGCTAAGCATTTCCAAAATTGTTCCCACTGACATGCTCTTATTAGCTTTTGCTCTGCTGCTGTTCTTCAGAGAGGATGCCTGGCTGGTCCCTCCTGGAACAAAAGCATAAACCTGAGTACTTCTCAACTCTTGTTGCCATTAGGCAATCCTTATTGTTCCTGTCTCCTCCAAATTGTGCACATTAAGCTCAGCTTGGGCTTGACCATGAGTCTGATCGGTGGGTTGGTGACAGGTGGGGAAGCACTAAACCGTCATCAACCTCATTTGCCCAAAATGGAACTGAAAATAAACTCAGTCTCTTCTTTTGTTTGGCAGCTCTTTCTAAAGTGTGCACATGTGCACAATGCCAATTTCATACAGATTTTAAGCAAAAATGGAAAGGGGAAGAGAGCTCTCCACCCTGTCCTTGAAGATTGTTACAAAGGCTAAGGAACAGCAGATTTATTGTCCTTCCTGAAGGCTCTGAGGAAACAAACATAATCTGTGGGGAAATTCTCTAGAAGCTTAACAAAAAGGAAAGGCAATACATGAGATCTTAGAGGAGAAATTAATTAAACCAAACACAAATGAATGGTATTAGGGTTGGAAATCTGGAGAAGTCTGGCAATGGAGAACTAGAATAGGGGCAGGAAGCCTGCTGGCAGGGAACTGAAAAGGACTGAAGATCAGTTCTCATGCAACACCTAATTCTGCAGAGCAGCCCCCACCCTGTCTGTCCCTCTAACACAGGGCACCAAATAAGGATGTGATTCTACAGAATCTTCTATTTTTAATTAACAGACACATCCTTTTCCGGTTGTTATTTATCATTTTTATATTTTCAAAAGAGCTGTTCTTTTCCAGACTGCTTCCTGATCCCATAACCAGTTTATGTTCTGATGATCTGAATGTAAAAATGTCAGGTGTATTCCCACATGGGCTTATGATTTAGGCCAGGAGAAATGCTGAGTGCAACCTCAATTCAATGTATTTATTTATGTTACGTACTATGTGCAGGCATCCCTTAACTTTGTCAAAATTTTCTACTGGTTCCATCAAGAACATGTGATCTGGCAAAAAATTTCAGTTTTCTGTCTGGCCCTAGAAACTGGAGCTAATCTTAGCTCTGTTTCACAAGTATTTAAACTGAAGCTGGAAGGCTTGCATAAATTTTCCAAATCACAAGACCACTGAATCAATGGGGTCCAATATTCAAAGCGAGGCTTTGCCTTCAGTACTGAAGAAGTTTGGATTCTATTTGATTTAGGTTGCTCTGGCACAAATACTCAAGTACTGCAACAGAAACAACAAATAAAAATATATCTTCTGGGCTCCCTGGATTCTGCTAAGAATTATTAGATAGTATATGCATTTTTTAGTTATAAATCAAGTTAATTCCAACTGGGGCCTGTGAGATCTTTTTTGTTATAAACCTACCTGAATGAGGCAGACTCCATATTAAACTGTTGGCCATGATGATGTTTTGCATAGAGATATTATTACAATAAAAGGAGAGGGGAGAAGACATGTTGGAACCCTAGAGAGTTAAGATGGGATGTGGAATTTGAAGCTCTATTGTTGGATTTGAATCTTGGCTCAGATTTGCAGTTAGAGTGAACTCACTTGATTTCTGTGCTTTAGTTTCTTTGTATGAAATCCTGGGAATAATTCTAGCATCTTTCTTATGAATTAAAGTGAGATGACCTACATAGCATTGTTAAGGGCAATGTCTGTTATATGGTAATTATCTCATAAATATTAGTTGCTATTCTTAAAAAATCATAATAATATCAGAGACTGATCTGGGTGAGGATTTTCTCTTTAGTTAATGATCTTTAAAACAGTGTAGTCATGGCTTTTATAATATGATTGAAGTGAGAAATAAATGAGGTAGTATGTGTAAACACTGAGCCTTGTGTGAGGGTAGTTCAGAAGTTGGTGAAAAATGGAAATAACATAAGCTTGTTTCAGTGAAAGACAATTGCAGCCTTAAAGTAGGTATAGGGTCTTGAAATTTTATGTAGCTTGCATATTTTGAGAAAAACTGCACACATTTCAAAGATACTTTATGCCCAAAACACTGATCTTTCAATTCTGTTTTCCCATGATCTTTTTTGAAGAATTCTCACAGTTTTCCCATTGTAAAAATAATGTTTGAGGAAACTGATTTTCTGAATGGGAAATTTATTCCTGAGTTTATTCTTTCCTTCTGAAGATCACTGGGATTTCCCAAGCCCTGTCCAGGCCTCATGTCCTCCTCAGGTTGTTCAGGATCTGATTCCAGCTCCCTCCTGCCTCTCTGTGCTCCCTGACCACTGAGTTGCTGGTGTCATCATGTGTGTGCGGTGACAGCTGGGTAGACAACACCTATTAATCCCCAAGTGCCACCACATACCCAGCAGTACACACATCCTATCTTCCATCAAAAGCTTGTGACAGACAAGGCTGCAAACTCAGTTCATAGAAAACAGCCAAAGTGCTTGGAATGTTCTTAATAATCCACTGTGAACTCTGAAGAACTAATGAGACAAGTAGTTGGATCCCTTTGTAGTGTAGTATTGTGTTCATTTGTTGAGTCCCCACGGTATAGGGAATTCATTAAACATTTTGCTTTAAAGTTACCAGGCCTGCTAGGGGTAAAACTGATCCGCACCCTCGATCCTCTTGGTGTTGAGAGCCCAGCGTCCCAGGAGTGCTCTCAGCTAGATTGTCAGCCAAGCAGATAGGTTGCCTATCACCATGAAGCAGGTGGTGATGCAGACTGTCATTCCCAATAATGACACATGCGATGAGAACAAGGAAACGCAATCAGGGGTAGGCTACCTGGAGATGGAGGGTGGAGAACTGGTTTAGCTTAGGTGTGTATAGAGAGTTCGCTGAGCTAAGACTCCGGTACTGAGAAAGATCCATGATGAAGAGTAACAGAAGAAAATGTTCTATGCAGAAGAAGCTGCAAGACAAAATTTCTAAGGTGGAAAATGTCTTAGGCACACGGAAGGGGAGAGTGGCTTCTGGGAGGCTGATGCAATTGTTTACAACAGTGGCCAGTTAACTTTGCTGCAAAGGATCAGAAAATCAAACTTTTCAGCTCTGTATCCAGAGGTCATCCATCACAACTCCCCACTGTGAACGTTTCCAGTTTCTTTCTGAACATTCAGAGAGTTCAGTTGTAAGGCTATTCTTATCTACATCTTGTATTTCAGCAGGTAGTCAAACCTGTTTTGCTTCAGAATTTATATCTCTGGCTCCCATTCGAGTTTCAAATGTCAATCTGGTCTTTCAAGTACCTGGAGTACTATATATCTGCTCTACTGAGAAGCTACCCAGGACAGAACTGCATGCGACAGTGTCCACAGGGTCAGGGCGCTGCCTACTTCCTGTAGGGGTTGGTAGGAGTCTGAACCCTGCCCATAAGAGCTGATTTGTCATTACTTCTGTCACCAGATTGCTAACCAGGTGTCCTTCCTTTCAGCTTTCAGGGATGTAGGGAAGGGATCAGGATTTAGGGAAGGCAGACTCCCCCAGTAAGTCACTTATTCAACCTCCACCGGGATTTTTAAAGTTATTGTCATAATCAGAGTGCTTACATGGAGTACATGTGTCACATACTGAAAAACAAAACCAAAAAAAAAACTCTTTTTTTTTTTCCAAGGCTGATTTGTTTATTTGTAAAGCAGAATTACAAAAAGAGAAGGAGAGAAAGAGATAGAGCTAGAGATAGGTCGATATATATATAGAGAGAGAGAGAGAGAGAGAAAGAGAGAGAGATTTCATATGTCAGCTCACTCAGCTAGGGGCTAAACGCAGCCCAAAGGACTCGGGGAAGGCTGACTCTGTCTCTGGCCCACCTTAGAAATGTGCTCCTGTTTTTCCGTTGCAGCAGTGCTTTGCTCCAGAGGGAACAAAGAATTCGCTAGTCTGTAGGAACTGAGTTCCAGGACATTGTGCTTTTTAAATCTCTGCAACAGAAAGGTGCATGTTGGTGAGAGTCATGCACAACTGACATCCCAATAGCTAGAGTGCTGGGTGCAGGGCAAGCAGTTTACCCTGCTGATTGTGTGTTCAGGGCCCGGAATGTCAGACATGAACACTAAACTAACCCAATTCACGCGCTGCCTTTTCCCATGGAACAGTTCATTTCCTCAATCAAGTTCAGCTTAGCTGAAAATTCTGAAATGAAAACTAAAAAGAAAAAATGATCAAAGTTTTGTTTTCTCTGCCCACTGTCCTCAATCCTTCTGCCAGCCTTGTTCTCCAGCTCCCCTTCAACAGAGCTTGATTTGAAAACAGTGGGTTCATTTACGCAGCAAGGGAGCGCTTTTCATGTTGCAGCTTTGAAATGAAAATTGTCTTTGGGCAAGTTTCTCTGCAGCTCCATCTGAGAGCAGCAGGACCTGTCACCACAGCAGACTAGGGGGAAGGCAGCCAGACGTTGGAAGGCAGCAGGGACGGGCAGGGCTTCTCTCTGGGCAGGGCCTGGGGCCAATGGAGGGTAGGCCTACAGTGCTCTAATGGGTCTGGGGTAATAGGTGTGATGTGGCAGTCTGTGAACATTAAATATACTTTCTTGTGATGCCCAGCTATAGATTTTGAATGTAAACATGATTGCTGATTCCTGCTTCTGAATCAGGAGGATATGAGTTCACAGTTTTCACACAGCATAATTACAAACACAGGAACAGCGATCTTCTCCCTGGACAGATCCAATTGCTTCGAAAACATTTTAACCGCATTGATTTCTGAGCTTCTGTTTTTAAATAAGAGGTGGAAATGACACATTTCCTCCTCTCTCAGGATTCATAACTTGATGAGAGAGGTGTCGCAGTTGTAAGAAGTGCTCCACTGAGGGTGCCAGCACACACCGGGAGGGCCGTTGTGTTCAGTGTGGCAGATACAGGCTTAAAGCTAGGTTCTATGCCTCTTCTAGCTCAGTGACTTTGGCCAAGCTATCTCACTACCCAGGAACACTTTCCCCTGTGTGAAAGTGAGAATAACAATATCCCATTTTGTGGAGTCGAAGCTACATGAACAAGGCAATTAGTGCACATGTGGCATTGGTAAGATGTGCTACAAAGTGGCAGTTCTTCTCCAAAACGTTGAAAGTTGTGGGAGAAAGACAGGAGTTCTGATTAAGATGATTTATAATAAACCTTGCAGGAAGTGGCTCCGGAAGAAGCGTTGGGTATGGGGGTAGGGAGCAGATTCAGGGCAGGGCATCTCAGTCTGCTTGAGGAGGATGCTGGGCACTATGAGGGTGGGGATAGGCTGCCCGTGTTGTGATGTTCTTAGAAAAATGGAATGGGCCCAGCAGACAGGATTTTGAATACCCAGCTAAGAGTATGTACTTGACTAAATAGAAAACAGGGCTCCACTGCAAACTTTCAGGTAGGAAAATAACAGATTGGGAGCTTGGGCTCCTTGGGACGATCAGGGGCAAGCTGTAAGGAGGATGGTTAAGGCACGTTCTGGGGTACCTGGGAGTGCAGAGTAGTGACCGGGAGGTCGGAAGTCCCACATGCCAATGCTTGACTCTGCACATGTACACCATGATTCTGAGTTTGGTTTTAAAGGAAAAAAAAATTCTTGATCTCAGGGACTGAATGTAAAAGCTAATAACTGAAATGGAGACCAAGGGAGACAGAATGTTCTTTCCTGTCTGCTTCCTTCCCTGGGGGAGTGTCACTCCAGTAAATTATCCTGCAGAGGCAATCAGCACACCTGTGAAGTGAGCCCTGGCATTTAATTGGCATTATGGGGCCCTGCAGACAATAGATGTCACTGGTGCATGAGTGGAACACATTTGCATTTCATAGACAATTGAGAGGAAGCTAATGGAGTTTGCAGCCTCCCCAGGGAGGACACATCTGGCTGGAACAACCTATTCCTTGTTTTCTGGAGTATGAGCAATGCAAGGGATCTCAGGGTAGCAGGACCTTCAGGAAGCTTCTGGGTGTGGCTGGTGTGGCCAGGCAGTAAGGCTGCTGGGTAGGAGAGCAGTGGCAGCTGTCAGGGCTGTGGAGGGAAGGCATCAGGCTTGTTCTGGAGTCTGGGGATCTTGTCGTTGCAACCTCACTAACTCAATGTAAGTTCAAGCGCCTGGCCACAGGTCTTTACTGTGTGCGAGCTTATCTTTCCTGGAAAATGGCTCTGATAGTAAAGAATCTAAATTATAGTCCTGGAGGGGTGACCTCCTGGGCTCTGGTTTGGTCAAGGTGAGCTGTACACATTCAAGCTGAGTTGGACACTTCAGTGTTTCAGGCCCAGGGGGGTCTAGGACTCTGGGGAACAAGGTCAGGAAGATGCTGCTATCTGTTCTTTCAAAATTCTCACAGAGCAGTGTGGTCAATCTTCAACCTCGACTTAAGTGTGGAAATCACCATCCTAGGAGCAGGTGAAAAGGGTAATAGAGTTTGAAGAGGAGCTGAGGCAGGAAATTTAAAGGGAATCTTGGAAGCTGAGAGAGTTTTTGTTTTTGTTTTATTAAACTAGAAAGTGAGGGTGGCTTTCTGGGAAGTCAAGAGCATAGATCCAGACAGAGGTATTCAAATGTGTGCCCCATCGTCAGCCAGGGAGCAGCTCTGTGTGTCCAAGAACTTACCAGTGATAGTGGGATGGAGAATGTTTGGAAAGTGGGTTCTGGGCCTAGATTATTACTATGCAAAGAACTCAGGTTAATATTGTCAGCGACATCTAAAATGTTTTCAATCAAGAATAATTTCTGATTAACCTTGCTCTGGGCAAGGAATTGTGAAGGACAGAGAGAGGAATGTGGTGCGTGGTCTCTGCTGAGGAAAGGGGAGGTTTGAGCTTCAGGCAAACTCAGTCTCTCACTCATTTGCTATGCCCTCACCAGTCACTCCTGAATCCTTAGGGAGCCCTACAATGTACGGGGAATTCTGGGTAACAAAAGAGTATGGGAAGGGCTATCCTTGTTTGTGGAGCTCAGAGGCACCCCAGCAGAACAGGATACCTCCTGGGACTATTGGCTACCATGTCGGGAAATGGATGCAGAGCTCACATGAGAGATTTGTCCACAGTACATCTCAGAGGGACCCTGAGATAAGGATCAAGTCAAGCAAGGAAGACAGGGGTGTGTGTGTGTCCCAGAGCACAGGGCTGCTGGGTGAAGAACAGGAGTGTTCTGTGCAGAGCAGGACTTGACTGGAGCACAATGGAGGTAAGTGGAAGGGGTTGTGCAAGGAAAGAGGACAGGTGAGACCAGGGTTGCAGAGGGTACTCTGCTCCCAGCAGCAGGCCTCAGATGAGAGATTGCACTTGTAGGAAGTATCTGGGAAGTTCACAGACACACAAAGTAGGCTAAAGAGTACCAGGGGCTGCAGGGATGGCAGAATGATGGCTTTTTCAGAATTTTCTTGAAGGATTAGTTAAAAAGGTTTGAGTAGGGGCCCAGCGCGGTGGCCTAGCAGCTTAAGTCCTCCCCTTGAAAGAGCCAGGATCCCATATGGGTGCTGGTTCTGGTCCTGTCAGCCCTGCTTCCCATCCAGTTCCCTCCTTGTAGCCTGGGAGGGCAGTTGAGGATGACCCAAAGCCTTGGGACCCTGTACCCACGTGGGAGACCTGGCAGAGGTATCTGGATCCTGGCTTCAGATTGGCACAGCGCCGGCCATTGCAGTCACTTGGGGAGTGAATTATCTGATGGAAGATCTTCCTCTCTGTGTCTCTTCCCCTTTGTATATCTGACTTTGTAATAAAAATAAATCTTAAAAAACAGCTTTGGGTAGAGATAATGGTAATGGCTGTGCACTTTTATGGTTTTATGCAATGCTACTGAATTGTACTTACATGACTGGTTAATGTGATACATATTATGTCATGTACATTTTGACCTTGATTTTTTTCCCCTGTATTTTACTAGTTAGCCTTTCCTGGTTTCATTATTGGTGCCTTGACTTTCAGACCTTTTTTGTACAGACCTGATGTACACTCAGAGCTCGGTGCCTAGAATCTCCCCTTAGAATCATTTCCTTGATGCCTTTACTCAATTACCTGGGGCAATTTCAACCTGATGAAGAGTTCAGACCCCTGCCCCAAGTCCAGTATTCAACAGTGTATTGTGCATCTCTGTGTGAGCAACTACCATACAATGCAAAGTGAACAGGCCATCTATTATCCCACCCCACCCACCTTCTGCTCCGTTCTGCCACCTGCCCATCTCACATGATGATGACAGATCCTTCTTTCTCACCCCATCGACCTGCATATCCTATTTGGTTTGGGCAAACATTTTTGTCTTCTCACAGTAGTCTGTAGAGAGTGACTGTTGATCTAGTGTCTGTCACAATATTCCCAGACCACATCTTAGTTTTCATATCCTTTTCTGCCCAGTTTGGCAGTAATGAAGCCAGACAGCTGCTTACAGTGTGTCCTTGATATCTGGTATAATGTTTGCTATAATTAATGGAATAAATGAATAAAAAATTAGGTAAGCTGAGCCATGCTCTATCATTTAAGTCAACTTAAAATACCCGTAACATTGGAAATATATAGAGATTTGACACTTGTTAGTTATGATCCAGTGTTTGAGTTGGAGGCAGTGGTTTTCACCAACATCTAGTGAAACTGAACAGAAAGAATGGATAGGATAATTTTCAATATAATACATAAAAATTATATGAAAACACAAAGATAGAGGCTGCAACTGTATGTGTGTTGGAAAGATCTCAGCTGTCAGTCAGAGGAAGATGAAATTCAGGATTTGGGTCTCAGCCTTATCCATCATGCAGCACTTGAAAATGTTGGCAAGTCATTTAATCTCAAGATGAAGTTGCTCATCTGTGGACCGTCCACAGAACGTCTATTTCAAAGGGCCGGGTTAGTCATTCACTAGGAGAGACATAGTGCATCAGTACCAAATAAACGGGAGCTATCTCTGTTGGCTTTACATTTGTTTTCAGAAATAAGAAATTATTACTAACTGAAGATTTGTATCTATGAAGTGTTTTTCGGAGTTTGTCCCTCCTAAGAGTCTCCTGTTTTCTCAAATTCTTGTTTGAAATGTGTGTATTCATGCGTTATACATGTATGTGTGCGTATGTGTGCATGTGATTATGTATAGAGGGGACTGGACAGACAGGGAAGTGTTTCATCAAAGGCCTCACTGTGTAATACTGAGACCACCTGTGTGACCACAAAGACTTAGACACGCTTCCTCAGTCCACTTCAAAAACATCTGGCCCCTCTGTTAAGTAGCCAGTGACACCGTTCTGGGCCCTTTTGTCTCAGTGCCAGGTACCAAGGAAACCAGGAATTCTCCTTTGTTTATGGAGAAACATCTTTGAGGTGAACCTTTAAAAGATGCTATCCCTACCACTAATTTGGGTTTTTCTCTCGTTCCTCTTCCTGCTGCCACAATGGCAGGAGGTCGGGTCTTTTCTGTCTCAAAACTCCCTCCCCGTCACTCCTTTTCTTAGCTTCTGTAACAAATCTTACTTTAAAATTAAAAAAAAAAACTGGTCCAGTATTATCCATTGTCAAATCTGCTGCCAGCTGCTTTGCCCCATGCCAGTCACTCTTGCCGTAGAAACGTGCAGGTGGGAGTGTTGGGTCAGTAACAAGGCAGCACTGCTGAGCTCAGCTCTGAGATCCAACAGGAGCTTAGATCCCTTGCTTTCACTCAGCTTGTGCTGCTCTGCCATGATTTTACCGGGGAAAGCTGAGCATTCCTGAGAGGTCCAAGAGTTTTTATTTATATATCATCTTGAGACAATGTGGAAGAAAGCTATTTCATTAATATGTAAAGTATGTTAGCAATGTTAAATTTATAGATGAAAACAGAGAATCCCAGCAGGCAAATATTCACCTTGTAAATGATTAACTGCCCCATTACAGATACAGAACTTTCCATCCTAAGTCCTGTGCTGTGTTCATTGCCTTTAGGGTCCTCGTCTTGGCACGCTACCAAAGTCTCTAGCCTTGGCAGCAAGTCAACTGGGCTCACTAGATGAATTTGTGCAACTTCCTTCTTGCACTTCCTTCTGAAATTCCAAGTATCTGAAGCTGTGTAAAGCATCCATGCGTGCGTTGCACACTAAGCAACACACACACACACACATTTGTGTGCCTTTGTTCTGGATTTCTTACTGACACCTGGTGACGAAGTGCAGTCAGTGTTTGGCATTTCTGGAGCATATCTACTCTGCTTTTGAAATCATCACTTCAGTCACTGACTTCATCTTACTCAGGAGTCACATAAAACTACACAACGTTATGATTTCCAGTGTCTAAATGTTGTTTCCCCTTGCAAACAGCTGCAAGCTCCTTTTAGGCTGGTGCTGTACCAAAAAGGTGGAGGGATGGACCTAGATTTTAGTTCTGATTGTTTGAGTTTATGCATGATTTAACAACACTGAGTGTTACTTTGTCCATTTTGAGTCGAAGATTTGAATATTTAAACCACTGAATTATTGGGAGAAATTTATTTTCTTCTGTACATTAGGTTTCATAGGAAATGGAAAATCACTAACAACAGATACTTGTTTCCTTGCATTTTAGAATTTTTTCTTTCCCTGTTTCTCATTTTCTCTTGTTATTTCTGTCTCTCAGTCATCAGCAGGTGAATATAAAGAAATTATTGAAAGAAAGGCTATACAAAAGACAAGGTTTGTTTTTGCAAGCTTGTTGTTTACTTTTTGGCCTTGCTTGTCTAAGAATCAGCTATGTACAAGTTCAAATTCGTGTCTCCTGACCTCGATGCAACCGCTGACGCAATGACCTCTTCCATGAAACTTGAGCTGTTTTGCCTGTTTGCCAGCTTTCCACCTGATCCTGCTCTCACTGCCTCTTACTTCCCATTTACTATTTCCATTGACACTAAAGGCTGGGATAAACAGTGCACGTATTATTTGGAAAGGTGGGAAAAGTAACAATTGTGGGGCTAACCTTGACCAACAGGTTTCAGGGATATGTGAATAGGTATTCTACCAACTTACTCTTGGCCAGCAGTTTTGAGAAATATTGCATGGACCTCTTTATACAGTCTCTCAGAACTGATGGACAGTTGGCTTTCTTTCCCCTGTTCCATATACCCAAACCTCATTTCCCAAATAAACTATTTCTATCACATTTCTAACTAAGCTGTTTACATCCTTCCTTCACATAAGCTTCTACTTTCGGAAAAGTCAGGACAACACCGCACTTCACTCAAGCGCACAGCAGTGCCTGGCAAGTAGTACATCTCTAATAAAAAACAAGTATTTTTGCTTACACAAAACATTCACTGCTTTGCAGTGAGAACAAGTAAAAAACATAACGGTGGACCCCCTGTGAGCCTGCTTTCTTGACCATTCATAACCCCCCGCCAAATCTCTGCCACGTTCTTAGTCCCTTGTGTTTTGAACAAGGTAGTCCTGCCACAGTTGTCTGTGGCTGATTTGCTAAAGCATGAACATCTGACCCACAGGGAGATGGTCCCCAGCAGGACTGTGCCAATTATGTTTGTTCTGAGAAGTCGCTGTCAGTATGTGGTAACTCCAGTGACACAGAAGCTTTGGTTCTTTGAAGCTTGCCTATACCTCTTCTAGTGCTTGTCGAAAGACCAATTACATTCTGGCCTGTGGTTTGAGGACAAATATGCTTGCCCTAACAACAAATTCCCAGTTGAATTTAACATCCTTTCAGTGGCTGTCTTCCTGGGAGTTGGGTGCGCTCTGAAACATGGGATGACGGTTAGTCCTTTTCCCAGGGATGGAGATCTCCCCCAAAAAAGAGGCTGCACTCTGATCCTGGTTACTTCCTCATCTGTAGTCCACATGTGGGTGATCTATGCTTCATGAATAACTAACTCACTAGAAGAATAATCTCTGTTACAGCTTTTATTCTCTTGTGTCTATCCAGAAAAACCTGAACACTGAAGTACAGATAATCTCTGGCCCTGCTGAAATTCTTCTGCTTTTCCTTCCAGTATTCTGGAGTCAGCTCTGTTATTTTGCATCATTATTACTAAGAAAAGAAAAACAGTGTGACGGACTTAAAATTTTTAGGTCCATATTAACATAGGTGGGCTTTTGCCCTAGCAATCCCAGATTTAGCTTCAAGGTGATCTGATATGTTGCCAACATACTGATTTCAAATTTTTTTCTATGTTATCCATACTCTTTATCTACTGATATGCCGCTGACCATGCTCGCTTTCTCGGATACAGCAAGAATTCCTTTTGCCTTCTGTATCGCTACGTAGTTTCTCTTCCATTTCTGCTCTTGCACTGCTCTTCCCAAACAGCATGTTCGCTCGGGCTGTCACCGTTTTCACAATCTTTCCAAGACGAATGCACTTCTTTTTCTGTTGTTACGGAGAACTTGAAAATGCTCTATACACATTTATTTCCTGTATGGCCTTTGGTTCCTGTGGAGCCCCTTGTGGTGTGAACTCTACTCCTACAGCTGTAGTAAATTGGTAAGCTAGAGTGCTGTTTCATTGAAATAACCAAACCCAGCTGCATTTTTCTGCTCTTCTCTGATAACATCTGAGTCACTATCTCCATGGGCTTTTGTGAAACTTCTTTCTCTAAGTCAGGGGCTCTCCTTTGCATGAAAGTCTTCGCTAAGTTTCAGTTGTTTTTGTGATCTCTGTAGATTCTTTACTCATCAGATGCCCAGTGAGGGAAGTGACGACTCTGGTGCTTCTGCTTAGTCTGTTCCAGCACTGCTAATTCCCTGCTGGACAGCTCCCTTGGTAAGCGTCTGGTATGCCTATCAAATACCAAACTCATCCAATTTAACAAGGTTGAGTCCATCGAAACTGATTCTGAGGGATAATATTAGAGGCAAGAAGGAAAAAAAAATAATAATAATTCTGAGATTTTAACCCTTTGACTGAGTAATAGTGGTTACAATGATGACAAAAGCAGGAGGCATCAGATCACCGCTACCTTCGTAACTAATCTTAAAATGATTGGGTATAAGAGCAATGGCCATTGCATTTCTACTTTGTATAAACAACTAATACAGGAACTTTGTTCTTAAAACAACTGTATGTTATTCATTTACAATTAGCAACTCTTTTCTCTATCTTTGATATGTTATTTAAAATACTTGTTTGTAAATAGTCCTACTGCCATATAGTCACATACATTCATTGAAAATTACCCATGACCCTTCGGCACTTCGGTGGTAGAGTTCAGTAGCTGGCACAGTGAATGTTAGGAGATAGGGAGTAAGTAAACAACTGTATTGAACACATACAATGAGTTGTGTTAAAGGCTTGTTTTAACAACTGTCTTGGGTACAAATCTTGCCTATAAACGAAAAGTTGATACTTTTGGAAGACACACACCATTCAATTAATACATTATCCTGGTGAAAACAGAGTGGTAGGCTGGTAAGGAAATGAGTCCTTATCTGTTTTAGTTAGCTAAACTTAGAAAAGATTGACCTTGAAGGAACGACTTCAAAATGGTACCTAGTATTACAACTATTCATTTCTTCTTTCTCTCTCTCCAGAGAACATTGTGCCCACAAGGGACTCGTGACATAGACATGTCCTCAAATGATTTATTTATGACACTGTAGTTGCCCAGATGTACAGGCTTGACAAGCTTGATCAGATAGATCTACATGACACCTTTATTTTGGTTTGCAGCGGGAGTCATGATCTGAGAGCCAGCCATCTTCAATGCAACTGTCAATTCCACATATTTCAAAGAAGATAAGTTTTTTATTTGGGAAGGACTGGGAAAGAAAATTAACTTATGTGTAAAAAACTTCAAGCATAAGGTACAGGCTGGTGAGTTCTCAGATTGCAGTTATTTTGGATGGGATGGTTTGAGTGACAGTGGAGTTACTATCTTTTTTTTCTTTTAATGGGAATTCTTTGATAATAATTATAGTGATGTAAAAATAATGAAAAGCAGAGTAGGCTATAACAAAGAAGTTCAGGGTAGCTTAACAAAGTAACTGTCCAACTGGGGCGGCTCTCCTGGGAGGAGGGGTAACTCCCACAAATAGCTCAGATAACGGTACTACTTTTCAGTTCAAAGTGGTCCATGCTTGCTGCCCACCTTCAGGAGCCAATGCAGAAAAGAGCATGAGGGAGGTTCATAGCACGTTTAAATACCTTGGTTCACGTTTAACACATATCGTCTCTGTTCTTATCTCAGTGTTCAAAAAGTAACAACAAAACTCCATCAAGGCTAGATGGAAGGGAATTAGGAAATACACCATCTGGATTGACAATCACTTTCATGAAAAAAATTAGTGTTACTATGAAGGAATACAATGTCTATGTAGTTTAGATTTGTTCCTTTGTGCATTGAACTCTTTGGGAAATTTGCTACATGATACCACCTTATCACAAGTGAAACACAACTATTTCTTCCCATTGGACAGTGCCTTATGTGCACGAAATAGGCTACTAAATGTAAAATGCTTAGTAGTGAATGGCACGAAGTAATGATAACAATAGATATTTGTTACTTTGTTACATATTCTGAGAAAATGGACCTTCAGTCTTTGTTTAATTGGTTTTTTTTTTTATGGCCATTCAGGGACTCCAATAAGTGTTGAGCTTGTGTGCAATTCTGTCTGTTGAGTATCACTGAAGTTTACTTAGTGCTTACTGCATCCAAAAATTTAATTTGCAGGAAGGGATATGAGTATCTCATCTTCTTTGGCCTTTTATGAAACCTACTGAGCAGTCTAAAATCTCACTGAATAAAAGGGATGAAGTAATGTCCTGCTGCTTCATTCAGTTATTGTTTTGTCTGAACTTGTGAAACTGACGAGTCCTCTGATCATAGTGATTGCACGTTGGGGCCATCACTAGCAAAAGTCATCAGCTGTTCTCATGATGCTCACTTACAGGAATTTCTTACTTCTGCTGTAATAAATCAGTGCAAACATGGTGACTCAAAACAAGTTATCTATTATATGTTTTTCCGGAGGCTAAAAGTCTATAACCAGTGTCACCAGGTTGGTTCCTCTGGGAGTTCTGAAAAAAAAGTACATTCCACGTCTTTCTCTTGGCTTTTGGTGGTTGCTGGTAATTATTTCTCTATGTGATTCCAAAATCCATCTCTTCCTTTCTGTGACCCTCTTTCAGTTTGTGTGTCCAAAATTCTCTGTCTTTATAAGGACTCAATTATTGGCTCAGGATTCACCCTAACATATTGTGATTTCATATTAACTTGATTACAAAGGTTCAATTTCCAAAGATTATCATGTTCACAGATGCTGAGTATTAGGATGCCAGTAGACATCATTCATACCACAGCATGAACCAAACAGGTTTTACTGAAATAATAATGTTGTAATTGCCAATATTTATGATGTATTTTCCATATAAAAGGTGTCTGAGATAAGGAGTTTGTGAGTATTGCCTTTTATTCCAAACACTCTTATAAAGCAAATATAATCTTATTCATTGTCATCACCATGTTTGTTGTCATAATCCTCCTCCTCCTCACACCATTTTAATATGAGGAGTTTGGGATTCAAGGTAGTGTCGTAAGTTGCCCTAAATGAGGTAACACATTTAACAGAGCAGAAACTGGAACAAATCCGTCTGATTCCAGAGTCAATGATCTTACTTGCTGTCTTGTGAAGTTGGATTCCAGTCCAGCATTTATTGCAAGAAGTCATATAAATGTAGGCACTTTGTCCAGTTTTATTGAAGCCGTTCTGTGCTCCTTTGCTTCTCCCCCATTCTTGATTTTTGTCCATCTATCTTCCTACCTAACGGGATATGATTTACTTAATTTTCACCTTAGAATGGATGCTGTTTTTCTGTAGCTCTGTTAGTTAAAGATTTGGGGACTTTTCCTTGGAATTGAGCTCTTGCTTAAGGCAAACTTGAAGTGCTGGCGTCCTGCTTAAGATGCTGTGTAGAGTAGTAAGACATCTCGGTGTTTGTTTAACACTTTGCAGAAAGCTCAGGTTTGTTATTCCTCCCAACTAAAGGGAAATTAGAAATCTCTGATTTGCTTCTTTTTTGAGATTCATTTATTTGAAAGGCAGTGTTATATAGAGAAAACACACACACACACACGGATCTTATGCCTGCTGGTTCACTCCCCCGTGGACACAACAGTCAGACTTGGGACAGACCACGGCCAAGAGTCAGGGCCACCATCCCAGGCTCCCTTTGTAGGTGCAATGCCCAAACACTTGAACCAAACCTTTCACAGCCCATCAACAGGGAGCTGGGTCAGAAATGGAGTAACTGCAACTTGAACTGGCACTCATATGGGATGCTGGTATTCTTCACTTGCTATATCAAAATGCCAACACGGAATTTTTGTTCTCTATTTGAAGTTTTACAAATTATAGCATTTATCTACTATAACAAGTAAAACAAACAAAAATGCAAAGATGTATGAATGTTTAACTAATGATTCCAAAGTGATGACTTCATTCTAATGGCCCTGAGATAGCCAGCAGTAATTATCTCTGTTCCTCACCTTGGTTCTTCTGTATATGTGGAAACATACAATAATATATGGAGCTCATTAGATCTATTTTTAATCAAACAGAATAATTTTACAGATACTAGTTTGAAACTTTGTGTTCTTTTCATTTGGTATTATGTCATGAAAATATGATATGAATATAGAAAGTAAATAAAGACTATTTTTACCCTGAGTTTATTCCATGAGTAACTGCTCTTCCCTTGTCTGTTTATTATCTTGATGATGGCAGTCAGTTCTAATATTTTAACAGTTTGATTACTGGCTCCCACATTTATGTCTACAAAAAAGAGACCTTTGCCCGAACTTGACTTGGTCTGATGACTGCATAATCACCATCTCATTCTACGGATCTCCTACATTTAAAAACATTAAATATTTCTAGCATAAAATCTCTAACATTCAACTCCTAAGTCAACTCTACTGTGGTATACTCCATCTTAGTTTATGGAAATTTGACCATTCCCATGACTCAGCTTCCAAAGACCTGTTAGCTGCCTGCGAATCCTATTTCCCAGACGCATCTCACTGAATTCTTCAGCAAAGCTGTTTGACTGTTCCTTCAGAATATTCTCAGAGACAAACCACTACTAGTTCCCTTTATCATGTTCATTCTGATTTGAGCCATCACTATCTCTTGCTTGTTCTATTGTGACTTCCTTTACACAGACCTCCTTATTTCCCATATTTACTCACTCTGAATTCACTCAGGTCTTTTCAATGTTATCTCTGTCTTTAAAATTGCAAGACTCAGAGTCGACCTCATATGGCAAGTTAGACTGCCATTTGAGATCCTACACCTCAAATGGAACTGCCAGTTCTAGTTGTGAACAGCACTGTTCCAATCCGACTTCCTAATAACGTTCCTCGAGACATAACTTCATCACCATGTGGTTGGTCCCTACAGCCCACGTGGGTAATTGAGGTGTAGTACTGGCTTCAGTCTGCCATCTCTCTCTCTTTCTCTCTCTGACTTTCAAGTAGATGAATATAAATGAGCACTTAAGAAAAGCTGCATCCATGTCATTCCATACCTACCTCCAAGACTTATTTGTCCATAGCACTGGTTAATTAATAACAATGATAATTATTATAAACAATTATGCAGTAAGTATATAGTTCAGTGTTGCAGAATACGTTCATGATTCTCTACTTCATTATGGTAGGAATTTCTGTGCATTTCTTTTGTAGTCTCAGAACAATGTTTGGCACTAGTAGGTGTTCAATGAAAACATGTTGATGGCTGAATGGATGGATGGACAAAATCAATGTGCCTATACAAACATGCATACATAGATTTATGTGCTTGTTTGTACAGAAAAATGTATATGGAATTTTTCTAATATTTTAGAGATACACAATTGGAATTATACCATATACAGTGTTTTATTATATCATCTTTTTTCTTCTCTATTTCTGATTTCTGTTGTTTCTTCTAGCCACATGGTTGTTCTCTCCCTTTTCAAAACTTGCTCACAAGAATTGAATATTTTCATGCAAATTTTCTTCATGATTCTAACCATTTACAAGCCCATAAACATTTATTTGCTGCCAGACATATAAATAAAGAGGGCTAGGAGTCCATTGCTTGCTTAATAAAATAGTATTATGGAATGTTAATGTCATTTTGCCACAGGTGTTACTTTTCTTGCTTATCAGTACTTAATAGAAGTCCTATCATTTATTGATCACCTTCATTTTAATAACTGCTCAGTATCCTATGCTGTTTATTATGCATTAATACTTACTCAGACATACCTACTGATTGGTAAATCAAAGTAATGCTTCAGTGAATTACAAATGATTTTGATTGTTCTTATAGAACAGATGAAGAGATTGAGGTTCCTGGTGTGAAAGAAACTTCTGGCTCAAAAGTACATTTTTAATTGGGCTAGATGTTACAGTAGGCAACATCTCTTTAAATGACATTTGGAAATGAGTACACTTATTCCACTCATCTTTGGCAGCAATCAATATTACTGTACATTTTTATTCTTAACAATAAGCTCTCGAATGAAGATCCTCACCTTTAGACAGGATGTTGCAGTGTAGTGTGCAAAGCTACCACCTGTGATGTGAACATCATGAATGGGTGCTGGTTCCTAATCCAGTTTCCTGCAAATGGCCTGAGGAAAGCAGTTGACAATGGCCCCCGCCACACACATGTGAGGTCCAAATGAGGCTCTTGGCTTTGGCTTATTCATTTAGGAAGTGAGTTAGTAGATAGAATATCTGTCTCTTCGTGTCTCTCCCCCTTCTCTATAACTTTGACTTTCAAATAAATATGTAAATATTTTTCAAAAAGCTTAAAATAGGCACAGCCAATTTTATCTCCTTTTCGGGAATGTCTTCTTGTGTTTGCTATTTAGACTGTAGAAAGGAGGAGGATGCTTCCTCTATCTTCCTGTGTCTGAAATGCCCATCTGTTCCATTTCGTTGATCTACCCTCTCAGGTGGCATCCACCGCCAGCCTGCTATGTGTCAATTATTGTGGCAGGTGCTGAAATACGATGATGAATTAGCTCTGCATGACCAGTGTTCTGCTGGTGTTTTCAGGTCCAAAGTGACTTCCTTGTGAAATGCTTCCTCTTTCAAGTCCTGTCTTCTGCCTCCTGCACCTTTTGGCCTCTGATGTTCTTGATACTTTACCCTTTATGTCATCTACAGTGAGAAGTGCATGCACATGAACGCACACATACATTTACTTCCCTAAGCGAAACTGCCTTGGATAAGACTATCACCCCAATATTGAGAAGTTATCTTTGACTCTGAGTGCTCACTTGGAAGATTCCTGTGATAATTCCTTACCTGCCCCCTTCTTCGGGGTTCCTAAAGAATCACATACCCCTTTCACAGATATCAGTAAAATATTCTGATGACTGCAAGACTGATTTCTCTTTCTGCCTGAGGCCAGAGCTGCGGTTTGTGTCTTGGATAAAATGCAGGTACTGACACCCAAATATACTCATTACAGTTGTGTTTTGGGTGTGAAGAGGTCATTTTGTTTAAGTCAGAACTGCCTATGTATCAGACTCTACACTTTGAGAGTTTAAAATTTCTTTTAGGAATTTTCAGGCTATTGAAACAAACCAAACCAGATCTTACTCATAAAATATTTTCATGAAATCACTTTTCTGCATTCTAAAATATATTATTGTTAAGTTACTGCTTAATATGTGATTAGTGCATGCCAAAATAATCCCTTTTAAATGTTTCCAGAAACATTGCGTATGAGGAATCCAAGGGCTCAGATAAGAGCCTTATTCAGAGTCAAGAGATTCTTTTTCTGTTCTCCAGCCTTATTCCCAGATTTCTAAACTTGATTTTGAATCTGGGAATGTTATTACCAATTCCTCCCAAGCGCCTGTGTGGGTAAGCCAATTCTTAATAGCCATACTTAATAGCCACCCATACTTAACCCATCCTTAATAGCCATCACCTCTTTCTCAACACAACAGGACACACAACACTATCTTCCTGGGACAATGTCCCTTTTTCATGGCTGAGAGTAAGAGACATGATTCTTCTCGCACCTGGAGCCGTGGAACTCAGCTTAGGATCGGGGCATTGGAGCATGCTAACCCACTGAGATTCTAACAGTAAGACATGGGCTGGGCTTTTGGGCTGATGCAGTTCTGACCCAAGTTTCTAAGGCAGTGAAGACACATAGACTTCAGATGTCCTGAAGGTCACAAAGCCATCGCACTCATATCCAAGACTCTGGTCAGAAATAATAATGGCTACTCTTAACGGTGCAAGTAGTACAAGTTCAATATGCTAGTACACTAATTGTATGGATTATTTACTTTAGTCTTCATTATAGAAATCAAGTATTATTTTCAATCATTACAAAGATGAGGATCCTAAGGGACAGAAATAAAGTCAGCTGCCTTTGTCATGTTCCAAACAGCAGAGCTAGACTTCAAACCAAGACCATTATTACTGCTCCACCAGGGAGTTAGAAGTGAAATGTCAACACAATTCCTTCATGACATTTCAGGAAATGCTTTGAAAGCTACATGGCGCTTTACACAGGGCTGACCTTAACAGACAGGGAAGCAGGACTGGAGCTGATCCACTGGTGAGTCACAAGTCTCGGCTTTCAGGACCAGTTCTGCCAACTGGCAAAGGCTGTCTGGGCTACACTTCCTTCATTTGTAGAGGGATGAATGAGAGATTAGTGGTCACGACAAACATTTTGTGGGTTTTGCAGTCAGACAAACCTCAAATGGGTTTGACTACACAGGGTGTGTGGTAGAACAGGCAACATACTTATTCTAAACCTTTTTTCACATCTATTATTTAAGGCAAATAAAATTCCAAGTAATAAAAGAGAGTGGGGCATGGAAATGCTACACAAAGAGAAATCTAAGGTGGGGCACCTGGCATGTGCCTAGACCAGTGCTTCCATGATGTGCTTGGGTCCTCCTACAAGTAGCTCTGGAAACATATTGTTCCTGGAGCTCCCACCTCTCTTTGATGCCTTTGTCACCCCTGGGATCCCAGCTGCAGCAATGGTCCTGAACACTTTTTGTGGGATTTATGGTCTCAGTGTTTGTGGAGTGTGCCAGAGTTCTCCCGAGGGTTCCTTGTTTCAACAACTCAATTTTTTTTGGCACATAATTTGGCAGTTCTGGCTAGAGGGCTGTTGTGATCTCCCTGGAAGTCCTGAAGGGAGTCTAATTCCTGATACTACTGTTTCCTTCCTCCCTCTGCCTTCTGGATTTCTTAACTTCAAATCACAAGGAGATAAAAATCCAAAATTTCCACTGGAAGACAATGCTGTATTAAGTTAACTAGTAATTCAATACCCATTAATACACAGCCTCTGATGATTAAGAGTGGGGTACAGTGGGGATGAAGCGTGATGCCTTGTTTCCCTACATTTGAATTTTAGGGCTCAGGACCTTCAACATGGCTACAGGGTGAGGAACATGCAGATGAGCACCAGGTTCCATAAGTTCCACCAGGCCCCAAATGCACGGATCAGAAGAGGAAAAATGACAGGTGAGGCTACCTGCCCTCTAAGAGCAACCGCAAACCATGGGCTTATCCTTCCAGGATTGATCATGAGGCAGAGGTGTCACCTAACAGCCTGCCCTATGTGGCAGTGAGCCTGCCTTCTGGGAAGTGAGGCCCAGTGGATGCATGAATGCTGAGCCCAGGGACCAGGGGGCAGGACATAAAATGAGAGAAGAGATCACACTGGCATGAAAAATAAGCATAGTGGCTAAAGGGAAAATGGGGCCATTTCTTATCCCAGAGTCTGTTAATCATGGAGGACTCCTCAATGTATTCTCTTTGCAAGCAGACAGATATTTCACTTTCAGAAACTTCTGTTTAAATTGCTAAATTATCAACCCAGACAGGAACGTTGGAAGCATACAGTCTGTTAAGCCAGGTTTTGGATGAATGGACAAACCTCCTGATTGAAGAAATGACTTGGCTGAAATCGAAGCGTTGCAGGCCAGTGTATGGTTAGGGCAATATTCTCCCCTCACACAGCTGTGCAATCTGCTCTTGAAATTTCATTATATGTTTTTTTTTTCTTTATTCCCTTTTCTTCTTGTGCTTCTGTCTTGTCCTCTTCTACTCTCCTCCTCCCTCTCCGGTCTAATGAATAGCCCATCTATATTCAGAAGGAATTTATCCATGCACACAGAAAAATGATTAAAGGGACAATTCATTCCTAGATGTATAATTGTACAAGTGTTCACAGCAGCTTTATTTGTAACACCCACAAACTAGGCTAAATCCAGAGGCTCAGCAACAGTCATGGGTAAAATATTTCGATATATTTAAGGACAAACTACTGTGCACACAGTACTGCATTAGAAAAGACAAAGTACTGAGGGATTATACACCTCATATTCAATTTGTAGAAAGTTCAGGAATTGACAAATTTATAGTGATGGCAATCAGACCAATAAAAGTGGAGTTAGGAATTTTGATTGGGAAAAAAGGTGCAAAGTAAGCTACGTAATAGGAAAAAAATGGATTCTTGTTTTGAATGGTGGTTAAAGAGTCACAATCTCTTGCAAGAATCTATTGCACTGTGCCCTCTACCATGTATTAGTCACATAAATGTTTAGAGAAATCCTTGCAAGAGCAATGGAGCATCTATAATTATCTTAACAGGAAAGAGACTAACATAGTCAAAACCCAGGATAGTCAAGTTACTATAATTGAACGTCAAATTTAATTTTAAAGTTGTTGCCAAAGGGAAAATTCATTACAATTTATTCATTTCATTTTTAAAAGTTATGATTAGAAAATATTTTTCAAAAAATTTTTTACATTATAAAATTAATTTAGCATGTATTCTTTCAAATAAAATTTGTTGAATGATAATTATACAATTAAGAAACCTCTGGTAGTAACAGTACAAATGTTCTGACATGTAAATATATTCATGTTTGTCTGCCATTTTTAAGCTGCCATTTATGATAAAATGTTGCAAAGATAAGAGAGAATGTTTAATATAGAACTCAATACTTACCTTCCCAAGCTAGTTTAAAACAACACTTCTTCATTGCAGCACACACAGGCGTCATATGGGGCTCTTATTGCAATGATGCTTCTGGGGCAAGCATTTGACACACGGTTGAGATGCTTGCCTGATTCACCACCACCCGCTTCTTCAACCACTCCACCACCTGCTACCCCACCCACCATCTCACATTGCGCTGTCTGGATTTGAGTGCTGGCTCTACTTTTGGTTCCAGATTCCTTTTCATTTGTGTTCCAAACGACAGCGATGATGACAGAAAGAAGTAGTTGGCTCCCAGTCACCAGTGTGACTACCTGGCTGTTGCAGCATTTGAGTGACAACCACCATATGGGAGTTCCTGGTTAGTTTCTCTCTCTCTCTCTCTCTCTCTCTCTCTCTCTCTCTCTCTCTCTCTCTCTCTCTCTCTCTTTCTCTGAGTCTGTGTGTTTTTACCTATGAGTCTGTTTCTCTCTCTCACTGTTGCTGCCTGTGAAATAAATAGTTCTTTAAAAATGATGTCTCAGATTCAACAAGTCAGGGTGAATGCTGCTATTGCAAGAGTGAGAACCACCCATTCAACAGTCAGGCAATGTTCATCTGTTCTTTGTGTTATTTGGATTGAGATTATTTATTAAAAGTCAGGCTCATTTGATTTTCTGATTCATATACATTCTCAAATTCTGGAAGAAGAGACTAAAACTCGATAATGTGTACCTGACCCCCTGGTTTCCAATACCTGCTCTCTAACTCCTACTTACTAACACCTTGCTCATCCAGCAGCGTGAAAGGGGTAAGAGCCATCACCTTAGTGCTGCCTGTAGCCCTGCCACAGCTGCCTCAGGCAGTTTGCTGTCTTTCTTGGTTTAAGTAAATGGCAGTTGAGAAATATGATCTTAAATGAGCATTGGGTGATTAAAGAAATCAAAGGGCACTCCAAAACATCCTTGAAATTAGTAAAAATTATAATACCACAAACTAAAACATGCAATGCATAAAATAGTGTTTGTTTATAACAAGAATTATATAAAAAAAATCAAAATAATAAGCTACTGATGCATCTCTAAGACCCAGAAAAGAAAGAACAAGCTAAACCTAAAATTAGTAGAAAAGAGTAATAATAAGCATGAGTTAAAATATGAAACAAATACAAATGCAAAAGTTTAATGAAATGAAAAACTTTTTCTAAAGATAAAGTTGGTAAACTTATCTGAACTAAAAAAGAGGAGACTCATAGAAATATATTCTGAGATTAAAAAAAAATCAATTACAATTGATACCATGGAACTTCAAAGAATCACAAGGGATATCCAGAACAATTGTACATGCAGCGAATTCTAAACCCTGAAAAATTGTGTACACCAAACTACTCCAAAAACAATGGGAAGAAGCCTTTCCAAATGCATTCTGTTGAAGAAGAGGTTGTGTTTATTTCAGAAACAGGCAGAGAGTTAATGGCAGAATCAACAACGCGACAGGCACAGGTGGAAAATTCTCAGCTGAATGTCACAATGAGCCCAACAATACAACAAGAAAATCTTTCATGGTGGTGAGATGATATTGAGCCCAAGGATTCAAAAATGCTTCAACAAGTGCAAAAATAAGTGTAATTCATCACATCACCATAATAATGGATAAAAACCGTATGATCAGCCAGGAATTATTTGACAAACATCCCTTTATAATTGTAAAAACTACTTGCAAATTAAGTATAGAAGGAGAATACATCAACATCACAGCTCTCTGCAGCAGCATATCACCATCATTACATTGGATGAAAAAACCTGTAACATTTCTTCTTCTTTTAAAGATCTATTCATTTTATTGGAAAGGAAGATTTACATGGAGAAAGAGAGAGAAAAGATTTTCTGTCCACTGGTTCACTCCCCAAGTGGCTGCAATGGCTGGAACTGTATTGGTCAGAAGCCAGGAGCCAGGAACTTCTTCCAGGTCTGCCACGAGGGTGCAGGTTTTCAAGCCTTTGGGTCATCATCCTCTGCTGCTTTCCCAAGCCACAAGCAGGGAGCTGGATGGGCAGTGGAGCAGCCAGGACACAGATTTAGCCACTAGGCTGTCATGCCGGGCCCACTGAGCTGGAGGCATGAAACTGACTGCAAAAGTTATTACAAAGCTATAATGATTCAAATAACATTACACTGGCATAAAAACCAACAAGTAGATAAATGTAACACAAAAATGAATCCAGAAATCAAATCACTTACGTATCACCAACTAATATTTTACAAAAGTACCAGACTAGGCATTACTACAGTAAATGGTGCTAACAAAATTGAGTGCGTATATGCAGAATTAGATTCATTTTCTCATCATACACACACACACACACACACACACACACACACAAAACACTTTAAGATTCATCAAAAACCTAAATTTAAGATCTGAGACAATGAAACTGTTAGATCTATATTGGATAAACATATAAGATAAAATTTTAGTGAATTAGTATAAATGATAATTTCTTAGATAACATCCTCAAAGCATAGACAACAGAAGCAAAACGAAATAAGATAATAAACTCAGAAAGTTTTGCACAGAAAAAACAAAACAATAGAGCAAAGAGACAACAACAGACATATTCGCAAACAATTTATTTGACAAATTACTAATATCTGTCAATTAAGTCAATAAGATTTTCTGTCTAGCTTTCATATCTTTGATTCTGATTCTGGTGGAGTTTATACCACCCCATATTTTGGAGACAATTTTCATCTCTTTTGCTTCTGCTTGTACGACTCTCTTCAGCATCGTTTGTAAGGCTAGTCTAGTGGTGATGAATTCCTTGTGTTCTTGCTTATCTTGGAACATTCTGAAAGATAACTTCTTTAGGTAAAATGTTCTGGATGTAATGTTATTTTCTTTTAAAACTTGGGGAATGTCAATCCATTCCCTCAAAACTTTTTGAGATTTCTGTTGAAAAATCTGTTGTTCTGTTTCTTTAAAAGTAACCTGGCACTTTTCTCTTGCAAATTTTAGAAATTTCCCTTGGTGCTGTACTATGTGCTGCATGGTTGACTGTAATTAGCCATGTTGAGATCATTTCTGATCATGTGTTACGATTTCTGTATCATTCTGTAGACTGACCAAGTTATGCCATTGAATGCATTTTCCAAGCTTTACTCTTCATATCTGGGATTCCCATGCTTTGTGTCCTGAAGATCTGAAAGAAGAACGTTTTTTTCTTTTTGTCTGGGTTATTTCACAAGACCTATTTCTACTTTAGATATTCCTTCTCCTGCTTGAACTATTATTTTGTGGAAGTTTCCAACTGCAATTTTGATGCAGAAGAACTAGTGAGTCCTTCATTCTGCAGATTTCTGTTCATTTTTAAGACCTCCATATTTTTGGTTGACTTTCTCATTGATATCATGCTTTGATATCCTTACATTGTGCAATTGTCTGTATTTTCTTTTAGTCATCTTTTAAAAATTCTATGTCAGATATTTCAAATCAATCTCCTCTTTGGTAGAGACTATTACTAAAAAGTATTGTGTCCAATAAAGGAATTCGTTTTGCCTTAGTTTTTGTTACTTCCTCTGTCCCTACATCAGAAGATTAGTTGCTTTATTACTAAAAGGGTCCTAGAGGGGCAAGAAGATATCCACAGTGGCAGGGTCATGATTCTGGACAGGTCATGGTCGCACCCTCCAGTGCTCAGTAAGGTTTAGAATAACACTAGCCCAAAGTCCAGCAGGAGCATGCATGTCTCCACAGTGCCAGGCTGTTAGGTAACAACTTGGCACCCCTTTCTTCTCTTCCCCTAAGCAGTTACTCTGTACTATGCTACCTGATTTTGGGACAGGGGTGGGTAAACAATGTTGCAACTACCTACACTGCCGTGTTAAATCACTTCCAGAAACTGTTTTCTTAAGATCAGCATAGCACTGAGTATGGTCAAGTCTCTCTTTGCTATGGGTTTCCTGATGCCAAGATTGTCTTGTAGCTAAAACCATTACAACGAAATCAAAACATGCTACTGGGTTATAAATCAAATTGATGGGCATTGACATTTGGGGGCATGAGCAGATGCAGGGGCTTAAATCTGTAGGCACTGGCCTGATGACACACTCATTAGTATCTGTTCAGTGACAGTCTCACCAGATCTAAGGCAAGGTCCTGGGTTCCCTTCAGCGTTCTGCTCCTTGGTGACTAATGTCTTGTGCATCGCTTTCCACCTACTGTTAGAGGAAGGATAAGAAAAGCAACCCTTTGGCTACCTAGGCTAGCTCTAAACTGGGTTCCAGCTGAGTTTTGCTGCTACAACATTCTGTGATGTTTGGAGGGTGCATGTCATGCCCACCAAGGCGGCTGGTGATACAGGCTGAAACAGTTGCTTGTCCTACCAAGGTGAAGGTCGTAGCATTTGATTTTGGGCAAAGCTAGATACCTGTCCACAGGTAGTAGTTTGAGGATAGGGGCTTCTTCTCTCCTTCTGATAACCATCCTGCTCATGGAACTTAGCTTCAAACCAGTCTCCAAAACTTATTTTCCTACCTTGCTCACCTGAGGTTGAAGTGATACTCCTTGCTGTCTTCCCGAGTTTGGCAGAAGTCCCTTGGCCATTCCGGCTGATGTTAATTCAGGAACCTGCTGATGCTCACAGACAGGAGCCCTGCACAGTCTCAGAGTGTATCCAAGGACTGGGTCCTACTGGTAGTGATAGAGTCCAAAACAATCGGTCCACCAGGTTTCAGATCCTTTGAAAGAAGAGGCCTAGGGACTTGGTAGGGTGCTGGATCTCACCGCGGCCAGCTCAGCTCTGAGAGTCAAGGAGAAGCCCTGCATCTGTATGCTAGGCTATATTTCTAGCTGGAGTTCTTCCCTCTACCCTCTCCTAGAGGTTAGAGAAGTGATGAAGATAACTATTTGGCCAATGGCCTGGTGTTCAGGTATTAATCTGGGATAAATGTTGTGGGGCTATGGCTAATTTGAACTTCCAACAAAGCAGGGCTGCTACTGATTTCAAGCCTAAGATCTGGACTTTATTCCCTGTCCCATCTCCAATGAAGAGGTATCTTTTCCCACTGTGTGCTACTTGGAGCTTATGGGAAGCGGCATAGAATCTCTCTTTCCTGCTTTATTTGATATGTCTTTCTCACTTCTGTAACAAAACTAGGGCCTAAAGAACTTATAAAAAAATAAAATAAAAATGAGAAAACACACACTTAACACACACACACACAATCTAGATGCTGTGGGCTTTTTAGCAGGCGTCCTTGGTTTTTGTGGAGGTTGATTGATACGTGAATAGCTTAAATGGGTAGGAGGACCACTGGAGCATCTTACCCTGCTGTCATCTTGCTTGGTCTCCCCATGAAGCAAATCTTAGAGTTATCACTTGATGATGATAACTTCGGGATTGCTCTTTTCTTTTGTCACATACAGTAAGGATAGTGTTTGTTTGCTGATTGCTAGACCATTATGAAGGTGCAAGTATGAGGAATGAGTTTTACTTCTCAGGGATTCCTTGGGGTAGCAATGTGTAAATTACCAGATCAGCAATTTTGGTGGTTCCATAGGAATTAGTATGGAAAGCAAGATTCCTCCGAATAGTCCTTCATCCAGAGGAGCACCAGGCATTTCCTGGTTAATTTTTTTTCTGTAAGTACAGCATCCTACTGCACTGTGTTTATCACATTTTATTACACAGTTTGCTTAAGTTCGAGGCATTGTTCTAGACTTTTACTTGAGAAAGTATCAATGGAAGAACAAAGTTGAGCAGAAAAAGCCTGGACATAAGTAGTGATCTCCTTTTTAGTTTGTTGTAAACTCTGTGCCAAGAATCCCTTCCAAAACTTCCTGACTTGTTCTTGGAATCGCCTGGAAACTAGCTTTTACTTCCATGTTGTCTATGGAGTCTAACCATGCTCCAGCTAATACTGCATGAAAAGTCTTCAAAAAGTTAATGGGAAGTACATACTCTGAAAAATGTATGCATGATTTGCAAAATTCTTTGACATCGGAATAAAATTATCTTTTAAATATATTTCCACACTTTGTGTTTCAGTGGTTTTTAGTTTTCAAGACATTTTGTTGTGAAAACTTTCAGAAATACAAAAAATAAAACGGTAGTAGAATAATCCTCCTCTATTGATTGATTTTACAGTTGAAGAACCTGTCAGTTCAATTTTATCTATTCTGACTTTCTCATTTATTTGTTTCATAGTGAAGAATTTCAAAGCAAATCAGACATTATGTCATTTCACACTTACTTCAGCACAGAATTGTGATTTTATCTCCTCCCTCTGTTTTTAGGGAGAATTTGTCTTAAATTTTAAGTAGGAGAGTGACAGAGCTCACTTTCACTTGCATTTTTAAATGACTCAATTACTTAATCTGAGAAATTGATAAGAATAGTTACCTTCATCTATAGCCTTCAAAAAGTTCATGGAAATCCATATTATGCAGTAAATATCCATGACTTTCAGGAACATTTTGCTTGAATAAACTTGCTTAATTAAAAAAATATATTCATTGACATTTCAATTTTAGTTTGTATACAACCGGGTTCTACACACCTTAAAATGGCTATAGATTACTATTCAGCTATCTCATGTCTATTTTCATTTTAGTATTTAGCAGTTTATAGTGTTGAAGCATAATTTTGCTGAACCTGGCTGTTTTTCAAGAAACTGTTGAACTTATCTGGAAAATAAGATGCTGGACTTTATGCTTGGTATATGCTTGCAATGAAAAACATCTCAACTGAATTTGAACTGTGGTAATGCAACAAGGTGGAGGAATCCACCATGGGGGAGAGTTTGGGGAGGGGTGGGGGGAATCCCAGTGCCTATAAAACTGTCACAATGTAATTAATTAAAAAAACAAAATAGCAAAAATAAAAGTACCTATTGAAACTAGAAAAAAATTTACTTTTATTTGAAAGGCAGAGAGAGAGGCGAGACAGAGAGAGAAAGAGAGAGAGAGAGAGAGATCCTCCATCCACTGGTTTACTCACACATGGTTGAAATGAGCTGGGCTGCTTTGAAGCCAGAAGACACCATGAGCTTCTTTTGTTTTTCCCACATGAGTGCAGCGGCTCAGTGCCTTGGGCTCTTCTCTGTGGTTTTTTAAGCCATCAGCAGGGAGCTGGATTGGAAGTGGAGCTGCCAAGACTCGAACTGGAACCCATGTGGAATCCTAGCACATAGGCGGAGGCTTAGGGTGCTATGCCATGGTACCAGTCCTTAAACTTTTATTTATTTTTTTGAAATGCCTTTATAACTTATGTGTATATCCTGAAAAATTATATTTATATTTACCAATGGACAACTTGGAGGCTATGAAGCAAAGGATGTAGCTCAACCTGAGAGCTTATGCTGTACATAGTCAGCATACTGCTACTTGAAATTAGTTTCCCCTTGGAACACATAGCTTTCTTTTCATTTCTTGTGGAATTGCAATATGTGCTGTAGGAACCTGGTAATTAAATTAAATTACCTGAGCCATTTACTTCTCAAAGACTAATTAAGCTAGGATTTCTGCAGCAATTCGTCCCTTCTGGAATTTTTAGAAGCTGCTCATGTGATTAGCATGGCTGAAATCCATTATTCTATCCTAGAGATAAAGGAAGTAGTCCATGTATGCTTTCATTCTTGGCAGATCTGGGTCCTGAGTCCAAGAAAAAGAAAGTCAGATGTTTTTCTTGGGCATGTGCTTGCTACATGACTTGGAGACCAAGAATATGCCCCAGATAATTAATTCAGCGTTCATCAGAGATTTGATTCTTCAGTCTGTCATGTCTCCCTTGTTATCCATCCCACTTATTTTGTTTTCCTGTGCAGTCCACACTTGACTCTGTGTTTAAGAACCTCGCTGTAATGAAGAGTTTTGCCATGCAGTGCTTCATCATGTAGAATTAGCTTGTTTTCGGAGATGGGATGTTAACAGGAATGCTTACATATTTGGAGTGTGATTAAGATTATTTATCCTAGGAATTCAAGGATGGTTCCATATTTGTAAATCAATAACCATAACACACTATAGAATGAAGAAAATCAGTGTCATCTTTAGATTTCTGCATGTATACCATCACATACAAATAAGGATCATGTTGATGTCTTCCTTTCCAGTTCAAATGCCCTTTATTTTGTTTTTTTGTAATTCCTTTGGCTAGGATTGAATAGGAAATTTGTTGGACCTGATAAATTAATTCAGTAAAGTTGCAGGATACAAGAATAACATATAAGATTAAGCAGTGTTTCTATGTATACTGAAATGAACTAGCTGAAAAAACTAAACCTAGAAAGTAATATAATTTATGATAACCATAAAATATTTAATATACCCTAAATAAGAAGAAATTTAATCAAGGAGGTGACAGACTTCTAAATGAAAAGTCATAATACTAATGCAAGAAATTTGAGAATACACAAAGAAATGCAGACATTCCTTTTTATTGGGTTGAAATACTATCATTACAAAGCTCATTGTACTCAAATTGTTCTACAGATTCAACTTAGATGTTTCTGATCCAGTTCCATGTTAATACAGAAGAGGATGACCTAAGGTCTTGGGTCTCTGTAGCCACCTGGAAGACCCAGAAGATGCTCCTGGCCCCTGGCTCCTGGCTCATGATGGGCCCAGCTCCAATCACCATGGCCATCTGGGGGAGTGAGGGTACGCTCTCTCCTACCCTTTCCTGCTCTTTGAGATCTGCATTTCAAATAAAAAAAAAAACAACTTTATGGGTATATAAGAGAAGATGTAAGTTATGGTTCTTGGTAAGGGCAGAACCATTCAAATTGATTCTTTATAGAAATTAGACATTGTCCATGTGTGCTAAACATTAGGTAAAAAGTAAAACTCAGAGGGCCCGGTGTGGTGGCACAGTGGTTAAGGTCCTCGCCTTGCACGCCTGGGATCCCATGTGGGCGCCGGTTCTAATCCCGGCAGCCCCGCTTCCCTTCCAGCTCCCTGCCTGTGGCCCAGGAAAGCAGTCGAGGACGGCCCAAAGCTTTGGGAACCTGCACCCGCGTGGGAGACCCAGAAGAGGCTCCTGGCTTTGGACTGGCATAGCATCGGCCATTGCGCTCACTGGGGGAGTGAATCATCAGACGGAAGATCTTCCTCTCTGTCTCTCCTCTCTGTATATCTGCCTTTCCAATAAAAAAATAATAAAAATAAATCTTTAAAAAAAAAAAGTAAAACTCAGAATTTACAGAAATCAATCTGGGTCTCAGTAATTTGAATTCACTCTCTTGTTTCGTTCATTGCTCTCACTCA
Organism: Ochotona curzoniae; assembly: GCF_017591425.1. Taxonomy (NCBI): domain Eukaryota; kingdom Metazoa; phylum Chordata; class Mammalia; order Lagomorpha; family Ochotonidae; genus Ochotona; species Ochotona curzoniae. The sequence goes on along the minus strand of NW_024467118.1, from coordinate 6,730,517 downwards.
CAGATTTAAATCCAAAATTCTAAGCTCCTAAAAATGGGGAAACAAAGAGTTGTTTAACTTGGAGGCATGACAAAATCCATTCATTCGAAATCCTTCATAAACATGATTCTCTCCTATGAAGTTCTTTAAAACAAAGGCCTTGCACTGGAACTGGCTGGCATAAATCAACTAAAATAGAATACGTATTTCTCCCAAGGCTTTTAGGGAAACAGTATAAATAGAGTCCTAATTATAACAAGTAAAACATACAAAATGACCCAAAGGCAACAAGAGGAAATTGATTTATTATTTATTTAATCAAACTTTTTTTTTTTATCAAATAAAAGAACGCATCCCTTCCACTTTCCCCATCATGGTGTCATGAATGCTCTGGTGACAAAAATAAAAACATAGTGGAAAAGAGCGCTAAGAACCACTGCAGTTCTGGCCTGCCGTTTGCAACTCAACTGGCATTGCCCAAATCGCCTGCAAGAGCCGTCGCCACAGTCAGACAGTCATGATCCCAGCACTTGGCTCCACAGTCCACTTTCTGTGTTAGGAGATGATCCCTTTAGCCTACAGCTGTTTTCAAGCTATATTGCAGGTTGACATACTCTGGGGGAAAGCCTGATATATTTTTGGGTATGCACATTATCTTGAACGGTGCAATAAAATGCTCATCTCTAATCCCAATAAACTTTTCCAAGATTATTCTCTAACTGCCTGTGTCATGAAGCAGTCTGAGCCTGCTGCAAGCAGGATCTTCCTCTGCAAAGTCCTTGTTTCCCTTTCACAAATGGGAAAACTTACTCATTCTCAAGACATACCTTTAGTGTCTTACTTCCTGGTCTTAGGTCACTGTATTTCCTTACCAACAAAATAAGTGAGCAATGCCACGATGACTGTATCAATACACTTACTGTATTAGTGTCATACCAATCATAATCACAGAAAATTGCTTATAAGAACTTTTGGTTTATTTGTGTAGATAAGATATCTACCCATTCTCTGGATGAATTTGGGGTATGCATTGAAGCCTGGCTGGGTGTCTTGTAATAACAATACGGACACTTCTATCTTGATCTGAAACCTGTAAGTTGGTTATTCCCAAGTCAGAAGATTGATGCCTGTACTTGGTGAACAAAGGAAGAATATAGGTCTCATGATGGTCTTAATTGTGTATCTGCCCAAAGTCATATTCTAAAACTCTAACACCAACATGGTAGTGTTTGGCAATACAACCTTTAGGGAGGTAATCAATTTTAGGCCACATTATAAAGATTGGGCCCTAATAAATCTATGGATACTTGTCTTTATAATAAGAGACACCATAGTTCTCTCTCTCTCTCTCTTTCCCTGTGTGTGAAGACGGGAAACACCACATGATGGGAGAGGGGCAAAAAGACCCAGAGCCTCCTTTGCTGTCTTCTGAGACACATTAGTAGGAAGCTGGATCAGCAGTGGAGTGGCCGATTCCAACCAGTCCCTATATGGGATGTAGGCACTGCAGGCAGAGGGTCTACAATGGTAATTGCAGGTCCTGATCCTCCTTGTATGTCTTCTTTTTTTCCTCCTCATCCTTCTTTCTCTTCTTTTTGATTCTCTCTTTTGAGATAAGGTACCTTAGATTTGCATTGTAATCAACAGCTTACTGGTCCACTAACACGTTCAGTGTATCATTTTTTTTCAGCTCTATGAGGAATGTTGTTGGTCATTTGATTTGAATGGCGCTGAATGTATATATTGCCTTTGGTAATATGGACATTTTGATAGTATTGATTTTGCCCATTTAAAATTATTTTAGTGGACGTATGAAATGCATTCAAATTTATGAAATGGCATGTGATGTTCTGATACATAATCAATATCAAATGTTCAATTCATGGTGAAAAAATCCACTAAATGTATTAGGGTAAAAACATGTTAATTCAAACAGCTGTTTCTTTGTATTGGAAACATTCATTAACCTTTCTAATAGCCTGTTGTAAATATTCCTCATTTATCAGTATCTGTATTTACCCTGTTGTACAATAGAACTTAAGAATTTGTTTCTCCTATGTCACTGTAACTCAGTACCTTTCGGCCAATGTCTACATATCCTTTTTTATTTTTCTGCTGTTTTTCTCCAGCCCCTAGTAGCTAAAGATGCTTTTACATTTTGGGACATCAACACTTTAACATACAAAAGAGAAAGGTCATACATTATTTGCCCTTCTAAGCCTGTATTTCCAACTTAATATAATACCTTTTAGTTCCCTCTATGTCATTTTGCAAATGACAAAATTTCATCATTTTTATGGCTCCATAGTATTTCATTGTGCCTATAGATTAGATCCCCTTTATCTAATAAGTCACTGATAACCATTTGATTGCATATCTTGGGAATGGCATTTCGATAAGAATGGGAGTGCATTGTCTTTTTGATTTACTCTTTTTACTGACTGAATATACACCCAATAGTAAGAACTGCAACCATATTTGATTGCTGTTTTTCTTTCTCTCCACACGATCATGAAGTTCCATGCAGGTAAGAACTCAAATTGTCTTCTCTACTTTGTACCTAGCATAGTTCTTGGATGACAGATGAGCAAGTGCATCATGAAAAAAAGAAACAGTGGATTACCATTTGTTGCCATGAGATCAGTTCTCAGAGCCATCCCACGTATGCCACTGCATGCCTTATGTGCAACATGCGGCCTGGTGTGCAAAGTGAAGAGGTATACATCTGGCATGTTACCTGTGGAGGAGATACGTGGGAAGGTCCTATTTCACATTACCTATGAGTCTGTCATATCACTGGTCATAGCATTCTTAACTCCCTGACATTCAGTGATTTATTAATATTAAGATGGGTTTCCTTGGAGATTGAATAACCTTTAAAAATATTTAGTGAGTAGAACAACAAGTGTATCCAGGGAATTCATGTTTAGAAAATAGATTTAATTAGGTACTTAACCTTTCACTGTTATCTTCTGTCCTTTATGTAATAATCTGGCCTTTATTTGGTTACTGTGGTTGTCCCCAAGACACTGCTGTCTTAAGAAAATCCATTTTTTTTCCCCTCAATTCTTAGCTCTGTGGAAGTTACTAAAACATAGCGATGAAGTATTTTCAGCCTTTACTTTTGCAATTGATTCATTAGGGAGAGCATGCAGCCCAGTGTAGCTTCATTAAGTCTTCTCAGTGGTGGGAGTGCATTCACATTAGACTCAGGCTCCCAGCACTGGCTTTCTTCTCTGCCAGGCATCCAGGGCTTCCTGCTAGCAAGCTGGATCTTGCATCTTTAATAAGAACATCAGGGTGCTTAGCAGCCAGGCCTGTACTGAAGAGGCAGCATGCATGGATTTAAAGGTCAGTCTAGGAAGAAATTGTTTTGTTTTTCAGTACATTGTTTTGCAAGCAGATGATTTGAAGCGTCTCAGATCTTACAGCACCAGGAATCCAGTGTGCCAATTTTAATAATGTTGGCAGCCACCCATGACATTATATTCTTAGACTAAATGTACTGCTAACATGAGAGGCCCCCTGGGATTCTGGAAAGGGCATTTGGTTAGAAGTCAAGAGACCCCGTCCTCTATTTTGTCCTTGCTACTAGTAATAATGATAATAAAAATAGTTCACTCGCCTCAGTTCTTACTTTGCACCAAGCACTATGTTAAATGATTTACAAACATGAGACATTTTGAGGGATAAAACTTATAACTCACAAGCTAACTCAAAAAATGTAGAAAGGATGTAAGATTTTTTATGTGCTATGTTTATTTTGTACTTTCTGGTAAGTTGTATGCACTGGTAACTAAAGAAAACAATGTTTTTAATACATTCTAAATTTAGTCAATTTGGTGCTTTTAACCCATGCTTTCCAATAATGTGGACATTAGCTACATATTCCTATAAAAGCACTGGGCATTTGATGATTCCAAATTGACATAGATTATCAATATGAAATACATGTCGGCCATTACTTGTTAAAAACAATGTGGAACTATTTAATAATCTCATGTTAAAATGATGTATTTAATATTTGGGTCAGAGTATATTATTCAAATTAGTCCTGCTATTTCTTTTTTGCTTCTGTATAATTCAGCTTCTAGAACATTGTAAGTCATTTGTGAAGCTCAGCTGCTCTTTCCCTTGAGCACTGTGATTTTCAGCAGTTCTAAGAGCTGGGTGCTTTGGATGATGTTTTCTGGTTCTGCGTGGACAGCCTTTCTCCATCTTCACTCTTCTGACTTGGGTATGCTTCCTGACTCCAAGAAACTTGGGTCTTCACAAATCTGGTTAATTTTTTCACCTCCTGTCTCTCCTCCTCACTCATTAATTCCTCGTTTTCTATTAGAATATATTTTAGTTGCACTTAAAAAACATTACAGCAGAAGGAATGGCATTGCTGCCTGCTAGGCTAAGCTTCAGCCTTGTTTGAGTCACTAAACTTTTAAAAGATTTGTTGTATTTTATTTGAAAGGCAGGATTACAGAGAAGAGGACAGACAAAAAGAATGTGTGAGAGAGGAGGAAAGATAAGGACAAAAGGAGAGGGAGAAGGAGGAGAGTGAGGGAAAGAGAGGAAAAGAGAAAGGGAGAGAGAGGAAGTGAGAAACAGGGAGAGAGAGGAAGAGGGAGAAAAAGAGCAGGAGACAGAGAGAATGAGGGAGAAATCCTCCATCTGTTGGTTCAGTATCCAAATGGCTGCAGTGGTTAGAGATGAGCTGATCTGAAGCCAGGAGGTAAATGCTTCATCAGGGTCTCCCTTGCAGATGCAGGGTCCCAAGTCTGGGCTAGCCATCACTGCTCTCCCAGCCACCAGCAGGGAGCCGGAAGGGAAGAGGAGCAGCTGGGACATGCATCCTGGGCATGCAAAGCAAGGATTTAGCCACTAGACTATGGCACCTGGTCCGGCTGGATGGTTCTTTAGACCTGAATACTCTCATCAGGACTGTATTAAAGCAGGGAACTATTTCATAGCAAAAGCCACAGTGTATCACAGACTCTAATCAGGTGGTAAATCCGTATCTAAGTGTATTATTACAGCCAGAAGCATGGATGTGATTGGTTAATGACAATGAGGTCTCACCTAAGGAACAGGTTTAATCTATCTTTAAAGCATTGGTTAAATTTGAGTGAATGTGAACTTTTAGAAGTCCAGGGGAAACGGACACAGAGAAGTGTCCACGAAGTACCCACTCTGATTCATTGACCTCATTGAATTTCATTTCTATTTTTATGGAATGCTGATTATCGAAAGAAACCGATTTTACTTTGTTTTCTGCATAAAGATCAAGATAAACACAACTCAAGTTGAAAACACCAGTGAACCAATACTTCAGCATCAGCTGAGGCTGCTAACGATTTCAAATGGGAGGGGCATGGTTTCCTGACTTTTTATTTACTGTACAAAGATCTGTAGTTACTTCTGGTCTCCATTGTATTTCATTCTTCCAGATTTATTTTAGCTTCTAGGAAAGAATTGCTGTCCCAAATATTTCATTGCTCGAGCAACCCCGACAGCAATGCTGCTTGATACAGTTTTGCTTTTTGGCTTTGTTTCAAACCACCAGAGATTTCGGTCAAAACATTTTGTCTATGAAAGCAAATCAACTTGTGCCCTCCAAATTTTTATGAAAGTTCTTATCTCTGGGGATGTCACATACAAAATGATCAGATGTGCAAATACAACCTCAGGCTGATTCTGTGGCCTCATTAGAATCGGACTTCCTGTTTTGACAATTCTACTCATACAAAAAGAACAGGTAGCTCCTGGAGAGGAATTCACTGCAACCATTTGGAACAAATGCTTCCAGGTACAGCCGCTGACAGTTCTCAGCTCAGTGAAGAAAAGGACAGCATCCACAGCACGGGAGTCACCTCATCAATCTCTTTTTCCACTTTGGATGTACAGATTTTAATTTAGACTTGACTTATTGGAAGATTTTCAAGCCACTGTGAAATTATGCATGGAATGAAATAACTCATCAGAGAGTTAATGTCATAATAACCAATGATGTAAAATGGACAAAAATACTATCTGAAATATAGTGAAGGGATGCCTTCCCTTAAATTTAAAATAGCTTATTTCTAGTCCATAGGTTGGATTTGAGAAACTGCATGACCTTGGACAAAGAACCTACAGGTCTGCATTTCTTCACATAAAAAAATAAAATAAAATCTGTACTTAGAGAACTTCTGGTTCTAATAGTCTTATTTTATTTAGGCTTGCATTATTTACAAACTGAGTTAAAAATGAGATAAAAGCAATATCATCAAATCAATCAATCCATTTAACATTCACAGCATAATAAAGCATTTAAAGAGAAGATGCCACAAAAAGAAAAAATACAAATCATGACACCATATTTTGTATGACTTTAATTTCACTGAGAAATCTCTAATTGTGGCCCTGTTCCATGGCTCACCAGCTAAATCCTCACCATGCATGCTCCAGTAACTCACAGGGGTGCTGGTTCATGTCCTGACTGCTCGCTTCCAACCCAGCTCCCTGCTTGTGGCTTGGGAAAGCAGTACAGCATAGCCCAAAGCCGTGTAACCCTATACCCATGAAGGAGACCTGGGGGAAGCTCCCGGGTCCTGGTTTCAGATTGGCTCAGCTTTGGCCAATGATACCAATTAGGTTGTGGATGGAAGACCATTGTCTTTGTATCTTATTCACGCTGTTAACCTGGCTGTCTAATAAAAATAAATAGATCTTTCAAAAAAGATAAAAGAAACCTCTATTTGTCTTAGACATAACTAAATCATGTGGGTGTTGAATTCCAGTTTAGAGGTCTCTAGGTTTTTAATCCACATTAGTAAAGCTATTGTGTAGTCTACACTAACCCTCCTTGTGGTGGACGTGCATCACTGATGATTGCACTGTTACTTCTACAACCACCAATATTACTACTGTGAATGACAGGAGTATGCTCATTCTTGTAAAGAAATATGGTGACATTTTTCAGATTCAGATGAATGTTCATGGTTCCATTTCCATTGCACACTCTGGAAATGTCCCTCTAATGGTTTGGGCCAGAATTCAGTGAGTTGAAAACCCAGAATTTAGAACAAGAAATTCAGGTCTGATATTTACTAATCCTATCACAGTGGATGATGTGTTCAATTCATCTGACCTTGTATTTTCCTTTGAAAATGAAAACAAAAGGCATGGGGAATGAAAACATGTAGATACTGTGAGAATTAAATAAAAAATGCATATAGAAAAAATATTTATTAAAGGAAGTAACTAGGGATATAAGCAATGGTGCCTTGGAGATCAGTGATTAAGCTGATACATATCTTCACTTTTTGAGCTGACAGATGTTGAATTACAAAACAAAAGATGCATGCACTTACAGAGTTGGTCATTTTTCTTCTAGAAGCTATAGTATTTGCTCTGCAAACATTTCCCAGATCATTCACAGGCAGATCATTCACCTGTACCATGTGAGATTCATCCCTGGCGTGCAGGGATGGCTTAACATTCGCAAATCAGTAATGTGCCTCACCGCATCAACCAAACATAAAATCCACATGATCATCTCAATAGATGCAGAGAAGGTATTGATGAAATCCAACACCACTTCATGAAGAAACATTCTATAACACAGTCAGAGCAATATATAAAAGTCCCAAGGCCAGCATCATACTAAATGGGAAAAGACTGGAAGTTTTCCCACTAAGATCTGGAACTGAATGAAGATGTCCACTTTCACTACTGCTATTCAATATAGCGTTGGAAGTTCTTGCCAGAGCTATTAGGCAAGAAAAACAAATTACAGGAGTCCAAATTGGAATTGAGCAATTAAAATGATCCCTGCTGGCAGATGGCATGATTCTCTACATAAAAGAACTAAAGGATTCAATCGAGAGACTATTGGAACTCATAAGACAGTTTGGCAAAATCAATGAACATAAATCGATATTACTAGTAAACACAAATAACCCCTTGGCTGAAACAGAAATTGTAGATACAGTCCCCTTGAAAATAGCAGAGAGTAATTTTAAATACCTCAGAATCAAACCTGACCAAAGATGTAAAATATATCTTGACAATATGATGCTGGACTCTACCATTGGCCATACCTACGATGTCAGGATACACTGAAGTATTAGAATGATGGACCTATGGCTGCTTATGGAGGACTATACAATTGTAATAATATAGGGGAAATCAATGGAATGGGGGGGTTATGGGAGGTGAGAAGGGAAATCCCATAGACTATGGAACTGTATTACAAAATATAATTTTTAAAAAATTAAAAAAATTAAAGCTTCAGATTCTTGACACACACTCTCTGCTATAGGTGAAATCTGCTTTACTTTCCTTAGATCTTCAGTATCCTGTGACCCCACCGATGAGTGTAGTAGAGCGGAAGTGATAATAGACCTCTTCTGGGTCTAGCAATAAAGGTAGCTGGTCCTCTTGGAGTTCTGAGCCAAACTTAGACATTCCAGCGCTTCTCCTTACAAGAACTTGTGGAGACTGGTGTTATGGGGGGTGGCAGTGGATTTCAGGCTGTCAGCCGTCCCCACCAAGGCACTGAGCCCATGCAGGAAGTCATTTTGGACTGTCAATCAAGCCAGGTATCAGCAGAATGCTACTCATTTGGGCCAGATCAGAAAAAATTACTCATTCTATTGCCTGAATTCCTAAGCTATCCAGTCATAAGATATTATAAAACACTGGTTTTGGAAAATTTTTGATGTAATATATAATCCAAACAGAATATGGTACCTATTTTAGTAACAAGTTAAGTTCTGTAGCTCTGAGTACTCATAAAAAGGTAAAGAAATATCATAGAATAAAGACGAAATCCGCAACAGTAATACTAGTTTTCATGGCAGTGAAAGCTGAGTCTGGCTCGTCTCAGAAAAAGTGAAACACAATCTTGCAGACTCTCTGCTAGGCAAGATGAATTTAAAGTTATTCAACATTGCCCTATAGCCACCACCCAGCTGAACCAAGACAGTAAAGAACCTTTGTCAGAAAAGAATATACAGAACACAGACACAACAAGATTAAGATGAAATTTGTGTAGTTTTAAAAAAGTATTTGATTGGTGCATGTAGGAGCCAACTTTGGATGAAGAGAAGCAGAGGTCAGAAGCAGAAGGCCTCACAGGCCTCAAGTCTCAGTTAAAATTTATGCTCTACAGTCTGTATTCTATGGAAGAGGAAAATGGTTCATGGCAAAATCAAAAACAAAGGACAAAGTTAAAACTCACAGAAAAAAAATGCAAAAGGACAATAACTGAAATGAAACAAACAAAAAAAATGGCATATGTCTAGAAGGGAAAATTTCTCTAGACCACGGACTCCAAGATGCCACTGAGCCTTCCACACGTTAAGAGTGTTTGCAGTGGGTACCCTGTCCTTGTTTCCCGTAGTATGCTTTGAGTAAAGTAAATAGGCCAGTGTGACTGTGGCTCAGACTCTTGTCTGTGCTGAGAGAATCTGCGCCAAGGACCCATCGCTGTGAAGTGTGATGTCTAGGAAAAGGTAGGCTAAAGTGCACACTTGTATCGCCACATCTAATTGACACGTGCTAGCATCTTTTAAAGTTCCGTAATGAGTCAGCTCCTTGGTATACATCTTATTTAGTTTTGACAGTGATGTTTCTGTGAAATCTTTTCTAATCCATCTTATGCTTGCTGAAGTTGAAATTCACAAAGAATATGTAATTTTTCCAAGATCATCAGATGCTTCAGTGGTTGTACTAAGATTTTTATCTCAATGTTCTTCTGATCACTTCATCCTTGTAACTGAGATCTCACCTGAAATTTTCACTGATTACCTCTGTAATCTTTTGAATGCTGCAGAATGGCTGATAAGGAGTTCTCATGATTAAATTTTTAGATTTGCATACTTGAATCTTGGATCTTTGACTTACTATTTTTGTGACATTGGACCAGCCATTTTTATAAATACCCCCTCATTCCCTAGTAAAACAGGGCAAATAAGTTCATACTTCTAATTTTGTGAGTTTTTCTTATTTTGAGAAGTAAACAACTTGATGAGTGTATGCAGTTTCAATGGGGAAACACACATTCAGTAGACTATAGCCATCGCTGTAGGTTGGTCCTCATTTCTATCACAACATGTTGCTTTCATGTAAGGCTCAGATTCAGGAACTATGCCACACAGGTACAGACTTTCTATTTTGACAGTTTTGAGTTTTGGGGCAGTGTACCTCTCTTAGTGTTGACAACCTTGTCTGTAACTATGGGTTAAATTTGTCTCATCGTATGGCTGTCAAGACTATATATGGTAACCTATAAATTGCCAATCTGCCTGATAATATTGAATGATTGTTGGTTACTCTTATTAATATTTCTCAAATGTCCTTTCCAACTCAGTTATTTTCAGATGTGTCTCTCTAATGATATTTGTTTGATCAGAATAGAGTATTGAATTTGATGGCAGAGTTACTCTTTATTCGCCTTCCTGACAGCTCATTCATCATCACTGAGGGTTGTCTGAATGGCTGCCTCTTGGGAATTCAGTTTCTAGGTCTACTGTTTCTCATCTCTGCAAGGCTACTGTGCTTAAAGAATCATTGGCTAGGTAGCTGCATTCCTGATATCTTTGTCATGAAGCTGAAACACAGTTTTGTCCAGGAGATCTGGACAAGATATATTTTTAAAGACTTTATATATTTTTAAAGACTTTTTAAAAAAGTCTTTTTTATCACAAAATCAGATGTACAGAGAGGAGAGACAGGAAGATCTTCTGTCCGATGATTCTCTTCCCAAGTGACCACAATGGTTGGTGCTGCGCCAATCCAAAGCCTCAGGAACTTCCTCCAGGTCTCCCATGTGGGTGCAGGTCCCAAGGCTTTGGGCCGTCACTGACTGGTTTCCCAGGCCACAAGCAGGGAGCTGGATGGAAAGTGGAGCTGCTGGGATTAGAACTGGCACCCGTATGGGATCCCGGCACGTTCAAGGCGAGGACTTAAGCTGCTAGGCCATCATGCCAGGCCTGCTTTCATTATTTCTTTTAGTGGCTGAATATTATTACATGGAGTCGAGGTGTCATAGTTTATCCACTCCTCTTTCAGAGGGGTTTTGGTTGTTTCCATGAACTTGCTATTGTAGATTGTGTTGCTGTAAATATAGGATTACAGGTCACTTCTCATGCAGATTTCATTCCTTTTGAATGTATTCCCAGAAGTGGGATGGTTGGGTCACATAGGGAATCAGTTTTTCTCTAAGCATTCTCTATCCTGATTTCCATAGTGTCTGTGCTAGCCTATATTTCCACCAGCAGTGGAGTAGGGTACCTTACTCCCCACATCCACACCGGCAGGCGTTGTTAGTAGATTTCTAGATAAAGGCCAGTCTCACTGGAGTTAGATGTAACGTCAATCTGGTTTTCATTTGTATCTCCCTGGCTGCTAGGAAGCCTGAGTCTTTTTTCATAAGTTTTATTAGACATTTGAATTTGTTCTTTGAAAAATGTCTGTTCATTTGCTTTACCCATTTCTTCATAGGGTTATTTGTTTTGCTTTAATTGAGTTTCTGAAGCTGTTTAGAAGTCCTGGATGTTAATCCCCTATTGATTGTGTAGTGCACGATGATTTTCCTCTTTTGCTGGTTGCTCCTTCCCTTTGTTGATGATTTCCTTTGCTGTACAGGAGCATCTTAGTTTGATGCAATCCCATTTGTTTAGTTTAGTTTTGACTGCCACTTTCGGTGGTGTTTCTAAGATGTCTTTACCAATGCCTGTTTCTTTTAGACCGTTTCCCATGTTTTCTTCTGATAGTTTAATGATTTCAGGATGCAGATTTAGATCTTTGATCCATTTAGAGATGATTTTTGTATAAAGGGACAGGTGAGGGTCTTACTTCTTAGTCTCCACAGGCTGCTATCCAATTGTCCTAACATCATTTGTTGAAGAGACCAACCATTTCCCCTGGATTATTTTCAATTCTCTTGTCAAAGATTAGTTGGCTATTCATGTGTGGACTCCCTTCTGGGATTTCCATTCTGTTCAATTCATATTCTTCTCTGTGCACCAGTAGCAGACTGTTTTGATGACCACTGCCCTTTAGTATATTTTGAGGTCTGGAATAGTGATTTGCTTTTATTCTTCAGGACATAGCTTTGTCTATTCATGGTCTCTTACACTTCCTATTGGAATTTGGTGTCATCTCTTCCATATGTGAGAAGAATGTTGTTAGAATTTTGAGTGAGATCACATTGAATCTGTATATTACTTTCAATAATAAGGACATTTTGATGATATTGCCTCTACAAGTTCATGGATATGGTAAATTTATTCAACTTTTAATGTTTTGTTCTATTTTTCTTTTTTTTTTTTGATGTTTTACAATTTTCATCATGCAGCTCTTCCATGTTTTTGGTTAGGCTTATTCAAAGGTATTTAAGAGTAATCTCTGCTATTTTAAAGGAGACTTTTCTTACAAGTTCTCTCTCAGTAATGGAATTATTTATGTGTCTTAGGGACAAATTCTTTTATAAATTCCAATAATTGTTTGTTGAATCTTTGGTTCTTGTATGTATAGGATCATGTCTTCTTCAAACAGGGGTACTTTTAAAGTCCTTTTTTCCATTTTGAATTCCTTTAATTTCTTTTTCTTGCTTAAGAGCTCTAGCGAGGACTTCTAATACTATGTTGAGTAGCAGTGGGGAAGCTTTGGAAATCAGAAATCTTGCAAAAAATTTAAAATGTCCCTCCTATATGATCCAGTACTTCTGTTTTAGGTAAATTGCCTAGAAATGATCTCTTACATATAGCAGGATTTTCATAGTATTGCTATTAGAACTTGTAAAACAACAGCATCAGAAAAAAAAATATGCTTACTATTGAAAGAATAAATAAAAATGACAGAGCGTCTATAATTTGAAATATTGAACAATATTGATAAATATTGAAATATTGATCTGTGAGTAATCCCATGGATGGATTTTATGTGCATTGCTGCCAAAACAATAAGTCACAGAACAACTTATGTAACGTGATTCCCTGTGTTATCCATTATGGTATTGTAATGTAACTCATGAGCAACTTCAGGGAAGTTCAGCGAAGTCTAATAGGTAACCTTTACTTGGCTTTTCTCCATAATAACATGATTACAGTACTTTGTTTTAGCCAGGAAATTGCCATTGACGTAATACAATTAAGTAGACTGCAAATCATGCCCAAATATCACCATTGTTTTCATATACCCCATTTTGGTATGTTTATGATTTGTATGTATAATTTCTATCACATTGTCATGTGATAGATTCTGATAACCATCAACTCAGTCAAGATACAGTAGTGGTTCTTGATCACATAGGAAGCTCCTTCTGTTAGCTCTTAATGGCTTCTCCCTTCCTATAATCCAAGGCCATCAGTAATCAATTTATGATCAATATAAGTAAAATAATATGGTGTTTAACCTTTTTAGATTAACCTTGTATCCCACATAATTCTCTTGATTTCTAATATTCCAATTATTTATTGATTTATGTTAATTATAGTCCCTTTTATGAATAGATAGTTTTTATTAGATTTATTTATTTTTGATTGAAAGGCAGATTTTACAGAGAGAGAAGGAGTGATAAAGAGATATCTTCAATCCATTGGTTCACTCCCCAAATGGCCACAATGACCAGAGGTGAGCTGAACTGAAACTGGTAGCCAGTATCTTCTTCTTGACCTCCCACATCCATGCGAAGGCTTAAGGCCTTGGACCATCCTTCTCTGCTTCTCAGGCTATAAACAGGCTGGATCAGAGGTAGAGTAGCCAGGTCATGAACTGACACCCATACTTCAGTTCTTTCAGGCAAAGGATCAGCCCACTATACCACTGTGCCAGGCCCCAACCCCTAGTATTCATTTAACCATTCACCTTATAAAGAAAGTAAAACAGTTTTGGAGTTATTACAAATAATGCCTCTGTGCACATTTGTGCACATGTTTATGTGAAATGCTTTTTAAATTCTATATACAAAGTCTTAGTAGTTACCATAGATCAGGGAAAATATAGGATATTTGTACTTTGGGATCTGGCTTATTTTGTTAAGCATAAGGGTTCACTTTATAGCAACTGCTGCTGCTTTTCATACATTGGTTGGCAATTTTGTTAGTTCAAATGGTGTCTAGTGGATTCATTGGAGTTGTCCATAGAAAAGATCACGTAGCCTGCAAACGAATGCCAGCTTCACTTCCTGTGTTCTAATCTGGTCTGCCTTTGACTGCATCTTGCCTAATTGCCCTGGCTAGGTCTTTCAGCTGTGTTCAATAGAAGTGGGAAAAGGTAGGCTTCCTTGCTTTCTTTCCAAGCTTGCAGAGAAAGACTTCGTGCTCCTCCACTCAATATAATATTAACCACTGGCTTGCTAGGTCAAGATATGTTTTTTCCCACACTGTATTTGATCAGAGTTTTTATCACAAAGGCATGTTAAATTTTGTCAAATATTGTTTCTGTGCCAACTGATAGATCTTTGTGCATTTTGTTCATTATTCTGTTACTGTTATGTACCACATTCATTAATTGTATTTTTTATTTTTTGTGTGTGTTTAATCATCTTTGCATCCGTGGATGAAGCTCTCTTGGATGATCTTTTTAATATACCAATGTTTAATTTGATTTGCTCATATTTAATGCTGGCCTACTGGCCTCCTAGAAAGAATTTGGAGAAATTCACTCCACTTTGCTTTTAATACCTTAAAAAGGATTAGTGTTGATTTTTTTAATCACTTGGGAAAATTCAGCAGTGAAGCCATCTGGTCATCTCCATGGCTTTAATTGACCTTTGTGCAATGGCTAGTCAGGTTGAACGTCATGTTCCATGCTTATTCGCCTCTCATATACTCACATCTACTTCAGGAAAGTATCTTAAGTCACTTCCTGTCTTCTAGTTGGATTCTATGTATTCTTATTCTGAAGCTGAATATTTTTCAAGTGTTTTTGATGAAAGGCATTTATCATACAATAGCAAATATATTACAAATAACTGCTCATTCGGCGTCTTGCTTTTACTCTCTTACCGGAATCCTTTACAAAGAAGACATTTCAATTTTGGTGAGTCATAATATATCAACCTTAACTTTACAGATTTCTCATAGAACTTTATCTAAAGATTCCTTGGTCAACATCCTAAGCTAAAATATTCTTTTGTATGTTTTCTTTTAATTTTACATTTATATGTGGGAGTCATTTTAAATTGAATTTTGTAGAAGGTATGAGATTTTACTTTGAGGATTATTTTTTGCCAATCACTTTACAATATTTTCTCTTCTTTTGTATTTGATAAAAGCCCTTCTTAGGGCAACTGACTGGGTTTTACATTGCTTTAAAAATTCAGAGCAGTATTGATTTGGGGATCTGTTTCAGGGTTTCAATATTTGTAAAATGATCTGTATTAATTTCATCTTTTATTTTGTTGTTATTATTTTCCATGATAGAGTTTTGTAGGTATAGGGGATCTGTATGTTGATTGTCTTGCTAATACCAAGCTGTTGTTATATTGTAAGTTTTCAGATTGAGTAATGTGACACAATGAACTTTGCTCTTCCTTTTAAAAATGATTTTCAACTATTCTTTGTTTTTCTATATGGAATTTACAATAATCTTTTCTGTAGCTCTGTATATTCTGGTGCATATTGGCATGAATTGCATTAAATCGACAGATCAAGTTGGGTGTTATATTATTATGTTAAGAGTCTCAATCCACTTACACAATATTTTTCTTAATGGATTTTTTTTTTTTTTGGTTTTTACAGATTTGAGTTTTGTTTGAAATTTAAATATTTCAATTTTTCTGTGACTGTAAATGGAATAGGCTTTGAATTTTGGCTTATGGTTTATCATTTATAGTTTAAACAAGTATGATTGATATATGTGGGTTTTTTATCCTATAAGATATTACTCTGTGAGATAATATTCAGAACAGTTAGATTCTAAAATTAATCTTTAAATGGTTAAGTTAGGCAAAACAAAAGCGCAATTATTCAGAGATTAAAAGTAGTAGTTTATACAGAGCTGAATTGGCATGTAATGTATAAATATATCAGGGTTATTCACATATTTGAAAATTATTGTGTGATAAAAGTAACGTTTAAATTCACTATTATGCTCGTGAATATCAAGTAGGTTCAAAGTAAATTACAACCCAAATTAGAAGACGAATAGAAAGGAAAGAAAGTAGACGATGGGAAGAATCATTATATTCTGAAAACTGTATGCATGAAATCTGATATCTTCATAGAAATAAATTCATTTGTAAAAAACTATAAGCTTGTAAATAAAAAGATTCAGAAAATTTGATTGCTAAAAATCAACTCAGGATATATCATCAGCATATGCAAGACATGTTCTAGTATGCTAATGTAAAATATTAATATAACAACAAGAATGGAAACACTAGAAAAACATAAGGATGTTTGAAATTAGAGAATGGTCTTCACAAAGACAAATGAGAGGCCTTCAAGAGGAGAGTTAATTCTGTTAGCTATAGGCAACTGCCCAGGTTGCCTTTTACCTAGTCAAGTGTTACAGTGCTAGGGTCAAAGCAGGTATTCTGGGACCGATAATGCCAAATTTGTGTTAACTCAACCAATATGCCAGCATAGTTGCGTATCATACTTTTTTTTTTTAAAGATATATGGGGAAGTTGACTCCAAGGTCCATGCTTCTGCCCCCATGCTGGACCAGGGGTTGCAGGACTCCACCAGAAGACGACCCAGAAGAACTAGGCATTGCCTGAAAAAGGCGTGAAAGACGTGTGGGAGTATTTTAGAGGTGTGAAAAGACCAGGACACTGCATTCACAGGTAAGGAGGGAATTGAGATGTGTAGTCTAGAGAGGAGAAACCAGAGGGCATGTCTGCTATAGACCAGTATACCTCCCCATGTAGGAGACATGGGTTGGGTTTGGTGGAATTGCCCGATGCCCACCAGCACACACAAAAGTTAGGGCTCAGGGGCTGCCCTGGCAGGGCTAGGCCTCAGTACCTGTCAGTGAGTGTAAGGGCAGGGGAGGAGCCATACAAGGCTAGGCCATCATACCAACAGGTAGGAGAGAGAAGCAGGACCGGGGGCAGATTCTGTAGGGGATATGTGGGCTCATCCCAGTGGTTCTGCAGTACCCGCAGATTTGTGTAAGAGCTGGGAATGATCACAGAACTCACCGACACTCACAGGAACTGGGGTTAGGAGCAGGTCAGCCTGGCTCAGGGCACAACAAGCATGGGTGCACCCGAGAATCTGGCCCAGGACCCAGCAGGGATGCAGTACATATCAGCGTATGCAAAGGCCACAGCTGTGGGTGGACTATGCCTCTGTCAGACTGTGATTTCCATTGGTGAGCATGACAGCCTGAGCTGGCAGGCTGAGTTGAGCCAGGCCACAGCACTCCTCAGATTGCATCTGAGAAGGAACTGGTGGCAGAACTAAACAAGCGATTGGAACCACTGGCATGTGTGTAGGCTGATGCAGGTGATGGACTGAACTGAACTACACACTAGCTCATGCATACAAGACTTGGTTTTGCAATCACCCCAGGCGAAATTTCTTCGAGGACTCTCCAGCTAAATGGCCGGACCCAAACTCTGGACACAGGATGTATGTTGCAGTCTTGGAGTACAATAATCAGGCCTGGGCACCTCAGTTGTGGTGCCTGTGCAGTGATAGAATACGCAGATACACGTGGGGTACATGGCAGCCAGATAATCTATGCCAGGAGAGGAAGTTGAGTGCCACATCAGAGGATAGAAAGCAGAACGGGTTGGGCACCGCTCCTGGCCAAGCTTTGACAGCAAGTATCTGGGTTTGTGGATGTACTGAGGTGGACCTTGGAAAGATTTTCTCAACTCTGGAGCAACAAAACCAACCATGTCTCAAAACTATCAAAACTCTTAAAATAATATCTTCAGAACATTCTTCCCTACATCAGGGGTCTCTAAGATGACATCAAATAACTATCCCCCATCCCAGGGTGCTGATGTAGTTTGGCAGCAATGAGTAGCCCCTTTGCTATTCCTCTCAGCCCCATTCTCCCTACGCCTGATCCCACAGATATAGGGAAAAAACTAAACATTCATCCACTATAGTGAACAATGACCCCTTTAAATATCAGATTAAAGAGGGAATTCGCCTCAGAACCTTGGACTCTTGTTCTGCAGTTGACATTGAGCAGGTGTTTGGTGTTGGTTCTTTTCTACATGATATGTGGCTGTTCCTTAGAAACCTACAATCACTGATGTTACATATTTTTTGAAGATATGTTAATATGTGGACCTTTTTAAATTGAGTTCTAAGAATGTAATGACATTCTCTTCCTAACCTCCTCTCTACTCCTTCTTCTCTTCCACTCTCCTCCTTTCTTTTCTTTATTGCTTTTTTAGTTTTTGAGATAACATTTTAAATTTACATTACAGTGAATAGGTTTAATACTTCCATGATTAACAAATTTAACAAGTAGAATACAAATAGAACGTGGCTTAATGGTAATATAGACAATGGCTATAAACAATAACTAAATGGAAAAAATGAGCATTTCACCCATGTTCAGCAAATTTCAGAGTAATCACAGATTTGTAAAACTACAGTGGTATAACAGACTTGACCATTCATTTCACAAAGGCACAAAACAAGTTTCACAAAGCTGTATTTACATCAATACTGGCATGTACAGACATTTCTTTCTATTTTTTTCTTTCTAAAATATTTTATCTCCCACATGCAATAAAGAATGTGCACTATTTATCTTTCAGTGTCTGACTTATTTCATGGAACATGTTGGTCTCCAGTTGCATTCATTTTGCTGAAAATGGTAAGTTCCATTCTTTGGGTAGCTGAATAATATTCCATTGTGTATATGCCACATTGTATTTATCCATTCAACTGATGATAACTTTGGTTGATTCCAAATTTTGGCTTCTCTGACTAGTGCTGCTATAAGCATGGTGGTGCAGGTACACCTTGTTACTGTGTGTTCATGTCATTTGGATATATACACAGTACTAGTTGGATTGCTGGACCATATGGCAAGTCTAGCTCCAGGTTTGTTTATTTGTTTGTTTGTTTTATCCCCACTCTGTTGTCCCAGTGGCTGCATTAATTTATGTTTCACGCAACAATATATACCTCTTTCTCCACACCCTCTCCTGCGTTTGTTATTCTGTATGTTTTGGATTTTAGCCACTCTGTAGGAGTGAGATGATATCTCACTGTGGTTTTGATTTGCCTTTTTATGTTGGCTAGTGATGCTGATCATTTACTTCTTAGCACATTGTATTTCTTTTTTGAAAACTGTTCATTGAGGTCCCTTGTCCATTCCATAATGTCATTTTGCTATTGAGTTTGTTAAGTTGCTGGGTCTTTTATGTTGCTGCAGCTTGCAATTGCTGCTGCTTTGTTGGATCTCTCTTCACATTGTTGATAATTTCCTTTGCTGTAAAGAGCTTTAGAGTTTGATAATCCAATGTGTTTAGTTTTGCTTTCATGGCTTTGTTTTGTGGGTGGCATCCAAGCACTCATCTCCTCTGCCAATGTCTTAAGTATTTCTTTCACATTTTCTTCCAGCATCCTCATAGTCTCAATCTGGAAATTGTGTGTGATGCATTTTGAGCTGGTTTTTCATGTGGTAAGATGAATAAATCTTTTCCTTTTTGATTTTTTAGTATCTTAACTTTCCATGATATAGTTCCATAGGATCAAGGAATTCCTCTTCCATCCTCCCTAATTGCTCTGCTCCCATTGGCTTGCCCCTGTATTATTGCAATAGTATAGTCCTTCAGCAACAGTCACAGTTCATCCATCATGTCATTTAAGTGCATCGTGATGTTATAGATATACACGTTGGTAGAAGGTCTGATAATGAAGCTAATTTGACAGATACAGGTATACATTAGTTTGCCTCCATTCTCCCCAAGGAGAAGAGACATAGAATGTTTACCTTTAATATTTCCTTTATATTCACTTCAATTTTCATTAACATTTCTTTTTTTTTTATTGTTGCTTACATTGTATTATGTAGTACAGTTTTATAGGCGCTGGGGATTCCCCCCACCCCTCCCATACCCCTCCCCCCATGGTGGATTCCTCCACCTTGTTGCATAACCATAGTTCAAATTCAGTTGAGATTCATTGCTTGCAAACACATGCCTAGCATGAAGTTCAGCGTCTTATTGTCCAGATAAGTTCAGTGGCCTCTTGGGGAGACCTTCTATGGTCTGAAGATAGGTCTAACAGAGTAAAGATCCGGTCAGTTAAAAGCCCCAACAAGGCCTCAGTATCAATATACAACATTATGGAATTAATTGACATAGTATTGGGTAAACAATATGTTAAAAATAATGCAAGTTCCATTCTTCGAAACCTCTGGGTTGAGACAGTATCAATGACAGGTTCAAAAAATAACAAACAACCATACAAAAATTACAGGTTAAATCAAGGCAAACATGTGGTATCTAATCTTTTGGGATTCACTCATTTCCCTTAGCATTATAGTTTCCAGTTGTGCCCATTTAGCCAAAAAGAACTGCATTTTGTTTTTTTTAATAGCTGAGTAGTATTCCATGGAGTAGATGAACCAAAGCTTTCTTATCCAATCTTCTGCTGATGGGCATTTCGGTTGCTTCCATGTTTTTGCAATTACTGATTGTGCTGCAATGAACATAGGGATGCATGTTGGTTTGTCGTAAAACATGTGTTTTGGATATATTCCTAGGAGTGCTATTGCTGGGTCATATGGTATGCAGATTTTGAGTTGTTTGAGTGTTCTCCAGACTGATTTCCATAGAGGCTGTACCAATCCTAAACATAAGGTTTTTTGGGGTTCTTGGGAGTTGGATAACTCATCTCTGTTGCATCCTTTAAGAACGTCTTGGATTATTGCTTTATCTAAAAGCTTGTCTTTGAACTCACCCCTGTCATCATCCCCTTTCAGTGCTACACCTTGTCACCGTCCTCAGAACTGATTCCTTCTAACAAAGGTCCTTATTGTCTCAGAGGAACGCTTTCCTTTCGATCTTGCCTGAGTGTTACTCAACTGAGTCTCAGGAAAGAGACAAGTAAAGGTAGTGGTTGTGCTCCTTATCTTGAATTAGATAGAAATTGTCTATTAAATAAATTAGGAGTTGGCCAAATCCTCCAAAGAATGTGTTGAATGAATAAATGAGAACTCAGCAGGATTTAAAAACGAATCAAATGTCTGCACAGAGAATTACTGAATTTAGGGATGATGTGAAACTAACCTGAGCATATCTGGAATTCTCCATGCAGGTATTCCCCTATTAGTTTTGTCCTAGAATTCAGTACTGATTCCAGCAGACCTATTTAATAAAATTGCAATTAATCTTTGCAAGTAAAATGCCTTAATGCCACTTGCTCCTTCCTGGTTTTGTCTCATACTCATGCCTTCTCTGTAGATTTAGCTTTCATTTTGTTTTTCCTCTTTGCTGCCTATGGTAAAGCTGGGTTTCTTGCTATTCCTTCTGAACTCTGTGGTTTTTGAATCCCATGCTTGAGCCCCTGCACCTAAACGTGAGGCCCAGATGAGATGCTGGTGCATTCTGACTTTCAGTCTATCCCATCACTCCTTGCTTCCCTCTCCCTTTGTCTGCAATTTTGTCTTTCAAACAAGTAAAAAACAAACTAAAAAAAGAGCATGAAAGGACTACAATAGTGACAATGAGAATTATGCTTGTTCAGAAACCATTTTATTAAGAGCAGTTGCCACTTCTCAGATATATCATTTGTATTATCTCCCGATTTTTCTTTAAATGCTTAGTTTTCTCTTAGTTTACTTTTCTCTTCACTTAGTTTTCTTCTGCCTCAAAGCAGTGCCCACACTACAGATAAGAAAAAGAGAGGTGAAGTAATTTGTCTGAGGTTACACAGTGGCTCAAAGTGGAACTAAGCTTGCATCTAATTTCTAAGTGGAAGCCTCATCTTTACTTGGGACATCTTCACAGGTCACTTTAGAAGACTTTGCCTCCACCCTTGCAATGGCATTAATTCTTGGGCACTCAAAGAGTGTGAGGGTTGGAGGTAGTGTAATGGGACCCCTCCTGGACTGGTCTATAAACACTTCTTCACTGAGCTTTGAAACCCAAACAGATCCCCCATCACTCAACGTACTATTCAGGAGCAGCAGCCTATTTGTGACGAAAGAATAGGCACAAACCATCTTATTAGTCCTCATTATTCTGCAGTGAAGCCCACTGTTATTACAGGCTGGAAGCTGTTTTGAATGGAGTCACTGAGAAAATGTCCCAAGAGAATTAAAGAAAAAAAAATATTCTCAGTTATTTGACACCTGATACTAAGAAGCCACAGAAGATCACTTTTAGGCATGGACCATGATCAGTGTCAGCAAGAGAATCACTATTTGTGTGTCTGTGTGCCCCGTACATGCGAGTTATCTAGAGTCGGAAAATTACATCTTCAAGCTAGTCGATGGCAGTCATTTTTTAAATCCTCGTTTGGTGCACTGAGACTCAGACAAGAATGCCATGCCTCTTTAGTACCGAGATTGTCAGCAGAGTTAGAACGCAAGCTAGATTTCATCTCACTCTTCAGTGTTTCTTTTTTCCACTGTATTAGCTGTGTTCGTTAAAAATACCTGATTGAAGAGTAATAATAGATGTACAGTCACTCTGTGTGGCTCTATATGGGGAGCCCCAGATCGATTTTCAAGTACTTGAGTTCTTGTCACCCCATATGAGAAATCTGGACTGAGTTTCTACTGGAGTCAGCCTGGAGAAGTCTCTGTCTCTTTCAAATACATACATACATACATACATACATGAACACTTAAGGGAGCACAGTACCTGGAGCCTACAAAGAGAGTGCTAATGAAAAAGTCTGTTTTGATTTTGAGCCAGAACTTTCTGGGGCATTTCTTGAACAATATTTTTGTTCAGGATTTGAGCAGAAATGGAGCTTTGCTGATAGAACATTCTCCAAAGGAGGAATTGGTAGCATGTGTGATGATGAGATGAAATCAGCCAGAAGCATGAATACTGACCTAAAATAGAAAAAACAACAAGGAAGGCA
Source organism: Ochotona curzoniae (assembly GCF_017591425.1). Classification (NCBI taxonomy): domain Eukaryota; kingdom Metazoa; phylum Chordata; class Mammalia; order Lagomorpha; family Ochotonidae; genus Ochotona; species Ochotona curzoniae. The sequence continues at coordinate 6,707,535 of NW_024467118.1, read as the reverse complement.
TTCGCGAGGAAAGATTGAAGAAGTGCACGAAGGGAGGAGCCTGACCTTGTGGCTGTTCATTGAGCAGTATCTGAGGATGGTTTGATGACACACACAGCTGGCACCCATAGAGCAATGGGCTGGAGGAGCAGTACTGCCAGGTCCGACAGTGCAGCTCCATGCTCCTGGCAGGTGAAATGTGCCATCCTTCTTTCCCTTCTAGAAAAGCATTACAAGCCAGAAACTTGAGAGCCCCTGAACTGGCTCAGTTACACACACAGAAGTCTCTGTTTGGAAAGTCTTGCCCCAGGTGTCACCAGGGGAAGTCAGCTGGCCCTTACCAACTCCCGTAAAGGTTTCTCCACCTAAGGAAACCTTATTGTCCTCAGTAGGTGCCACTATGAAGAGAATGAATGCATGCTGGATTTCGGGGGTGTCTGTTTCCACACAGATAGAGTCCTTTCTGATCAGTTTTCCAATCCATATTTTATGCCACATGATCCCCATAAAGCACTCCACAATATCATGAGTCATCATCATTCTGCAACTTCTATTCATGGACCAAACAAAACGCTTTCTGAAAATTTCATTAATATGTAGTATGTCAATGCAGCGTCAATGAAGGCTGAATGTTTTGTTAATGCCTTAGGCCTTTCAACAGCTCTTTATCCACATAACGCAGCAAAAGGGGAATGGACTTTCCATGTGCCACAATACTCTCTTTCAGAACAATGCAATCTGAGCCATGTCAAATAGAATATTGTGACATATTGGGTTTCACAGAAAGACAGAGCTTCAATTTACTTTGCTGCTGGCATCTCCATCTAATCAGAAGAATAGGCCCACCACAGATTTTCTTTAGACATGGATACCTAAGGAAGATGAAAGTGCAATTATGTTCTGCTGTTGTGTGGCAGTCTGAAAGGACTTAATGCAGGTGTTTGAGAGAGAAAACTTGGAGACAATGGATGCCTCACAAACAATGAATTGTGGAACATTGAGCTGGCGAGAGAGATGGGTATTCTTAAAATGATGTCAAGCAACAATAGGCTTGAGAGGCATTGCGAGTGTCTGTCAAGCATCCATCAAACAGTAGTCCTCTGTTTGTTGATAGCCACTGAAGTTATCGGAAGAACACTTTCAACTCCACTGAACATAATTGCTTCCTGAAAATAGATTCTGATGAGTGAATGGAGACTACCGCCTTCTAGCTTAAGCCTTTTAATTGACTATTTTCTTTTTTTGTTTTAGAATTTTAAAAGAATCTTACCAACATACAATCTCGCAGCACTGTTTTGAGCACTGACTAGGTAACTACAAGGCGACATGGAGATTTACACCCTTGGGAAGTAATCAGACTGTGGAGGCAACACATTATCACACGTACAAGCTGATACTTGGAATTATTTTTTGATGCCAGTAGTTCTTAATATTAAGTTCATTATAAATGAGTCTGAGGTAGTCGAGGAATAAGGATGATTAACATACATAATCTGACCCCCATTCTCTTTCAATTAACTGCTCTTAGATTTTGTTTGACACATTCGTGTTTGGAATAAATCTGTAATAAATTTTACTGAACACACAGTGGCAAAAAATGGTGTTTTGCATTTAGAGGAATGGATAACATCCCGTGTGACAGAATACTTGTACTTGGAAGAGAGTATTGTTATTTTTAGGCATAATTCCTCTGTGTTTATCTTCTTGAATCCTGGATGAAGTTTTTTAATTTCTTCAGCGTGAGGGTCCATTAACCCGTGCTCAGTGAATGACTTCAGTGGAGTGTCAGCGTGGATGGCTACCTGGCTTACCAAGGTCAAATGGCCTCACCCGCGAGTGTCCCCATCCCTTGCACACCGTAGTGCATGCGTTAAGTGTCACTTCTGTTCGAGAGAAGCCTGCCCCTTTACAGGTCACCATGCAGACCTGATTGCCATTTCAAAGAGCAGTCTATTGTCTGGACTTTCCTCAAGTCTTTTCCTCGGGGTCATTTCCAGGGGTTAATTAGCAGAGGGAGAGGCTAATCACACTTACCAGGCCCCTTGACCTCAGCGTGTTTTTCAAGATTGGCAAGAGCAGTCTGAAGAGAAAGAACAGGATGTGAAAGCAGCAGCTTTCATAGCCTCCTCCCTCTCCTTGTGATCTGCCCGTGGTATTGGTCTCACAAATTTACAAAAGACTCCCATTTCAACAAATTGGGGCAACTTTCTCACTATGCTTTGAAGAGCCACTTGTAAAAGTACACTGCCTCTCAAACAAACTTGGACAGCTTGTAAGATCTCTCTGGACCTTTTTGTTTCTTCATTTGTTGATGCATGGGTGGAACAAGTGGTGTTGAGCCAGTTATACCAGTGGTTAGATGCAGTTGTTCTTTGGCCATAGCGTTTAACAATCACAGTCCTTGCTATCTTCATCTTAATCTGTTGTGTTTATCCTAGAACTTTGGGTCATGAGTTTCTTTCTTTGCAAGCTGAGTGATAACCCTGGGTTCGTAGGATTTAGGAAATCAAATGAGATGCTTCCTGGTGTAATTGTCCAAAACTGTCCTCAATCACTCACTCGAGCTTTCTCTTTACTGTCAAGAGCCCAACAATCCTTCCATCATTCTTACATCCTCTAATAAGTGTTGCATTTAAAGCCTGCATCACAGGATTTAATTTTTGACTCATGGGATAGCCATTCCTATCATCAATCAGTCATTTATCACTTATGTATTAAACAAAACACCTTCTAAATGAAGAATTCTATACCATGCTTATAAATGCAACAGTGCTGACAGTGATGCACTCAAAGAGTGTACAGTCCTCCCAAATGGCCAGCATCAAGGAATTTCATTCATGGATGAATGAAAAGCATTTAATGTGACAATGGGCAAAGACTATTACAGTTCATATATTGAAATATGATTGAATCATTGCATCAATTAAACAGATGTTTACTCAGTTGCAGTTATGAGCCTGGTTTTATCCTAGGCAAGGACAATTTAACAGTTAGTGAAATAAGTCCAATTTAACTTGAGGGTTGCACTGTGTTGTCCACGTGACTCGAATTTGCCAGGAGATGAAAGCACTGAGTGTTAGGCTGGAGAACCTTAACACAGCATCTAAGTGAACCGTCTTTTCATGTCAGGTTCATATTTCAGTTGTACTAGTTATTCGTGTTATGGGTCAGACGCCCACTCTGCTCTACATTGCTCATAGAAATGAGTAAGCAAAAGTGAAAGATCAGTTGAAAAAATCTTGTTCCATCACTTGACAGTATTACAAGGAGGACTCATGTTTTGGATGTAGATTAATTTGTACTCTATGGTACAAAATGCATTGCCTGTCTTTCCATAATTGGAAGAGTATCTTCACAAGGAGCAAAGAATGGAGCAGGAACAGCTTTGGTACGTAACAGGTTAGGGGTAGAGAACTTGAAAAACCCACCACAACACTACACTGTTCTTGCAAGGATTGTGCCCTATGTTTGTCACAGTTCTTCAAAAATTCTTTATTTTGGTTTCCTCCAACACTTACATTGTGAGACCAAGCCATCCCTGGTGATCAAGGCCTGTTCCATGACCTCCGTCACTAGACAATCCCTTCTGCCTTCATCTTAGACAATCTGCTTGCTCTACTCTAGCATAATACTCTTCCTGCTTTATTGGATTTGACATTTCCCCCTGATTTTGTTCATTTATTAGATTCAGAAAACTGTATCAAGGTTAACCTTTCACTTTCATTTCTTTCCTTCTAGCTGCAGTGTCCAGCCCGTGATAGGATACACTGCAAGACAGATGCAGGAGATACAAACGCTCCTTTCTCCATCTTGTGTCTAAACAAGAATCACTGTTCTGGAATAAGCATTGAGATGGTGCTCTGTAGTCACTAGCCTACACATTAACACTGCGCTCCACGTTTGTTTCCATGGAGTCTGCTCCCTTGAAGCTTATTGGTTTGCCATTCTGTTCTTCTCTTATGTAGCTCCTTACTTTGTGTCATGCCCCACATTCTTGTAGCTCATCATCCCTTCTCTTCTAGGTTTTACATGCAATCTGTACTTGGCTCATGCTGAAATATAACCCTTGCTTTGTTTTGAAAGTCTTCTGACACAAACGTGGTGAATATTTGCTTGTTAAGAGTTATAAACTCAGACTTACCGAATATGAGACCCTGGTCCGGCACTGTGAATGAGACTTGAACAAATCAGTTGATGTCTTCATGTCTGAGATGAGATTCACAGTCTCTGCTCTACCAGTACAAGAACTTCTGAGTCTAATGAGGTAACCATGAGGCATTTTTGTAAATATCAGTGAAAATTACTAATCAACTTCCTCTTCTACTGTGATCTTTCCCCAATTTTCTTCTTGTATTTATCATCTCAGCCTTCCAAAAAGGATTTTGGACATTTATCTTGGAAATATATCTTCCTAAATGTGTGTAAATTCCATTTCATAAATGTTGATCCCCTAGTAACATTAATTTTATCATGTACTAGCTATGACTAGAGTCTGCATAGATAAACTCCCTGAAATCATTCGGACAACACTTGAAGGAAATGGCTCCACATTCTTTTTCTGCATATGGTTGTATCAAGGGGTACAGGGGTTAAACAATTCTACGAAGATTTACAATGAAATTGTAGAGTCAAGTTTTAAACCCAGGCTCAATTATTTCAAAGTCAGTGTACCTAATTTTATTTTCAGCTATTCATGTCCTGCGGCCCCAAATGAACTACTTTTGATATTGAACTATTGTCTTTTCACACTGTTTTATGAATGTTTTTTTCTGGAAACTCTTCAAATTTATTGCCAAATGAATGGGTGAGATTTGTGCTCCTAGTCTCCATAGCACTTAATGAGCCTAAGTGTGGGATCCATACGCCTTAATAGATGATTCATTTTCTCCTTCTAGTTCTGATCTCACTTGGCAACTCAGCTAACTAAATTTTAAGATCCTTAAAAAAGACTGAGAGTGATAACTGTGTATTATATTCTTCTACTTACTTTTGGCACAAAGTAATATAGATGCTAATTATATCATAATATGAGGGTTGAAAGTTTATTATATGGTATGCAGACTTCAGTAGTTTCTCCTTGGGCAGCAGAAAACATTGACTCAGATCATGATTATCCAAGTTTCTGGGTTTCATTTAGGTGGTGACAAAGGGTGTTCACGAGCTGGACCATAAGCCATGAATTTTTGGTGGCTGAATTTCTCTATCGCCTATAGATTCATCATTGTCATCTAAGAATGACAATGATTCAGAAGAATGAAAATAAAATAGACCAGAAGTAGGGAGAATTATTTCTTGGTACTTCACTGCCCAGCTGGTTGTTGGCGCACTTTATCCCTTTATTATTCTTTTGCCTCATGTGGCAATGGAGAGAATGACTTGTGTTAAAATTATCATAACAAGCTTCTTTTATGATCCAGATTTCTGCTCACTGAGTTGACACTACAAAGTAGAGAACATTGTTCTCGCTGTTTCATAGTTTGATGCTGAATATTTTCATGTACATGAATACATACACACAAATACATCATAAAGCCAAGAATAGCATACTGCTTTTGTACTTCAATAAATGAAAAGTATAGCTTGTGTGATACTTTTTAAATGCAAAGAAATCATGGCAAGTTGTATTGTCAGAGCAGTTCTTACAATAAAACCAAACTTCTGAGCTCCCGTTCAAGTGACTAAATAGAAAATGGTGGTGACTCTGGTCCAAACAGAAAGGTAGGCACAAGCAACTACAGAGAGGCAAGACTGAGTAAAGGCATGGAGGGGATGAATTGGAGAGTGTGACCAATGTAAAACACTTTTCTGAGTATGATTTAAATTTTTAGAAGGCAACGTTAGCTGTGATTCTTTTGTTCAAAACAATATCTAAGAGTTCTAATTATTATGGAGGTGTTAGACTCAGCTCAGAGGTGCATATATGGGGCTGGTAGAGTCTTTGTGTATATGGTTCTATCCTTCTAGAAGGGGACCACTGCTTATAAATGAAAAGAAATTAGAGGAGAAAAGCAGTGCAAAGAAGAAAAATCCCCGAGTCTTGGAGGGCAAAGAGAGGAGTCCGTCAAGTTCTTCTCTGGAATATTTAGCACACCTTCTGCTCAATCCTTTCCTTCCATGTTCTTTAGGGCTAAGAGATGACTACTGCCCTGCAATACTGAACCAGTCTTGATTTACAGCTGTTTAATTACATCTTTCTCCTCTGTCGTGTTTGAACTCATAGAGGCTAGGACTGATGCTTTAGTTTTACACTCCCATTTGCTTAACCCAGAGTTTGGTACACATAAACAAGGTGATGAATGAAGAACCATCTTTCCTACTCTATGAAGAGTACATCACCAACAACAGTTTTTCTGTACAAGGACATTGCCGTGATGGTACTGAGGGTTTTATGAATTGTCAAGAGAAAATGAATTCACTTATGGATCACTTTTCTCCATCTAAATTCTGGCACCATATTATTACTTAGAAATTCCATGTTAGAAATATTACCTCATCAGCAAGCAGACATAACTCAGTTTTAAAAAAGAGCAATAGTTTAATTTGTACAAGGCTGTTGGGACTGCATGAAACAGTGAGATCGTTAACTATAGAGAGGGCTGTTCCTTCTTTTCCTTTCTGGAACCCGAGGCTTGCAGCAAAGAACGAATAGATTTTAGAGGAGGATTAAGTAAGTAAGTCATATTAAAATGACAAAACGGGTAAATAGAATATAATGTGGAATGAAACGTAAATTGAATTTAGGCAAACACTTCTAGGACCTCACCATCCAATCCCGTCTCAGTGCCTCTGATTCCCACAGTAGATTCCACACACAATTCCATTACATGTTGCCACTCAAGGGCATTTGATGTTTTCTCCTTCTGGAAATTCATTTGCATTTAAATGATTTGAAATAATCATAAAAGCCAAGTGCTATGAAGTTTGAAATTAGTTACTGTCTATAAATTGCAATGCCATTAAAAGATGATTGTGGAGAGCTTTGCTGCCTTAACTATGGGCAGATTAACATCTAACACTGTACACCTTGTTACAAACCTGTAAAGAAGATGGGATACAGAGTGAAATTGATTCATTCTCCTGTTGATGCCTACAATGTGATGCACTTGGGTTTATTCTCAGAGTAACAAACTTTTTCATCTGGTTGATATCTATCCTGTTTAAATCTAAGACTTTTATAAAACTTGCTGGAATTCATTTTTCTATTTTACAGCGAAATGAAAGGAAGGGGAACTGCATGACATTTTACTTTTAAACCAAAGAATATGGCAAACTGGCTTTGTAGAGAAGTTTGAAAACTACGGAGTGCAGTTTGCAGCCTAAGACTAACACAGAAACTCCTGATCAGACTGTTCTGGAACAATTAGGCAGGAGCATGATGTGGTCAAAAGTTCAATATCAAAAGTCAGACATGTTTGTTTTAATTACTTATCTAAGTGTGACCCTAGTCAAGAGGCTTAGACTCTCTGATTTCAAACTTTGAATAATAGGAATTTCTATATTATAACAATATGGTAAGAGTAGAAAGATATGGTGTACAGTGTTAGCATTGTGGCATGATGAGTAAAGTCACCATCTGTAACACCAAGATCACTTATGGTGTCAATTTGTTTCCTTGCTGCGCCACTTCCAAACCATCTCCCTAAAAGTAGTCAAGAAAAATAAATGATAGCTCAAGTGCTTCGGCCCTGCACCCAATAGGAGATGTGGATGAAACTTCAGCCTTTGGCCTGATCCAGGCTATTCTGTGTATGGAGTGAACCAGTTAACCAGATGATGGAAGATTTCTCTCTCTGTTTCTGTCCTTATTTCAATACCAACTTTCAAAATAAGCAAATCTTTAAAATAAGAGAAACAAGGTATTTAAACATAAAGTACAGTGTCTGGGGTATGGTAAGAAGTAGTTGTTGGTGTACAATGCGTATCCAAATGTTTCTACCCCATTCCCTCTCCTTGTCTAATTGTTTCAGATAGCATTCACGTGTGGCCTAAAAATGGATTTTTAAAATGTTTGCCTTATTTATTCAAAAAGCAGGGTTGTATATTCAGGGAATGGATATTGGTGTTGAGGTTTTCCATTTACTGCTTCTCCCTGTAAACTGACACAACAGCTGGGGTTAGACTGCACTGAATGTAGTAGCCAGGAGCTTCTTCTAGATCTCCAATGTGCATAAAGAAGCACAAACAGCTGGGTCATCCTCTCCTGCTTTTCCAAACCATTAGCAGGGAACTGGATTAGTAGTGGAGCAGCTGGGAATCTAACAGGCACTTATGTAGGAACTGGTACTGCATGCATCAACTTAACCCTCCACATCATAGCAGTAGTCCTCTAAAAATGGATTAGACGTTCCTTCCATTAAAACATGGGACTATGTTCCCTCCTTATGAATATGGTCTCTTGATTTTTGATCAGTAGACGACACAGGAAATGACCCCGTTTCACAGGTTAGGCTTGGGGGTAACTGGCCACTTCTACTCCCCTGCTTTTGGAGTGCTCAGTCTTAGATGACAGCCACAGTGCTAGGAAGAAAGTTAGTCACTCCAGGGAGTGGCCCGTGTGCAGACTCTAGTAGCTATCCCTGCTGTAAGAACACACCTGGGGGGCTGGCTCACAGGCTTGGAGGTCCATAGCCTGTGATCCAGGAATGAACAGGGTTGGTTTCATGTGAGGGTTAAAAATATGTATAATATTTGTATTATTATATATAGTAATTATTATATATTAATATTAACATATGAAATGTATATAATATATAACAATTCTCTCATGTAAGGGAAGCATGTGACATAAGCTTCTTAAACAGCTTGACCTCTTTTCCCTGTGTTTGTATGAATATTCTCCACTGTGGACATGCCTGTGTCCAAATTTCCTCTTTCTTATAAGCACTCCAGTTATATTGGGTTGGAACCCATCCTAACAATTTCATTCTGACCTGGTTTTGTTTGTAAAGATCCCATCTCCAAATAAAATCAGCCTTCTGAAGTACTGGAGACAGGCGCCGGCCCATAATTTTGTTCTCAAACAAGAGTGAAGACAATCTTTCGTATTTGAGGCAGTCCTAAACTGGGTTCATTCAATAGGAAATCTAGCCAAGGGCTTTTGAAGGTGGCAGGATGGCAGCTGAAGTGATCAGATTCATAGTTGTACAAAGGACAGGACCAGAATTAAAGTCAAAGAAACAGAGCCAGGCAGGGGCAGGAGGAGGCCTGTTGATTGTAACTCCACCTTTCTTTGGTTTTCACTGTCACGCTATCAATGTTCTTTCCCAGCACAAATGCTGGGGGAAATTAGAAAATCCAATTAGCTTGGAGGGCCTGGTCCAGGGCTTCATGCAGAGGAAATCCTGGCACCTCCAGATGCACATGTTTTGATCTTGGTCTCCCATGGCTTCCAACTGTAATCTCAGCTGCAGGTGTCACAGAGACTTGGTAAGATTGAGGACTGTGGAGAAGTTGAACACAGTTTAACGTGAGTCGTAGAGTCACTGATTAGAAGACAAACCTTTGAGACTGTGGGAAATGCATTTGCAGAAACACTTATTTATAAGTTAAAAGGTTGGAGTCATTGTGAGAGACAGGGATTTGACTCACAGAGGCAGGTTATGCAGGATTAGCAGTGCTTCGAAATGAAGCAAGAATTAAATGATTTTCTGACTGCAACTCAGAAAGTGTGTGGTTAAATAGAATTAAGAGACTATGTATTTATGGAAGCCTTTTGAAAATCTCATGTTGATGGGACAACTAAATCTTTCTTCTTTACAACAAACAACTGACTGTAAGACACAAAAATACCCCCTTTAATGTCCACTTCAAAGACCTAAGCTCAGACTCCTGTTAGCCATGTAGAGTATTTGCATAGAGTATTTGCATAGAGTATTTTCTCCCCAACTCGAACCCATAGAATTTTATTATTTTTAAATAATCTTCCCAGATTCAGATGTAGCAATTTTGTATCTTAAATGAGGAGAATTTCCAATTAAATTTCATAGTTTGAGGCTTTAAAGTTCATTAAGATATCTAATCGCAAAGAATTTGCGTATCAACAGCTAGAATGATTGTAACCAGTATATACACCCCCATAGCTATTCCTTAACCTTTGAACGGTGAGCTTCTATGTGGAAGAATAAGTTAAGGATAAAACAGAAAGTACTCTATGAGCTGGTGTTCTTCTTTTTTTTAAAGATTTATTTTTATTATTTTTTTTATTGGAAAGGCAGATATACAGAGAGGAGAGACAGAGAGGAAGATCTTCCCTCCAATGATTCACTCCCCAAGTGAGCGCAACGGCCGATACTATGCCGATCTGAAGCCAGGAGCCTCTTCTGGGTCTCCCACGCGGGTGCAGGGTCCCAAAGCTTTGGGCCATCCTGGACTGCTTTCCTGAGCCACAGGCAGGGAGCTGGAAGGGACATGGAGCTGCGGGGATTAGAACCGGTGCCCATATGGGATCCCGGGCGTGCAAGGCGAGGACCTTTAACCACTGCGCCACCGTAATAGAGTAAGCTGCATCTCTTCCTAACAGGCTACACAGAGCCCATGTCCATTCACCTAAGAGCTGGTGTCATAGAAACAGAGAGGGTTTGACTTCAGAGGGAACCGACACAGAGCTTAAACGTGAATTGTTGGCTGAGTAGTTACTCTTTCCTCTATTAAATGTTTACTTGTGACATTTGTAAACCTGTGATCAGAGCTAGAAGATTAAGCCATCATATCAGATCTTCAATCAGAGCTATGATTATGTCTGGACTATATGTCATTGGAATTGGTACCCTCATAGACAAGCAATATAAAATAAATATAATAATAATTATCAATTCTCCCAGATAGGTCTAATCCTCGCCTATCATATAGTGATGGTGGTGGTGGTGGTGGTGAGAATATTCATTTAAGGGCAAGACAAGAAGAGCTGGAGTAAGTGCTTTAGGAAAAGTCCTAAAATTCAGAAAAAATACCTGATGGATCTGGGTAGGGCTTGTTAGATATAGCCTAAAAAGATGAGATTGCTTTAACACAAACCACCTATGCTTTTTTTTTAATATTAATTACATTGCATTATGTGACAGTTTCATAGGCTCTGGGATTCTCCCACCCCTCCCTGTACCCTCCCCCATGGTGGATTCCTCCACCTTGTTGCTGTATTACAGATCAAATTCAGTCAAGATTCTTTCATTGCAGGCATATACCAGGCATAGAGTCCAGCATCTTATTGTCCAGATCAATTCAATGGTTTCTTGAGGAGACCAACTCTGGTCCGAAGGCAAGGCTGGCAGAATATCATCCCGATCAATTAAAGGCCACAACATATCATCAACAACAATTTACAACATTATGGAATTATTTACATGATATTGAGTAGCCAATATGTTACAACATGCAAGTAACACTTCAAAAGCGCTATTTGTATGTATTTACACTTTAGACTACCAGTTTTTGGATATTTTGTAATTTTTCTAAAATGAAAGACTGAGAGTGCAATTTCTTGATCAAGTTCCTAGAGTAGCTTTAGATTTTTTAAAAAAAGATTTATTTATTTTTATTGGAAAGTCAGATATACAGAGAGAAGATACAGAAAGGAAGATCTGTCCGATCATTCAAACCCCAGTGGACACACAGCTGGAACTGAGACAATCTGAAGCCAGGAGCCAGGAGCTTCTTCTGGATCTCCCATGTGGGTACATGGTCTGAAGGCTTTGGGCCGTCCTTGACTGCTTTCCCAGCCACAAGCAAGGAGCTGGATGGGGAGTGGGGCTGCTGGGATTAGAACCAGCACCCATATGGGATGCCAGTACTCTCAAAGTGAGGACTTCAGTACTAAGCTATCATGCCAGGTCCTAGGTTTAGATTTTATTTAAAGAAAATGCAAAGTGTTTTGAGGAGCAATAGCTTGTTACCCAAATAGAAGTTTGCAGAAAGTCTATTATCTCCACATCCTCACCAGCATTTGAGGTTGCTGTTATTTTTTTATGTTTATTTGTTTTAATAAAAGTAAACATTTGTCAAGATAAAATGCTTTTCATAATGAGTCAAACAACAAGCCCTAGTGTAAGACATAAACACAAACTGCAACATTTGGAAATTTGAGAGTTGAATATACAGCACAGGACTACAAAGAAAAAGAAAGCAGGAAGTGCTGGGATTAGAACCGGTGCCCATATGGGATCCCAGTGTTTTCAAGGCGAGGACTTTAGCCGCTAGGCCACTGCGCTGGGCCCCATATTCTGACTTCATTAATTTTGCATATATTACCAGAAGTGGGATAGCTGAATCATAAGGTAGAGCTATTTCTAGTTTCTTGAAGAACTTCCATACTGCTTTCCATAATAATTACACTAATTTGCATTCCCACCAACAGTGTCACTATTTTTTTTAAATCTAGCTGTCCTGATAGATGTGTGGTAAGATCTCATTATGCTCCTAATTTACATTTCCCTAATGTCCAGTTGAGCATCTTTGTGGGCTTATTTTCCAAATAACTTCTTCTTTGGGGAAATGTCTTATCATGTCTTTCATTCATGTTCTGAATTTTGAGGGATTCTGTCCATTTTAGATGGAAGCTGTCTTTTTGTCAGATAAGTGCTCTTTCTCTTAGTACATTATTTGCCTTTTCATTTTTCTAATTTTGGTAAAGCCCCATTTATCAATTTTCTGATAAAACTACACTAAAATTTTCTAAAAACTTCACTAAAAACAGTTTAAGCACTCATCACTAAAACTCGAGTCTGAGACTTTTTTTCACATTCTCTTCTAAATTTTTAATAGCCATAGGTGTTACATTTGAATCTGTACCAAAGTGGGAGTGAAGTTTTAAAGGGATGAGGGGGTGTTAGATGAAGGATTTCGTTTGTGTGTCCATGAATATCTTTAGATACGTTACGCATAAGCTCAGCCACAAGTTGAATTCCATGAGTGTTCTCCACAGGAAATTCTGATTTTTTTTTAAGTTCAGGACAGAGGTTCTCAAATTTGTCCCTTTGGAATTGGTAAGTCTTTGTTGGATGCCCTGCAAATTTTAAGATATTTGACAACATCCCAGCTTCTTCCCCGAACTCTTGATTGTCAAAAATATTCTCAAGACATTTACCCTTGGAGTTAATTTTCCCAGCTGGAAACAACTGTTTTAGGAAAATACATTTACTCTTTCCTTTTCATAAGCACCCTTAGAAAACTCAAGGCAGCAGAATCTTGTAGGCGATTTCTATATTCACCTGTGGCTAAGATGTTTCTCTGATATATGTTTTGCATCCTGCCTGCATGTAGATAGGCATAAAGAGAAGGGGTTTTCCTGACACAGGGAGTTGACCCTCTTGATCTTGTTTTCGCTCATCAAGTTCCTTGATTTCTGAATGTCCCAAGCCTTTCACAAGCAGAAGGTTTCTTTCTTGTCTTTTATCTTCCTACTTCCTGGATCCCCTTCAAGTGTGCTCTTCCTCTGCAGCCACACTCTCATTCTTCTTTTGCAAAGGTGGATTCCATCTCTGACTCCAGAACTGGAAGACTGAGTGGCCTGTGTCAGGCTTGTGTCTCTTCTTTGTCCACCAACTTGAGCAGCTCATGTCATGTTTCAGAGACTGTGAGTTGGAGGAGTCTTTCCAGACTTTACAGTGTACCAGGATGTGTTAAGAGTTACATGGAATGATGGATAGAATGACAATTTATTAATATTAGCATTGCTATGATTGATGGCTCACATCACTGAAATTACAGACAGCTTGGGCATTTATCACACAGAGTGTATCTCTTCAATTTCTTGGGGTACGGGGGACACAGTCGCTGGCAATGTGAGTTTTGACTCTGCCCTATGTTAAGTGTGTGTTTCCCTTAGTTTTAGAATTCTGGTTGAAATCTGTTAGAGGATTGGATTGAATCCCGTGACATTCCCACCTCTCCTTACACACCAATGTGGGACTGAATGCTTAAATGGACATTGTCAATAACTTGTTTCCGGGACCTGCAAGGCAGAACTTGGAAGTACCTTGACCTCTTTGAAAACACCTCAATATTTCTAGTCTCTAAAAGGCACATTACACACTTAATAGAAGTGTGCAGCTTTACAGGATTCCTGCAAGGAATGTCAGGCTGCTTGATTCCTTACCCCCTGGTGGCTCATGGGGCATATTTTAGTTTTGGTCCCTTCAGAATATGTTTATAAGCTGTAAAAGAAGGAAAACGGACCATCCATCAGCAGAACTCCTCAGGAGTCTCACGAGATACTCCAGAAGCAGGGTAGCAGTGGAGAAAGGTGGAAAGTGTGGACTCTGTAAGCTCATTAGTGTCCTTGGGACGTAAGAGCGGAGCTGGAATATTGGCTGCACTGAGGTCAAGTTCGTAGCAGGAGGTCCAAACTGCATCTCTTAAGCTGGTGCTATCCAACAGAGTGGGAGTGTTCTAAAAACTTTTCCAATAAGGTAGGTATCCATCAATTGCAAGCAATGCTGAACATTTGAAATGTGGCTAGAAAGACTGAGAAACTGGGTTTTTAATAATAGTCTTTAGTTTAAATGAATTTGCAGCTGAGCAATCACATTGGAGTGGCTCCCCTATTGATGAACACTCCACTCACCTTCATGAAACTTATCCTGTACACAGGAGACATTAAATTTGCAGTGAATTCCAGAGCTCAGTGAAAGAGGAGGGTATGATACTGTCAATTCCAATCAAAGAAGGAAGCTGTGCCAACTCCCACAGGACTCAAGTACTCACAACTACAAAAAGGATATGATTATCTAGTAGCATTTACTTTTCACACTTTGCACTCTGTTATATATCATGTCCATAAGAGAAAAACAAAACCCATTCAAACTGAGCCCTTTCCCAGGTCAGTCTGGAAGGAAAGGAAGAAGCCAAGGAATTAGTGCATCCAGCCAAGTCCTCCGGTTACACTGAAGGGTAAACATGAATCTCAGAGGAAAGAAGTGACCCAGAGAAGGCAAACCCAACTCATCCTCTCAGGCTCCCAGCTCCCAGTGAGTGTGCTTTCCCTGTCACCTCCAACCTCACACGTAAGGACTGGGGCATTATGTCCAGAGACATGGTAGGAAGAAAACAGCTCCAAATATTGAATCAATGCCTCTTTCTGTATCTAAGACTATAAAGAGAAAGAATAAAGGAACTCAAAAGGACATGGATAATGGGGCCAGAACTGTGGCATTGCCGACCAGTCCTCTACCTATGGTGTCAGCATCCCATATGAATGTTAATTCCTGTCCCAGCTGCTCCACCTCTGATTCTGCTGTCTGCTTATAGTCTGGGAAACAGGGGAGGATGGCTCAAGTCTTTGGGTCCCTGCACCCATGTGGAAGACCCAGGATAAACTCAGCTCTGGCCGTTGTGGCCATTTGGGGAGTGAACCATCAGGCTGAACTCTCTCTCTGTGTATCTGTCTATTAAATAAAAGAAATAAAAATAAAAGAACATGAATAAAACATTATAAATAAAGGAGAAACCAAAAACCCAAAGCCAGAGGCATATTCAGGCAGTCTGCTAATATTCTAAACAATGAGGAGCCAACATATCAATAGGAAAACAAGAGTGATTGCATATTGACATCATTTAAAAGCCTCGACATTTTAGAAATTTAAAAAACAGAATTTCAAAATTAAGGGAAAAAAGTGGTGGAGATAGAATTGGATTCTCCTGAAAATGTAAATACATCAGTGTTGAGAAGTTGGTTCAAACAAGCTCTCCTTACTCAAGGAGAATACTAGGGAAATGACAAGAGGGAAGGCAAGTAAGATGTAAGAGGAAGTGAGAAATGAAAGAAGTGGTAAAATAAGGCTGAAGAATCAATGCTCAGCTCAGAATGCCCTGCTCATCAAATCAATGCCTTGAGGCTCACAACCTTGATGCAACCTTTGACACTCAGAGTAAGCAGGAAACAAAGAAGAAACTGTAACCTAGGAGCAGGACAATAGAACAGAACCAGACCCCCCAGGCCGGAAAGGAACAGGCCACCAGCTGACTTCTCTGGAGCTCTGCGTGACACGACATGCCCACAGTGCCACCCTGTTAGATACCTCCCATTGCTCTCCAATGAAATTAAAATAAACAACACGTGTTTATCATGTTTTCTCAATGACAAAGCCTAAATCAGTTTCCAGGCCTTTAATGGTTAACAACAGAAGAGGTTTCTATTATTCAATGATTTCAGAATGAGATACTTTTGGAGGCTAATTAAAAGTGAGTAGGAAATACGAAACTCCATCCATCAAAATCTCATTTTGAATGTAGAGGTTCAAGATCCTTTTCAATCACAAAGACCCATAATAGCATCTTCAGAAAAATACACATTGTTTACATGATGAATAATTCAATACTGACACATAAATCAGCATTTTTATAGTCTTGGTATACATGGTAATAGTAGCTGATAGTTAGTGAATGATTCCCGTGCACCAGGTATTATTTTAAGTGTCATAAAAGCTCAGTAATACCCATTTAAAGTAGACATCATTGTCTCCATTTTACAGAAAGATGAAGAAATTGTTCAGAGTTACACAAATGGTATGGGATTTAAGGCAGAATTTTAATAGAACCTGTCACCAAAATCTGTGTTCCTTATTTTGTACTACAGGCAAGGCACAGAATAAATATTTTTGGACCTACATTTAATGCTTTTTTCTGCTGAGATTAACTATTGCTTTGGCCCAACCCCATTGAAACTTAATTTCTTAAGATAAAATGCATTGCTATGACTTGTCAGTTTCTGTTGATTGACCAGGCAGGTCATCCTTAGGGGCTCCCTTGACTGGGCTGTATTGAGGTTATAGCTGGAACTAGTATCACCTATCAGTATGCGTTGACTGATGCCTCCTTCACACTCACCTCTGGGTGTCTTCATCCCTCATGGCATCTACACAAAGCTTTGGCTCTCAGATTATGGAGATCCTTAAGGGGTTGAACCTTTTCTGTGGCTCCCATCTCCTAAGAATTGAGTAATGAGAGCTTCTAGCATAATTTTTGATATCTAGAACTGATATTAAACTACTTTCTGTGTATGCCTTTAAACAAGACGCCATCTGGATCCAAGACACACCAAAATAAGTTGGCCTGTACATGATTTGAGTGGCAAAGAATCAATACAGAAAAGCATGTGGTATTCCCATAGTGATCACACTGACTTAATAGGTGCAGTATTCTCCAGATGTAAAAGCACTAAGAAGTGATATTCAGCTACAAGTTAGAATTCTCTCTTCCATATATTTTGTATCCTGCCAGCTCCTTGGAGGGAATATAAGAAAAATAAAACTTATATTTATGATTTTCTTATTTCTGATATGAAAGGTGGCACCTTTCACACACTATTTATCCTCTGTATCTGCCAAGAATTGGCTATGTTAAATGTTCAAGGAGAGGAAGAAAGGGAAGGTGAGAGGAGGGGAAGCTGGAGGAAAAAAGATGGAGGGAGGAATAAAGAAGATCAACAGTGAGACCAGAGTAGCTATTTTAGATTCCATATACAAACAAAAATATGGAATCATGGTAGTAGGCACTAAATTATTAATTGTGCTCTGAATGGTGAGATTAGTGGTACATTTCTTCTCTTTGCTTTCCTGCATTCTATAATTCCCTGTAATGAGAATATGTTGATTTATGATGGATTGATACCAAGTCCCATGACTCAGTTTTTATACTGGTCTGTTTTTTGTTGTTGCTGTTACTGATGTTACTTTCTTTTCTCTAAGCAGTTGACCCCCAACTATGGTATCAATGGAAAAGGAACACCTGTGCTTCCTCCTTTGGGGAGTTTCCAATGCATCTTTACTTAGCTCAACAAGTACACCCTGTCAATTTCCTTCCTCCAGTTCCCCTTCGTATTTTCACAGAACTGTTCATCAGTCTGCTATTCTGATACTTGATTTTCTACAAAATCCATCATCTTCTCATTCTTACGAATGCTGTTACAGAGTTGAACACCTGTGTTGTGTGTTATAGGATGTAGGATTCACAGGTTACAGACATCTACACACCTCTGTCGACTGCAATCTGCTAAGTGTCATGTCAGCAGCCCAGTCAACTTATTACCAACAAAGCAATCCCTGTCAATTGACAGGGTAAAGTTTGCGTAGGGGGTACTATTGAGATACACCCTATAATAATCCATGGTTGAGAGTGGTGGAATAAGATTTTTTTAGGTAGGCAAGAGCAGGTAACAAGTTGTTCAGCAGCTGCAAAGAAGCCTGGGGAGGCAACTGAGTGGGTGAATTCATGACAAGTGGTGCTGCAAACCAAGCCCAGGACCATGGACAGAGGAGCTTCCAGCAGATGGGAAAAGCAGTTTTGGAGAGCTTAGCCAGGCAGGAGATCAGCTGCCACAGGCTCAGTTCTGTAATATTTCCACAAGACACAATCATTACTAGTTGTGTTTAAGTCACTTTCTGAATTCAAAATAATAAATCCTTACTGAAAATACTTTAGTATGAGGTTCACTCTGGTTTTATTCCTTTCTCAGTGATTTCTCATAGGACGTTTCAGTGGAGTTGATAGCACAGGAGCTAAGCCTGTGTTTGCAGGCCTGGGGACTCAACAGAAGATAGCAGTTGTACACTGACATTTTTCCACAGTTCTTTTAAGGCATTCAGTGAAACTCTTTCTCAAAAAAAAAAAAAACTGACCATAATTCTTGCTATTTCTTTCACCTCTTGTCTAAAAATGCTATGAAATGTGGCAGGATCCTTTCCCATGCCTGATTAGTGAAGAGACACAGAAAGAAGCCAGATCAGGCAGATCATCTCTGAAGGAGATGCATACATGGACCATCCTGCATTAGTTCACAGTTTCTTTCCCCTTTGATACCTGTGAGTGTCTCTAACATGGAAATGTTAGACACTGGGGCAGAAAAAGCAGTAAACTGTGAAGCCTTGCTTGCCCTGGAAGAAACAAAGATTTAGTTTTGGGAAAGGCAACACTTTAACCCAATAAGGAAGGAGAGGTGGCTTTGGTTGGGACAGGGTTCACAGTCAACTTGGGTCCACCTGTGAAGACTTGTGTGTTTAGTTCCCATCCTTCCCACCTCTTTGATGAGTTCTTTCAATGTGGAGAGAAGGAGGTTAGAAATCCCTCCTCTTCCTTACAGCTAGAGCCTCTACCCAGCCTGTCCAATCAAGCAACGTTTCAGTATCAAGAAGCTTTTCCAACAAGAAGATTTGCTTAATTATTTAGCTGAGTATACAACCTCATTTTTTTTCTGAACGAACAAGGTTCTTCATCATTAAGGATCTTTGAAGCGACATGGAAGGACAGAGAGAGCATTGATTTTGGACCAAGAGGAGCCTGGTTTTAACACCTTGTTTTACTAGGGCATTGTCCTTTGCCTTGAAAAGAAGAGCTATCATCCACCATTGCATTGTTGTGAGGACAAGACAACGCCATATGTAAATGGTTACTTCATTATGGTAATTGGGGGAGGGAGCACATTCATATTATTGGAAATCAGCTGAGCCTAATATCAAACTCCATCTCTATGACTTAATCCCTCTATAACACTTCAGATAAACTCCATAGCCTTTAGACTCCTGAGTACTCTTCTCAATCATGATACTGAAACATTGTAAGAGCTAATGAATACCAGGACAACTTAGGAAAATGGAACTAAAAGATGTTATCTTGACACAAAATACTTTGTAATGTGTAACTATAAGGGCTAATAAAAAATATAAAATGTGAAAAAAAACTATGTATGGATTTCAAAGATGCTGAAATTTGCTGTTTGTTTATTCCTCCATGATGCTACTGCCTTATTCCTCTCTCACTCCATAGTCTGCAAGTTGATTTTATACTGAAGGTACTGCTAGTTCTTGGAATCATCAAGATGTTTGCTCTAAATCAACACTTGAAGATCTGCTATGGAATTAACTTAGAAATATTGGAGAGTAGGAAAAATAAACCCATTAGTTCCTTTTGTGATATTCAGGATTGAATTAGAATACTGGAGTCTTTGCCTACTTCTCTCGCCTTTCATTCCTACCTCCCCACAGGACAGTTAAGTAAGTCTCGTGATATCCAGATGAATCCAACTTCTCTCCGCCCCTTGTTCTTGTGCCACGTTCCTCAGCTGCTGTTCCATTCCTCTGGGTTTCCATATGGCTATTTCCTTCCTGGCCTTCTAAGGTCCCTACTTGAAGAACCTTTTCTTCTGAGAGACTTTTTTAGCACATGCTCTATAAAGCACTTTCTTTTTCTTACTTTATTCTTTCACATCGTTTACAGAAAGGAAAGTAAGAATAGAGTCTACTTTTGGATATTGCAGTCATTATTTGCTGCCACTTCTTGATGTAGAAAACTACTGTTCTGTTTTGGAAAAGCAGGTGAGCTTCGGATGAAGCTGATTCCATTCCTGAAATCCAGGAACGGGCCATGTGTCCTAAGCCAAAAGAATCTTGGGATCCTCTCTGTGTTCACAATCCCTGATCCAGGTCAGGAAAGAGTAGCTTAATGAAACTCAATCCTGGCCATACACAAGTTATTGGGTTGAATTAGGATGTGAATCAATAAATATGTAGGACTTGGGGTTGAATTTGCTGTCGGATAGAAAAGAAATAAAAAGAGGAATGCATGCTTGTGTGTGTGTGTGTGTGTGTGTGTGTGTGTGTGTGTGTGTGCGTGCACTTGGATTCCTTCCTAGTGATCATCTGATATCTGCATCGATCTGTAAGCTAAATTGGACTCACTGGTGGGCTCACTGGTTAAAAGACCGATAACATTTCTTTTGCTTCTTCAGTGTAAGTTGGGCTTTCTGTTAGGGTGCACAAGGCAACACAGTCATTCTTGTTCAGTGCCTATCTTCCCTGCTACATTAAAAGATTTTCAAGAGAAGGAAGTAGGCTTCACTCTTAATTATACCACCACTGTCTGCCGTAATGCTGATTATAGAAGGAGTTCTTAAGTGTTTGTTTCTGAACACATGATGGTGTCAAACTCCAATGAGGCCTTGGTCTTTGCCTGATGCGATCCTAGTTGGTCAAACTTTTGGAGTACTCGAAAGGACTGGAAATAGATTAATTGTGTTTCAGAATGGTGGCAAATGTTGGGCATGCAGAATATCAACGTGAGCTTGCAAGGTTCTTGTGGTTTTGCTTCCATTAGTAGCAGTGTGCCTGAGAAGCTCTCAGTGAGGGCTGGCTGGTGAGGTGCCTCCTGGCTTCCCAGAGCAGGGTGTAAATGTCCACCACCATCAGATGTTCTGTTTATTGTTGTTGCTAACTCTTCAGCACAGAATCAGGACTAGGGCAGCAATCGGCCTGCTACACTCTACCACATGGTTCTTATTACAGTCATTTCCTCTTTACGCTTATCCCTCCATTCTCCTTTCTGTCATCTCAAATACCTCAGTGCATGGCAGATGGCCATCTTTCTATGCCATTCACATCAGTAACATTGGAATGTGTGATATGGTGTTTGCTCTTATTGTGTGCAAGCATCTCATTTTCATTAGATGATGGAAAACAAAGACAGAAAGCAATGTCCTAGACATCTTGGGCTCTTGTGTCTAAGCACAAGAAGCTGAGGAGCTTATGAATGGCGGAAACGTCCTGCAATTCTGGAGGATACGAGGCTCAAGATGGGGCCAGCATAGATAGGACCCTGCAAAAACCCAGTTCTGGATTGCAAGTAACTGATGTCTTGCTTTACCTAACATGGCCAAAGGGGGCAAACAAGCTCCCTTGGCCTTTTTTTAAAAAGGGTACTAATCCTATTTATGAAGCCTAGAAAATCCTTCCCTAAATATCTGCCACGTTGAGTTTCAACATTTAGGTTCTGGGGGACACAAACCCTCAGTCCACTGCAGACAGTTATAACAACTTGTTGTGTGTACTGAAGCTCGTCAAAATACTTCTGCATCTCAACTTTGTATAGTGAGAATGAAAGAGGGGAAGGAACCAAAAGGCCTCCTGCTTGAAACAGTTGATTGATGGTATTGAGTTGTCAGGGAAAAGGTTATGGCAGATTTTAGAAGACACTGAACTTGAGTTGAGTACTGAAATTTGCTCAGGGGGAGGTTATCCAAACAAAAAGACTAAGATTAAGGGCATCACCTAATGAAATATTTCAGCAGTGTGGTTTGTTAGATGGACAGCAGCAAGAGATGATGCTGAAGAGCTAGCCTTGCAGACTCTTGACATGATTGTAGGCACAATAGGACTCTGAGAGGGTAATGAGCAGAGAAGAGGCATGGTCAGGTGAGCATCGGCAGGGGACTGTCCCCACTGCCGAGACTGATGGGGGAACAGGACTGGTAACAGGGACAAGTTAGGAGCGTACCTTGGTAATCCTCAGTGGGACTCTGGGCTGGTGAGGGCTGTGAAAGCTGCAACAGCACAGGCTGCTCTGCCAAGACAACCTAGCACCCTGACATATCACCACCCCCTGCCTCTCTCCTCTGCCTTTAATGATTTCTTGATATTCTGAAGTGGAACCTGGCAGATGGTATTTTAAGAAAAAAAATGACTTTGCAGCCCCAAGTTTATATATATATTTCCTACCAGAACGAGATGAGGATGCAGTGCCTTCTTAGGTAATTAATGATTCAACATGGTGCCTGTGCAGAGTGGAGTTGAAGCAGCTGGAAGCCTCATTTGCAGCCTTAGGAATTCAAAGGACACAAGGAAGCTAATTTGTGATTGTTGCTTTTCTTCAATAAAAATTAAACTGATTACAAAAAGCTGACAATGAGACAGAGCCTTGCAGAAGCAATGTCTCTGACAGTTTGCTGGGAGTTCATCACAGATACTCAAATTTATCATTTTTCACATTCTCTAGAAAAGTATAGCTAAAAATTACTTTGATTCCACAATAATTATTTGTGTGTGCATTTATATTCACATGTAATTAACTCTGAGTTCCCTGTATCATTTATTTATTAAAGTTCTGATGAACAATCATGAAACTAGACACGATGAGCTTCTATGTGGGATTCTTACTACAAGCACGCGCATGATGATGGTGTCCGTTATGTGAGGGAGTCTCGTAGTCACCACTGAATTCCACCTTCTGGGAAGAATTACTTCCAAAAAAGTACTAAATAACTTTCTATGGCCCCTGAAAGCTTACAGCTCTTGTCTTGTGTCAATATTTCAGCAATCACACTGCAGTGGTTACTCTGTCATTTCATAGACAGGAATAGAATTCTGCCCCCAGTGGGATCACAAACAAGTTACAAGCCTCCTTGAGCTTCTGTTTGTTCATCTACATTCAAAACTCAAGGTTGCTCTGTTGTGAGGCTGTCCTGAAGAGGTTAGAATCTGCATGGAGCATTCATAGCAGTTAGGTGGTAATAATACCTGTTAATGGGCCTGGAGCAGTAGCCTAGTGGCTAAAGTCCTCACCATGTTTTCATAATGGCTCCAAGCTCCTGGCTTCTGATTGGCTCAGCTGCAGCCATTGTGGCTGCTTGGAGAGTGAATCAGTGGACAGAAGATCTTCTTCTCTGTCTCTCCTTCTCTCTATGTATCTGACTTTGCAATAAAAAATAAATCTTAAAAAAACTTGTTGATATTTTATTATTAACTATTTACTGTATAAAAATAGGATTTTTACAGTTGCAGTTATTTGAAAATCAAAGTGACAGAAAGCAAGGCAGTTGGTAGGGAGAGTAGAGAGAGAGAGGCAGAGAGAGATTGTTAATTCTGTTTTCTGTTTTGATAATTTTGGAGTCACCCCAAATCTTACCAATTCCCTGTTTTGTAAGTTCTTCTTTCACAATACTCTCCATTTTTTATTTTCCTCCCTCCCATTCTGCCTGTCGTTGGCTGGCACACGTTCTGGAGTTTCCTTGATGTTGCTCACATGGTCTCCACGTTCATGTTGTTAGGATGCTTTTCATTGACTTATCTTCCACAATGAAGCTGCACAGATATTTCCAATGACTAGCACTGGTTTTATTTCTTTCTCAGTGACTGCTCAATGTCTATGAAACTGGGAAAATAGCCCTTACACTCAAGGATTTCAATTTCTCCATTTATTTTTAGCCTTTCCCTCAAAGTTTCTTATGAATGTAGAAACAAGAACATCACTTGCTGACATTATGTTTTATACATTTTAAAGTGTTTGTTCTGTACAACATTTGGTAGGAAAATATAAGCTTTCTTGGTCATAGATTTTGGAAGAATGTTCAATTGTTTGCATTGATAATTCTGTTGCATTGTTGCTCTTTTCAATATGGAAGTACATTTTATCCTAGAGTCTTGAAAGAAAGTGATTATATAACATGAAATGCGTACCTGGTACATGACTAAAATTTAAGCATGTATTGACATTACCAAGTCAATATATTAGTAGAGTAGCGTCATTTGCAACAATATTAAGCTGAGTCAAATCTGAATATCCTTCAAGAGATGAGTAATAATATACACTCATACATTCACATGGTGGACTAGTACTCAGCAGCAGAAAGGATCAAGTTGCTGATTTATCAAACAGCCTGGGCCACTCTTAAGGGAAGTAAAAAAGCCACTTTAAAGACTTTCTATAATTTAGTTTAATATTTTCAAAGTGACAAAATTATATGTAGAGTAAACAGATGAGAGGTAAACTCTGAAGAGGTTGTAGCCGAACAGTGCTACATTTGATTTTGCTGGCGGTTTTACAAACTTACATAGGCGATTAAGTATCAGAGCTATACATAAGCACAAATACATATCTGTGTTATCATTACAGTGAATTAAATGAAGGTGGCACAGGGATGCTTTGTACTGTTTCTCGCATCTTCCATGTACATATAGATTTATTTCAAAATGAAACAAATATTAGGCGTTATGGTGTAGTGCATTAAGAAGTGGCCCACCGTGCCAGCATCCCATGTGGAAGCCAGTTTGGGTCCCAACTGCTCCTCTTTTGAGTAAGGTCCCTGCTAACATGCCCAGGAAAGCAATGGAGACCTGGCCAGATGCTTGGGTCAACCCCTGAACCCAAGTGGGAGATCAAATGGAAGCCTTTGGCTCTTGGCTGCTACCTGGTCCATTCCTGGCTGGGATGGTCATTTAGAGAGTGAATCATTGGATGGAAGATCTCTGTCTCTTTCTTTCTGTCTTTTATGCATGCTCACGTGTGTGCATACAGACGTGTCTTCTAATCTCTCTTTAACTCTGCCTTTCAAACAACTAAAATAAACATGTTAAAAAAACATTAAGGAGGGTGAGTACTTATATTGCCCTAATGACCACTAAAAAGCTAATTTTGCTGAGAATTCAGATGAAAAGACTGCCCAGCACCAGCTAAGAGCTGTGACTGAAGTGTCACGTGCATGATCAGATAGGGCTACAATCAGCCTGTTAGAAAGAAGTTGACCTTTTTAAGAGATCAACAGCAAGAGACATTAAAATCTGCATTTTAGCAAATGCTTTCTTTCTAAAACAAAGGATAGTTGCTTCCACACAGATTCAATCAGCAAGCCAGA
Organism: Ochotona curzoniae; assembly: GCF_017591425.1. NCBI lineage: Eukaryota > Metazoa > Chordata > Mammalia > Lagomorpha > Ochotonidae > Ochotona > Ochotona curzoniae. Next base: position 6,682,169 of record NW_024467118.1, on the reverse strand, counting down.
ATAGAATCCTAGTTGGGCAACACCGGAAATGTGACAAGCCTTTCTTCCACTACAAAGATATTTTAGTGCTTATGTAGAGATCTTATTCTTGAAATTGCTTTTAAAATTGCAAAATGTTACAAGGGGAGCCTCCTACTCTCACCCTGATGCACACACACAGTCCCTACCAAAAAAAAAGTTATTTCAATAGACTATTCAGACTCTAGTTTCTACTAGGGCAATAGGTTACATAACTAGATCATTTTAAAAGCCATTTAACACAGAAGTCATGAGCTACCAGGATACGCTATACATGTCACAGAATTTGTAACATGTTGCTTGGTATGATGACCTGGTAGAAGCAAAATTTTCTTATTTCAAGTGTGAATTTTCCCTCACTATGTAGATGCATTGATGTTCATCCACTCATTCATCCATTGATTCATCGTACAGATAGGATTTCTTGATGAACTATGCCAAAGCCTGGGTACACAAGAAAGAAGACAATCAGGTTTTATGAAGTCGTTTCAGTGAGGAAAGAAATACCCTGCCATTACAATCATAATTAAAATTGTGGTAAGTGCAATACAAGGAGTAGACATATTGTGAAAAGGCATAGCAGGGTGCCCAATCTTAGAGTTAGCAATGACTTCTTAAGATCAGACTCTAAAATCTCATTTTCCCATATTACACTGTGAAAACAAATGACAGTTTTTCTACAAGGCAGATGTGGTTCCTAAGAAGTGTCTCAATCCAAGTCTTAATCCCAGTTTGTAGGAGCCAACATGGTGGGCTGGATGCTAGAGCATGGGTGTAATGGATCCAGTGTAGGAAATCATACTCAGCAGTATACATTAAGTCAGGTGCTGCTTCCAATGAGGTCCTCATGGAATACCAAGCCTAAGATTTCGGTTATTAATTTGCTAATGAAGGAAAATGGCATTTGGGAAAACAGCACACATCAATGAAGGTGAGGGAAAGTGTTTGTTCTTTGGAGTGTAGTATCTGAGCAGGCCAACTGTGCGCAGAAGGAGAACACTTCTACCTGGGACTGAACTTGAAACATGTGGGTCAATACCAGCTAGCACATGTGCCTTTCCCAACTCTGAGGACTCCTTCAGCCTCCTACATTGCTTCTTACACCTTGACCTCCAGCCTTCCACTTCAAGGTAGCTCTTTACTGACTGTGACATGAGGTAGGAAAGACTTAAGGAGTGTGAGATCTTCTGTCTCTCTTTGAAGAGTCTTCTTTAAAAATAACTGCTTTCTTATAGACCCCAAAGACAAACCAATACTTCCGATATGATACCCTGTCTACCAAAAAAATAACACGTTTTCCAAGAGACATTAAGAGTTAACACTATGTGTGTGACTATCAATCCTGAAAACTGCAAGGATGGATAGGTTTGTTGCATTTCTTATCAACCTGTAGCAGTCTACTCTCCTACAAAGTGCACCAAGACCAGCATTCATTCAAACATTTCACCATTCCTTTATGAATGTTCTCATGACACTTTCTCTGGAAAGGCCATGGGTACCCATATGTCCTTGAGAGTTGTGGTATTTGAGAATTATCAAAATAGCAAGCCTGTCAGAGTCCCCCAACTCCATTGCAGACCTTGTCATAAGCAATAAACTAAATCTTGAAGTTGTAAGAAAAGAAAAAACACAGATGGAAATGCCAAGGGTTTTAGAAGACATTAGTGACGGGCAGAATGAGTAGGCTGAGCGCTACAGAAGAGGTGCATGTGGCTGAAATATTAAAAATTGGCAGCATGAAAAGTCATGGAATTGAACCACCCAGAGCTCTGTTCAATGGAACTCCTGAAAAATAAAATTTCCCACTGTCAAAACTATCTGTATTCAGCAGAACTGTCAGCTGATATCATGATTCCCCTAGGTAGTTCAAGTTCCTGCTCGGGCACACTAAAGACCTGTCAGCCCAATCTGAGATTTCTCTGATGAATAACATTTGCTCATGGACTTCTCATTCTTTAGATGGAGGCTTTCTCAGAGGGATTTGAGTCCCTCTCTGTTACAGCCTCTTCTTTTGCTTCTTTCTTTGTAAGTACAAGATCTGCATCACAGTCATAAGCTCTTCCAACTTATGCCTGCTGGTTCTTTTCTTTATCTTCTTCAGATGTCTCCATAAGGAGATTTCGTTTTCCAATGATTTTCTTAAACATGTAATCTTACATTGGTGGAGAACTTGAATGGTTGATTAATAGGTGCATTAATCACACTCAGTTATTGCTCGGGTATGGAATCTTTCTTGGTTCCTTAATCACTGAAGCTGAAAAGGACTGGAAAATGTCAGGTACCAATAAACAACTATCCAGAAACCATCCATTGGCCAGACAGGCCATCTAAGCTGTTGTTTCTGGGCCTCTTTCCTGGTTTTACTATGTTCCCTGCAGATTCGCCCAGTGCCAACTCCCATCTATGCCCAGTTGCAGCCTCAGGTCTGCATCTCTGTCCTTAGACCTCAGAAGACATTGTGCTGGTCTATCAGCAATGCATTCCTTCATTCACCAGTGTGATAAATCTTACAAGAAGTAGATATTTCAGTATTTATTTAAGTGGCTAAAAGCACATGGGAAAAACCTTTGTAGCTCCAATTCCTGTTTGCAATTCCCAAGCTTATACTCACATCAATAAGACTTAAAAACCCTTTGATTGAATTTCATCATCTGTAGAAGGGAATAGTAAAATATCTATCCTTTAGAATTATTGTGAGAATTAAACACACCCACACATGCACGCACGCGCACACACACACACACACACACACACACACACACTCATTTGAAACAGGGCTTGCTGTAATACAAATTCTTCACAAAGTTGTAATTAGGAATGGTATTTGGTTGCACTGGAATTTGGAAACATGATGTTTGATAACAGAAATGTAGAATAAAGGGTGTGTGTTTTATTAGCAGGCAGATAGAAAGTATTCTATGGAAACTGAGGATTCTAATGAGATATTAAATGCTAAAAAGGGATCAGAGGCTTCTGCTACAGTGCAGTAATTCTTTATTTGGGCCATCAAGAAATTACTGTTTGGGAAGAGAACTTGAGCTGGAAAGATTAGTGTGTGCAAAGGTCCTGTAACAGGAGGCTGTTAGGATGATACAGACAAGAACAAGCACAAGGTTCTCTGGACAAATCAGTGTGTGCCGGATCTTTGCTGGCAGGCACATTCTGGACTGTCTCTAGGTTGGCTCTTTAAAGCCACCTGCATTATTCAGTATAGCTCTCTGCTGGGGTTTCATCGTGTTCGTGATAACTTTGCTTTTCACACAAGGGGTAGCGTTAGTGTCATGTCCACATCACTCTCACGTGTTACTGTGGTAATGACTCTAGAGAATCCTTATTTTATGAATCAGTTGCAACCTACACTCATGCCACTGCTCGTGCAAGCCACGATTCTAGGAAGCATCTTTGCCTTGGAGCTGGTCCTCACAATCTCCACCAACACTTGACCTGGGCTAGAGACTGTGTGTGCCTGGGTTTCTGACCGCACATTCTCAAATTGGGGATTAAAAATATTTGCTGACTCATAAACCAATGTAAGTGTTGAAGAATTAGTATAAATAAAGTGAGAACTGTGCTCAGGAGCATATAAATATTCACTACTGTGGTCGCCAATTTCCTCGGTATCATGACTTGGACTTGTGGCATGCCTTTGAGTGTCTCTCTCAGCAGAATTAAGTACTAAAGGAGAGACATTTCTGCTCAGCCTGAGACTTCCCTGATGATCAACCTTCGTTGGTCCTGTTGTTTCAATGTGTCTGATGAATGCTACATTCATTTTTATCTCTGGGAAACCTCTTACAGGTATTCCAGCCTGAGTTCTGGACCAGTGCTGGCTCTCTTAAGCAAGAGAGGGAAATTCAGAGCAGCTTTGAGAATGGCCAAGTTTCCATACCTAAACACACACACACACACACACACACGCACACACACACCCCACCCCTCTGAGTGTTCAGGAACACCTGCAATGTTGCGTCTTCCCTCACTGAGTGACTACAAGGGATGTTCAAGCTCTCACTGTATTGGTGTTCTTCCTGTGTTCCATCATAAATGATAGTTTCAGGGAAAGCAAATGACTTTTTCTATAATCATGATCTTTAGTAAAATAGCATCTAATTTTAACACTTTTAACTGCTGCTCCTTTTCAAGGCACAAAACAGCTGAACTTCCCTTTCATTGAAGAGATTGCTAATGTGATGACACCAAGCTATTAGCTACCTCCTACACACAAGCACAATGACAGCTGGGGTGCAACACGTTTTCTTCTGAGTTATTGTTCCTTCACCATTCACCTTTTTGCAGATTAGATTGAAGCTGTAGCTTTTCACTGAAGCAGAGACTGGGAGTTCTGCCGATTGACAGATATAATTATCACATTGGCTTTCCAGCCTGTGGTATCCAAGGAACAGCCTCTCTATTTACCCAGTGTTAATCAGGAAAGAGTTCAGTCTATTGGAGGGAGTTTTTCAATGGCCTTTATTTTTTAATATGAAGTTTTTCCTCTGACTCTGTCTGTAAGCAGTAGCCACTGCCCAAGGATCTGGACCTCAGCGGGGAGTTCAATGGCCAGAGTGACGTGTGGTAGGGACCTAGCACCATTCAGAGTGCAAGGAGCAAGGAAGGGGTTCTACATAAAGGCAGTAGTTAGGGAATGATGAATTCAAGAAAGCATAATGAATTCAAGAACTGCAGTTTGGAAGTGGGACTATTAAAAGGTGTAAGGAGGGTGTATTCACTCACTGTCTCAGCTGTTTGTAGTGAGACGGAGGCTCAGGTTTGAGTTCTGGTCAACATCAGAGACGATCTGCTTATCTCTCTCCTTTCTCCACTAACTCAAAGCCCTTTGACTAGTTTGGAAAGTTCACAATCTACATTGAAAAAGAAACCAAGACATTAAGCAAATTTCTGAAGCCGTTGTATCTGGCATAATTTGTATTCCTGTTGTCCTTCAGTTTAAAAGAGGAGGAGGACTTCAAACAACTTCTATTCCTCAACTCTTCCCAAGAAATACGTTCTGAACCCTCCTTGGATGTCTTCCATGAAGTGTGGGCATCAGACTGAGTCATACCAAAACTTTAGTGATAAGGCTGGAGCAAAGGATGACCTCTGCACCCCATCCCCGCCACCACCTAAAGATGCTCCTGATGACGTCCATGGTAACAGCAGAGGGAATTAGCTTGATGTTGAGTCTTTGCTGCTCCTAGACCAAATCAGCTTCCAGGACTTTCCATGAGCCTTGTTAATATATACCTTGCTACAATTCAATGAGCTACATGATATACTTTCATCAGTGTGAGACTAAGGCTTTTCATGCTCAGAAAAGTCCCCATGAGTCAGGCAGGGCTCAAGGGCTACAGCTGAAGTTTAATGATAGGAGCCTTTTTCTGAACGTGTGCCACACTACTTTGAAGAAAGAGAGGGAAAGAGAGTCTGGGCCTAATGAAAAATCTGCCGCAAACAAGGAAAGACAGCGTGTGCTCGGGCAGAGATGAAAGCTCAGCCAGAGAGATGTTAAAGATGAGTAAACTCAGCCAGTTAATTTTGATTCTCCAATTGCTGAGAGTCTTCTGGGAGAGTTTATCAAGTAGGCCACTGCCTCCCTTGTCTATTTTATTTTGTTTGTAAGCTCACTGAGTAGGAGCAGCTTTTTCTCTGTGGCACATCCATAAAAGTTAAATACTGCTTCTATGAAAGACCCAGGGAAGCTCATTCCCATTTTCTTTGGAGACCTATTTACTGCTCTCCTTTCCTAGTGTGATCATCTTTATAAAAATTTTTTTTTTTCATTTCCCCGACAGCTATGCCAAGTCTGTTTCAATTATTTGGGATTTTTTAAAGTGAGGAATCACAATGTGAATGTTTTATACAAACCTGGAACAGGAGATGTATGTCATGATCTTTCCAAAAAAGAATAGCTGGTTATACGTTTAGCACTATCCTAAAACCTATATTCATTAAACTGTTGGTTCAGGTTAGCATCGTGATGGGGCACAGAGGAGGAAAACCTGCCAGAGAGAGCAGCGGTGCTTTTGACCAAAGCCATGGAGCAGAGTGTCCTGGGGCTAGTACACTCCAGGGCTTCACTCCAGGGTCGGGTGTGGGATCTACAAGGAGAATGACACGAAGGTATTAGTGAAAACACAGCAAGCCAGCAAGCACTTTCCGAGCAAGCCAACCTGAGGTGACATGTGAAGGGAGGGGCTGAGAAAAGAGAATTTCAAGCAAAAAGAACACACACTGATTCTGAATTCTGCAGAGTTTACCAAGAATAATATCCCCAGTACACAGCTGTCAAAAACTAGAAAGGAGAGAAAAAATGGGAGACTGGCAAGAGCAGTCAGTGTCACTGACTTTTCCTAAGGCTTTTACCCCCTCCGAGAAGGATGGAGGAGCATGTGGGGCCAACGGCAGGTTAGTGAAAAGAGCAAAGCTATGTGTGAGCGCTGATGGGGTTGCTGCAGGGGAAGGAGAAACTGATCATGTCCAGAAACGTTTGTGTGTTGTTTGCTTCTTTGCCTTTGTTCAAAAGGAATTTATGGACATTTAGAAACTGTGAGCAGGTTTTGCATCCCGTTAGTTCTGTTTCTATTTTGTGCCCGTCTCCCGTGTGGATGAAGTCTCGGTATATCACAGGCATGCTGTTTTTAGTCACATAGAGAGGTCTTGAATCTCTCCCTTGTCAAAATTAAATGAGATGGTTAATTGGCTTATTATTTCTCCTTTCCACAAATATGCTTGATCCCTGCAATATGCCAGATACGGAATGATGGGAGATGGATGGGATGAGGTCTGGATGGTGCCTGTTCCTGCTCCTGTGGGATGTGCTGCCATGCCCTGGGCCTCGCACGGCAGTGCCACTGTGTGCATGTGAGGTTCACCACCTTGCCTGTGACATATGCAAATATGCAAATAAATGAGTCAGTGTTCTACAACTTTTAAAGCTTTTGAATTTTATCTCCTTATTTTATTAAGCTTTAAAAGGTGTTTATTTCCAGATGAGCAAATGTATATGATGTTCGTTATAGATATATACTGTATACATTACATCTGATAATGGACTTTATCCAGAATATTAACACATATTTATAGTCAAATAAGAATATTAACACTTATTGTAAGCCAAATAAGAATATAACACATGTTTATAATAAAGAAATGAGAACATTATTTTCGTTGATATTTTATACTAGAAGATATAATATGTATATATATAACCAATGAATATGCTAAAAAGCATGTAAATTTATTAGCCATCAGAATACAAATCATAAATATATTGACACAAGTGCACGTTCTCAAGAATAGTTCAGATTGGAAGCATTGACAGGTCTAGCACTGTCGAGGTGTGGTTATAGCCACTGCCTGCAATCCTGGCATCCCATATAGACATTATTTTGAGTTCATACTGCTCCATCTTCAGTGTAATTCCCTGTTAATGCATCTGGGGAAGCAGCATAAGATTATTGAAGCGCCTGGGTCCCTACAACCCACCAGGGAGACCTGAAAAAATCACTCCTTACTCTAGAGTTTAGACTAGCCCAGCTTTGGCTGCTGCAGCCATTTGAGGTGTGAACTAGGGTACAGAAGATCTGTTTTTCTCTCTCTTTCCTCCTCTCCCTGTAACATTAACTTTCAAATAAATAAGTGAATATTAAACACTGGCAAGAAATGTTAGCAAGAATGTATGGCAACAGGAATTCTCAGGTGGTCTGGGCAAGTGTGTTATAAAATGTTACAGCCTGTTTGGAACACTGTTTGGCACTTAACCACACATCTACGGAAAGAGCACAACATTTCACAAAGTGGGTATTGACCCAAAAGAAATAGAAAATTGTCACCACACAGTACATTTTTGAGAATGTTTATGGTGATTTTGTTTATGGCAGTCAGAACTAAAGTGTCTACCAACACCTCAATTAAGAAACAAACTGTGGGTTACTCATACAAAGCAATGTATTGCTTAAGCTACGTATTTTCACAGCATCACAGAGTAACCTCGAAAGGATTGTGCTAAAACAAGGAGATCAAACATAAAACATACACACTACATAATTCTGTTATTTGAAGTGAAACCTACCCATTGTGATGAAAAACAGAATGGTGCTGGAATGTGACTGTGGCTGGCACAAGGAAAGTTTCTGGTACAAGTGACCCTTTTTTGATGGGTGAGCATAGGCATAAGTATCACCATGACTCATCAGAATTGTGCACTTAGCATGCTAGGTGACCACGATGACTTCTCTGCTACTACTACCCTGGTCTCCAGAGGACAAAGTTACAGAGCCTCTCAAGCATAAGAAGGAATCAGCATACTTCTGCTGTCCACCTGTCTGGGAATATAGGAGGCCTTCTGATGTCATGAGCAGCTCTGGTTGACAGCCAGCCAGGATGCAGGACTTCAGACCTGCAGCCACAGTTATGCTTCCAGCCCACAACCAGCAAGGAGTAAGGTGGGATCAAGACCCAAGCGTGCAGAGAGGATAACAAACTGGAAGGCGTTTTGGTTCTGGGCTTTGAGAGGTCCAAGTCAGCTCCACCAAGGCTCCAGCCCAACTGCAAGAAAATAAATAGGTATTTTTAACAACAAGGAAATCTGTACTTATTTGTTGCCTAACACTGAAATCCTAACATGCTTATGGTAAACCAGGGATTTCGCTGAACGCACACCCTGGCTCCCCTTCTGTGTGTGTAGATGTGTCTGACTACCCTGGGGAGATTGTTGAGCTGCAGACACAATGATTCTGAAATGGGAAGCAGAGACAGGAAATTGAGTTTAGCTAGTGGGCATACTGTAAGTGGCTTGTGCTTCCAAAGCCTGTGTGGCATAGGAAACCGATAGGACAAACACAGTGTTCTCAAATGAAGACTAATGAATTATTAGAAAAAAATAAATGCCTGTTTATTCTGTTTAAGGATTCCAGCATTTTCTTTTCCTCAATGTGCTCTTCTCCTGTTTTCCCACAGATAATGCTGAATGAAGACTCGGTAGTACAGCTTTTAATGTGTAGTCTGCATGATAATCCTAGACATTAAGTTCTGTATCATCTTGCAGGGCACTTTGGAGCTGTAGCTCATATCTATGTATTTATATATTCAATTGTTTATTGAATGATTTAAAAGACAGACATGTAAGAAGAGGGAGAGGGATAAAGAGAGAGGGCTCTAAATGCTCCCAATGTTAGAATTGGGGCAGGTTGAAATTAGGATGCAGAAAGTGCATCTGGTCTCCCACGTGGATGGTGTGAACCCAAGCACATGGATCAGTATGTGCAACTAAACTGAAATAAAGTATTGATAGGAGATACAGCTGTCTCGGGTAGCGGCTTAAACCACTGAGCCACAATGCCAGACCCCAACAACTATGAAATGTCCTATCAGTGCCAGGCATGACCATGATAAAGAGTGGGAGTCACTAGCTGAATGGACCGTGGGTGTGGACGCACCACTGCCCTCCTGCTTCTGACCTTTGCACACACCATTCAGGATCCTTGGTTCATATCTGCCAGGTTCATTCTAGTCTCTTTTTTAACCCTGTGACAGAAGCTGGTGGCGTCAGACAGTGGTTTAAGCTGTCACTTATGACATCAACATTCTGTTCTCTCTCTTTCTCTTTCTCTTTCTCTTTCTCTTTTTCTTTCCTTCTCTTTTGTTTTCTCAAACCTTTCAAATAAATACGCAAATATGCAAGCAACTCGTTTATAAGCTCTCTGAGGGCTTATTCAGTTGCACAGAATAAAATCTGGCATTAGCTTTTAGAGCCCATTGGCCACATCTAGAGATAAGTTTGTTGCCATGATTAGTGAGTATGCTGCTGATATCTGTGGGCAGAGGTCAGGGATGGTGCATAACACTCCATGACAAAGAGATCATCTCCCTGGAGCAAATAATGCTGTAACCCATCGTCCAGATGGTGCCAAAGTAAAAACAAACCGTGTTCTGTACTTCATATAGCGCATGCAAAGCTCAGCACATTGTACAAGCACCAGTGGAATTACTAGGCTGTCATCAAACCACATTCAGGATAAAACATTTTATGAAACAGGGAAGTGTAGGGCAGTGAGCTTGCCCTGGGGTTTAAAACCCTCACATTGAGCTGAGACTGATCCTGAGGTTCTGCAAATGGTGACTTGCGTTTTCAGAAGAATGAATAGGGAGGGGAAACATTCCCCCAAGACAGTAAGGAGGAGCAACTTCTGATTTGGAGTCAGAAACAACTGCTTTTCCCTGTTCCTCATGTTTACGTATCGTTTTTAGATCTATTACAAATGGCAATGGTTCCTGTAGTAGTGTATTTGGGTAAGGATTTTTGCCTCATTTTTTCTTCTCACAAATAACACATTTCATATGAAACAAAAAAAAAGATTTTTAAAAAAGTAACGTATAAAAGAGCAGAAAAGAAGAAGAAAAACAGCAAAACTTGCAATTTCATTACTCAGAAATAACTGCTGATAGTACTTTGATGTGTGTGTGTTTGCGTGTGAATGTGTGTGTTAAAAGATGACAGTTTATCAGAAGCATTCTCTTATAACCTCAACATTTTGGAAATCATTTCATAGTATCTTTGATTTTGCTTATTTTTTCATGCATCCTAATTTGTATTCACTGGGATTGTTGATAGCCACTTTGCTGCTCGGTGGGAGGACTGAGGAAAATAATATTTACTCTCAAATATTTCTGAGCTTCTTTTCAGCTTTAGGCATGGTGCTTGGCTGGATATAGGTGGGTAAAATAGACTTTCTGCATGCAAGATGGATTAGACAGCAGTGGCAGGTGGTAAGTGGGCAGAGAACAGGTGTGAAGCTGGTTATCAGCTTCCTAGCTGGCTCCTGAAAATCACCTGCTTTAGTGCTGAACAAAGTAAATAAAAGCATTTGCAGTGTCTTCTCTCTAACCTGGAAAATTCTCACTGTCGGTCAACCCCACTCTCAGCCAAGCTGGGGTATGTGAGCCTTTAACCCTCTGCACTAACACCCTTAACTGGAGGATGGGTTCGTCTGTTCAGGTTGTCGTAACAAAGCACTGCCAACTGAGGGGCTTAACTGAGCAGGCACTTGACTGGTGCGGTTCTGACGGGAGCAATGTCTGAGATAAGGGTGCTGGTTGATTCAGTTCCTGGAGAAGACTTAGTTCTGCTTTCGCAGAGAAAGAGACAGAGAAGGGAAGTATAATAGTGGAAGAATGAGGCAAGGAGAGAGAGAGAGAGAGAGGAGCGAGATCACCATAGGCTAAAACCACACCACCGTGAACATAAGACAGTAACACCACCACAGGGAATCGCTCATGATCTCACCAAATCCTGGCTGGAGGCCATACCTTCTGAAACCACCACACTGAGAATTAAAGCTTCTGCATGCGGTTGGAGGGGGGGTATTATTCAGTATATGTTGGTAAGCTAGGATGGCATCTGTTTTCCTAATCAAATATGGATGATAAAATTCTTTTCACATACAAAATGTATTTGTGCATAGAGAAAACAACCAGTTAAAAGCATGCTGTATTTCACATCTTTTAAAACACACACGGAATGAAAATAAACATGCTATGTTTGTCCTATGTTACATATTAATATTGATTCACTCATTTATCATGCAAATATGTAAAAGCTCATCTGCATGACTGGTGATGTAGAAAAAAGATTTTAAAAAATGAACAAAGAAGCTCTGATCTTTATGTGTATGTGATTCAGAGCTTCCTGTCAAGTGGAGCTGTATTCCAAGTGCCCTGCTGTGTGGATGTGTCGGTGAATATTCTTTATATCTAAGTTTGCCTTTACCTGACTTTCATGTTTTAAGAAAAAAGTGTTCATATCTATAGGCTAGCACGTGGTCTCTAGGTGGTTCATTCACTTCCTTGGGAATGCTAACATGTCAGATGTATATTTATGAAAAGGTCCCAGGCCTCCAACATACCATGAGTACACCTCCTTTAGTTCTTACAGTAAGTATCTGAACAAAGCAGTGGCATTCCTGCATCACCCACCTCAACCTGTGGATTTGGGGTCTTCAGTATCAGAACTTTGCCTGTTGTGGTTCTGAAAGCCAGAAATCTAAGCTTAGGAGCCCAGCATGGTTGATTTCTGCTGAGGAATTCTCAATTTCTGACAGCAACCGTCCTGCTGTGTCTTCTGCTAAAGAGAGGAAGCTGAACTCTATGAGGTCACATTGTCCTTGCTTTTAATGATCCCACCCTTGCAGCCCATTTAACCTTAGCTATTTCCATAAAGGCTGTACCTTGAAATAGCTGCATGGAGCGGCGGGAAGGGAAATGTCAGTCCATAACAATTCCCATCATGAACATGCACAATAAGAATGTAACAGGACTTTTCTCAGTAAGACTTGTTCTGATTGGGGCCTAGTGGGAAGGACGGTGGCACCACACCTGGGCTCAGAGGAAGGCTGGATGCGAACTGTTTGACATTCTGTGTGTGTGCATGGGAGTGGAAAGCAGCCGTCCCGTGCGTACATTGGCCATCTGTGTACCTGTCACTATGAAGTATTATCATTGTCTTTAATCTTCATAACCTACAAATCAAGCACATTTCTTTTCTTGTGTTACAATGAATAACTTAAGGCTAAAGAACGGAAGCATTTCCGTTGAAAATAGTGGAAGGGAAAGCTTCTAATTGAACTTCTATGCTGCTTTTAACAAGGTACAACTCTTAACTTTCTGTAAGATTGAGTTTTTGTAGTTGCTTCTTTCCTAGAAAACTGAACAAACACATATTTATTGGTGAATTTGCAGCGCTAAAGAAAGCAGAATTATGATTGACTTAGAATTCATCAGTTTAATTTTTTGTAAATTAGTAGTGAAACTGTTTCATCAGTGAGATGTTATTAACTTTTCAGCACACAAACAATAGACATGTAGCTAAAGAGAACAAAGTCTTTTTTTCTTTTTTAAAAGATTTATTTATTTTTATTGCAAAGTTAGAAATACAGAGAAGAGAAGAGATAGAGAGGAAGATCTTCTGTCTGATGATTCACTCCCCAAGTGACTGTAATGGCTGGAGCTGTGCCAATCTGAACCCAGGAGCCAGGAACTTCCTCCAGATCTCCTATGCAGGTGCAGGGTACCACGGCTTTGGGCCGTCATTGACTGCTTTCCCAGGCCACAAGCAGGGAGCTGGATGGGAAGTAGAGCTGCCGGCATTCGAACCAGCATCCATAAGGGATCCCAGAAAGTTCAATGCGAGGCCTTTTAGCCGTTAGGCTAACGTACAGGCCCAAAGTTTTTTTTTTCCATTTCTAAAAATGCTCATATCCTTGCATGGGTCCAAGTAACCCGGAATTGCAGGAAATATGGCTTTCAGAACACACATCTAGCTCACTGGAAAGACCAGGGAAGATAAAAAAAAAAAAAGTAAACTACGTTTTGAAAATCATGTAGCTGATTAGTGGCAGGGAAGGAGTGCAGTCACACGCCTCTTACTCCTAATTCAATGCTGTTTCTCATCCACAGGTGTTGAAGTTTTTAAAAAGTCATTTGGGACTTTGAGGCTTCTGGAACCACAGCAGAATTATGCAGGGCATATGAGGTTTCCTGAAAATCCCCGAGAAAACAAAGGGAAATTGGAAAAGCACTGTGGGATTGACTGAAAACAATTGAAATTCTTCTCAGTTAAATGCCAAGATGAAAAGGCCAAGACAGGCACAGCTCTGCAAAAAGGAGAAATGAAAAGTCAAGTCCGAAAGCTTTATAGCTGTCGATATTCTGCAGAGGAGACTTAGTTCCAGAAGAAAAGAAAAGCTATGGTTACTGAGCACATACAAGATTTTGGTTCCAGTGAAAATGACCAGTCTCACGCTGGTTCAAGCCAGTATGTGTCTAATGGATTTTCCAGTGGTTCCTTCAGGGCTGAAGGACTTCGGAGTTCAATGAGGCCCAGCTCCCACTGGCTGCAAGGATTCGCTCCCCAGTAACTAGCCTATGCTGGGGGCCCAGCTTGAACAGCTTGGTGAATAATTCTAAATATGGGAGAGACCATACTTACACGAAGCTGAAAAGCAAAGAGAAGGGGCAGTTGTATGACACGTTCTGAGAAACTCTTTAAAATAGATTTAATTAGTTTAGGTTTTTTCCTAACAGACCATTGTGAAAACATGATAACCAAAACTCATACATAAGACAACGGAGCTGAAAAGGATTAAATTACTAGTCCCGCCTACGTACGTCAAGTGGTAATTTAACCGGAATTTGATCCAGGTCTCTGAAATCTTCCAGTTGCATGGTAGAACACCGAAAATATTTTCTAACCCATCTAACTCACCTCAGGAAACCCTGGGGACTGATTCTTTTTGTGAAAGATCTATCTATCTATCTATCTATTTATCTATCTATCTATCTGCCTACCTACCTGAAAATCAGAAATAGAGAGCTAATGGAAACTTCGATCATTGTTACACTTCTCAGCTGAACTCAGTAGCCAGGTCTGGGCCACAGCAAAGCCATGATGCAGGAACTCCATCATAGTGTCCCAAGTCGGTGACAGAGACCCAAGTACATCAACCATTTTTCAGCACATTGGCACCAAGCTAGATTGGAAACTCAGAGTTGCAAAGACCAAAATCAGCACTCCAAGATCGAATGACAGTGTCAAATTATTTATTTATTGATTTTAAAGATTTATTTATTTATTTATTTATTTATTGGAAAGTTAGAACTACAGAGAGGAGGAGAGATAGAGAGGAAGATCTTCCTTCCCCTGGTTCACTCCCCAAGTGACCACAACAGCCAGAGTTGATTCAATTCAAAGTAAGGAGCAAGGAGCTTTCTCTGGGTCTCTCAAATGGGTGCAGGGTCCCAAAGCTTTGGGCCATCCTCAACTGCTTTCCTAGGCCCTAAGCAGGGAGCTGGATGGGAAGTAGGGCTGCCAGGATTAGAACCGGCACCCATAAGGGACATTGGCCAGGGCAAGGTAAGGACTTTAGCCACTAGGCTACTGCAGTGGACCCAGATTTATTTATTTTTATTTTGAAGGCAGGTGTACAGAGAGAAGGAAGGACTAAAGAGAGAGAGGGAGAGCAAGAACGAGAAATCTTCCATCTGCTTGTAAACTTTCCAGTTGGCCACAATGGTCTGAGCAGAGCACATGTGACACCAGGAGCCAGGAGCTTCTGCATCTGTCATGTGGGGACATGGGTCCAAGGACTAGTCGTTCTCCACTGTCAGGTCATAAGCAGGAGCTGGATTTGCTGTGAAGCAGGAGGACATGAACTAGTGCCCACATGCGATGTCACTGCGCTTTGAGGATTCGCTTGCTACGGCAGGCTCCTGCCAGTCTCCTAAACTGTAGCTTAACCTGCTGCACCACAGCAGAAAGCCACAGTAGAATGACTTATGGTGAATAAAGTCAGAAGCAATAGGAGCCATGTACATGTCTGGCCCCTGAGATTATTGCTCTCCCTTGATGCTGTGTTTGGGTTTGATTTGGCCCTCAAAGATTCATGCGACAATGTGTGGTCCTCGGTGTGTACCATGTGAAATGTGATAGAATCTTTACAAGATGGGACCTAGTGGAAGGTTGTTACATATCTGAAGTCACAGCCCTCAGAAAGGACTATGGTCCCTCCTCTGCTTCCTGCTTTGGGGGTTCTCTTTCTCCATGATAGCCAAGTTGATATCTGTAGCATTTCCTTGAATTTCTAGAATTATTATGAGATAAATAAGTGGCTTTATAAAGTTGGCCTGCCTCAGTAACTCATTATAGTAATAGAGAATGGATCCAAACAACTTGAACAAAAGAAAATGTTCTGAGGATCTTAAAGAAAATGAGCCCTGAATTACTTAGCGACATTACAAAGGTGAGCCTCTTCTCCAGTTCACACCATAGCCTGGCCCCTCATTGAACTAAGTATCAAGTTATTAAGCACAGTCTATTTCAATGATGACTGAAGGGTTGCAGATCTAAGAGTTATTTGGGTCAGGCCTCCCTTTAGCTCCTCCAACTGGACATAAGAAGGTGACTCCTGGCCACGGCTCCAAGGATGCTGCAGTCAGGGCCTGTGACATTGCCCTCTATTTAATTCAATGCGCACATCTGGGTTCCAGCCACACGTTACTGTAATCCACAAAAAGATTTAAACTCCTTCAGTCCTACTTAATTCCAAACAAACGCCAGAAGCATCAGAATGTATGATTTTTTTTTAAAGATTTATTTCATTTTTATTGGAAAGGCGGATATACAGAGAGGAGAGACAAGAGGAAGATCTTCCGTCCGATGATTCACTCCCCAAGTGAGCACAACAGCTGATGCTATGCCGGTCCGAAGCCAGGAGCCTCTTCCGGGTCTCCAACGTGGGTGCAGGTTCCCAAAGCTTTGGGCCGTCCTCGACTGCTTTCCCGGGCCACAGGCAGAGAGCTGGAAGGGAAGCGGGGCTTCTGGGATTAGAACCGGCACCCATGTGGGATCCCGGGCGTGCAAGGCGAGGACCTTAATCACTGCGCCATTGCGCCGGGCCCTGTATGATTTTTTTAAATGACTTTAAATGACTTCATTTTTCTAACACCATTTCATTATAATGATTATGAAATCATTTACCATAAGGAGGAAGGGAGTTGATGGTCTGATGACGGCTGTAAATGACAGGTTAAAGATAAAATTGTAGCCTGATTTACCGGAATTAGATAGGGTGTTGTGGCCTGATTAAAACATTTTAGATTTATGTGTCTATGAATATATATTATGTATTATGTATGAAATTGTATACTTTATGCATTACTGCTAAACTCTACTGTAAGTCAGGTATAATCCAGGCAGTCGCTCCCCAACAAAGGTCTCTCTGCTGGTTAATTTCCTGTGCCAACCTGATGGGTCACAGTGCCCACGTATTTGATAGTGAATTATCCACTATGTATTTATGAAGATGTTTTAGGTGATGCTTCTATTTGAGTCAGTGTTCTGCATAAAACTGATGACTGTGCTTTGGAATGTGGACAGTCGAAAGGCAGAATAGAACAACGAACAGATCCTTTTCTGAGGAACAGAGAATTCTTGACTGATGGCCTTTGAACTGTAACGTTGGCTTGATTCTCACTTTTGAACCAGAGCAGAGATGTCAGCCCTCCCTGAATCTGGAGACTGTTGGTCCTTAGTTGGAGCTTCATCACTGCCAATATTTTAGACCTGTAATGGAACAGTCTGGATCATCAGATCTTTGGCATCCACAACTTGCACTCACACCACAGACAGTGGCATTTTTCAGCCTCTGTTATGAAAAGACCCAAGCCCTCAGCATGCTGTTATGTAGATTGACACATCCCATTTGTTCTGTACTTCCAGAGAATCTGAGTAAGACTGGTCTTGGTGTTGAGAGTCATATTGCAGGACCAGAATCTTCAGCACAAATCTTATGAATTGGCTCTGGGATTTCCTTCCATGGCTCTCTAATGTGCTCATGCTTGCATAGCATTGATTCTACATGTTGTCGTAAATAAAACACTCATAGACTGTTCTGTGATTTAACAACAGGGGCATCAAAAAATATCACCATTGGACGCTCCTAATCAATTCTTAGAAGGAGCAAGGACATGAACAGCTGTGAATAGGACACTTCTGTATATGTCACTTAAGTTGTCGGGTCTGATTGTTCTTAATATGATTGGACAGCATGAGGAAAGAGAAAGACAAATTCAAGAGTTCAAATTTCTCATTCAAGTGCCATATAACTTACCTGAAAGATTGTGTATTCTGAAAAGCATCCTTATCTTCTGTAGCTATAAGAGCAGAGAATGCTGAGGGAAAGCCCAGAATGTTATCCTATGGGTGATGAAGCATAACACAAGCTAAACCTCCCAGCTTCCTGGGATGTTAATTAAAGTGAAAGTGTTAATTAGAAAAAAATGGTATGCTAATAGTTTGCCTAGGGACATGTGGTAAAGCCCCAAGGAATCCCTAAATTCTGGTAAGTCTTCTCTGCCAGTGAAATCGCCCCTTCACATCAAAAGGAGAGAACCTCTCTCTTCTTGTCAAAGGAGATTAAGCTCGGCTTGTTGGAGGAAACCTTCATTTCTGCCTTTCAAAACAAATGAATCAAATGATCCAATTCCCTTTGTCAATCTTTGCTTCATCTGGAGCATAAGATTAAGCCAGAGTTCATGTAACATCACTGTGATTATCAACATCAATGAGGTGAGTTCTTACTGTGTTTCAACTCCCCAAGTGCTAAAATTGGGTCCTGCGGAGCTGTGATTTCTTCAATTGTTTCCAACTAAGTTCACACTACATTAGAGGCACTTAAAGACCAACTGTGATGCCTGTGTTTACCACTGTTTATCTGTTACATTGCTAAAGATACATCTGCAACATGGAAGACTTTGTAAAGCTCAATCGGGTCATAAGTGGATAGCAAGATGGCATGTGTATAAAAATCTACTCTATGGGACCAGCGTGGGAGTCTAATGGTCTAAAGTCTTCTCCTTGCACGTACTGGGATTGTATATGGGTGCTGGTTCATCTCCAGGTAGCCTTGCTTCCCATCAGGCTCCCTGCTTGTGGCCTAGGAAGACAGTAGAGAATGGCCTGAGGCCTTGAGACCCTGCACCCATGTGGGGAACCCAGAAGAAGCTCCTGGCTCCTGGCTTTGGATCGGCTTATCTCTGGCTGTGGCGGCCACTTGGGGAGTGCACCAGTGGGCGGAAGATGTTTCTGTTGCTCTTCCTCTCTGTATATCTGACTTCCCCCCCAAAAGAAATAACTCTCAAAAGAAGTACACTCAGTTTATCTCAACAAAAGGCAGAGGCTTTCTACAGAGTAAAAGTTAGCCTGGAGCAGGAGTTTAAAGAGGACATTTTGTCTTGAATGTTATGTCTATCTCATATCCATCACCCTAGTGGTCACCCCTCTGCTGTAGCCACAGCTTCCTAACTGGTCCATTCATGCTTAATCTTCTCCAAACTGCCACACTAATATTCTCAATGCACCTATTTAGTCATTGCAAATATACTTGTTCTGCTACTTTAGTATGACCTAAGTCCTTCCTTGTCTGAGCTTACTCCCTTTTTAGGATTCATCTTCCACACCATTCCTCCACCTTCAAGGCCCCAGCCACTTGCTATTCTTTTTTCTTTACCAAGAATCTGTCCCCTTGAACATCCTTTTCCTGGGGAACTTCTTCCTCTGAATCTACTGGGCTCCATTTGTCCTTACTAGCAGGTCTCCACTTTTACAGTCAAACTTACTGGGTATTCCTGATAGGGTATTCCTAAAGCAAGGGCATTGATATCTAGTAGACTAAATTTGTAGAGGCCACTATGGGAAGTATGTGAGTTTTATCCTGATTGAAGTACAGGGCCTGGCATATAGCAAGCAGACAACAGTTGTATCTTTTGAAGAAGAAAGATAAATGAGAAGGAAGGAAGGAATGAAAATAGGAAGGATTGAAGAAAGGAGAGAGCACATGTAAAAGGAAGAATGGAAGGAAAAAAAAGAAGAGGGAGGAAGGAAGAAGAACCGAGAGTGAAAGGAAGTAAGAATGGAGAGGGGAAGAGGAGAAGGAGAGCAAGAAAATGTGATTGGAGGAGAAGGCTGGTACCATATTATAGCAACTGAAAAGACTATAGATCACAAAATAAAATTACTCTGATGAGTGAATCTCTTCTAAAGATGCATTACAAGGCAGCTGAATTCTCACTTGATACCTGTTCTGATTCCCACCCTGAAGGAGTTTGTCCTAAGATGGTATTGACAACAAAGGTGTACCTTCTACTAAAGGCGTAATCAGGAAGAGTGGAAGACTTAGATGGTAATATAAATGCCAAACCAAGTCTTAAAAGACAAGATACTTTGAACCCAAGTAAAACAGAAGATTGTCTCCTATACCTGAGAGAGAAGGCATGCTAGTCACACATTATAAAAGGAAAATTTTTATTTCCAGAAAAGCCTTCAAAATTCAAGTAAGTAGATGACCCTACGAAGAATGAAATATCTTACCATGTGATGCTTTTGTCATTCATTGCTGACCTCTGTTGCTGAACTCCCAGTGACCCCAGTGAAACATGGCATAATGTTTACTCTGGGTATGAATGTGATAACGTCTTACAGAAGGAAGTCAATGAGAACAAATGTGCTTAAAAATTACTGCACCAACACAAACTGCAGAAAGTAGAGACAAAAGTAGTGTTGGGAAATAAGAGATGATTTTCTAAATCTGACAGTCAACTCTAATTTACTAAATATTAAGACCTGGTCTGTGATATATCCATTTTTTCCACGAACCACTCTTCTAAACTGAACTCTCATGTTCCTGGTGCATTGATTAGATAGAAAAGAACACTGACCACTCAATTGGGGTTTGACCCCTAAATTCTGAATGAATAGCATGAATGGGCTAACAGGTATAAGCAAAGAAGCAGAGTTTAAAAGTTAGGAAATGTATAAAAAGTCATTTTAAAGGAAAAAATGAAGTCCCATAGAAGTTAGGAAAGCATCCATGAGTGTTTAACTTCTCTTCAAGAGCCATGACACACATGGCATAAAAGATTAATTGGCTTCAATAGGCTTAAAATGGACCTATCCATCGAGCACTAAACAATCACCGGTTCTTGTTTCCATGTCTCCAGTCACCCAATTAGTTCAGCAGGTCAAATTACAAAGAATCAATGAGAAGCACAGACTGACATGCTTGCCCGCTTGCTCCTAATCCATGCAATGCATAGTGCCGAGACTGAGGACAAGACCACCAGATTTGCACTATAGAAATAGCTCTGTTATAGTCACCTGTTCTCCAAAACCTTTTCCTAGGGGCAGAAAGTCTTTTCCAGGTAATTAGATAGGCTGATTGGTCTCATTCAACAGCAACAATACTTTGTTTTGTTCTTCCTCAAAACGGAGCTAATGCAGATACTCCCCAGGGGCTATTGTGAAGGTTATGTGAGCTAATGAGTATACACAATGTGTGGAACTGTCACTACTTCAGGAAAATCTGTGAAGAGTGACACAGATGGTGTAGATGTTTTACGCTATATGCTAGTGCCTGATTCTTCCATGCTACGTGCAATGGAAGTATGTTTGTCCTCATTTCATAACTAGTGGGAAGCATCTGAGCTTTTACACACTTCCTCTGCAATTGCACTTACCAGGATTGAGAATCGCTTCCACCCCAGTCTTTGTAACATGCTTAGCACATAGTAAAGAGCCAGTAAAATAGGACTGTGCAACTGACATTGCATTGCCCTCCAATGTACTACTATAACCCATCCAACTTTTCCCTGGCTCAGGTTTTGTCTTTGCTCAACAGGATTATTACCACAGCTACTTATCGGGACTCTTCAAGACCAAAGGTGTTCAGCATCATTGCTTCAAAATTACAGGCCATGCCACATTGAAAGATTCCATGCCCCCCAGTTCAGACAGGTGAGATCCTTTACCCTCTGTTATTAATAAGGCTCATAGCCAAGGGTTTTGTCTTCTCATGAGCTGGCTTCTTCACTGCTAGATGTTTAGGTTTCCCTGAACCAATAAATGTTTAGTTCTTTTACTTCTGGGAATGAATCATTTTTGTTTGTTCCCTAAGTTTATTTTCACCTTTAAAATAGGTAGATTCAGTTATCCACTTCTTGTTCTCAATGAGCAAATAAACGCTATAATGAAGAACTAACATTTTGGTGTCATAGACACAGTCACAATCTGTCATGCAGATACTCTCTATATGAGCACTAGTTCATGTCCTGGCTGTTCTACTTCTGATTGCATTCTCTGCTGCTAACCTGGGAAAAGCAGCAGAAATGGCTCAATTGTTGGACCTCTGCCACCCAGTTCATTGACCTGGATGGATGAATCTACAGGCTCCTGGCTTCAGCTAGAACCAAGCCTGGCCACAGTGGCCATCTGGGCTGTAAAGAAGCTGATGGAACATCTTTGTCTGTCTCTCCCTTTCCATCTGTGACTCTTTCAACATAAAGACATCTTTTTAAAAGATTTCATGAAAAAAGACTCAGGATAAATAACAATGACGTGTACCCACATCATACAAAACAGATGTGATCTGCCACATTGTTGGCTCCCCTTGGTGACTTTGTCTGTTTCCCAAACTGACCACATTGCTAACTACGGCAGCCAAACCATCCTGGGACGAACTAAAAGGCAGTGACTGACCATATTAGGTGTTTCCCCGTGTTATCTGTTTCAGTCCTTGCAATGATACGAGCTGGTGGCTATCCCAGGAGTTGAACCCCAGTCTCCCTGGGTAGTGCCGCACGGTCTCACCACATAGTCTGAAATGTCTGAGGATCCAGCCTCTCTGTAAAGCCTCATTTTGTAATGTCCCCAGCTATTCTGTTGGGTGGTTCTCACTTTATTTTTTAAGCCTCAGGTCGAGTACTTCTCTGACTCAGCTTTTGTTAGCTTTTGTTATATTCTCGTTTTAAACACATTCAGAGAGCATTATGTTTTCACAGTACTTACTTATTTGTATACAAACACTGGTTTCTTGCAAAAGACAAAAATCTCCGTGATGACAGGTGAGAGTTTATCTAAGCAGTATGTTTCATGCTTTGTCCAATGTCTAGGACAGAATAGGCAATAACTAATTGTTGAATGAGTAAGGGTTGATTGGCTATACATCAGAAACTATGATATCTACTTTCTGAGATAAGTGATCCTATCTCTATGATCATCATGGCTAAAACATAAAAATAAACTGGGAATTTGGCAGTATAAATGAGGGATTATTAGCAATTAGTGGTAACCACTGTATTGTACTTTTCAATCTTAGTTTTAATGCTTAATCCTAATCTTCATTATATTTAAATTTTTGTTAACGAAAAATTTAGTGTGACAATGTGCCAAGGGCTTTATGCTATATAGATAAAAAAATTTAAAAAAAGATTCTCCCCTACAAAGGAAATGATAAATTGTATGAAAGACAATATATAGAGAAAATCCTATTATTTTAGACATCTATATGTTATTGATGTTTAAGATACAGAAAGGATACATACAACTGAAAACAGTAACAACAGCAAATGACCAAGTAACCCAACCAGGACATGAGCTCCCCCCCAGCTCTGAGCACTGGGCTTCCTTGCACATCTTGGCTGCCACCTCCTCTGCCCCGTCAATGTTAGCAAGCACGTTCAGCCCCACATTCTCTGATTCTTCATCTGTAACGTGGCTACACAATGTAGGTCCGTGATGCCTTTCTCATAGTTCTGAAATCCAAAGCATTTTTTTTTCATAAATTTGGACAAAGACCATCTTTGATAGCAAAATCTGATCTGAATTGACATCTGGGTATTATTACATTGTCCATATTCATAATTTTGGATACAGGGATAATAATGTGAGTAATAAATGCTGGGATACTATGGTGCATAGTACATGCGTTCTGTTCTGTCTCCTGACGGCATACTCCCCTGAATACTGAGAGCCAACAGGTGCCAGGAACTGCCTGTGAAGTCCTGTCACCTCGTTTCTGTATGGGGTTCTGTTGGCCTTTGTGGCAAGCTGCGTGTGTGATGTGTCTGACTCAGCAAACACTCTTATTTACAAAACTTTCTTCTGGTTCCATTTGCCAAAGGCCAACATCCCTGCCCCTTTCTTAGCTTATTGTTTGGCAGACAATTGTCTTCAGAGCATGTCTATTTTCTCTGTTAGAAGATGTCTGTGCTGAAGGTTAGATGAAACCCAGGGAGTCTGTTCTTCAGATTACCTCTGCCAGACCGGGAACATTTCTAAGCTGAGAAGCATTCAACAGGAGCCTCATCGCTCTAGTTCACCAAGAGTTCCCATGTGTTCCCTTATGTTTCATCACAGAGAGTTTAGTGCAAGAGAGCACTACGGCAAAGTAGAAGAAAAATTATGATGTCAATAATCCTGTCACCTTTGGTCAGCACCATCTTAATATGTAGAAAATTCATTCATTCACTTCTCTGCTGATTCATTATTGTACCCATTCACCCATTTATTCTTTTTCTTTTATGAGATCATTTTTTAAAAGATATAGCCAATTTATACCTGCCTTTCTTGATTCTATTTGTAAGATATGTCTGAGACCTAAACAGAAAAATGTAAAATTAACTTCAACTAGCTTGTAAGTTTATTTTTCTTATCTGTACAGTTTTGGAGAAATGATGTGGGTGAAAGCAACATGTTCAACTTTGGTAGATAATTCACTACACTGCATAGGACAATGTCATTTTCTCAATTTAACATATAATTAGGGTGTAAGACAGCTCATAGATAATACTTTTATGTATTACCTCTCTGAATTCTGCACACTTCCTGCAAAGTTAAGATCTTTATGGACAATGTTTATGCGTTCAGCCAGTTTAGAACATAGGTCAGTTTGACTTCCAGGTTCCCATGGAATTCCAGTTATATCTCCCTTCCTGCCAGGAAGGACCTAGAACAGCAAGACTGATGGGGGGGGGGGGGCAGGAGCTGAACTGCATCCACATTATGACATTGCTGAAGGTCAATCTGAAGGCATTTTTCTCCAATAGAATATTTTATCTATTTTTAAGGTAATGATTCTTCATTTACATTGAAACAAATAGTTTAATGGTTCTACTAAACAGTTTTCAAGACATAAAATTCAAAAGTCATAGTCTTGCAGGTGTAACATTCAAGATGAAAACTTTTCCCGGAGCCTTGGGCAGATGGAAAGTTCTAAGGAGGCAGGAAACACTCTTTTGATTCAGAACTGTATCCTGAACACATGGCTTATGATCTGCTACAAATAAATTTCACTCAAGTAAATGCGATTTGTGACTGAATACAAAAATGTCAGCAACTGATTGTTTAAGTGTTAAAGTAAAAGGAAGAGAGGGCAGAGAATGGGGAAAAGAAGCAGAAAGGAAAAGGAGAACTGAAAATAGGTAGAAAAAAAAGGCAAAAATTATGGGTGTAAGAATGTCTGTGGAGAACACACCCTAAATGAATCCCCAATAATCCTTGCCTTCTGACATTCATAGCCCTGCGTACTCTTCTCCCCTTAGAAGTGGGTAGAACCTTGCTTCTAACCAATAAAATAAGCCACACTCTATCAACCTGATTGTCACTTTACATCATGTAAGATTATGCCTCACTAATAGACTAAATCTACAGAATCGTGTAACAGACTTGATTAGTAAGTGGCCATGTTAGGATGTTTCTTTGACAAGGAACTACAGATACTGTCTTGAAACTGAAGGCAGGCTACTGCCAACCACCATCAAGGAACTGATTGAACTTGAAATAAGCCTTTTTCTGTTGGAGCCTGCTGATTAGAACTCTGCCCCGGAGTAGTCATGCTGAAGCCTTGTGAATCTGTAAGGACCTGTGTGAGTATAATGTTGTTGAACTCATGGCCTACTGAAACTGAGATAATAAATGGGTGCTTTGTTTGAATCCCTGTTCATAGCAGGGCATAGAAAACTAATACTGAAACTTCAAGTGCCAACTTTTCACCTCTTTACTCTGTAAAACGGGACTCACAGCAGTGTCCAGGTTGAAGCATTGCTGTTATTCCACACTCCAGGTAAAAGTGCTGGGTAACACAGAGTCCTAGATGCTCAGCTCTTATGACATGCTGCAGATGAAGATCTCCTCCAAAGTCATTTCTCCCTTGGAAATGAAGTTTTATACTCTGATTTCCCTTATTTGGCCTGTTCTTGGCAGTGTTTTTCATAAGCCCTTCTCCCTAGTCCTTCCTTCAAATTCTTTCTCCTTTGCTTTTACCTCCAGCATCTTTCTGAGAGCTCAGGGGATGAATTCTCTTACTCAGTAATACGCTAAGCACTACTTGAGGCTTGGCTTCCTATGGATTCAGATGGAGTAGCTTCCACTGAGATTTAATACAAAACTTCAAACGTAGCAGGATGAATTCAAGCCACACTCACACTTTGTAAGTAATCCACCCATCAGTCTAACAAGGCTATTTTTATCTGCACTAATGAAAGGAGGGTCCAAAGAGGTGAAGTGACAACAGAAAGGCTAAAGGGTATTTCCAGGATTGCTGGTCCCACTGAATTATAAGCAAATATCAAACAGACTATAAGTCGAGATCAAAGGTAATAATTGAAGATAATTCAATTTCTGTACAAAAATCCACTACAGACTATGTCATAATTGGAGCCACAGTTGACAGTCAAGGATCAAATGTGGCAATAGAATAAAAAAAAAAATACCAGCATGAATAGGAAGTCAGCTAATTTTGTATGACAACTTTTTCACTTAGGATAACTTATTTCTGTGCAAATTTTAGATGTCTTGTACAGGCAGACTTTTGCTAACAGGGCTTGCCACTGGACATCCATCAAGTCAAGAAAAGCCTCAGTTCTGGAATAGAAAGAGCATTATTGGCTTACGGACACATGTATTTGTCAAGTGTTGGGGCAAGCACCGGGATTTGAGAGCTCTTAAAGACTGAAATACCCAGAATTTTGCTTGCAAAATCACATACATTCATTAAATTGGGCCATTTATATTCACCTAATAATCAGCAACAGCAGAAATTCTAAAGACTTTCTGGAGCACAGGCCAAATTCTCTCTTCATGATCCAACAAGGCCTTTAAAAACTGCCATAACGGGCCTGGCGCGGTGGCGCAAGTGGTTAAGGTCCTCACCTTGCACGCCCGGGATCCCATATAGGCACCGGTTCTAATCCCAGCGGCCCGCTTCTCATCCGGCTCCCTGCCTGTGGCCCGGGAAAGCAGTTGAGGATGGCCCGGAAAAGCTTTGGGACCCTGCACCCGTGTGGGAGACCTGGAAGAGGCTCCTGGCTTCGGACTGGCATAGTATCGGCCGTTGCGCTCACTTGGGGAGTGGATCATCGGACGAAAGATCTTCCTCTCTGTCTCTCCTCTCTGTATATCCGCCTTTCCAATAAAAAAATAATAAAAATAAATCTTTAAAAAAAAAACTGCCATAATGTTGTCATGATATTTTCCATGCAAATCCTCAAGAAATATCAGATACTTCTATTGGTATTCCACGAATAGTTATTCCTCATTTTTCTTTTGTTAAGTTACAGTTCTTATGTATATATTATGTATCATCTATCTCTCAAATCATCAATAATCTATTTAGATTGGGAAACCAAAGGCCAAATCCCAAAAATAGTATCATAATCTGAACCAATCAGAGCCAAAGTTACTGAGTTCCTGAGATGCACACATTCTGATTGATGGTCACAATGTTCTCCACTTGGAAACTTCTGGCTGGGCCCATGTAATCCATCCTGACCCCCACTGATGAAATAGATGGAAGCAACTGCCTCTTAACATGTTACATTGCCCTGTAAGACACCTTCCTGTGACTCATCTCCTTCAGGACTAATGACAAGTAGGCAGTTAACCTTATTTTATAACAAACTTAGACACAAGTTTGGAGTGTTATTTTCTTTGAAATAAAATCCAAAAAGGTAGTTCTAACAATAAAATCTTATCATTAAACCTTCCATAACCAGATGGTTTGACCAGGTTTCAAAGCAGAAGAAACTCAATCAGTATGGGAAAAAAATGAAAATAATGAGGGAGAATTTTTGACAAGGCCTGATGTATCTGCCCTGTCTTCCACAGAAGCTACCATAAATGGAACATTTAGCTGTGAAATGGGTCACCGATAATACAATAGACATGATAGTGGATGTCCTTTGGATTAAACAGGCATCATAGTAGCCAGTAAAGAATCAATTTTCATTGTATCGGAGACCTTCAGTTTCCCACATGAAAAGCAGCAACAACATTTATACACATGTCCAGTGCTCCTAAAATCAACCAATACCTCACTATTAATAGTCATGGTAAGAAGAGTGGTCTTCCCATTCACCCACAAAGCACTGTAAGGAAGACGAAGGGTCTAATGAGAGAATTCAGGAACTCATATTTCACTCCAGGTCTCCCAGGACCACTAATAACCCTCGGTCCATGTCAAGTTATTTCCTTAATTATTACATCTCTACAGTCTATAAAAACACGCTTTCCACTCATCTGATATCCTTATTGGAACTGATTTATGTCCTAACAAATTAGAAGGGTTGGTGTTGGGTTCACATGGCCTCGTGCTTTTCTTAGGAAATTCAGTATCATGGGAACATCTGGCAGATGCCTTTTAAAAGAGGGTATTAAGTATGTGGTCATTAAGGGCTCAGTAAGGGAGATTGCAAACTCGCCTCTCTCCTGATCATGACCCCACAGGCAGTAAACATTTTTCTAAGCTAAATATTTTTGGTTACACAAAAGAGCCTGATACAGCATTTCCTCAAGTGCCAAGGGTGCATTAGAGATCAGAGTGAGGATTTCAAAGATGATTTTTTTTCTCCAGCAGCAATGGGTGATGGTATAGTTGATTAAAGTCAGAACGAACTAAAAAGGCTCAAATGTTTTATGATTCTGATTTCTGTTACTCTGAAGAAATGACAACTCATGAAACTGCATGCATGTGCGTTGTTCATGCTGGAAACAGCTCTTAAAAACAATGGTCAGGATTTGTAGTGGAATAATAAAAACATTTTTAAAATTTTATTTTATGATATACTTCCATAGGCTCTGGGATTTCCACTCACCCCCTAGCAAATCCCTTCCTCCCAGTGATTTCTCTTGTATTATTACAATGATATGGCCCTTCACAATCAGTCTTAAGTCCATCATTCTGCTTTTTAAGTGTATCCTGACATTGTAGGTATGGGCAGTGACAGAGAATATAGCACTGTATTGTCAAGATACATTGAACAGCTTCATTGGGAGTACATCTTTGACTTGGAAGTCGAGATACATACTGTTTTGTAACTTCACATCTTGATATGACAGTCTCTATTATACAGTACCTGAGATAACCACATGGGCATGCTCGTTTACCTGTGTATCCATGAATCTGATATTTTGCACAAAGCTTACCTTATATCAGAGAGAACATATGATATTTGTCCATTTGGGATTGGCTCATTTCACTGAACATAAGAGTCTCTAGTTGGAACCATTTTGTCGTAAATGGTAGGATTTCATTCTTTTTAATAGCTGAGTACTATTCCACAAAATAGATGTATCACATTTTCCTTATCCGCTTCTCCTTTGAGGGGCCTCCGGGTTTTATCATGCCCTTGCTATTGTAGGTTGTGCTGCTGGTTATATAGGACTGCAGGTAACTTTCTCATATGTAGATTTCGTTTCCTTTAGATATATTCCCAGGAGTAGAATAACTTGGTCATACGGCAGATCAATTTACAGTTCTCTTCTCAGTCTCCATTCTGATTTCCATATTGGTTGTACATTCCCACTTAGAGTGAAGGAAGGTATCTTTCTGCCCACATCCATACAAGCATGTGTTGTTAGTAGAATTCTAAATGTAGGTCAGCCTCACTGGAGTTAAACAGCACTTCAGTGTGGTTTTCATGTGTATTTCCCTTGTAGCTAAGGAGCCTGAGCCTTTTTTTCATATGTTTATTAGCCATTGGATTTTGTTATTTTGAATAATGTCTGTTCATTTTCTTCTCCCATTTCTTCACAGGATTGTTTGTTACGCTATGGTTGGGTATCTGAAGCTCTTTATAAATCCTGGATATTATTCCCCCATGAACTGTGTAATAAAGATTTTCTCTGATTCTGTTGGTTGCTTCTTGAATTTGTTGATCATTTCCTTTACTGCACAGAAGCTTTTTAGTTTGATGTAGTCCCACGTGCTTATTCTGGCTTTGACTGCCTGTGCTTTTGGGGACTTCTAAAGAAATCTTTACCAATGCCTGTATCTTGTTTTGCTCTATGTTCTCCTCTAACACTTACTTAGAATATTTTGTGATGTAATTTCCCCCTTTTTATCTTGGCATACTCTATATGAGCACCTGCACACACATGCTACTTATCTAATGGGATTTCTATTTATTCCTTAAACATTTGCTCAAAATAAATTCTTAACCCCTAAGTGTCTGTTTCCAGGGAACATGTTGTGTTGTTGCAGTAACTGGCCAGCAGTGTGTGGACAGCCTGCTTTCCTCCCACATCCAAATGGCTGTATCTAAAACCCTGTCTTTGCACAAGATGCTCTCTGCTGCCTCATTGTTTTTGGTGACTATTTTCTCTGGTGACCCTCAGTGTTCTTTGGTCGTTCTAAGAGAGAAAGGGTTGCTTTTAAGCCATTTTGAGTAAAAATGCATCTTACATCCATTCTGAACTAAAAGTTGATCGATATTTCTGCTTACCAAACTAAAAAGAAAAAGTCAATAGCAGTGCAGTGACATTTCTAGTGTCCATACTGTTAGCAATCAACTTTTTCCCTTACTGACACAAACAACTGTAACCCACGATGATCCTGCTTCAACACATCTTGCTAATGGTTACATCTTACTAATGACTGATCAGTTGAACTTATATCATACTAATGGCATTTGTATTAGTTTTTCCAACTTGATAATTCTGTGAAAAATTGTCAGACAGTATACTTATGAATTATCCCTAGAATCTCTACTGCTCTCCAGTTTTAAGGCTTCTGGATTATTTTTAAAGATACATTTATTTGAAAAGAATAGTTACAGAGGGAAAGATAGATTTTCCATTCATTGATTCACTCCAAATGAGCCCAATGGCCATGGCTAGTTCAGCCTAAGCCAGGAGCCTGCTATTCCATCTGGGACTCACACATTGGCAGGTTGAAGTACATGAATTATCTTTTGCTGCTTTCCTAGGTAATTAGCAGGAAGCTGAAGTGGACATTGAGTTACAGAACCCAAATGGACACTCATATACAATGAGTGGCTTAACCCGCTGTGCTGCAAGGCCAAGTCCTCTTCAATATAATTTTTAGCTATATTCTACATTTTTAGTACACAGAATGAATGTAGAATTCTTATTTTCTTACAGTATATGAAGATATCTTTCCATTTTTCTTGTGACTTGGATTTTTTCACTACTTATTTATATTTTTATTCAATGTAGATTATATTTCTGGCTAGTATAAATATTTTATTTTTGTGAATCATCTTCTTCAATGGAATTATTGTGTTGGTATTTTAACAAAATTTAACCCTGAGGTATATTGAATTTCTTAGAAGCGTAGGCCTATATTAGCAAAAGATCTGTAGTTGATTTATAATACTGTTTATAAGATGGTATTTCCATTCTCTAATGCTTTTGGCCGGCTAATTACATTATGTAAAAATGTATTGCTTGATGCTTTTCCAAAGCATCCTGGTATTTGGTTGATTTTTTTGTCTTTGTAATCTCTGTGGTCCTTTTTGCATCATTTCTACTGATATTTTCCCTCAAATTCACTGGAATTGTAATTAGATTTAATATTAATCCCTTCTCATTTTTTTAAGTTCCACTATTTATTTCATTTATAGTTTATTTTCATTTATAGTACTTTTATTTGTTCATTTTTAAAACAAAGATCTATTTATTTTTATTGGAAAAGCATATTTTTATAGAGAGAAGGAGAGACAGAGGGAAAGATCTTCCATACGCTGGTTCACTACCTAAGTGGCCACAAAGCTGGAGTGAGCTGATCTGAAGCCAGTAATCATGAGCTTCTTCCAGTTCTCTCACATGGGTATAGAGTCGCAAGGCTTTGGGCCGTCCCCTACAGCTTTCCTAGGCCTCAAGCAGGGAGCTGTATGGGAAGTGGAGCAGCTGGAACATGAACTGGAGTCTAAATGGGATCCTGGCAAATGCAAGGTGAGAATTTAGCCACTAGGCTGTCGCTCTTGGCCCTAATTGTTCACTTTTTGAAGCCTGTTTTTGCTTCCTTCTCTTTGGTTAAGTTATAGCATACCTCAATAGCTTTTTCAACATCTTTGCCTACTTATATCACTTTATTTTTTGTCTGCTTTTACTGAAAGTTGTTTATTGTAGTTTCAGTCAATTTCTACATTTTTACATGTCTAATGATTTGGATTAGATTTTATATATTCTAATTTTTGTGAAACACTAAGGATTTGTTTAAACTTGATTTGCCTAACGGCTTTGATATCAAAGGCTGCTAATAGGTTCAACGTGATATTTTAGGATTGCCTCTATTGGTTGTTAGGGCGTGTCTTCACCACTCTTCATTTCAGGAGCTGTTTGTTGTCACCGACATGTTCCTTTTAGCAGCTCTCCTAACTGCCCTAAAAGATCAGTGTTTCCACTAACACTATTCAGCATTGAAATATTTCCAAGCCTTTAATCGACTGCAAAGAGCATTTTCCTCACAGCTCCTCAGTATTTATTGCCTTCTTTCATGGAGTTTGACCCTTTGGTCTTTGATTCTTGATATTCACAGCAAGTATCAGTTTTAAAGTGTCTGATGTTTCTTTTTCTGCTTACTTCTTTAGTTTGTGAGACTCTGTAGCACCCAGTCATCTCATTTAACTGGAACCCCAATTCCTGTTACCTAAATTCAGTGATACCCAATTGTATGCTTGTCCTATTCTTCGCTCCGTGGTCTAAAAAGATCAGCATGTCAGAAGCTTTTAGGAACCAGCTTGCCTCTTTTATAAAAAAAATAAAAAGTCAGAAATGCCAGAAATTTTCTATTGCCTATATGTGTATGTGTGTGTGTGTATTTAAAGATTTATTTGTTTTTGTTGGAGTGTCAGATACACAGAGAAGAAGAAAGATAGAATGATACTCCATCCACTGATTCACTCCTCACGTGGCCACAGTGGCTGGAGCTGTGCCAATCCAAAGCCAGGAGCCAGGAGCCTCTTCCGGGTCTCCCATGTGGTTGCAGGAACCCAAGCACTTGAGTCATCCTCAACTGCTTTCCCAGGCCACAAGAAGGGAGCTGGATGGGAAGCAGGGCTGCTGGGACACGACTGGTGCCCCTATGAGATCCCAGCGCATTTAAAGCGAAGACTTTAACCTTTGGGCTGCTGCTCCAGGTTCTATTGTCTGTATCTTTAAAAATGACTATTTTACATACTTTGTCCAGATTTCAGTAGTTTAGTATAAATGTATACACATACATATTATGCATATATGTATAATATATTCAAGGAATGTAGGTGCATAATACATTCAAGGAACTGAAGTGCCTTTGACCTTCTTTGGAGATGGTTCCCCTGGGTGAGCGCTGCCTTGGGTCTAGAGCTGGGGAGGAGCTCACTGCAGTCCTCGTCCTGAAGCTCCTCCAACCCCTGGCATGCTGGGGGTTCCTGCCCCGCCCCTGCCTAGGCTGGGGGCTTGCTCCTGCGTTTTTCCCATCAGCTCAGTGGCCAGCTGGAACGGGCAGGAGCCTGGAAGGCCGAAGGGCGATTGTACTTGCTGGACTCTGATTACTCACCTGGGCACTACAGTTCTTGTCTCTGCCTCTTGTGTCATAGAGCTGCCCATCCTTGGAGGCCTTGTGGATCTCACCTCTCCTCTTCAGCTTTTGGCCTCATTCAGGCTGGTTATCTTGACATCTCAGAACATGTTGTGTTCCAGCTCTAGGGCCTTAAGTGGAACATTGATTCCATCATGTCCCTATTGCCTGGGAGTTATTGCTCAGAGCCTCCTCGAAAAGCCCCAGGCAGTGCTCCTGGGCCTTCACAGTGAACTTGGGGAGCTTTCTGCTAAATTCTTCCATCTTGGGGGGGGTTCTTGCCTTAGCATAGGTATGTCTGTCTCTGATACAAGAGGTTGCATTCCCACTTCTGGGACTCATCTGTGCCCTGATCCCCACTGCTTCCAGAACCCCCATCATACCTGCTAAAGCCTCCATAGCCCAGGCATGGAAGCAGGTCTTGCTAGAGCTGCTGTTGTGCTCCAAGGTATCCAGGTGCCTCCTCACAGCTTTGTGGTTCTGGTGATGGTTGAAGTCCTTGCTGTAGGCAGGCAGTGCATCTGGAATGTGCTTGGCAATGGCAGAGTGATGGCACCCAAGTTCTTCACATAAGGTCAACAGCATATCAGAAGCCACTCTCAGTAACTGGCTTTGCCGGATGCCTTGTTCCCTTTCTGGAGCTTTGCTATTTCCTTCCTGATGGGGAAGCTGACTTGTTCCCGGCCACTCCTAGAGTAATAGCCATGGCACCAAGACCTCTTCCCTTTGCCATCAGCATAGCTAGATCCTGGTAGTAACAGTCATAAACTTGGCAATATTTCAGTGGGTGAGAAACTAGACACAGGCTTGTCAACTCCCTTCCTAAAACTGATGGTAGCAACAATTACACACACCTTCTCTTCCATCCACTGTTTTTGCACCAGTGTTCAATCTGATGCCTTCTTCCCTACAGGGTAAGCTTTGGCATTCACACAAGGCAGCTGAGCTCAAGGCCCGCTGTTTGCAGGCCTCTCTGGCCCAAGAGTAGATAATGCTGGGCAACATCCTTTATCAATATCTGCCCAAGATCCTGGAGTTAAAAAGCCCTCAGGTTTCTGTGGGGAGCAGAAATTGTACTGTACATCCCAGAAGAGGTTAACCCAAAGCAGAGAGTCTTAAAGTTGGACTTCCCAATTATTCTGTGGCTAGACATTCTCAAATTAAACTTCATTTAAATTTGCCTTTTAATATATGATTTTATGAATTACCAACTCAGACACTTAATAATGTTTATACAATTTTCACACAAAGATAAAATGTAATCTGCCACAGGCAGTACAGAGTTTGCCATTAATAGACTGATTGATTAATCCCATTTCCCGTGTTCTACTCCTTCAAAAAGGCCTGCGTAACTATCTGAAGCCTTATGACACTATCTATTGTAATAATCTGTTGTTAATGTCTGGTACTCAAATCCTTGCTCCACTGCTTACTCTCTGTGCAAACCTCATCTCTTATCACATGGTAGTAATGACAAATTCCAGTTTTTGACCACGAACTGATGCATAAAGTGCCCAACAAAATTTTCACATAATCATCTCGCTTTGCTTTATTGTCATTCTTTCAAATGTGAGTGTCTTTTGCTAAACCTTAGTATGAAAGTGGACCCATTCCCCTTAGTGTTATGTCCACCAGTGGCTAGGAATAGCTGTGTGGTCAGTACTTAACTGGTAATTTGTGTAAGATACAGTGACAGGGTGTGTGTGTGAGAGAGAGAAAGAAAGACTATAAATGTATTTAATTGTTTCAGTCAATCCCTGCCAAGGTCTGGAAGCCAGAAGCTGGAATCTCAAACCAGCTCTGCCACCTGGGTGGCAGGAACTTAAATATTGAGCCCTCAGTCACTACCTTCACTGCCTCCCAAGATCCACATTAATAGGAGATCGGAATCCATTTCTTTCCAGATCAATGGATTAAACCCAGGTTCTCCAATATTCAACACAAATGTCTTAAGTTGGCCACTACTAGGCCAACCATGCATCTCAGGTAAATTACACAATTCCTATCATAAATAGGATGATTAAATAAATAAATAAATAAATAAGATAAACAAATTGGAACCAAGCATATCTAAACTGTAAGAGCCTCGGATTCTGGACTATGTTCACCTTCAAACAAGCCTGAAACCTGATATTCTCTCTCTCTCTCTCTCTGAGAAATAATAAATAAATATTTATTTATCTATTTAAAGGGGTTACATACATGGTTGTATATTATTACAAGATAAAACAGGTAAAATACAACTTAAATAGCATTTTGATAATCTAAAAAAATGATTATTTGAGAAACTAGACTATTTTGGTCAACCATGCTTATCACACAGTACTTATATTTCATAAATACTACCTTTTAGGAGGTTGGCATGATGGCACAGCAAGCTAATCTTCCACCCTGTGGTACTGGCATCACATATGGATACTGTTTTATGTCCCAGCTGTTCCACTTTGGATCCAGCTCTCTGTTTACGACCCCGGAGAGCAGCAGAGGATATATCAAGGGAGACCCAGAAGCAGCTCCTGACTCCCTGCTTTGGATCATTTGGGGAGGAAACTAGACCTTCTCTCTACTGTCCTTCTCTCTTCTATAAAATCTGCCTTTCAACACAATAGCATAATAGTTAAAATCCTGGCCTTGAATACGCCACTATTCCCTTTTGGGCTCCGGTTCTAATCCCAGTGCTCCACTTCCCATCCAGCTCCCTGCTTGTGGCCTGGGAAAGCAGTCAATGATGACAGCCCAAAGCCTTGGGACCCTGCACCCTTGTGGGAGACCCGGAAGAAGCTCCTGGCTTCTGGGTTTGGATTTGCTCAGTTCTGGCCATTGTGGCCACTTGGGAAGTGAACCATTGGATGAAAGATCTTCCCTTCTGTCTCTCCTCCTCTCTGTATATCTGCCTTTCCAATTAATTGAATAATTAATTAATTAATCTTTTTTTTAAAAAAAACTTGCCTTTTAAATGAAAATAATTTTTAACAGACCAGTTTGTATTAGTTGTGAGCTTCATTTTGTAGGTCTGCGAAGAACTGTGCTATTGGAAGTCAATATATTTTCATTATCATTAAAAAGTGATAGTAGCTAATTCTAATTCTATGTTTGAAACCCACCAGTTTTGCAAGTCTCTTTCCTACTTCCCTTTGTACGGTCCTTGTTGTGTGTGTTGTGTGTGTGCTTGAGAGAGAGCACCTACCAGACAGACAGAAGTTGTTTGATTTGCTGGGTCACTCCCCATATTCCTGCAAGGAACAGGTTGAAGTCAGTTGCTAGAAACACAAGCTCTCCCAAGCTAAGTAGCAGAAGTTAATTGACTTGACCCACCACCACTGCCTTTCATGGTAAACACTGGCAGGAAGCTGGAGTCAGGAGCCAGAGCTGGAAACGGAAGCCTGGCATTTTGATGTGGGACATGGGCTTGCGCTGGCCTCTTGATTACTTGCCTAAATGCCTATTGCATTATTTTTCTTGACCAGTTATTTGGAACAAGAGACATTTAGAAGGAAATCTAGGTTTTGGATTTTAAAGTTTCTGGAGACTCAATCTTTATGTTTAAATTTGGTATTCATAATTTTTGTCTCACAAGTTTATTAGACAGGTTGAAAGAAATAATTCTTTGTAAAATGTGATAATGGATCCCTCTTTCTAAGAGTAACTGAGTTTTATCAAATGGAATTAATATTTCCATTAGAGCCTTATGGAGGTTGAATTAATGCATCTGCAGTGCCATGTAAATTAGAAATGGATGTAAAATAATTTTGTATCTACATAATTTCTTATAAAAACAATGCAATTATTAAAATTGATAGTAGCACAATTCAATTTTATTTCAAGCAAAAATTTCACTAAAGGCATACTTCAAATTTTATTTTGAGAAAATTGAATTTGTCAGCAATAAAAATAGGCAGCTGGGCCATGGGTAAGCCACTGGTTCAAATACTCACATCCCTTATTGGAGGACCTGGGTTAGAATGCCCACGTTTGAGTCCCAGTGCCCACACTGACTGCTGATTCTTGCTGATGTCCACCTAAGGATGCCTCAGGAGATGGTCAAGGACTTGGGTCCTTGAGAACTGGATTGAATTCCTGAGTTCCAGCTTTGAGTTTGTGAGCCTTTGCTGGAGTTAATCAGCAGGCTCTTAATAGGCTGCACTTTTTCAATTTGATAACCAAAAGAGATGATCTGATTGACAAGACATGTGCCAATTTCCCACAAAATAGAGATACTGCTGTTTGCTCTTAAATCTTACCACATGTTCACTACTGTTGAAACGATATCTGTATCGTCAAAAGGATTCCCTTGAAAAAATGGAAATCGTTTTGTTCCCTTTTTCTATTTAAAGGGTACTCTTTCATATTTTATCCCTCTACTGTTCAAATTAGTAGAGTTCTGAAAGAAAGAATGACCACTTCTTAAAAGTGTAAAAAGCATTTTAGGTTTACTGGCCTCTAACATATTATATTGTAGTTGTATCTCAGTTGTTTAATATCACTAGAAAATGTGCAACTTGGTAAGAGGAACTGACTAAATGCAAATGACTAGAAGCCATCTTTTGTTCTAAAGAGTTATTTATTTTTATTGCAAAGTCATATATACAGAGAGGAGGAGAGACAGAGAGGAAGATCTTCCATCTGATGACGCACTCCCAAAGTGGCCGCAACGGCCAGAGCTGGGCAGATCTGAAGCCAGGAGCTTGTAGCTTCATCCAGGTCTAACACTCAGGCACAGGGTCCCAAGGCTTTGGGCTGTGCTCAGCTGCTTTCCCAGGCCACAATCAGGGGGCTGGATGGGAAGTGGAGCCTCAGGGTTTAGAACCAGTGCATATGGGATCATGGCTGTTCAAGGTGAGGATTTTAGCTGCTATGCTATCATGTCAGGCACTAGAAGCTATGATTTAATAAAGTGATTAAAGCTTTTTATTGTTTGAATTGAAACTCTGTAAATGCATTATGTAAACCCCAATTTTCTGAACTAAGCACCAACGCTTGTGATCTTACTAATGTCTTTATGAGTGTCCAGAGTGAGAACCTGTTTCCTCTGTACTGGAAGGAAGCTCCTTGTGTTTAGGGCGCTCATGCTTTACTCTGGCTAGCTTCTCCCCTTCCCTTGGGAGATTGCTTCTACAGGTTCCAGCTTGTATGTCACTGCATTTGCTCCTGCATCACTCTCTTGTCCTTGGTCCCAAAGATGGCTTCTAAGATGATGGTGTCTTCTATTTGTCCTGGGGTGTCCTGGTTTTAGACAAACTTCACATCCTGGGGAACCCTCCAACCTGGAACTTTGAACACAGATGCCTTCTCTGCTTGCACGTTACCACCTAGCAAAGGAGAAAAGCATGGTAAAAATAACTCTAAAACACGAAAAAATTCTAGGGCTACATTCTCAACTAAAATAATGATTGTTAGTCACATGAATGGTGAC
Source organism: Ochotona curzoniae (assembly GCF_017591425.1). Taxonomy (NCBI): domain Eukaryota; kingdom Metazoa; phylum Chordata; class Mammalia; order Lagomorpha; family Ochotonidae; genus Ochotona; species Ochotona curzoniae. The sequence goes on along the minus strand of NW_024467118.1, from coordinate 6,643,553 downwards.
TTAGGAAACTCTAGGTTTGGGACCCAGTGTGGACACCAAGCAAGATTACTAAACTGAGGGAGCACTGTAGACTTGGTGACTTTGATATTACAAGAATTGATTTCTCATTGTGCTTAGGCTGGAAAATCCAAGGGCAAGGCTCTGGAATGTTCTGTGTCTGGTGAGGGATGGTTTGTGGTTCACTGTTGATTCATTCTACTGTGTCCTCCTGTTGTTGAAGGAGAGCGTGGTGGTCACTTAAACTCCCTTTAAGGGTATTGATGTCATTTTTATCCAAAGATTCATTGATTTTCATTTGAAAGGTAGAACTACAGAGAGAAGGTGACATACGGAGAGACAGGCAGATCTTCCATCCCTTGGTTTACTCCTCAAATGGCCACCATGGTGGAGCTGAACCAATCTGAAGCCAGGACCATTTTCTGAGTCTCTCACATAGGTTCAGGGGCCCAGGGATTTGAGCGAGGCCACAGCAGGAAGCTGGATTGGAGTGGAGCAGCCAAGACTACTATGTGCTAATATGTGATGCTGATGCCACAGGTGGTAGCTTAACCTGTTGTGCTACGGCACTAGCCACATATTCATACCTAAAGGATCACCTTCCTCAATGCTTAATGACCTCCTGGTGGGCCCACCTCCTAAAATCACCTTTGGGCATTGGAGATCAACAGACGATTTCAGGTGGGGAGGCACAGTTTTCAGTAGAAAACATGGAATATATATTCTTGTGTTTGTTTTTAATCTCCTGTGTTTCAGTTTCATTGCTGTTCACTAATATACTCTTAGTCCTGCATTTTTCATGGCCTACAATCAGATACTCATCTGGCATTTGCTGAATTAATGACCAATGGATGCATGCATGAATAGGGAGTTAAGAAAAGCTACCCACAAAGGTAACAGTATATGGCAGCAAGGCTGTGGAAAATCACCTCTCCTGCATTTACATCTGGATAGGCAGAAGCCAACTAGCAGCAAAGACAGCCCAAGAGGCAGGGGTGGCATCTGGACATGAAACTGTCTCTGAGTATTCATGCACTTTTACACATCATGTTCTCTGGTCTAAAGCTCATCGTCCTTTAACTCCAGGGAGACCAGGCTTGCTAGTTCACCCGTCAGAACTGCCATAGAGATCAGGCCTGTTAATAAATGCCAAAGGACCTTGGAAACATAAGATGCCATAGAAGAACCAGGGACTCTGAGACAAGCATGGGCAGGGTCCTTGCATGATTGAGATTCTGGAAGAGATGCAAGGCTTTTTAAGTTTTGAACTTCCTACAGTGTAACCTCAATTGGAATTATTAGCATATTTCCACCTGGACTGACAGTTGACTTTCTTGATTGAATAGCTATGTACAACTTACATGTATCGGACACCATTCTGGGCACTTTACATATGTAGGTTTGTGCAGTGGGGATGAACAAATTTAAAGCTGGTTTCTTGCAGCAAGGGTCTACCAAATTTGAGATGGAAGAAACTTGCCACAAAATGATAAAATCAGATTCTTACCAGGAGGCTGAGAAGGGTTTGTTCTTTTCATACGTTAAATACAGATAAATATAGAGCAGACAAACATGTACATAGATCTATGACATTGAAATTTCGTGGTGATTTGTTCGACAAGCAATGTCTACAATGGCTTTATAGCTGTCAATATGAAATAAATGAACAGAACTTTGGGAAGCACTGTCCTAGATGTTGAAGTGATCAGTGCCATGCACATGCATTGGTGGTGGATATATCAGAGCAGGCATGGTTAGGTGAGGAACAGGGAAAGCATCAGAGTGTTCCAATCCCCTGGTTTACCCTCCAAATGCCCACAATAGCAGGCTACTGACTGGGGCGGGAGCCAGCCATTTGGTTGGAGAGACCCAACCACCCTCTCTATCACTTACTGCCTCCCAGGAATGCATATTAGCAAGAAACTCTAAAGTGGGGCTGTACTCTGATATGGCATATGGACAATCCAAGCAGTGTTTTGACTGTGTAAACACTCCCCATAAGAGATTTTTTTTTAAACATGTTGTGAAGCTTAGGAGATTTAGGTACAAACATTTAAGATGAAACCAAACTATGTGTCAATACTCCAAAACATGCAGCATTTACAGCAGAGAAATTCCTGAGTGCAATTTACTCAGACGGAAAGGCCAGAAATAGATCTGAAAAAAAATACACACTTGCATGTCAACAAATAAGCCCACTTTCAAAATGGCAGCATCCCTGACATGATAATAAGTTTTGCTTTTATGTTGAAATGTTTGCACAAAATGGAATTGCCCTAGCTCTTTATAGCAATTCTGTGAGGTGAATATTGACATTATAGCTTGCAAACAAGAAAGCAATGATTTAGAAAGTCAAGTGGGATAGCTCAAATTTCAATCTTTTAGCTTCAGGAGGTTGTGATATCTTTTGATAAGAGCAAACATTTAAAATATTCTCTTTTAGTGTTGGTTATAATCCCTGAAACAAAATAATCTCTTCATTTTATATATATTTCTTTCAGCCTTGTTTTATAATATTTCAACATCATCAGTTTCATGCAGTATAATAATACAATTGGTAGCTCAGGTAAATTTTCTAAAGGTATGTGTTGAAAGGCAAAGCATATATGAGAAAAGTTACACCACTGATTAAAACAGAGGACTTACCTTATTGAAACACAACTTCTGGAGCTGCTGCACAGATCAAACTTGCTCTGGAGTCCACTGCCTGGAGTCTGGGAAGCAGATCACTAAGCAAGGAATTCACTTGAACCCTTAGCTCTGCAGTTTACCTTGTATCTCTCTGCTCAGGTGTCTCCATTTGAACTAGGTTTCTTTAATGAAGATTTGGGAGATTGATTGAGGAGAATCATATCATTATTATCAAAATCATCGCATCTCCCTTCTTCTGCAACCCCTTTCTTGATCTCCCTAAACAGAACTCATCATTCTCTGGAAGCTGGCAGGTTCCACTAACTAGATCCCTTCTTCCTAGATGGGAGACATAGAATAAATCCCCATCTGATAGTTCTAGCTTTAGCCATGGAGGCATGGATGCAGCCTCTTTCTCTTTCTTCATTTCCTTCTATTTTTACTTCCCTCTTCCCTCCTCTCTTTTTCTCTCTCCTCAAATTAAGTATTTTCAAGTAGAGATCAACATTGCCGTCATTGCATGGAAAGCTATCACCCAAACTACTTTAGCTTCCATCATTTTCCTCTTACTAGTCATAATTTCAAGGCTCTGAAATGGCTGTGATTTGCTCTGCTGTCAGACCTAAAATTTCTTGCAGCAAGGGTCTATGTATGAGTTGTGTGCCCGGTGCCATCTGTACTAGTTTGCTAGGATTGCCGTAAGAAATACCACAGAATGAGTCACTTAGAATTTTTCATGTACATGGCATCTAGAACGTGAGGTTGAGGTCTTATTCCCTTCATTTTAATTCTCCCTTTAAAAGCTGTTACGTATTGAGTAAGATATGGCTTCTTGGGCTCAAACAGGCATTTAAACCCCACAGTTATTTTAACAGTGAATGGATTCATGCTAATAATTCATGGATTAGGGTGAATCTTTGATCCCATTAAAATGTCCAAATGTCTTCAGGGATTAGGTTGTTATGCTGATGTCCTGTGGTGGTGATGATGGTGGCATTATAAGGAGAGACCACAAAATGGATACAGGACAAGTGCTGTCCTTTATATAAAATATGAAATAGCATCAACAAAGTTATATGTCTTCATTTATTTTAAAAAGCTTTATTTTCACAACATAATATATTGCATTGGATATACATTTTATAAAACCATAGCTTGATGAGTTGTTAAAGCCTAGCAAAACCAGTGAAAACACTTCTACCAGTCCAAAACTATAATATTAGCATTTCCTCTCTCATTGGGCCATTAAATAATTCCTTTGCATCCCCACCATTTTGACAGGTCAATACAAGTTATTTGGCTGTGTTTGAAATTTGCACCAATGGAATCAAACTGTGTATTTCTCTCAGCATTAATTTCTTTTGCTCCAAATTATTTGTGTGAGATTTACTCATATATTTATCCATAGTAATTGTGCTATGAATTGCTCAGTTACAGTATACTATAGTATTTCTGAGTATGGATGCATGATTTGTTTCTTCAATGTATTTATTATGGACATTGAGATTGTGTCTCATTTGAGGTCACTAGGAGTAATACCTACTACATAAATTATTTGTATGTGACTTCTACACATGTGTGCATATGCATCCAGTCCATACTTGAGTAAATATGCTTAATCACATGGTTTTTACAGATAGTTCCAGCCATGTAGTCACCTTTAGATTAGTATAAAAAAGGCAAAGAAAAGCTATTTTTAAGGGAAGAAGTTCATGTGAGCTCACGGTCTCGGATGCTCACATTAAAGTTGAGCGGCGCCATGGGTTCAGTTCTGATCCTGGCATTCTTTCTGGCTGAGTTCTAAGACAGTTCAGAGAGACACAACATCCAGATGCCTTCTAGTCACTCTTCTCAATTTTCATTTCATTAACATATGCAAGTTTTTGCAAATATTTGTTGGAAAATACCCAAATCGAAACCCCTGTGGTTCTTTTCCTAATTTCCATTTTGTCTTAACTTTCAGTTACATTTTAAGTTGTCTGTATCTACCCCCTCTATGGCCAGCTGATAGTCTAATCAGAGTCAAATGCTGAGGTAGCAAAGCAGAGCTTCAGTCCTTGTCAGGAGAGGCTCCCGTTTGGTCCTTTCTTCTAAGTTATCCGAGGGTCTGGACAATGTACAAACACACATATGGCCTCTGACACTGCTGCTCTCCTCCACACTTTGGTCCCGACTTTCTGCACTGTCTTCTGAGCTCGGCGTGCCAGCAAACATATGTTTTTATGCATTTGACAGCTTTTCTAATGGTTCTTGTAGGAATAGCTGTTTCAAAATAACTGAGGCAGTCATTGCCACAAAGTTAGCTTTTATTTCCCTTGTGTTAACAATTTATCTGTAGAACTCTGAAATGTTTCCAGGCTTGGGGCATGTGTGTCTGTGTCTACACCTCTACGTAATCAGTCTTAGCTCACAGTCTTTGGTTTTGGTTCTTTTTATTTTCCAAAAAACATTACATAATAATGTCGATAAGGAAATAATTTTAACATCAGCTAAGGAAAACAGTTATTAAGGCACAGTTATTTGTGCCTCTCTGATTCTACTGAAATAAGCAGTATTGATAGGTTAATCTGTGGCATTTTTTCCCTCCTTCTCATGTTCATATGTGCTTGTTCAACCCATGCACCCCACACGTAGCACCCACAAAGAAAAGATTTTGATATTTTAACAATAAAGAACAGACACAGAAGTGTTTTTGCTGTGTTAGCACTGTTCTCATGTTACACTGCCCCATGTTGTATGGACCCTTTCCCAGGTCAGTGTGTGAGGGGCTGGCTCACGCTTTTCAAACACTGTATAGTGTTACACATGCAGCCACATCACATCCCTTTCCAGTTACAGTATTACAGCAAAAATTACCATCCTGCAATGGGAAATTTACACATGCAACTTATAAATATTGCATATTGCACACATGTACCTCATGTACAGAGAAAAGGACTTGCTACAGCAATTGGTCATAGATACCACTCTAACTTTCCAGAGTATCTGTGTTGATTACAATTACCTATCTCATCGTATGTAAACCCCCAACACACTAAATTTTCAATTGTGCAAGACACATTTGTAGAGTGTCCTTTTTTGGATATTGGGGTGAAATGATTCACTTAAATTTTATTTTGCACTTTTCAGCCAACACAAGGTGTCGAGAAATCAATGTGTACTTTTCTTTGGAAATTGCTAATAACAACATAAACTAAAAGAACAACAACAACAAAAAAAACCACTGACTGCAAAGTGCCAGGGAAGTGACAATACGCTTTCACTGTAAATCTTTGGAGAGATCATTAGGATGTCAGAGTGAAAATTTCAGAGTCAATACATGCTGAAGGAACTGACTTTGTGTCGGGCTGAGGCGGAATGAAAGGCTGTCAGAGGAGACCTGTGCCAACCAACCTAGGGAACTGGGGAGAGCAGGAGGCTCATGGATCCCCTGGGAGATACATTACAAATTACGAGACAAAGATGAAATCAAATGCACACACTTCTTGCCATTAGGGATTTATACAGTATAATATTCTAATTCTAGATTCTCTATCTGGCACTCATCCAAAATGAGCAGTGTTCTCAGACAAAACTCCATTTTGTCAGGACAGAGGACTTGAAGGGGATTCTACCTGGCAGTACTCAGATGGGGCATCGGAATGTGTTCTCTGTTACCCAAATAGCAACCCTTCAAGTAGCTCTTTACCTATAATAAAACCCGAAGTGCTATTTGCCCCAGGAGCATTAATACTTCTACATTCTATAAAGAAAATTCTTGCTTCTTTAATATACGTGGTAATCCTAAAGCACAGGGTGCAATACACACAGGGAAGGCTGTCGCTAGTGCACCCACCTGTATTAGGTAATTCTCAATTCTACTTGCAGGTGTAGCTGTTGATGTTCTTTATGATGGGCAGAATGCATTTGATGTTTTAACGTGAATGTTATTTTTGTCTGCTAGGATGGCTAGACTTTGCCTTCTAGTCTTTGTTTGCTTTTAATCGTTGCTTGAGCATTGCCTTAAACTTTATGCTATTGATTACCTCATATTACTAAATACTTTAAACCTCTCAGCTAAGGGCTTGCTGTCCGCATTTGAACTGTTTCAAGTCTATGTTCATTATAAATAAGGAACTTCAGGAAACTCACCTTCCTCTCCCAGTTTGTTTCAATGATGAATTTCTCAGAAGTGATTCCTCTACTTATAATTCTTTCTCTTGCATTCATTCCTTCATCCCATATGGTCTAAATTTTTACCACGGCTGCCTTTTGCTGCAGACAATCCACACTCATATCACCAATTCCATCTTCCCAGGAATACTGCCCATTAGTCTTTTTCCTTTTCTTCTCTTTTTGAAACAACCATTTTTCCACTGCTATGGCACCATGTTCTCAAGGCTTCATTCCAGCCCTTGAAGGTCTCCTGAGCACATGCGGGCCCCTCTCCTCCAGTCTCAGGCATACTGAGGCAGGTGTACGGACCAGCATTCTCACTCTCTCATATTCTCTTCTTTTGCACATCATGGCCAGAATGACATTTCTAAACACCTGACTATGTTATGTCCCAGGGTATAATTTCCAATGGCTTCTCATTTTTTCCCGAAAGAAACGGCCAAATCCTCTTACTCTCCCACTATCCGTACAAAGGATCCAACTCCCATCCTCTCTCCAATCCCACCTTGATCCACACTCTTCTGGCCACTCACATGCTGTATCCTTCAGTCACAGATTCCTGGTTCTTAACTTTATTTTCCCTCCTGCCAGAGTTTTCTTGGTGTTCAGTGATTCTTATCATGAGGCTGGGATCTTACTGACATGTCCCTAATAGTATATCTCTAATAGCTTATAAGATTCCTTGTATATGGCAAATTCTTACCAATGGATTAGATCATTCTTTTTTTTAAAGAATGGTTTATTTATTTACTTGAAAGACAGAATAACAAATAAAAGAAAATAGAGAGAGATATCTTTCATTCACTGGTTTGCTCCCTGAATGGCCATAGCAGCCAGCTATATTAATTTGAAGCCAGGAGCTAAGAGCTTCTTTCAAATCTCTCATGTGCATACAGGTGTCCAAAGACTTGGGTCATACTCTGCTGCTTTCCCAAGCTGAAAGCAGGGAGCTGGATCAGAAGTGGAATAGTTGGGATACAAAGTAGAGACTGAGATGTCAGCACTGCAGGTGGAAGATTCACCGGCTACACCACCATGTCAGCCTGCTGGTCACTCATTTTTATGGATGTCTTCTCCCTCAGATGTACTTGAAGTTCTTTTATACCTGTACCATGTTGCTAATGCCCAGGCTTTCCTTCCTTTCTTTTTCTTTTAGGAATTTACTCAAGTGTGGATCAACAGCATTAGTCATACTGGGTTGTGTAGAGTGACTACTATCCCTTGTTTTCTTTGCCTTCCTGTGCCTATTCACCTTCCAATGTGACTTTGTTCTTTTTCCCATTAGAAGACCAGAATAAGTTTTCCAGGTTCAGTTTTGACTTCTTAAATAAGACTCTTGTTGGGGTCTGTGAGCAGGGGTGTGGAAAGCATGATTACAGCAGGGCTCCCTCCTTTGCATCTTTGGCATCCTGTTGGCAGCAGCACTTCCAGAACAACTGCTGGTGCTATTAGCACAGTGAGGGACAACTGCAGTGAAGCTACCGCAAGGTGGGTTAGCCAAAATCTCAGAACAGAAATAAACCAGAAGATGGGACATCTCTGTGTGTCTCCCACAGCTGTCATTCTGCCTTTCAAATAAATAAAATATTCTACAAAAGATGAGATGGTTAAAGCCAGGCTCTCTTAACACTTTCTAAGGAGCTAAAGCCAGGCTCTTTTAACACTTTTTAAGGAGCTATTTCTACCAAAAAAACAGAATCAGGACTCAAGCCCACATTAGCACAATGCCTGAATGTGACCTATTGCAGATTCTCAGCAAGTGCCTCATTCTGCATGTCCAGATTAAACAACGGAAGTAAGTACCTCCCTTATTGGGCCTGGCCATCAGTGAAACAGAGTGTCAGGGATACAGGAAGAGTCATTCTTTCTCAATCCCACAGTTGACAGGTGTCCTGAAGAGGTAGTGATGTCTCTGTCATTTCTGTATTTGAGACTCTGGTCAGACACCCAGAGGAGAAATGATTAACCCTGAATGCCGCCTCAACTAAAATAAAGAAAGAAGAGATGTGATGCTGGCATTTTGGGACTGCTCAGTAATTTTTCATTCAAGTCCCTTGCAAATGCTGTACATTTTTCCCCAAATCATCCTGACCTGTCATCTATCCAATAGTCATGCTTTGAACAAAGTAAATGTTAACAGAGGACAAGGCAGCCAGCATTTTAATCCAGCTTTAAATGCTGGCTGCGTTTCAGATGATTTACAAAGAGCTTTGAAGAAGAAAGATCTATTATCTGTGTTGTATTTCAAGAGAAAGAAAGGAAGAACAACACTTTAATTCAGCTATGCAAAACTTATTACATTATTCAATGGGGAAATCAGATTTTGATTGCCAAAACAAATATTTTGTATAAACTTCTGGTAGGACTTTTGCCATGCTTATACCTATTTTGGAATATTGCCCCCCATTCTCATTTCTTTCAATGATTCTGAACTCATCTTCCTGTATCAACATGTATACCAGCTTTCAGATGGGAGCTGTGTTAAAGCGTAAGTCAGATAGCATGTTTCTTTTGCTCATGCCAGTAGAGTATGAACTCAAATACTAATACAAGAGCCACCGACTTGGTTCTGCTTTGCAGCGTACTGATTTTACCTCCTTTGAGCTCACCCTGCCCTTGGCTGCAACTGTCCCACACTACTCTCCTGGGAGCATCTAATCCAAGCTTCACCTCTGGCTCCTCTCTCTGCCTCCACTGCTCTTACCTACACACCCTCCCCCCTTCTCATCCCGGGATGTTCATGTGTCACTGGCCCTGAAGGATCTTTCCAGGTAACCCATGGACAATTAGAACTCGTCTGCTTATATCCTGGTAATAAATGATATCCATTTCTTTTAAAAATTTCTTTCATTCTTAACTCTTAGAATATTCTAGTACCTGTAAGCATTTGGCACATCAGCTGATAAATCTTGACCAATTGACAAACTTTTGATGCACTTTGTACTTCACTATATTCTGGCAGCAAATTAGGATGATATTGTTGATGCTTCAACTTGTGCTTGGCATTAGTTTTCTGTGTCCCCATATGTAATAATGAGCATCACAGTCATTTATTAGATCACAATTCTGTGAATAGAAGAACAGTGCAGCATAGCATGGTTAAAGTCAAGGTTTCTGAGGCAGGCTTCCTTTCAAGAGGCTCTGGAGGAAGAGAGAACTTCCAAGCTCATTCAGGTTGTTGGGAGAACTGAGTTGGACTCAGCCAATGGTCACTGTGAGTTTCCTGTTTCCATGCAACTGTGGGCTGCTGTCAATGCCCACAGCCTTACTCAGATCTTTAAAGCTCTGCCTCCTGCTTCAGCTCTATCTCACTGGGTGAATTTCTGACTGTGTCTTGCTCTGCCATCTTGACTTAACAGTCAAAAGGCTTATACCATAGTCAACTCCCTTGAGGAAGCACCCATTCAAAGGTTAACTGCTTTTAGAGCCTAGTTAATTTGAAGAAAACCACTTTTGCTGTATGAGGAGCTTCTACAGTTTGAGTGTCTTTTCTAAAACTTAGGTTGAAAGTCCATTGCCACTGTAATGGGATTAAGAAGTAAAATGTTCAAGAAGTTCTCAGTTCACAAGGGCTCTACCTCATAAATGGACCCAATGTCATGAAGAAGGGTGGGTGGTACTGGGTTTGACCTTCACGAGGGTGGGAGGGAGCCTGTTGTAAGGTTAATCCTATGTTCCTCAACCCACCACTGTCCCACAAATCCTCACGTGTCTTTCTACCCTGCTGTGACCCAGCAAGAAAGCTCTCAACAGCAGCAGTTCTCCTGAACTACATGCCTACTCTCTCCCATTGCTTAAAATTCACCCAGTCTTGCCATTCATTACAGCAGGAGAAAATGGACTAAGATAATGAACTATACCAGTGGGGTGTTGTTTCATTATATTTGTAAGCCTTTGGATTACAAGGGCAAAATTAGGTCCAGAAAATATCAGAGGACATTTTACAATTCTGACCATCTTTCTCATTCTCTTCATTCTGCCTCAAACATTTATCCATTCTCTTTCCTGGGAGTAGTCCACCACACTCGTGAGAATCCTGCCCACACAGAAAGAACATCAGCCATTGGCCTTGAACCCTCCCTTCTATCTATTTTTTTAAGGTTTATTCATTTTTATTGGAAAGTCACAAATGCAGAAAGGAAAAGAAAAAGAGAGGAAGATCTTCCATCAGATGATTCAACCCCAAGTGACTGCAATGGCCAGAATGGAACCGATCCAAAGCCAGGAGCCCAGAGCCTCTTCCAGGTTCCCCACATGGGTGCAGGGTCCCAAGTCCTTGGGCTGTCCTTGACTGCTTTCCTAGGCCACAAACTGGGAGCTAGATGGGAGATGGGGCTGCTGGGATTAGAGCCAGCACCCATATGGAAACCCAGTGTGTGCATGGCGAGGGCTTTAGCCGCTAGGCTATTGCACTATGCCTACCTCCCTTCTATTTTGTTCTTCAGGGATATGAAGGTTGCTGCAGAAGCAAGGTAAATTCCAAGCCTAAAACCTGGTGTACAATGATACCACAGGAAGCCACATAGACATGTTGACTTAATACACAACTATCTGTTAGTTCTTTAAATTCATTTGACATGGATCCCAGATAGCTAACAGCAAGTTGTTTTCAAGGCTGCTTTGCTTTCTGAAGACTCCGTGGAAGAATCCCTTCCTTACCTTTACTAGCTTTTGGTTGTTGCCTATACACCTTTATTCATGATCACATTTATCACATGCTCAAAGCCAAGATCAGTTTTGCATCTTCCTGACCTGGGTCTCACCATCAATCTCTCTTTCATTATAACCAGGAAAAGGTTCACTTTTCCAAAGATACACTTACTGAAATTAGAAACCCCAGGGCTAATGTTAAGGTTCATCCTCTGTGTTTACTCTGCAAAAGCAATGTTGCCATGTAAGCTCACATACTCACAGGTACTGGCGTTATCAGGTGGGTCCTGATGGGTTGGGTGGTTGAATATTGCTCTACATATCATGTAGTGTTAAAGCATCTGGATTTTCCTTTAACGATGAGAAGACTCATGGAAATACTTGTTGCACCAGTGGTGAAGGCAAATTTGCTTGTTCATCTTTAAGTTGGGAGCTTATAATAGATAATGGTCATATCAGGCTCAGTGTGTAGAACTCCCCGTGTAACTGATACTTTATTAAGTGTATTACAAGCCTTAGTTCACTTAACCTTCCACAGCTAGATAATATCATATCTACAATCTGTTGATGATAAAATACATGCATAAAGAATGTATCATCCTTCTCCAGTGCTAGAGCCTGGAGCCTGTCCAGGTAGTCTGGCTACCTTCCCTCCCTCCTCCCCTAAAACAGTAGAGAACTCCTCTTCTCAAACTTTGAGAAAGAAAGGGAGCCTGGTTCAGCAGAGGGGCCAGAGAATGCTATGCAAGATGCCGTTGGAAGCAGAGAGAAGCCAAGGAGAAATCGAGGGTTTCCAAGAGTTGTAAGGAACAAAGACATCTGATAAATACCTTACCTACAGTCAAGTCTCTACTCTGTAAATAGGTTCTTTGGCCCCTGTAATTGCAAGACTCTGAACGCTTGAAAGACTGAATAAGGGATATTATGGAACAATATGTGCTGATGGTTATAGTCTCCCCTTTGATTGCTACTTTGCAAATTTCACAAATAACTAACCACCTGAGAATTTGTCTTCCTGGAAGTGAATTTCATTTTGATCTTTTTCCATTCTTCTTGATTCTTATCTCTTTGTGTCAAAATTGTGTTTTTTTTTCTAAAGATGGTTTCAAAAGTGTTTTTGTTCTGATTTAATGGGCTCAGTTTGGGCTGAAATTGAGGAGGTGCTTTATGAAAAGTGAATGCATTTGAATGGTGAAGTTTCCTGTGAGCAGAAATGAAGTATTGTTCTACTCTGAAACTCCTAAGAGCCAGCCTCTGTTATTTTATTTCTAGATTTCCTTCCATCTCCTTCTTTAAAACTTTCCAGCACAACATCAAACAGTCTTCCTCTTGCCATGAAATAGAGAGAGCCCTTTCATCTAGGCAGGCTGATGGTGTGGGGATTATCAAGCAGGGACAACCAATGCTATTGTTCTTGTGAAAGACACTGACTTAAAGAGAAAACTTCCTTTTTCATGGACTCCCTGGGAAATGCTTCCATCTCTAGTTGTTAAAATCAGAGATGTCAACAGGAGGTGGAACTTCAGCAAGCAGACAGTGAGACTATCTACATGACCACCCTCTCAGGCAAGGAAGGATGGTGGCAAGGGAAACAGGAGCAGCATGGATGGACCCATTGTTTTGTGCTGCATGCTGCCCCATTGTACACTTTACATACCTGAAATTGTTTGGTCTTCTGAAAACTCTGAGCAAAGTATTGAGGAAATAGAAATACAAGGAACGTAGGCAGCTTATTCAAAATTTATATGAGTGGAAAGGCCAGGGTTTGAAGCCAGAAACAGCTTGCAGTGATCAATCACTTTGTTTATCTTGTAGGTTTAGTATTATTCTGAAAAATGATAATTTATGAAGGTTTCTGTCTCTTGTATGATATGAAAAGGTACCAGAAGTCAGATAAAGAGAAAAATAATCATGCATTGAACATTGAACGTGTATTGATATCTCAGGAAATTATGTAGTTGTTCTTAAATGCATGGATTAATAATATAATGTATGGCTTCCTCACATCCTAAGTCTTTTACAACCAAATTTCATGCCTGCTATAGAGTTAATAAATAGTGTATAATTGATGCTCAATATTATAGCATAGCAATGATATTCCCAGTATTAGACATGAACCATCAGAATCCAATGATTATAGGCCAATTTTGCTCGACCCACACTCCTAACCTCCGCACCTGCAAGTAGGACCAAAAGCAGTTCATAAAATTAAGAACCTTACAAGGAAGCTTCAACACAGGAGAAATTTGAGGTGATGAGTCACAGATTGGCTGAGTGGGGTTGTAATAAGAGGAGGGGTAAAAAGAAGACAGGAATCAACAAGATAAAATAAACAAAGGCACAGTGGTATAGAGTGTATAGGCAAAATGAACTGGAAGAAAAATATGATAAGTTCTGAAATTGCTGTGACAAGCGTAGCAGCCCTTCTTCAGTTCTTGAATTCTTCATTTGTAAGTACGTACACAGCTGCACATTCTCTCTCTCTCTCTCTCTCTCTCTCTCTCTCACACACACACACACACACACACACACACAGCTTCTACCAAAGGTTCTGAAATTGTCACTTTCTAGTTGAAATGCGGGGACACAAAAGAATGTGGAGAAGTTTGTAAAGATGTAGTCATTCTGAATGCCATTTTGTCGGTTCGCTTTTACAATCAAAGCACTGCATGAATTTCAAAGTAAATACTGTCTTTGTTGTGTTAGGAAGATCTGAAGTCATTGTCTTTTAAAAAAAAAAAAAAAGCACAAACAGCTTTATCAGTTACAGATCCCAAAGTTCCAAGGCCTTGATGGATGCATGATGCCCATCAGGAATGTGCTGGAGAAGCCACGCTGACGCTCTCTGTGAGCTGTGTGCCACCCTATGACATACACAGGGAGGGGAAAGGAGAGATATCAGGCACATTACTCGCCATCTGCTATGGCATAATAACCATGCCTGGCCAATATTCTGTAAATCATTACCTTCCCATGACGGTTTTGCATTGTAAAATGATGCACATTTTAACATGACAAACAAAAACAAGACACGGAGTGAAGTAATGTTGCCGAGACTAAACACATCATCCTTTTTAAACCAGGTTAAGTTTGAATCTGCAGGTTGTTAAAGTGCATGATCTTTATTCGTTTTCAGTTGCGTGACGTGGTTATCCAACAGATGTGTCATTTCCAGAATCATAAGCCAAAATTAACCTCTTTCATTTATAAATCACCCAGTCTAAGTAAGACAATTTCACTATTAGTGATTGGTCTACTACTAAAAAAACAATGTGTAATGCCCAAGACAGGTTATACAAATGTGAATATCAGGAGAAAATCGTAGAACTTATTCAGCACTTCCTCAATGAAGAATGGCCAGCATTTTATTCAGTCACTATAGTTAACTCAAAATGCAAGTTTTCTCTATATTATGTGTATTTCATGCCCTTAGATATGAGTATAGATGCTCTTCACCTACTAGCTGATGCATTAAAAATCTAAACTCCTACCCACACCAACACACATCCCATAAGACTGAAGTAAAGTCAAAATGAGCACAATAAAATATTTCCTTGTGAAAGCTGAATGATCCACCACCGACACCAGTCAACACGGTTGTGGGGTTGAGCTGGGCGGACCTTGTGAGAGCATCTGTCCTATGGCGGGGAATTGCTTGACCTGGTACTGCTCCTGATCTGTAAGTGGGGCAAGATGTACTGGCAGCTTTCTGCTCTTCTGCCATAGCTCAGCTTGCTTCTGGTTTCAGTAGTCATTTGGAAATCTGGAAGTAAGAACAGGCTAACCTGGGCGCTCTCTTGGCTAATAAATCAGGTCTGAATTGTTCTTTACCCACCAGTGGTTAGAAGCACAGTTTCAGAAATGTTTTCTCTTTATTAATTGGTAGGCTTATGACCTTTTGGCTCCCAGCTAATTCCATGTGTCATGTTTAGAGTCATATCTAAAAACTTGTCTGGGCATGGGTTTTAAACTAGTCTGTGTCTTTCTAATTCATCACGTGAAACCCAATAGCCGATTCCCTCACGTTTGTCTCTAATCTCTCTCTCCCTCATGTTCTCTCTCTCTCTTTCTCTCTCGGTCTCCTCAACTTAATGCTAACCTTAACCTCAGGACTGATTAACAGGGCTACGCCATTAATCAGACCTGTATTGTGATGCCGTATTCTAATTGGTCTTTGTTTCTTAAAGGTTTTTGCATTCTCTATGGTTTTATATTTAGAAAATGGTGACTTGTCTTCCAGTTCAAGATCTCAAATTTCTAAACCGGTCTTTTATCTTTTTGCTTGCAACCCTGTTGATTCTCTCCTGAAATAAATTCTCTCACATACCTTACTACAGTCAGTGACTACCATGGCATCTAATTGAAGTTCTGATCTCTCACCTACTTCCATGCTGCTGTGTCTTTCTATCTTGTCCCAATATAATAACATCACTATCTTTCCAAACTGTAACATTCGTTTGCTTGACACCCACTGGGCCAAATTCTCAGATATGCTTCTTAGACAACTTCCTATTTTTTTATGTGATATTTAATAAATTCACGTTTAATGGAAAATAGAAAACATTATAGGAATTTTGAGCAAAATATTATGTAACGTAGATATTTGGGGGGCTTTTGAAACAATTGAAATAGTTAAAGATGTTGAGAATCAGGAATCTTACATATATATTTATGTATAATTAAGCAAAATTTAGGTTTCTTTCAGAAATTGTTGATATCACAAGATTATATTATATTATTATTATTATTATTATTATTGCTATTACTTTTACAATTTTGTATAGGCTGGGGTTCCCCCCCTAACTCCCACTCTGAGTCAGATTCTTCCCATGGTGTTACAACAGTGTAGTCCTTCATAAGGAATCATAATTCCATCAGTCTCTATTTAAGTGTACCCCGACATTGTTGGTACAGACAATGTCAGACAGTCCAGCATCCCACTGTCTACACATGCCCAACAGTTTCATTGGGAATCCATCTTTGTCTGGATGCAGGGATGTTCTGTTATACCCCCACGTCTGTATATGATAGACCCCCAGTACTCCATCACTATACATTACCACAAGTGAGAAGCCATGAAACAAGATCAACAACTGGTATGAGTTAGAACAGCCACAACAACAACAACCTCAAATTATAATACCATGAAAAAAAAAAAACACAACACTGAGTAGCCAACACATGAGTTACAAAAAGGAAACACAGAAGTCTCTTGGGAAAAATGATGCCATCATATACTTCATGAGCCCATGATGAATTCGACTAGAGAAAAGAGATTATTTGGAATGAACCAAACTGAAATAAAAAACATCAAAACACATGGGATGCTGCCAAAAAAGCAAACAATCAAAAAACAGAATGGATTATATTTTTAAAACAAAATTGTAAAATATATATCACAACATGAAATACTACTCAGCCATAAAAATGATGAAATCTTTTATAGAAAAATGGACTAGAAACTTTTACGTTTAGCGAAATAAGTCATTCCCAAAAGGACAAATATCATATTTCTCTGATCTGTGGTAGCTAATACACAAAGTATAAAAATGTGCAAGCAGTGGAATCCCATACGGGCACCTGTACATTTCCCGACTGTTCCACTTCCCATCTAGCTCCCAGCTTGTGGCCTGGGAAAGCAGCTGAGGACAGCCCAAAGCCTTGGGACCCTGCACCTGTATAGGAGACCTGGAAGAGCTCCTGGTTCCTACTTTGGATCGACTCAGTTCTGGTTGTTGTGTCCATTTGAGGAGTGAACTAATGGATAGAGGTTTCTTTCTCTCCTGTCTGCAAATTGAGCTTTGCAATAAAAATAAATAATATATTTTTTTAAGATGAGGTCTATATCATTGGAGTTGACATTTTGAGATTTGATTATTGCTTTCAATCTTTGTTTCGACTCTTGAGGAATAGTAGTGTTTCATCATTTTTCTTTCTTTATTTTCTCTGTGTTGAAAACTCTAATAGTTTGAGGCCCATGATTGCAAAGTAAAATGAAAATATGTCATTGGAAAGCTTAAAAAGAAAACAATAAAGAAGGAAGGAGGGTGGGTGGAAGATGCATGCAAAAATGAGGGTCTGATAGAAAATATTATCATGTGTTTTCTTCACCAACTGAAAGTTAGATACACAGAGGGAAGGAGAGACAGAGAGGACGATCTTCTATCCACTGGTTCACTCTCCTAGTGACCGCAATGGTGAAAGCTGAGCTGATCTGAAGCTTGATAGGAAGTGGGGCTGCAGGATCTGAACCGGCACGCATATGGGATCCCGACTTGTTCAAGGTGAAGACTTTAGCCACTAAGCCAATGCACCCGGCCCCCTCCACTCTGTTTTTTAACAGGTTCTCTTTAATAATGTGACATTGTGGCATAGGTGTTGTGGTACAGTGGGTTAAACTGTTACCCGAGAAGACAGCATCTAATATGGACACCAGCTGGTGTCATGGCTGCTTCACTTTGATTCAGCTCCCTTCTAATGCTCCTGGGAAAGCGGATCATGATGATTCTAGTACTTGGCCACCGCCACCAGGTGGGAGACACTGGGTGAACTTCTTGACTCCTGCCACCCAGTTGGGGTCAGCTTTAGCCTGGCTGATATCCAGATCTTACAAACATTTGGAGAGTGAACCAGTAGATGGAAGATCTCCTCTATCTTTCCCTCTCTGTGCGTAAATACAAAATCTTAAAACAGGGCAGAATGGGAGTTTGCCGGTGCCTTTGCTTGCTTTTCTCTCTAGGAAACACACTCTGTTCTTCTGAAGGCTGCACAGCAGGGAGAGGCGGAGTTTCTCTCCATCCACCTGTGAGTGGGAGGCCTGGGTGGTTCAGGGTAAAATAACAGCAATTCCAACTTAGCTTCAAAATCTCAACATATAGTCTTCACCAAGTTCATTCTTTAGGAAGTGAGTTTAAATCTCACTATGCCTGGCTTCCTAGCTTCAAACGAACATTGCTTCCTCAAGGCTCTCAAAACACCTAGGAAAGTCTTTCGATAAGACTATTTGTTCTCAGTTTTCAAAAGCAACACTTGCTTGCTAATGGAGAACTGAATTGTTGTTGTCTTTCTTTGCTTTCTTACAGAGTTCTCCTTCTGTCTTCTTATTTGAAGAATGTGAAAACACAACAGCTGATCCTTGAGTCAAGTTGGATCTGCTCCTGGCTGATGCTAGAACATTCCAGATTAAGAAGGGTCTGGTAGCTATGTCACGTCCAAGCAAGTCTTAATGAAAATACTGCAGGTAGTGTTCTCTGGACTGTAGCAACCTATTCTGGATCTACCAAGGAAAGACAGTAGGCATTAAACCAGCAGAGGCTGGAGCCCTGGGCAGCAAACTGCATTATCTGGCAAGTGCTACTCTCCAAATTAAATCTTCAAATAAGTGGCATCATAATAAAATTTAAATCTTTTAATAAAAGGAACCATAGCTTAAGGCTGAAGTAGAGTGAATGTTTTCATTAAAATTTTTGAATAACATATCAGAAAATTATTCATGAAGGGAACTTCAGTTACTAGCTATTTAGTTTTAGAGCTCAGCTGAATGTATTTATTTTCTTTTTCTGGATTTATTTATTTTTCTTTAAGAGACAGAGTTGCAGACAGAGAAGGGGAGACACAGAGAGAGCTTCCATCTTCGAGTTCATTTCCCAAGTGGCAGCAATGGCCAGAGCTGGGACAGAGTTGGGCTTGTCCGAAGCCGGGAGCCATGAGCCTCATCCAGGTCTCCCGCGTGGGTGCAGGGCTCAGGCGCCATGTTCTGCTGCTTTGCCAGGCACATAAGCAGCGAGGTCTCATGAGAAATGGAGCATACGGAACTCATGCCAACACCACAGACACAGGCTTAGCTGGCTACAACATGGTGCCAACCCCAGTCAAATGTGTTTCTATAAGAAGATGTTCTTTTAAAGAAGAACACCAGCGAAATCTGAAGTAGCACAAAAATGTTTTATTATGAGGTAGAGAAAAATGGTAAGACAGAAGATTCAAAATAGGGAAAATGACCAAATACTGGGGTAATCTTTTGAAAAAACACAAGAGTAACAGAAAGAGAAGAAAAAATAATGATCTGCTTTCCCCCAAGATCCTATGAAACGGATCTATGTAGGGCATGAAATGATTCATAGTGAAGTACAATAGGAAACGATACACATCCAAACATGTTGTGGAATATATAAGGTAAAAGTTAAACTGAAAATAAACAGAATACTGACAGCTACCAAGGGGCTTGTTCATACGTTGCTACAGGTTATTGTCAAACTTCTCTAAATACTAAAAGACAATATTTGAGGGAAAATATAAAGCAGCTAAGTAATATAATATGAACTCAGTTGCCATTCATATTTAAAAACAGGAGAAAGTTTTAAATACTATAAAAATATCACTTGAAGAATCAAAATAGATGGTTAAAAATTACCTTAAAAATCATCGGATAGAAGCCAGTACTTGGCACAGCAGTTAAAACTTCTCTCAGATGGAATTTCTTTGTGGTTGCAGTATTGCACATAAAGTCACTTTCTACAATGTTGTCATCCCATACGGGTGCTACTCCATCTCCTGTCTGCTCTACGGCCAGTCCGGCTCTCTCAGACATGCCAAGGACTTGGGATTGTGCATCCCTGTGGGAGTCCCCTAAGACGCCTGATTCTGGGCTTAGTTCAGCCCAGCCCTCACAGCTGCAGCTGATGTGGAGTGAACCAGTCCACGGAAGGTGCATCTTTCTCATTCTTTCCCTTTCTCTCTGTAACTTGTTTGTAAAGACTTCTCTTGGAATGCTTGCATCCCACTTCAGCGTGACTGAGTTCAAGCTGTAGCTCCAGTTTCATTTCCTGCTTATTGTTCATGTGCACTCCAAAAGGCATCACTTACAGCAGTGTGTAAAGTCACTGTGCCAACATGGTAGATGCTATCCAGTTTCAATGCCCCTGGCTTCTCCCGCCCCAACTTCACCTTTTGTGGGCCTTTGGAGAACTAGTTGCTGAGAGATCCTTGTCTGTGGTAAATAGTAGAATTTCATTCTTTTTAATGGCCAAGTGGTATTCCACAGAGTCGATGGACCATGGTTTCTTTATACAATTTTCAGTTCTCTTAGCACTATCCATGCTGATTTGAATAGTGGTTGTACTACACTCCCACCAAGAATAAAGGAGGCTTTCTCCCCTCAGCCCCAGCAGCAGGTGCTGTTCATAGAGTTCCGAGAGTAGGCGAAACTCACTGGAGTTAGGTTGAACTCCAATGTGGCTTTCATTTGTATTTCCCTAACAGCTGTGACCATTACATTCAGTGGAATAAGCCAGTTCCCAAAGGACAAATATCACATGTTCTCTCTGTTATAAGGCAACATCAATAGACATATTGATAATTATAAGGGATTTTCTTTCTTTCCCTTCTGGTAAAGGAGTTGTCGAAAATGTCTAACCTGATGTGAAGATCGAAGAAAGAGTAAAGTTCACCCTGCCATTTTCCTCTGCCATTTTTCCTTTGAGGTTCTTTACAAGTTCCTGACATGGTAGTAGATTATTTAAAATAAGAATATGTGTAATTTTCCACAGTAAATCTATAAGAGATGTACTACAGACATGGTATGTTTTGGTTATTTTTGTTGGAAATGCCTGTCAAATGTTTGTATTGTTAGATTCTCATACTTTTATTATAATCATTAAAATGCTTTTGAAAAAAGCATTTTGAGTTGAGCCAAAGTTCAGGGATTTTCTCACTTGAGCCAAAGGCAAACTGTGATGCTAGGACTCGTATGTGAGTATCTTCTTTACCTCTAAGTGTTCCTAGACAGCTGCGAAAAGGAAGACAGCCAGTGGAGGAAAGACAAAGCACAATGCCACCCAAGGGGATTCATTTCCAGTTGTCCTCTAACAGAGAAAGCATATTTTCACTGATTTATTGCTTTGCCAATTAAAAAGGATTCTAGTAAGGTATCATTATAATTTCCACCTTGAAGAAGTCAGAGGAAACGTTTTAATTTTCCAGTGCCTGACCTTGTGGAAGCTCACCTAAGAAAATTGGGAAATGTTAGACTTCCCTTTGAAGGGACTCGTGGGAACCTACAGGCCTCAGTTTCTCGTGCTTTCTGAGAAGCTGCAGAGCATCGGCGAGGTCACTGTGACTGCTCCACGTGGGTCCAGACGAGTGGGTTACTCAGAAGGTTATGAAAACCAACCTAAAGTGAAAGGTTCGTAATGATGTTTGTGCTGTCGTTCTGCACAGTTTATATAACTCCACTTGAATTTATTGCCACATTAGCCACCATGAGGTAAATGGAATTCAGATGACTATACTGAATGTTTGAGGGTTGAAATGCACACTAAAGGATTCAACATCAAATACCCTACAACCTGAGCATATACCCTAAACAGTAAACAGCAAAGGTGTATGATATTGTCCCTTAATATTCAGTGTGTCGTGCCCTTGTGGCAAGAATCTCAATGGAAAAGATCAATGTATTTATTTTTTATTATTTTTTTAAGATTTATTTTTATTATTTTTTTTGAAAAAAGCAACATATTTATTTTCTTTTCTTTTTTTTTTTTTACCTTTTTTTTTATTTATTTTATGTGATACAGTTTTATAGGCACTGGGGATTCCCCCCACCCCTCCCACACCCCTCCCCCCATAGTGGATTCCTCCACCTTGCTGCATAACCTCAGTTCAAGTTCAGTTGAGATTCTTTCATTGCAAGCATATACCATTATTTTTTTATTGGAAAGGCGGATATACAGAGAGGAGAGACAGAGAGAAAGATCTTCCATCCGATGATTCACTCCCCAAGTGAGCACAACGGCCAATGCTATGCCAATCCGAAGCCAGGAGCCTCTTCTGGGTCTCCCACGCGGGTGCAGGGTCCCAAAGCCTTGGGCCATCCTCGACTGCTTTCCTGGGCCACAGGCGGGGGCTGGAAGGGAAGCAGGGCTGCTGGGATAGAACCGGCGCCCACATGGGATCCCAGGCGTGCAAGGCGAGGACCTTAACCACTGTGCCACCGCGCTGGGCCCCAAGGCATTTATTTTGAAAATTCATGACCTTGAGTCTCCAAAAATCAGGCAGCTTCCTTTTTTGTCCCCCAACATATAAGGGTCAGAGCCATAGGCAAACCCGGGATTTTTGGCCATGGAGGATTCACAGACTAACCCCAAAGAACTCAGAAGGTCCCTTATGCCACTTATATCTGGGGGACTCGTTGTGTTCTCTCCACAAAGGCAAAGTCTTTCCACATGGCGCTCTTTACAAGCTGCCCACCCCCGGGCTATGCTTGCATATTATGCCGTGTGGAAAGACTTGCATGTGGAAAACATCAGTCTTGCAATCATAGCCCTGGGGGAATCGACATGGAAAAGATCACATGGAAGAAACACTTGCCACGAAGGAGCATCTTTTTGGTTGGAGCTGCATGAACACTTGGGAAATGAACTCATTCACACGGAAGGAGCCGAACTGAAAGCCAGATCCCTCTCTTGAGT
This sequence comes from Ochotona curzoniae, assembly GCF_017591425.1. Lineage (NCBI taxonomy): Eukaryota > Metazoa > Chordata > Mammalia > Lagomorpha > Ochotonidae > Ochotona > Ochotona curzoniae. The sequence continues at coordinate 6,620,652 of NW_024467118.1, read as the reverse complement.
CAGAAGCTTCGCTCTTGGGGACCTCAGATTTTGTCCTAACTTGGCAAGAGCACTGGCGGCGGAGACCTAATGAGTTAGGTACTGAGCCAGGTGCAGGCTTTCAGCTCTAGTCATGGCTCAGTTATTTGCACTTGCTTTCTGTTTGCTCTTCCGGTTCCGAAAAGAATCTTGTGTGTAATCAGCAGTGACATTCAAACATTATGTCCTTCTGATCCCAGGACAGAAGATGGAGCGTTCTGATAACCGAGATCCAGCTAGTTTGTCTGACTTGTGGTAGTTAACGTGTAGAAAGAGTGTAACCAAAATTCAATGTGTGTGAATGAAATTGACATCTTTGGATTTGATCATTATTTATAGTTCTTATCTATATTCTTGCTGAACAATATTCTTTGTACGTTTTATTTGGTGATCTCTAGTGGTGCATTAAGCCTTTGACTATAAAGAAAATAAAAAGCATACATTATTGCAAAACATTAAAAAAGAAGGAAAGAAATCAGAGGAGGGGAGGATACGAAAGAGGGGAAGAAAGAAAATGTGTATTATTATATTCTTAGAACTGTGTTTATGGCCTACATTAAATCAGTTCTTTAAATATTAATTAAAAGTATAAATAAACATTAGAATTATCTTTAAAGTTAAAAACAATAACAATTGAATTAACCCAATCAATATTGCACAAACTTACAAAGACCATATTTGTGTTTGCTTTCCAACTAACCTCTCTGTTTCTCTAATTTGGTCTCTCATCTCTCGTGTCTTCATATGAATCAAGATTCCTGGCCAATGAATTTGTATCATCCCAAGTTGAAATTCTTTTAATTTATGTTAATAATCCTTTCACATTTTGCAGAGATTGTAATATTGTTTTAGATGAGTTCTGGAAGTCTATGATTTATGCTGCCATTGAGAGGGTATGGTTTCTTTAATTGGCTACCTTGACACGCAGGCATTAATTCAAATTGCTTTCAGTGTTTTGTTTCTGAGTATTCTTGTCTTTCTGTGTTGACGATCAGATCATTGATTGCAGCGGCAGCTTACTTGCTGATTATTCTACACACTAGTTTGGGGATTTCCGTAAATACTTAAACTTTTGGGCACATGGTTTTTCTGTTTTCTGTTTTGTCTGTTTGCTGACAAAAAATGTATACATGTGAAAGTACATATTGGTATACAAGATGTTCAAATGAAACGTAAAAAAACTAAAGGAAGAGGGAAGAACTTAAAAGAATTTTTCAACTCACTTTCAAACATATATATTATGATTCCCGTTTAAGCAGCAAGAGAAAACTGGTTGTTTTTAAAAGACAAGCTTGCAATCAACAGGGCATTGAAGATGCATTTACAATGAGAGTCATAGTAAGGCCTTTATCACAATACAGACTCAGGATGGAATCTTTGAGATTTGTAACTGTTTATCAAATACACTGGTATCGGTTCGTGATGTGACTATGCACAAACACTCCGGGCTGTCCAGATTCACCATACACAGAATGCAACACCATCCTCTCAGTCCACTGCAAGCCATATGCACCTGTGCTTCAAGATTCACAAATCTTGTTAAATACCTATTTAAAAACACAGAGCTATGCAAAAATATGCATAAATTTCAGTGAGCTCATTACCTGTGTACAAAATGGATATCTGTGTATGGTGCACATGTATTTCTGAAACAGTTGTTCCTAAAACACCATGGTAGAACTGCAGACTTCTCTGTGGTACATTTATTCCAGAAACGGAGTACATGGACTTGACCACACCTGTTGTTACACAAGGTTGGCGCATTTGCCCATTAACTCTCAAGCTGCCTGGCTCTATTCCAAGTAAGTGTTTTTGGCTGCAGAAGAGGGAGCTGAAGCTTGTAAGAATTTTGTAGTACTTGTCAAAGTCAGCCACACTGGTAGGTAGAGATTTTGTGAGTCAAGCCTAGATCTGACTGCAGAAGCTGGCTCTTCTGTTTCTCCATCTTACAATGTTTGCCTGAAAGATTACACCATAGTCATGAGACGAGGTCAGGAGAGCAATGGACATACTCCAGAGTCAGAAAACAATTCGATTTCCTTGAAACCACTAGAAGAAACTACAACGAATCTATTAAAAAACTGAAGAATATAATTGGAAAGCTAGGCTAATGTTCTTAGGGAGGAAATCCTGAAGGTTAGGAGAGTCATAACTTCTCTTTATTGAGACAACTTTGAAAAAGCACAAAAGATATCAGGGTTCAAATTCTCAGTTGCTTTGCATTCTCAGATTAGCTGCTTGCTTTCTCTGCACTTCAATTTACATCATCTTTAAAGTGAGGGCAATGACATATACAAGAAAACATGAAATATAGGATCGTTGGTAGTAGTATCAGTGGTGATTAGCGAACACATTTCAATACTGAAGATGCAGAAGTGGGCAAGAGCCGAGAATGTGGAGTCAAAGACTAAGGGTGAATTAGATAAACTTATTCTTTTTTTTTAAGATTTATGTATTTTTATTGCGAAGTCAGATATACAGAGAGGAGGAGAGACAGAGAGGAAGATCTTCCATCCAATGGTTCACTTCCCAAGAGGGTGCAACGGCTGGAGCTGAGCCAATCTGAAGCCAGGAACCAGGAGCTTCTTCCGGGTCTCCCATGTGAATGCAGGGTCCCAAAGCTTTGGGAAATCCTCAGCTGCTTTCCCAGGTCACAAGTAGGGAGCTGGATGGGAAGTGGACCTGTCGGGATTAGAGCCGGTGGCCATATGGGATCCTGGGCATGAAAGGTGAGGACTTTAACCACTACGCTATCGTGCCGGGCCCAGATAAACTTATCCTTGACTTGTGAGTATTCATAGATGGTTAGTTTCTCTGAACTCTAGTGACTCACCTGTGAAATGGGCATAATATAAGCCACATTCCTTCTACTGTGCAGGCTTTGCATGACAAAACAATCACAAGGAGTAAAAGCCACTTTCTAAGATGCTGAGTTACGTAGAGCTCTGAGGGGTTTCCCCAGGCACAGAAATCCCCACGGCAGAGCTAGAACAGTCTGAAGAAAGACAATTAGTTCCACCTTCTTCTGCTCCAGGAAGGATCTCAGGGATTCAAGATGCACTAAAGAGGGGACATCCATGAGCAGAGCCATGTCTGAGGTCCAGTAGAGCAGCGATAGAAGTATTCATGGCTGTGTCCTGCAAGAATTGCTTGTGATGCCCTCATCTAGAGCACCTGGCCACCGTTTATCCTTCTCATTCTTAGACTCTGGGTGCGAGGAGTATTCTAAGTTCTTAGATTCATATGGTACAATGACAAGGCAGGCTCCCACCCATGAGTTTCTAATGCTGTCTTCCTCATTGCAAAGATCCCCTGAAGGCCATGAGATTCCTCTTTCCACGGCTCATCAATGGCGGCTCTGTGAAAGTGTGCAAAAAAAAAGGGGGGGGGAGGGTAATCTGAGGCTGACAGCACTTCAAATCACCGTCCACATGATTCAAGTCACAAACTCCTCAGTTCTCTGCCTGCCCTTCTTACTCCTTGCTGCATCCGTGTGCCTTCTGGTCAACACAGGTGATTGTCTAGACACTGCACTCTGTCTTCCCTCATCGTTGGCTGCCCAGATCCCACACCTCACCCCTTCGCCTCTCTGCCTCTGCCCCATGCAATCCGAATTATCCCACACCATGGAGTGTGATTAATTGTTTTATGCATTTAGCTTAAAACAAAGGTGAAATAAATAAAATGGAAAGTATAGGGAAATACAACAATATGCTACTTATATGCCACTTTATTTCTTACTTCTTCTAGATCCACACCTCAAAACCAAGAAGTTAATCAGTGTGTTTATATTACACCCTCTTGATTTATCAGTGTCAGATGTAATCTTCTATATTTTTCCTTTTACTCCCGCTCTACTTCTACCATCCCTTCCTCTCAACATTCATTTGTGGATTGGTGACCGTGTTGCCTAATAAATATATTTTCAATTTTACTTCTTATTCATCAACCGCAGACTCCCCAGCTATACCTTAAAAATAATAGTGCTTCCTTTTTATTCATTTCTCTTACTATTTCCGTGTTCCAAATCTCATTTTTATTTACTCAGCATTAAAACTGGTACCAAAAAAATCTCAATCTGTATCCATCTTCCTTGCTCTGTTTCCATGTTGATTCTAAATGTAAATAATAAATAGTTCACATTATTGTTTTTGTGAAATAATCATACAGTTCAACATTGTGGCATAATGGGTTAAGTTACTGTCTTCAAAGCCAATTGTATGGATGTCTGTCTGATATCTGACTGATCCATTTTAGGTCCAATTCCATGATAATGTGTTTGGAGAGTAGCAGCTTGCCCAAATCCTTGGGTCCCTGCATCCACATGGGAGACCCAGTTAAAGTTCCTGAATATTGACTTTAGCCTGGCCCAGCCCTGGCTGCTGCAGCCACCTGGAGAGTGAACCTGGGGATGGAAAATCTCTCCCTGTAACTCTGAATTTCATTTTTTAAAAAAGAAAAATATCAAAAACTGACAATATATATGCTATAATTTGTTTCCTCTCTTATTTGTCTATACTTGTTAACACTTAGCCTGGACTATATTTTTATTTCTTTTTTTTCCCCTAAGATTTAGTTATTGGAAAATCAGATATACAGAAAGGAAAAGAGACAGAGAGAAAGATTTTCCATCCACTGGTTCACTTTCCAAATATCCACCATGGCTGGAGCTGCGCTGATCTGAAACCAGGAGTCAGGAACTTCATTTCGGGTCTCCCACGCAGGTTCTGGGTCCCAAGGCTTTGGGCCATCCTTGACTGCTTTCCCAAGCCACAAGCAGGGAGCTTGATGGGAAGCAGGGCTGCCTGAATACTAACAGGCACCCCATGGGATCCTGCCATGTTCAAGGCAAGGATTTTGCTGCTAGGCTACACAATCGGCCCATTTTTCTGTTTCTGTGGATAACTGACCAACACCATATGAGGGCATTTCAAAAAGGTTCACTGAAAATCCGTATTATCTAAACTCTACATTTGTTGAAACTTTTTTCACACACACAAAAAATAAACTTATTTTGGATTCAGTTCTCCATGAACCTTTTCAAGCGCCTTGTTTGTTGATTAGATCCTCATTATACGATCTGTTCCTTCGACCATGTTTTCTCCCAGGACCATCCACCCCTGCCCCCTCCTCCCAGCTCCATTTAGGCCAGACAAGTTGCCCTCAATTTTTCCTCCCAGTTAGATGCACTGTCTTGTCCATATTCTTGTCGGAGCCTTGATGAAATAGATTTCTGAGTGTTTTACCAAGCAAAGTGTTTAAAGGTAGAAAGTTTAAGAGTTATTTCATGTATGCAAAGTATTTCCACTATTGCTACTTTTAAAACTAACTGTTCATAAAAACATAAAATTTCCATGTTTACCCCTGGTCATTCATTTGCTAGTGTCCCTTGTATAATACCCTCTCCTAATGTCAGAAATCTCTTACATCGAAACTGTTTTCCTCTAGATGTTGGATCTTAGGAGTGCTATGGTTTCTTTTTGCTCATTCTGCGTCCTTACACTCTATTATAGTTTTAAAGGAGAAACTTCTTTTCCTAATTTAAAATATTTTTGACATTTTTAATATGGTAATCATATTTTAGTATCTCCTTTTCAAATTGTCCTTTTATTCATCATAGATACTCGTTTCTTGTTGCGTCTTAGATATGTTATCGTCCTGAAGGAAATGAACCCTAATTGTTTTCATGATTTTTCTGAAGGCAGTGGGAATCATGACATACAGCAGGTGTGCATCGAGGCCCTGGGGACAGAAGCCCTGCACTGTGGTTGTTGAGTTGTCTCTACCAGGTCTGAACACTTTGCTTCTGTGTCACTCCCTTCCCTCCAGATTCATGTCTTCCTTGGTGCGTCCCCAAAACTTTAACCTTTGTTCTCTTCCTTTTCTAACTTACTCCTATTTTCTAACCTGCTAACCTTTAGGTGTTTCTAATTTTAGCAATTATTATTGGTGCCTACCAAAAAACATGAATTCTTCCTCTTCTTCTTTTTCAGATTTTATTACTTCTTCCAATGACTCGTGATGTCTGTAATTCCACCTTCACCATCTCAGCTCTTTGCAAGCCACCATCAGCTCTCCTTTGGTTTTGAAACTTATTTGTGTATCATTGACTAATAGTTTAAAATGCAGTTGCCAGAACTCAGGTACATTGCTAGATGAGTTAGTACATGTTCTGTCACTCAATGACCTGCGGTTCTTTCACAATTAGTGTTAACGCAGCCCCCGTTCATTAGATGGGGAAATTACAACTCAGAACATTTAAGAAACCCGAAGAAAGTAATGCAGGTCCTTTCAGGAGCTGTTAAGATTACTTTCCATTAACAGACACTTGTGACATTAAGCTATGCCTACAGAGGCTTAAACAGATTTCCTGTTTATACAGGAAGATACCATTTGTCCACTTACAATCTATTTATCTATCTCCACTGAGATCAACCTTACTACCAAGCAAAAATGTTTTTCGCTAAAGCCGAAGTGATAGCCTCATTTGAGAGGCTTTGCCATAGTTCTAATGTGAATGAAGAGTGTCTCTCTCCTCTTTGCTTTGCTTTCTCAACTCTTTCTGTAAAATACGGGAGAAGAGTGAATAAATCCGTGGGCACTGACTGTGCTGTGATCCAGTCGTTTCTGATGCCACTTTGTTACTAGAAATAGAGAAAAAAGTTCAATTGGCATCATCATCAAATCAGTCTGTAAAAATTGTGACATCGGTCCTCAAAAGGAGAACACAGAGCAGAACAGGTGCTTTGGCAAAGAGACATGATTGCAACGGAGCTTCCCTGTCCAACAGCTTATGGATGAGAGCTGAAATAAGAGTCGTATCTACTCAAGCTTGGGGCTGGGGGTGACAAAGCTATTCCTTTACCTCACGACTTGGAAACAGTTTGTAAATGTGGAGCCAAATGCTGAAATAACTGGTACCCTGAACTTATATACACAGGAAAACAAAATGTTCACATATGTCCTATAGAATCAGAAGCTTAGAGCACATTACCAAATCCCTTTTCAGCACTGTTTTAAGCATGGGAGGAAGAATGAATCTAGGCTTTACCATCTGATTGAGCTCATTTTGTCCTTACACTCCATCAAAGTGTGCGACATGATGAAAGTGTTGAAATCAAGGCATAATGCTTCCTAATTTTTCTGGAATGGGGGCGGGCACTACCCACCTGAATGTACATGTTCCCATCCTCTTCCTTCTGTAAACTTAGGTAGATATGGCGTAATGATAATCACATCAATAATATTGTGACAGTAGCATGTGGCTAAAACTAGCTGAGTTCTAGCTGTGTTCTGTGTTGGACACTGTTTCCTTTAATCCTCCACAGTCACCTGAGCTTAAAAACATTACAGAGTTCCCCATCACCCATATTTTCACTTGCCGTGGTTTCAGTTGCTTGAAGCCAACTAACTGCATTAAATGGGAAATTCCAGAAATCATTTATGTTTTGGGTACCAATTATTTGGACAATATTATTACAGTATATTGTCTTAGTTGTCATGCTTTATTATTGTCATTAATTTCTTAGTGCGCACAATTTATAAACTAAATCTTTTCACAGGTTAATTCTTATAGGAAAGAAACATATTGTATCTGTAGGCCTTGACACTGTCCGCAGTTCAGGCCTTCACAGGGCCTTGGAATGTATCTACACAGGTAAGAAAAGCTGTTAGATTTTCAGTTTGCCAGTGAGAAAATTGGAGTGGGAATGGAAGGTGACTTATCCAAGGTTTGGTAGCCCTTGGATATCAGAGCGGGACTCTCTGTCTATCCGACTGCAGAGCCAGAGCGCTCAGCTCTCATGGCAAATACAGAGTTAGGTTAGATAACACACGCTGGACACTTCATGACAGGGAAAAACAGAACGGCGTTCTGTCTCGGCCTCACGCACAGCACCCTGGGGAATATTTATCTGTGCTGTTTCTACCTCCAACCTCACTTCTATATTTCTCTCCGAGATCTTCCACCTGGAGCAGGGTACTAAGAATCACCCTGACTGTGAAAAAGCATAACTAAGAGAAGCATGAAACAAAAGCATTCTTTAGCGCTTGCCTATGAAATGATAAACTCCTGTCCATCAGCTTCCATCTCGCGGATTTTTACTGCCGAGGTCTGCTGACAACATATCGCATGCCACAGATATTCTAACTCTCCTTTTCAGAACATATCAGGTACCTACTTGACTACAACCTGTTGCCACAGAGAAGCTGGGCATCTAATCAGCCTGTGCTTAAAGAAATAGTGAGGAAAAAGTTTCAGTGCTGCTGCGCTGCGACAGCCTCTATCCAAGGCTGCTCTTTTACTTGTGTCACACCAACACGCCTTGGAACCCTCCTACTCCCTCCTCCCTGCTTGCTGCTCCATACACCTTGAATAGGAATATCTTGACCTCAGCTCAAGTGGACCTCAGCTTCACTTCCTTTCTAAAAGCCATGCCTCTACTTTCACTTCAAGCCAAGACTCAAGAGTTTCTCAACTTTGGACCTCTTGAGCTCTACTATGAAACTGCTAATCCCTGTGCCTTCTAAATTTTGCACTTCCCTAAACCTATCCCTCCTGCTTTGGGGCACAAATGGTGCTTCAATTCATTTATCCCTCCATTTTATCAGTCCATCGGGCCCTTCCAACATCTGAAGGGTTGGAAAAGTTTCTTCTTCTCCTGAAGAAACTGTATTCACATTTGATCACCTCAATTCCTCTAATTTTTTATTAATCTCAACTTCATCCCATTCCCACTGTCTGTCATGATTTCCCAGCCATAGCCCAAATCTGATTTTTTTTCACAACTCCTCCCCCCACTTCTTAAATTTGATCATTTGAGAAAGGCATTGGGGCAAGCATGGTGGCATAACAGCCTAATCCTTTATCTTCAATATAGCATTTCATGTAGGTGCCGATTCATGTCCTGATGTTTCACTTCCAATCAAGCTCTTTTCATATGGCCTGGGAAAGTAAGCAAAAATGCTTGTACCTGTGGGACCCTGCACCCATGTGGGAGAACAGCAGGAAGTTCCAGGCTCATGACTTCAGATCAGCTCAGCTCTGGCTGTTGCTGCTGTTTGGAAAGCGAAACAATGGATGGAAGATATCTCTGCCTCTCCTTCTCTCTGTAAATCTGCCTTTCATTAAAAAAAGGACTAAGAACAGTGAATGATATGGTGGTGAACATGACATAAAGCTCTAGGACCCGGTGCGGTCCTCAATCTTGCCTTGCTTGTGGTCAAGTTGCACTCCTTGCAAATCTTCTAAAAAATCATCATTTTCTTGAATCTTTATTTACTTTCAAGGCAGTGATCCCATGCAAATTGGTCTTCCTCCTAACTCACTGAGATAATTAAAACCATCAAACATCCACCTCCTCCTCTCCTCCCCCACTCAGCCAATTATACCATCACTTGCCTTTCGCTCCCTTTCTTCTGACTTAGCAAGCAAGTCTCACCTGCAGGTCAACACAGATCCTTCCATGTGGGCTGATCATCCAATGGAGTCTGATCTGCTCCAAGCTCTCCCTCTGTCTGTGCTGGCATCAATAACTAATACTTTCTGTAGCTGTGATAATTTCATCATAAAAAAGAAAATCCTTACTTTCAGGATCTCCATGTCCTCCTTAAACAGGTGCTCCACTCCTCCTGTGACATGACAGTTTTCTCTCAAGTTTCCACATCACATACTTAAACTCTAGGAACGCGAAATCAGATGTTTTGGGGAGCTTGCTGCCTGTACTCTTTTCCACAAATAAAACCTTACTTGGCTGATAAATTTCTTCAGTTCAGCTTCTGCCCGACCAAGCAAGGAGTGGCTAGTATCTCTTTCATGCAGGCACATCTGCACTAGTGTGCTGTCTCAGTAGAATAGATAGCCCCCGACTAGAGTGGCTTTCATGTGTGTTTCACTGGGAATTCTTCAGGTAGGAGAGTTTGGGATGCACTCATCAAGGCAGTTATGCCTCTCTGGTTAGCTTTGCACAAGTTGGAAGGATTTTTTGATCTTATCAGAGATTTTTCATGTGTCACCAGGACAATTAGATAATAGTTAACCCTGTTCTGTGTAGCTCAGCTTCAACATGTGAGCTTGAAGTACTCTATATGGTCTGCAAAAAGGTTTGTAGCAAAAGAATGGAAGTGTGCAAAGCCCTCCCTCTAACATCTGCATAGATATCATTACATTAGGCTTTTCTGGTCAAAATGAATAGCAGAAGCAGTCCTTGACTCAAGGATTCATGGCAAAATTTTACCTCCTAACAGCAGCTGCCAAGTCGCTTTGCAAAGGGCATGGATTCAGAAAACAGAAAAGACCAACTGGGCCATTGTGAAATACCTGAACCAAATTCTGAACGTCTAGTAATGATTCCTTTGAATTATTCTTATCTACTTTCATGGAGCCAGCATGGTAGAAGGAGGACAAATGCCACCTTTTTTTTTCTTCACTGAATGACACTTCCATGGTCTAATGCAATCTCCTAAATTTTCTAGTTTTGTATCTGTGTGAGCTGAGGGGAGGAGTGGAGTGTGAGCAAGGTGTTTCTGCAGATCTCTGTAACTTCTGCAGCTTTCAATTTCTCTTCAACTTTTGGAGTACCTTCAGCAAAGGCACATGGCTGAGTATTTCCTATGTATGAAATATTAGTTTGGATACATAAATGGATAGAAGTATTACCCCCTGCTCTACGGAATCTACTTTGAAATAAGGGAGAAACAGTGGGAGCAATAAAAATGACAAATGAATTATGTTATTTTTTTTGAAGTAATAACAGTTTTGGAAAAAAAAAATCTTAAACAGTAAACAGCACTTTGGGATGGTCCAATGATGCCAGATTCGGTTTTCCTATGCAAATGAGACTTTTTCAAGAGGGAGGATAGAGAACAAGTGTTTGTGGAAATAGCTTACTGTCTGGAGCATTCCGGGCAGAGAAAAGGGCTTAGGAGGCAGATAGCAGGACAAGTTTTGGGGAAAGCAAGAAGACTGGCATGTTGCAAGTATGTAAGTGCAGCAGGAACAGAGGTGAAGGACAGAAGCGAGGAAGTTCTGAGTTAGATCCTGTGGGATTAGGACATGGACTAAATAAGTCTCACCACCTGGGATTCAGGGTCATCTCCACTTCCAATCGAGGTTCCGACTAGCATGCCTGGGAAGCAGAAGATGATTCCTAAAGTACTTGAGTTCCTGCTACTTATATGGGTGACCTACATCCAGTTCCTGGCTCCGGAATTTGGCCTTACTCCTGGCGATTGCAGACACTTCGGGCGTGAATTAGCAGGTGAGAGATTTCTCTGATTATCTTACTTGGTCACCCTCCCTTTGAGGGTGAAGTAAACAAATCAATCTCCCAAAAGCAGGGGACAAAACAGCAACTATTATAACATTACCAGGGAATGACGGTGGTTTGCATCCAGGCAGAAACAACAAAAAGGCAAGCAGAATTCACCAGCCAGATGTGTTGAGAGCTAGGCTGACTGCAGGAGCCATACACTCAGTATGTTACAAAGCTGAGATGAGCACAAGAACCCTTGCATGCCACTTATATTTGGTGCTCAGAAACACTGAGACTCAGAAAATTTATCCCAGCATACCTGTACTCTTGTGAGGATAAGTCCTGTAACGCCTGGGCCAATCCATCAGCCTGGCCACACCTGCTGGGTCTCCTGACTCTGCCCATTTCCAATGTCTTTTATTTGCTGGTGCAGACCACAATCTGTGCTTTCTGAGCAGACATTTATTCCTTTTTTTTAATCAAGCTCAACTTTCTGTTTCATTAGCTCAGGGCCTTGCTCTCCGTTTATGAAATTGTAAAATGTGAGTCAAAGTATACCAGATCACCTGGCTAAAAGTCCTGGCTCTGTGACTCTGGTTATACTATCTAAATTCTTTGCACTTCAATATTCCTTAATTTTAAAAAAAGTATTTGAGAGGGAGAGAGAAATAAGGAAAACAGAAAGAGAATTGGAATCTCGTCCATGTCAGTGTCACGGACCCAATTACATGAGCTGTCACCTGCTGCCTTCCAGGTTCAGAACTGGCAGGAAATTGGAACTTTAAGCCGGGGCCAGGACTTGAACCCGTGCATTCTAATACAGGGTGTTGGCATTTCAACTAACATTAGCTGCTAGGTCAAATATTTATGCCTGTATCTTAATGTTCTGTACAAGAATACTAGTTTCTAATTGTATCTAGTCCATCAGATAGCATAACAAACAATACCTGGCACTTGGAAGGTATGAATAAGTGTAAATTCATGGGTAACGTTTCTCCTTCTTTTTGCCTTTTCCAGAGGAGCTATTCCATGTTCTGCATGGATAGTGCGATTTCTTTGATTCCCTAGTCACTCTGGAGTTAGCAATGTCCTTACTTCACCCTGGATGGAGGATTGTTACTGGAAACTTTGAAATGTTTGCAGACTTGCTCTAAGGAAGAATGAAGTAATATCCCAGGCTGAGCAGGGACGCGGCAGGGAGGACATCCTGATGCGGATTATTCACGAGGCACTGCATAATCAGGATCTGCAAGCAGAGATACCAAGCCCTGTGACCCGTTCAATGAGAGACATTCGTGGTGAGGCAGCCCTGTCCAGGCAGGCTGGAAACCATCTGTCCCCAGGAGCAAGGCATTCTTGGAGGCGCCGCTCACCGTGGAGAAGCTGGAATAGGAGACTGGGGCTGGAGGAAGTGGTGGCAGGGAGTGAAAGTTTTAATAAGCAGGAAACATACTCTGAGCTTTCTTAATTTGACGATGAAAGCTTTCTCTAGCTTCCTAATGGTGCAGTCAAGATAGAAAAATCAAATGACATGACGGACAAAATTAGATGTCGCTGCTTTTTCTACTGTTTTCTTTTGAGAAGCTCTGGAAGTGAAAACAGGTCAGTAGAGTGGGACTTTTTTTTTATAACAATAACTCTATAATTCTTTCCTATTTTTAAGGAGGCATATGCTAAAAGAGAAAATTTTAAAGGCAGGTTTTTTTTTGTTCTATCACCCAACATATGTGTCATTATTAAAACTATTTTTATTTGTAAATTCTTCTCTAAATGCTTAACAAGCATAATCAGTAAACCCAAAATTTGTGAATTAAGTTCTTAGAGTCTCTTACAATTACATTTTTGCCACAAGTCACACATTTTTGTGGAGCTGTTATTATATTTAGCTACCTGTTTAAGTTTTATTGTATTTCTCTGCCTCATTGGATAATGATTTTATTCAAAAAGATAAAACCATTGTACCTTTTCAAAACTTGATTCTTTGCACAACAAGTTGATAACAAGAAAACCTTTGTGTTAGGGAATTGGAAATACCTGTTATGTTTAGTAAGTCTTGCAAAACACACAATTCTAAGCTGTTTCTTTTTTTTTTTTAAGCAACATTACCTTTCAGTACGAGATGTGACCCTGAGCTTTATACAGCTGCAATATCTACCATCATGTTCAAACATGTGGAAACAAACACACATTAATGCAAACTACAAATATCTAGAATATGCAATACATTGCAGCTTTGTATTATTTTCCTCCTTTGCCATTAGAGTGGTAAAATCTCCTTACCGCAATTACTCCAAAGTTAAACTCCTAATTACTGTGCAGTGGTCATTGTATGATTAAGCTGCTATTCATTCTTGCAATCATTGATGACCAGATATTTAACTGCTTCAGGTTCTGGGAACTGTAAATAGTGTTATGATGAATATTGTTCTGAATAAATATTTACTGGATGTTTAGATTTTTCTTAGGACAGACCTATAGTAATGACATTGATGTCTGGAAGGTATAACTTTTTAAACACACTTTCATATATAAATAAATACTGTTATGCCTTAAATATGATCTCACCACTAAGCTCATGCAATTACATCCCCAAAGTTTTATGTTAGTGTTATCAAGGGAGAAACAGAGAGAGAAAGAGAGAGAACATAGACACAACAGGTGATGCTCTGTATCATATTGTGATTTCTCCAACAAGAAGGCCAGCACAAAAGACTGAACTAAAAATTGAAGAGGCTGCCTGATTTTTGACTGCAAACCTTCAGAACAGTAGGCTAGATGCCTGTTTTGTCTTTTCAAAGTAAGTTGTGGGCCCAGCACAGTAGCCTAATGGCTAAAGTCCTCACCTTGAACATGCCGGGAACCCATATTAATGTCGGTTCTAATCCCGGTCGCCCTGCTTCTCATCCAGCTCCCTGCCTTGTGGGCTGGGAAAACAGTTGAGGACGGCCCAAAGCTTTGGGACCCTGCGCCCTCGTGGGAGACCTGGAAGAGGTCCCTGGCTCCTGGCTTCGAATTGGCACAGGACCGGCCATTACGGTCACTTGGGGAGTAAACCATTGGACGGAACATCTTCCCCTCTGTCTCTCTTCCTTTATGTATATCTGACTTTGTGATAAAAATAAAATAAACCTTTTTTAAAAAGTAAGTTTCCCCAGGCATTTTATTATAGTAATTATAAGCATGTGAAGAGACATACTAAGATGTAGAGATGTTTAGACAGACACATCAATACATAGCTGTAAGTGATCCAATGACTTTGCAGAATTACTTCATACGTCTTCAGTCCCCAACAGAACTCATGACTGCATTCCAAGTCCCTTCCCCACCGTCACCAGGCTGCAGCAGTAGGCTTTCTAACCAACTGTGAGAATTTGATAGTGAGAAATGGCCTCACTGACACTTTGATTTTTCATTTCTGGTATACAGTTAAACACTTTCCTTACATTTATTAGTAATTTTTGCTTCTTCTGTTATGTTCTGTTCAACTCCTTTAACCATCACTCTTTTTGAGTTTAGATGCTTTTTAAATTGGTTTGCATGACTTATATGAACACTAACAATACATTTTTTGTGTGCTTTGGTGGCAAATACTTTATGATGTTGCATCCTTTTAATTTTGTACACATTATCATTGACATTAAAAATTTGCCTGTGTCCAAACTCTTCACAGTTTTCTTTATAATTTCCCCTGTGAATCTTAAGGTCCTTTCATTTGCAGATCACTCCAGGTTTTTCCCGTCTATACCATATCTTTGGCATACGGTGGCTTTAGGAAAGCTGATCACTGGTGGACAGTGCAGAAGAGGCGTCTGCATACAACAATGTCAAGAGGGACTATGAATTAACCCCCCAAAAGAAGAGGGGATATCAAACAACCATAGAATGGGCCTAGTGGCTAAGACTGGTCTAATCCTTTAAGACTGGTTTAATCCATTATTGACAGATGTCTTAAGTGTCAATCATTGCTATAACTAGATCCTGTCATCCCACTGATCCAGCCATCATTTCCTAAATTTCTTTCTCCATTTTCAGTCTTCTCTAATCCCCTTCCTCCAACACACTGAAGTCAGTATAATTTAAAATACAATGGTATTTCCTCACATTACAATCAAAATCATCCTCACCAACTCAATGAGCAAAGTCACAATCTGGATTCCTAACATCTGGTCTCTTCTACCACTTGAGTCCGTCTTCTACCTCCTCATCTCCTCCTTTAAATTTGTTTGCCTTTTTGCTTCAGATCGAATGTCTTTTTCCAGGATGTTTTCTCTAGAAAAAAAATGGAAAACAACCCTGATCACATTTGTAATGGCCATTATTCTGCTGTCTACTCTTTGAAAACCCTCTCCCTCTGCTAATCTAGGCACGTTTTCTTGATCATCAGGCTGTAAAATCTACTCATAAAGTTTTTAGCTGCATTAATCTCTTCCAGTTTGGTCTCTTGTTAATCAGAACATTTCATGAATTGCTCGATAAGAGCTTGCATCTGAAAGATGATGGGATTACCCTTTAGAGTTCTCTGGATTGGCTAAAGATTGCTCTGTCTGATGAATGGGCAATCTGCCACTGTTTGGAAATTAAAGCAATTAATTAACTCATTGCTTCAGTTTTTCTGACATGCCGAGGCTCTTGTGGGCATCAGGATCACTCTGCCTGCCAGGAACTCACATCCCACAGCAGCAGGTCATACATGCAACACAGACCATACACACACCAGTAAAAAATAACTGCCCCACACATGACTCAGGTCCCCTGGGTGCTGTCTGGGAAACTTGACAATGGAGATGGAGACTGAGAATGTTCTAGAATGAACACTCACCGTAGGGGACACAGGTGGAATGTCATCCCCTCTATAGGAAATAGCCTCACGGAGTTATCACAATTTTTATTCAATCACCGTTGTTTCAATACCTAACTGTATGTCAGGAACTGTGTTTGCAGTCAGGAACAAAGCATGTTCTTGTTCCATTTGCACAGTGAGCACTGTGAGGGGTAAGCAACAAGTAAAATTCTGTGCCAGTACTATAGGAAGGAAGAAAGAATTTAAAAGCTGAAATGGAATAATGTTTCAAACATGTGACAAAGACTTGGCAAGCAAAGCATCTGAAGAGGTGGGTACTGGCTAGAAGACGGAGAGTGCATATCCCCAGTGAAATGATTTGAGTTGCAGAATATTCAGCTTGGCTATATTGAGAACTAAATCTGAAAGTGTAGACAATGTCAAAGGAACATGTGCATTCAGTTTTCAAGGAAATTGCATTGGATCCTATCAGATAGTCACAGTTTTGGCTATCACTGCATTTCTTTTTTTGTTTTGTTTTGTTTTATTTAAAGCACCAAGAAACTCAAATGTCCAAATCAACAGCAAAAAAAAAAAAAAAACAAATTTTTTAAAAATCTTCCCTAGTAGAACCCTAAAAGCAATACGTCTTAGTCCATTCTGTGCTGCTGTAACGGAAAATCTCAAGGTAAAGTGAGTAAAAATGTACCAGCTCTTAGTAAGGACTCTGAGATCCTGAAAGGAAGTGCAAACATCTTCACAGAAACTTCTTGCTCTGTCATCCCAGCAGGGAAGGGAAGGTGAGAGAGGACCAAACTTATCCTGCTCCTCCTATTCAGCCAAGGAGTAATGGTCTTCAGGGCTTAGTTAACAATGAGAAGTCCCCTCTGTGTATGATTATTTTGGTGGCAATGGAATTCAACAAGAGCATTTTAAGACGGTCAAATTACAGTGCAGAGCAAAGCAACAATGACAAAACATATAAACACTTAAGGTGCTCAATTGTAGCAGGTAAATCACAATTCATAAACTCTAACAGTGCAAATTTCCAGCAATGATTTCTATCTGCTCCTCATTTGGTTGGATTCTCCCTTCTCTCCCTCCCACATGGTTAAACACAACATTGGAGCATCATGGCCTTCTTGGCAAATATGAGTCCTTGCAGTAATTATGGTCCTCAACAAAGAGCTTCAGCAGGCATTATTACACATTCCATAGCTGGAGCTGGGAAGGTGAAGGAAGGCAAGGGCTGATTTGTGACTTCCCTTGTTCCAAAATGTCCTTGACAGCAGGTTTTAGGATGCTTCTCAAATTGCCATGGAAACACCTGCCAAATCCTTAACTTCAGGGTAAAAGTTCAGTGGGTTTTGCATGTTGGTGGATCAGTGGGTGCTTATTCTACACTGTAAAGTGAACTCAGAATATGCTGCAAACTTAAGAAAGTGAAAGTAAGAAGCTCATTTGAGAACTGGTTGCTTAAAAACCCAACACCTGCTACTTGATCTGTTAATTTTTATGTTTGCTTAAGGGAAAATGTCAATGGCTTTGCAAATTTGCATCAATTTGAATAAAACAATTGTTAAACAATTTGTAAAAGTCAAAACACTTTAGGAGAAGCCAGAACACGTTTTTATTTTCTTCGCAGACATTGACATGAAAGCAAAACCTTGGAGATCTTAACCTGGACTAATCTTGTAAGAATTGCCCAGGCCCAAATTTGCCAATTAAATTCCTGTTCCAGAAAATAGAGCCTTTGCTGAATTAGAGTGTGTGATTTGCTAGATAAGGATATCACCTGACTTCACAAATATTTTATCAGAAAGTGAAAATGTGCAAGCTAACACTCCTGATAAAGCCACAAATATCACGGAAAAGTGATCTTTAGCTTATTTTTCAAGGGAAATAGTTTTGATTGTAAATCCACATTGTGTAATCTGTTTTCTAGTATACACAATGCTATGTATCTATAAACAAAGTAGTAGTCTTAGAAAAACAAGCATTTATAACTAGTGCTTTTACTACAACAAATTAGAAAATACATGCAATGAGTATTTTTTTTCTTCTATAAAAATTTGAACCTGAAAAAAAAATTGTTAGTTTACCTGTGCCTATGCTTATGGATCCAATACGTTTTAAATAACCTATTTATTAATTTGAAGGGAAGATGAGACAGAGATGGAGGAAAGCACAAGCTTCACCTGTCAGGCAGGATATTCCTTCTTTGCATTAAATCACTTCTTGTGAGTTGTCTCCTATAGATAATAAAGATTTGCTTACAGGGCTTCATAATTCACAAAATACCACCATGACCATTGTCTCAGTCAGTTGTAGGCATTGGACAAGAATGATTTACTTGAGTTCCATTTTGCACATGAGGATCTGAGTCGGTAAGTGGTTACATTGACAGATAGTTAGTCTGCTATCACAGCTTGGGCAGACAAAGGCGAAGTGTCACAGACCTGAGGGTGGTATGCACACAAGGCCCAGGGAGAGCCTGGATGCTGCTGGCAGAGCTGATTCCAGACGGATGCTGCACGAGCTGCCCGCTCCCAAACACGTGCTGTAGAGATGGCTGCGGTCTCATTTTCAGATGAGGAATTCAAAACACAAGGGTGCAAAGTCACTTGTCTACACTGAAAAGCTGGAAGGCAGCACAGCTAAGATTCGAATATGTGTTTGCCTGACCCAAGTGCTCCTTCTTTGGACCACTTCATGCACAGCTTTGCTAAGAAACTGTTTGCAGAGGAAAGCAGCAATATTTTGCAACCCTGACCCACATCTGATGCTGCTTCAGTGCAGATTTGGTCATTTGCTCTCATCTCCTACATATCTGCAGGTCCATTTTGGTGTCGAGCTCAGAGCAGGCACTTAACAGCAACTCAAGGACAAGTGGAAAAAGAAGATCTGGAGAGACCAAAAAGAAACCTTTGACTAAATATCCATGACTGATTTTGCTCATGGTTGCTGGAGGCTGAGCTGCACACATTTGCTGTTCAGTTAGCCCAAGGACTGACTGGCATGGAATGTGCAGAAACGGGCAGGGGCAGAAACTGGTGCAAGGGCTTCTCTACAACAATTTCTAGCTCTGCTTCTCTCCCATCACTGCCAGCCGCAGGCAGGGTGCAGGATACAGGGGCTAAAGCTTGCTTTAGCTGGAAAGGTTACACTCTGTGTTTTAGCAGCAGGCTTTGTGAAATGGGGCTGCTACTCTGTGGATTCCACTGTTCCCTGACCTTTTTGGAATAGAACATTCTTCACAGCTGTCACTGCGTCAGTGCGCGAGACTAGAAATATCAGTAGGGGAGACATCTTGGCTGTGAGTCTGTGCCAAGCCTGGGCATGGGGGAGTGTTGTGCTGTGGAAGCGTGAGCAGCAATTTAATAAACAGAGCTGCAGCCAGAGTTAGAGGCTGCTGTAAAGATTGCAGGATGCTGCCTGAGTGTAGGACATTCCCATTTCTCACAGTCCTTGATCCATCTCATTGCAATGATTGGTCTGCAAAAACCTCAAGGGCAGTAACCTGCCCACGTCTGACCTTCCCTATAACAATGCCTGGTGCATGGCAGACATTGTGTAAACTTCTCCCGCAGTCAAGGGTTTCAAAATGATCGGAGGGAAAGATCAGCCCATATGTCTTAATTAGTCATTTGCTTCATGAAGTGCAGAAGCAGAGATGGTGAAGATCTGCAGCGAGGAAGCTGGAGACCCAAGAGAACAGAAGTTGTAGTTCCAGCCCGGGGCTGGAGGTCTGAGAACCAGAGGAGCTCATCATGCAAGTTTTGGTCGAAATGCAAAACCCTGACAATCAAGAGAGCCGGTGGTGTTATTCCTGTTTGAATTAGGATCTGAATGGAGAGATGAGTGTTCTAGCCCAAAGACAGACAGAGAAAGAGGGGTGGAGGGAGAGAGAGAAAGAGAATTTTCCAGTCTTTTATTCCATTTAGGCATTCAATAGGTGGGTTTATTCATACTGGGGAATATGACCTGCTTAACTCATTCTTTCAATTTGAATATTTATCTCATCCAGATGTTATTATCTCATCTGAGATACATCCAGAATAACATGTGACCCAATCGCTGGGCACTCTTGGCCCAGTCATATCAGCACATAGCATTTACAACATAGGAAGGGATCTTGGGAAGCAGGCACAGAAGAAGAGAGATAAAGGAAGAGGAACAGCTGCCAGCAGGAGACCTAGTGTGAATTCATCACTGAGATAAGCCTCTGGGGTCCTGCATTATGATGACCCTGTGAGGAATCCAGTAGGCTATGCTTCAAAGTTTTCATCCTGAAGCACAGGAGCCAGAGCATTTAATCTTTTCTGTCCACTATAGCAAAGAATATTGACCACCCTCGTCTTTCCAGGCTATACCTGTTCCCTTACTAGAAAGGTCTGCAAATGTCAGAGACAGCCTGTAGCAAGAAAAGCAAAGGTTTAGGTAGTTGGCTCAACCACAGGGCTTGGCAAATCATAAAAGTTAAGGAAATGGGCTGGAGGACACATAACATGTCTACCATGTCTTTCATCTCATTTTCACAGTGTCCTTAACAGTGTTTCACAGCTTGCAAAGCACTTACTCATCCTTTAGCCCTGTTGATCTCCCCACTGCTACAAGGAAGTAAGTAAAGGTGTTCTCTCTTTGTGACTGCTAAAGAGAACATGAACAAGGGCCTGAGGATCTTCCAACAGGCACCAAATTGTTGAAGAACACTGGCGCCAGAATTTGAATCTCTGGACTCGACTCTCCATCTATTTCTTTTTCTGCCTGTCCAACATTGGTATCTTTGCATCTCCTCTCCTTAGCCTTGGGATCTTGAAATGAGAAAAAAATTGAATCACTGAGGGAAACATAAAATTAGAGTAAACACAAGTTAGATGTGTGGGAACTCATGTAAATCACAGAACTTATAAATAGGTCAGAAGAGAGAGTTGGTCAGGAAGAACCCTGGAATTGCAGTCTAGACAGCCTGGTTCTAATTTTAGCTCTACCACGTGCCAGTCAGTGACCTTTTTTCCCCTTTGCTAAATACAAATGCTGCTCAACTTGCAATATTTGACTGGAAGGTGTTTCTTTTTTTTTCTTTTGACTCTTCATGTTATGAAAGCAGAAGGCATTCTGTAAAAAAAACACACTTCAAATTTGGATTTCTTGTGTTCTCCAAGGCTATATTAAAATACTCAAGATAGAAGCATTGCTGTATGGACTAGGGGCTATTTAGGAATCACATCAAGCTCACTCGATTACAGAAATTATCATTGCCACCTATAGCTCTATGTGAAGATGCAAGAATGAGTCAAGAGCCAGAGTTCTCAAGCTAATGGATGAAGAAACTGCCAGTTGAACAATATTGGGTAATTTCCTTTTTGTTTAAGATTTAGACTCTTTGTTTCTCCTGCTATGAAGTGGAGAGAAATTTTTTTCATTGGAAGAAACATGAAAATCTGTGCAAAAATCCTCTGAGTCTTTCAAGAGTTCAGTAGGCCATCAGAGGTTTATTTATCTTCTTATTTGGGATTATTGCACAAAACATATTACTCATTGTCATAATCCATTTACGAACATCAGCCATTCTGTTCATTGCTTAAATGTACTCAGTGGGATGAATAAAATAATGTTATTTTCAATTTTGCTTCGTGAATAATGATTCTGTCTCTAAAGACAGTAATGTGAACCATTTTCAAAGGCTGAGGTTTTTCTCCTTCTAAGAACCCTGTGATTCATATCATGAACCACTTAGATTCTGTTGGCATAAATGTAGCTGTGTGATTTTTCTATTATTCTTCGAGGTCTCTGAAGACAGCAAACAGAATGGCAGCAAGCAGACAGGTGAACAGGAAAGAAGCTGAGTACAAACATCGTGGTGCCACAGGATCACCAGTGTAGACTTACCTTCCATGTTTTTACTGTGGGACAAGACCCTGGGGTTTAAGGAACACCAAGACTCTGAAATATGAAATTTCTCCACGCATAATCAAAGGTAGTAACAACACTACTGGCTTTTAAGTAAAATAATGTAAACTTGAATGTCGTGTCTTCCATGCTAATTGGATGACTAGCAAATTGAGTCCGTTCTCTAGGTCTCAACGTCTTCCGTTCATAAGTGGTGAATTATCAGAGAAATGAACTTATCTTGAACAGAATATTACTCAGCATTGTTGAAAATACTGTAACATGTCTACTCAGTCTCTTCGGCTTCATCCACAGTCTAGTGTTTCTGGTGGTCTTTTCCTCTGTATGCGCTCATGTCCTCATGTTTTGTACTCACAGAGAAATCAACACCAGCCACATGACGATTCGTAGGTAAAGCTTTAATCCTAGAGTTCAGCAGACCCAATTTAGGGTCTTCCTCCAGGAAAATCTAACCCTCTATCCTTAAGTAAGGGTTACAATCTAGGTATTTCATCCTGGTTACCCATTGAAGAGTATAATAATAACCCAAAGGGCTTTCATGAGAATTAAATGATAACCTGCATTTGAAGCACTTAACATGAAGTGTTGTACATAACAAGTGTTAAAAAAATATAAACCAAGAACTTGGATCCTGTGCAATGGCTCAATGGCTAAGTGTTCACCTTACATGCACTGGGATCCCTTATGGAACACCAGTTTGTGTCCCAGCTACTCCACTTCCCAATCAGCTCCCTGCTTGTAGCCTGGGAGAGCAGTAGAGGATGGGCCAAAGCCTTAGCACCCTTCAGCCATGATGGAAACCTGGAAGAGGCTCCTGGTTCCTGGCTTTGGATCAGCTCAGCTTTCACCATTGTGACTATTTGGGCAATGAACCAGTAAATGAAGACCTCTTTGTCTCTCCTCCTCTCTGTAAATCCGCCTTTCCAATAAAATGAATAAACCTTGAAAAAATATATAAACCAAGAACTCTAGGAACTCATACATCTAATTCAAAGAATAAATAGATATAAGCAAAATAAAAATGATTTAATATACTGACCAAGCAGAAATGAAACAAATATTTAATATAACAAAGATCAAAGATGGAATAGATGATGACTACAGATAAAAGAGAAGGGATATATATTACACATTAAAGAAAATAAAACTTTGGGCAAGCTATAAGCACTGAATGGCTAGCAATCCTTCCTACCAGTGCTAATATACTCTACAACTCTACAACCAGATTACGTGGAGCACCTGGAATATTCTTTCTAGAATTCAGCTCTGACCACATTATTTTCTTCCCAAATCTCTCAGTATTCCTGTTCTCCGAGAATGAAGGCCAAATGAGTGAAATAGTGACTGTCTCAATTTTGTCATTATTCAAATTTGAGGAGCTTGCACAGTGTTTCTTCTTGGAATTTGTGATTTTGGCAATACATGCCTATAAATAAATATCCAATGGAAGTAAAAATAAAATATGAGCTTCTTTTATCTCTTTTCGCTTATGTTATGATTAAGATACGGATGTTATCATCACATTTTAAACCTGCTGCTTTTGCCTATATTGTGGTGATGCTCAATTAAAATAGTGATTGTGCCAACATGATTCGTGGTGTATGTTAAAGCATTGGTATCATGTATTTTATCATGCTTCTCTTATCGAACGTCCTGGGTGATGTTTTCATTGAGTAATTTTGAGAAGATGGAAAAAGTAAATTTATATCATATTTTAAAAACAGGAATACAAAGTAAAACTATTTTAAGAGAATATTTAAAGTTATGCTGCAATAACATCAGCAGCCCTACACCAAGATTTGCATATAAACTGTTTTTACTACCACTGGCACACAGGTTTTGCTTATCACATTTTGGATGGGGAAAATGGCATAAAATCCTTCAGAGTGTTATAGTAAACATTTAGTTAATGACAGTGTGAGAGTAAAGCATGGTTTTACTTGTTTAATTGTAGGTTCAGCCCACTGAGTTCTTGCTATTCTCCACAAAGCCTAAGATTTGATGTGGAATCGTGATGACAGGCTGCCTGCCAATGACTCGCATGCTCTCATACCATCATGGCGGGGAGGCAGGGAATTACTCTCAGAATTTCCTGCTAGGAAGGGCCTGATTTTTATATTGCTGATTGGAAGACTAGGGTGTGTTATTTAAAGACAGGAATGGGGCATAAATTGCTCTGTTAAGCAAAAGCTATGGCAGGGGACCATTGCTGTGTAATGCATGCAGATTTCTACAACAACCATAGCTGTAGTATGGCAGAGGCATCAACACGCCATTAATACCTGCAGCAGTAGTGTTGCTATGTGGGCTGTTGTATCAGTAGCAGCAAATTAAGTCTACTAATTGATGTGATTGTAGCTTCTTGCAGATCTGGATAAAACTTTCTTACTCACTCCCTCAATTCTCTCTCTCTGCCCCTCCCTCCTTCATCTTGTAGTCCTTGAAGCAAAATGTTTCATTGGCTCTGTGTGAAACTCATCTTGCTTTGGGGTATCCATTGTATCCAACGGATACAAAAAAAAATTCTTAAAATCAAATCCGGATCCTTGGGATCTTGAACAAAGACTTGCTACATGAGTATTTTTCCTAAAGATTTATACCCTTCAAGTGAATTACAGACAGGGAAGAAGGGACACAGAGCGATACCTTCCATTCTCTGTTTCACTCCCCAATGGCTGCAATGCCCAGATATCTGACAATCTGAAGCCAGGAGCCTTGAGCTTTTTCCAGGTCTCCTGGATTGGTCTATCTTTCACTGCTTTCCACAGGTTTATTAACAGGGTCTAGACCAGAAGTGGAATAGCCAGGACTCAAAAGGTCACCCATATGTGATGCAGACACCACAGGCTGGTGTTTAGCCTACCTACTATACTAAACTACCAACCCTAGAGTATTTTCAAAATCAACACAGGGGCATTCATAGGCACTGAATGAAGTGGAGGTAGCCTTTCTAGGCTGTAATATCAGATGTAACGGTGTTTGAAGACTTTCTGTGAGAAGAATCAAAACAGCAGAATAAGGTAAGGACACATTTAATCACGGAATCATTAGCCAGGGTGAAGCAGAGAGGGCACATTCCAGGAAATAGGCGACAACAGGTAGAGGGGTACCCGAAGACTAACAGACATGGGAAAGCAGCAGAGACAACGGTGTGTGTTGCAATGACTGACACCCCAGTGGCAGCCAGCAAGTAGTAATCTGAGCTCCAACAGTGGCAGGAGCTCCACTAGCAGCCAGGTGGGAAGGAGAGCCCACCGGGAGCTCGGGAGCTGAAACCAGGCAAAGAATGACCCATCATGTTCATTTGTTTGATTCCACAAGGCGCAAAGACAGAGCAGCTGGCTCCAAGATGGTACAGGTTGGATTTCACAGCCCAGAGCTGCATTGGGTGCCTTTTTCTGTGGGGAGGCAATGGTTGTGGGACAGGATTGCGCATGCACTAAACTGAGAGTGAAGTAATTTCTGGCACAGTGCATGGCTTCATCATGGAATCCACTCAAAATAGGTCTGGTAAGAAAATTCACTTCCAGCTCAGTGCATTGCACTGGTCTCATAGGGAAAATAGTACTGATTTTGGCATCCTGCAGGTCAAAATATGTCTGGGCCACCCCCAGGCCTAACGGCAAGCAGATTCCGACAAGTCAGCATCACCAAAACCCAGTGATTTCGGGCAGCTGCTCAAACTGAAAGTGGGAGACAGACTATACAGGCAATGGTTCAGCTCAGCATGGGCGGTAAAGGGGGGTGGAGGATGGCGAGCCAGGATCTGGGGCTACAGAGTCCATGGTGGAAATCTAACCCAAGAACCGAGGTATGAAACTCACTGGAGGGAGTGGCACACATTACTACAAATGAAGAAGTGGGTACCAAATGCAATCAGTAAAATTGAACTGTAGCCTGTGGGTAACACAACTTAGAAACCTGCCCTAAGGAGAAAAATCTGTTAACCAGGGATACAAAGACCAAGAGTAGAAAAAAAAAGACACAGAGACACAATGAATATTACTGCTCTTCTACAAAGGAGCAAAAGCCATTGCCAACCTCAGAGTTAACTCAAGAATACATCAGGGAAATGAGGGATACAGAAAACTCATTATAAGCTTCTTATCAAGGAATTTAAGGAATACATCACAGGAGAAATAACAACACTGAAGCAAAATCAAGCCGAATGATTATAAATGAAGGACACAAGGGGCAAATTAAAAATTCAGTGAACAGTCCATAGTAGAATGAAGGAGTCAGAAGAAAGAATCTCAGAATTGGAATATATTTCTTGTCACAATCAGGAAGCAATCAAAAAGCTGGAAGATGCACTGAGTCAAACTAAGAAAAATATTCAAGAATATTCAAGAATTAAGGAACACTATTACAAGGCTAAATATAAAAGTTATGGGAGTTTCAGAAGCCACAGAAAGAAAAGCTGGTTTAAAAGCTGCATTCAATGAAATAATAAAGGAAAACTTGCCTAATATAGAGAAAGAATTGGGAAACAATATAGGAGGGACACAGAAATCCCAATAGGGTTGACCAAAAGCAATCTTCACCACGTGACAATCAAGCTCTCTTCAGTCAAACAAAAGGAAAAGATCCTTAAATGTGCACATGAAAAAAAAACAAAAAACAAAAAACAATTGACATGTAAAGGAATGCCAGTTAAATTCACAGGAGACCTGTCACAGGAAACTCTACAGGCCAGAAGAGAATGGAGTAACATACTCCAGATTATAAAAGGGAAAAAAAAAGTTAGCCCACAATAACTTACCTAGCAAAGCTCTTATTTGTCTTCGAAAATGAAAGAAAATTCTTCCACAGTCAAGAAAAGTTAAAAGAATATGCCTCTTCCAAACCTGCCCTATAAATGATACTTAAAGATGTTCTCTGGACAAAGAAATGGGATAGTGCCCACCAAAACCAAAGGAAAATGTGAAGAACATCCCAGTAAAATAACAACAGAAGAGTAAACAATGAATCATCTATTGGTAAAATAATTTGATCAAATTACCACAGATTCATATTAACTCTGAATGTAAATGGCTTATACTTATCAGTCAAATCTCATAGATTAGTTGACAATATCACAAAATAAAACCCATCTTTCTGTTTCCCACAGGAGATACATCTCACCAACAAAGGTCAGTGGAAACTATATCTCATGGATGTTGATATTTTTGGGTTTTTTTTTCATTTCTTCAGAACAGTATTTTTCCTTATATTAGATTCTTCACTGACTCATAGATCATACAGTTGCATTATTTTCTTCAAAAAGGTTCCTAATTTTCTCATTGCTTTAGTGACATATTAGCCATTCCAAAGCATATTATTTAACCTCATGGAATTGTAAATTTCTGTTTTGCTTCCCGTTGTTGATTTTGTATTGTGATTTTTCACTTAAGGGGATGTATAGAAACTGTGTAATGGAGACTATCATATCCAGCACTTTGTAATTCAACTTCATGGCATTGTAAATTTCTATTTTTCTTCCTGTTATTGATTTTGTATTGTGGCTTTTCATTTAAGGAGATGTATAGTAACTGTGTAATGGAGACTACCATGATCAGATGTGAAGATACAATGCAATATGCACCTCTATTTCAGATCAAAGACGGACTCCCGATGAAACTGCTTAAATATGTAGTGACAATAGGTTGTTGGACTGTCTGCCATTGTCTGTGCCCATAATGATGGAGTTACAACTGTTTATGAAAAACTCTACCATTGCAATAACGTAGGGAAATCAGTGTGAAGGGGGAGGGGTTTTGGAGAGAGGGTAGGGGAAATCCCAGAGCATATGAAACTGTATTATAATGTAATAATAATTTTTTAAATGGAAAAAAGAAACTTTCTGGATTTCACAAAATATGTTCATGGAAAATCATGCCATTCACTCATTCTACTAACTCTTCTTTGAATTCATTTAATCCTCAGGTCTTATAGCTCAATCATTTCTTTTTTTAACATATATTTATTGTTATTGGAAAGGTAGAAATACAGAGAAGCTCTTCCATCCACTGGTTCACTCCACAAGTGTCCACAGCAGCTAGAGCTGAGCCAATCCAAAGCCAAGACTAAGGAGGCAGGAGCTTCCTCCAGGTTTTCCAAATGGGCAGTCTTCTGCTGCTTTCCCAGGTCATAGGCAGGAAGCTGGGAGGGAAGTGGGGCAACCAGGATATGAACTGGTGCCCATATTGGATCCATGCACAGGATCTTGGCAAGGACTTCATCATTAGGCTGCCGTGCCAGGCCCCCTCAATTGTCTCTTGTGTTTACATTCTTCTTTTTATTTGTTTATTTTTTTTTTTTTGCCTTGAGATTTTTGAACTACTTCTTAACTTTTGAACTACTAACTTTAACTTTCACTTGGAATAATATTCCTATATTTGCTTTGGTTTAGTGATCGTGACAGCAAACGCTGCAGGTTTTAATGGTGCCCATTTCTGTCTGCAGTGCTCATTTCTTAAATTTGAGACAAGATTTTGAGGCAGGCGGAGAGAAAGATAGAATAAATTGTATCAAACATTTTCAGAACTTTATGATTAATAAGCTAAGGAACAAAAATAGTATAAAATATATAAAACTGCTCCTTTTTTTCAGCTCTGGTTTTGGAGATTTATAATAGACTTAACCAAGGATAAGGAAATCATTCCATTCTTCATGGAGAAGGAGCCATTGTGTCTTCTCTTGCAGTTGGTGACCCCTTCAGCATCCCCAGCAACCCAAGGTCACACTCTGACTCTCCTGAAGACTAAGCATGCCCTTTCTGGCAATTGGCACTTTCCGGCTACACAATTATCCACAATGGGAAGAAACAGCCTCAAGGCTTGTGTGTAAAGGCTTAAATTCTTAGCTTTCTTGAGTATGTGGCCACAATTCTACTTTTCAGTGCTTCTGACCTAAGATAATGCCAGGGAATATCCTGCAAAATATTAAAAGTTTAATTACTTTGACAAAAAGAGCATTTCTCCTTTCAATATAGCTACAGAATATATTCAGAAATTCTAAGTCTTGCTAAATCATAGTTGAAAGTAGAGGCTTTTAAACCAAACTCAATAAAAAAATGATGCCTGAGGGAAGTGATTCAAGCTACAAAAAAGAAAAAAATATATGTGAGGAAAGGAAAAGCCAGTAGATAAATTAGAATGTGTATATGCTGGTTGTGAATCTTCCCGAAACTTTTATTAATGAGTGCTCTTCTCAGTGAGATAAATGGCTCGACCCAGGCTAACTAGGACAATAGAAGTTATTAGGACAGATACTCATGCAATTAATCAGCAAACCTGTACTGATTGTTTAAAGCAGAGTGGGGACTTGGTAGTGACAGACTATTACCCACAGACTAGCCAAAGTTATCTTTTCTAAAAAGTGCATAAATAAAATTAAGTTATTAGCATCTTCTGGATTGTGTTTTCTATGAACTCTGAACCCCTTTCTCTGACTTGCATGACCCAGTGGGAGTCAACGTATCCATTTCTGCAGTTTCCTCTCATGGATCCTGTTCCTTAACTCATTTTTTTTTTTTGGCTGATGTTTGTCTTGACATCAGTTCCTTAACATACAAAGTCACAGGCAAAATCCTAGGTGACAAGACGTCGTTGTGTCATCCCCAAGAAGCATGACGAATGTGGGACGTGAAATCAGGAATGATGGGGAATAGTGCCTAGCCGAGTGGACAGCAGCACTTTCAGAAAGGCTATGTCTAGCTCAGGTTCCTTGACACCTCAGGTGGAAACACAAAGTCAGTCTTGGAGCTTGTCAGAAATGGGAGTGTGAACAGTTGATCAGTCAGTCCTCCTTTGCACTCCCTTAACTAATGGATCAGTGCTTCTGCTACACAGTGTTGACTCCTGGTTACTTCTGGATTATGTAACAGACAGTCCCTGAATATGATGTGGAGAGATCTTGGCAGTACCAACTGTTTTCATGGCGGTGGTTGCTACAGCTCTGCACTGGCTGGCTCAAAGGAGAGCCCACCCCAATATGCTTAGAGCCTAGTTGTGGAGGAAAAGCTGACATGTTGGTGCAGGTTTGAAGCCTTGGGCCTCTATGACAAGTAACCTTGAGAGCCATCATGTTTGTTTGGGTGTAAGGTGGGTACTGGAGTCTGGGGGCAAGTTAGGATGACTAGGTTTGGTTCACACACAGTCTATCTGGTTTCTCTCTTGGGCAAGTTATGACTTATTTTCAGCCTAGAATCTCTACGTCAAGTCCTATACCGAGCCATGTCTTCTGGAAAACCCTTTATCACACAGTCTTGGTCCTGGATGTTTTCCCCAATGTTGCTTCTCTGCCCACTCTGTTCCCACGTTCTTTCTTCCTTGACTTCTCTTTATCCTACTGCCCTGGTTTTATTTTTTTGTTTTGATTTATATTTTATTTATATTTATATTTTTGTTTTTATTTGCTTCATTTTTCACAGGAATCATCACTCCTTCAACTCATTCTATATTTGTTATCTGATTTGTATGATTAGTGCCTGCTTCCCTCCCAGGTGAGTCAGGAGCTCCAAGAAGTAAAGGAACAATCTGCCTGATTCATTGCCACGTGCACATTCTGAATAGGAAAACACTGGCACAGAGTGCTGACTAGAGCGAATAAAGAAAATAGTCTCTAGCAAGAAGGAATTGTAGATGCAGTGGTGGAGACAGACAACTATTCAATATCAATGCAGTGTAGTAAATGCCACATTTTCAATGAATTTAGATTGACGTTGACCACAACGAAGGGGATACATCAGAAGAGTAGAGAGTTCTCATGAAAGCAGGGCTATTGAATAGATTCTCTAGCGTACTCTCATGGTCCCAGCAGGAAACAACCAAATGTACGTGTCAAAGCTCTGCATCCCTTCATGGAACCCCAAGGAAAAGACTGAAAGCTTAATTCCCCCTGAGCTTAAATCTTTTTATGACATCAGTATCTCTCACTAGTTCCACATGCTTTGTACCAGTGTCTCCTTCTATGAATAAGCACAGTCCTGGCAATAGTCACAAGCTTGAAGTTAGGAACAGTGGAAAAACGAAATACAATGCTCTGTTCAATAAATATTAATTTTTTTATTAGGGCTGATGGTTACTAATTTGTGATTGCTAATTATCTAATAAATGCTAGGTGCTGAAATACTTGAGAGCAAGGTGATAAACAGACCAAGTTCCTTCTCAGAGAATGGTCATAAACGGGTAAGCAGATCATGGAAACATCTTTTGAAAATGTA
The DNA here is from genome assembly GCF_017591425.1 of Ochotona curzoniae. NCBI lineage: Eukaryota > Metazoa > Chordata > Mammalia > Lagomorpha > Ochotonidae > Ochotona > Ochotona curzoniae. Next base: position 6,589,484 of record NW_024467118.1, on the reverse strand, counting down.
AGTTGTTATGAAGCAAACAAGGAAAGAGGATATACAAGGGGACAGCCTGTTGAAACTCCACTAAGCGTTGACATTGAAGTTGAGATCTGAAGAATGGTCACGATCCAGCCATACACAGTCAGATTCGGGGCTAAGGATCCCTGAGTCCAAAGACTAGATAGAAAGAGTTCTGACAGTTCTCAAAGAAGGATCACGATCTGCAGGGCAGAGATAAGGGTGGAGAGAGCAGAGAGGAAGGCCAATGCCAAAGGTTTGGATTTATGTCAACGTACAACCGAAGTTCATCAGACAGCTTCAAGCAATTAAATAACAACATGTCTCCATGTATTTAAAGGCTGCACTAGCCTCTGTGCAGAGAGCAGACAGTAGATGAGATACAGTAGCAACGAGGAGACTTATTAGTGGGCAGAGACCAGTATCTCTGAGTGCTTGGGGCTGTTACGCCAAGACGCTGACCATTCAGATGTTCTTTGGGACCATTGGAGCTGTGCGTCTCCTGTCTGGTGGTGCTGTCAGCAGAAGGTGAGGAGCAGGTTGATGGAAGACACCCCAGGGACACTCACGTCACAGAGCTGAGTGAATCATTCGTGGAACATTCACAGACACTGATTCTCATGGACCTCCTGACTTTTAATCACAAACTGCTAAGTGTTAATGCCCCACAGTTATGGTAATCAATTGCTTCAGTGGTCAAAATGATTAATTGGCTTAATTCTCATGTAATACATGTTAGATTTTATTGCAGCCCTCTGCGCCATCCCCTTCCATAAAACTTTACCTAAGTATAGCGATAGAAAGGACCTGAGTAAAATTCATAAGTTATTCATCAAGTTGCAGGACTTTGTCAGAGAAAGGCTAATGGCTTAGTGTATCAAGATAGTCAGACCTCAGTTAAAATATATTGTAGCATGTTTTGTCCTGTAATCTCATAAATTGTATATATTATAAATAGTATGGTATATATATGGTATACTGTATATATATTATGGTACAAAGTTATATGTTATTTATAGATATATGTAACCAACTGTCAAAATGTTTTAACTATTAAAATATATTAATGTAAGGACGGATGGCATGCCATTGTATGTTAAGTTGCTGTTTGCAATGCTGACATCCTATGTTGGAGGACAGATTTGAGCTCCAGCTACTCTGTTTTCAATCCAGCTTCCTGTTATTGTGCCTGGAAAGGTAGAGGAGGATGTTCTAAATACTTGTCCTAGCTACATTGAAAACTCAGATAAAATCGCTGTCTTCTCGTTTCTGGCTATTCCAACCCTGACCTTTGCGACCATTTGAAGAGTAAAGTAAGCATATGAAAGATCTATCTCTCTCACTCACTCACTCTCTCTCTCTCTGTCTTCCTGTTGAATAATCTTTTAAAATATTCATCATTCAAATATGAAGTATACTCATCATCATCATCACTATTATCATAGCAACAAAAACAATAACTAAATAATGAGGATATTAACTGATTTTCCATCACATGCAGCAAGCACTCTACCTATTGTTTTCATTTAATCCTTCAACAACACTGTCAAATAGATCCTGCTACTGATTACTTTAAAAGTGAGGAGACCAGCCCTCAATAAGGTTTAGTTTTCCCTGGATTGGACAGGTAGGAATTGGAACCCAGATTTTGATTCCAAAGGCCATGCATTAACCATCACACCGCTGTTCCACGTGTGGAATGGAGAAAGTGGGAGATCTCAGTTTAGCAAATGTCTCCACATGAAGTTACCTGTCTGATCCTCATTTTCAGTTGATAAGAAGGGGACTGAAAAGAATTATCGCTAGTGCTCCCAGGTGAGGTTGGACTGGCTGTCTTGGCTCCTTCTCCTTGCCTGTGGAGGGTTTCATGCATAATCCATAGCACTCTGAGATGTGCTTGGAACATCATTTTCTTCTTTTAAGTTGTTAGTAATATAAAGAGAACATACAATTCTAACAATATCAGTGCTTCTCTCCCTCCCCTCTGCATTCCTTGACTCCCTACTCCATTTTGGGGATGGCAAATCTACATTGCCTGGAAGTCAACTAAGTTAGCTGCCCTTTAAATTTTGTTGAACAGATGCACGCAAAGTTCTTTCAGAGCAAAATAGCCAACAGCAGCTGTCTGCTTCCATCTCGTCCTGTGTCAGGGAATGAGTGCAGATCTGCTGCTACCCTCCAGCCACAGTCCTCAGGGTAACTCATCAACAACGTGGCAAACCAGAGAAAATGCTTGCCAGATCTTTACACAGGACTCTGTGATGCACCAAATCATACTATTAATACAAAATGTGCAATGGAAAACTGTAACACAAGAAAATCAGTCTTTCCTTGTATTTTCTCAAAGCTCACAGGAGGGGTTATTACTCAGCAACAGGCTCTGGTGACTTCCTAGGGAAGAAGGGACCTCTTAAACCTGATCACTTTTGCAGACTGAAGACACTGCTAAAGCTGGACAAGATCAGTGTGGCATTTTGGGATTGGTTCTCCACTGAATCCAGTGTCCTCACCTGACACTGTGTACATATATCCTATTAAGTCTTCTCAACTTATTGGGAATTCTTCTCATTCTTGTGTTTGTTGTCTGAGCTGTCCTTCTTCCTAAAGGACTTTCCTCTCATTCTCTTCCAGGTTGACCTACACATGCCCGGCAACTCAGGTTTCTGACCTGAAAACTTTGTCTTGAAGGGACCCTGTTCTTGTAGGTTTCCTCTTCTTTTCTCTTTTTTGAGGTGGACATAGATCGGACTAGACATTGTTCTCGCGAAGAAAGATTTAGGGAGATTATTGCATTGAAAAAAACCCATGTGCAGGAGTGTACTATAGTGTTAACAATTGGAAGCAGTAACAACAAAAGCCTGAATTGTGGGATTGAGTATGCTTTCTCCATTACAGGTAACAGAATGCTTGAGATAAAGCATGTATGTGAATGAATATAAGGTTGTGTTCACAGAGGAGCCTTGGTTGTGTTGCAAGGAAGAATGGCAGAGGGACATTGGCCACTGTTTATGGAAGGTATTTAAATGCTTCTACAATGGTAATGAAGACAAATGGAGTGTCTGTTAGCTCAGGTATGTCAATAAAGATCGAATTTCACTTTTAACATTACTCCATTTGGGGGCTGGCAAATCAATGTTCCCTGGAATTCAACTAATTTAGCTGCTCGCTGAATGTTAGCAAATCTCATGACTGATAGACATTGCAACTGTGAGATGATCAGCATTGCATCTACACAGACATGCAGACACAGGGGTCTTCCCTACAACACAAAGTGAGAACTGAGACTAAAGGGAGAAGCTGCTCCATGACAATAGAAAGACGGTCTTCCAGAAAAGAGAATGTACAAACTCTAACAGTCAGGGGAATCCCTGTGAAGGAGACATCTTAGATGTGGGTGAAGATCATACCATGCTGACAGCACACTAGAAAAGCGATTGTGGGAACATGAGCTGTGTCTGTTGATTGACTTCAACTGAGTGGAGCTGTGACTGCCTCACCCCTCCATCCCTCATTCTCTCTGACCTTGGGCTTCATTTTGTTTCCTTGTTCCTCCTCTTTGTTCTTTTCTTTTAGATGATATTTTAAAATATGATTAAATGTGGTTTTACACACACACTCTCAGCTCCTGCTTGTTGAAGCCAGTTCACAAGCTAAGAAATGAAGATGAGAGAGGAAAAAGCCATTCAGTATTTTGCTTTTTAAAATAAACTATAGAAATGCATTCAAAAGGAAAGGCCACACAAAGACCTTTGCTTGTTGCAATCATACTCTGAAAGACAATGGTTTCCTAAACACAAAAGCTTTCTTGTTAATTCAAGGGACACAGCCCAGCTAATTAAGATCAGAATCTTAGCAGGAGCCAGAGAAGGTGAAGGACAGAAGACACACCTCTGACAGATTTGCTTAGTGTAGGGAAAAGCCACTGCTGAGGTTGGGTGTAAGGTTGAACTAGAACTTGTATACAGATGTCTCTAATGTTAAGGCAAGATCCAGGCCTGATTTGTGCATGGGTATTCCAGGCCTGAGACCAAAAATACTACCACTTTCATGTAACCTGCTAGACCTACCGAAACCCTCTTGACTACCATTCTTTTAAAAGCTTGACATTCCCCACCAATCAAAGAAAAGTCATAAGCACCACTGATCAACCAAGGGACTTGGTTGACAACCAGGTCATGCTCCTCTCAGTCCAGATTTCAACCTACAAGAACCTTCATCCCTACTCCTCTAAGAAATTAAACCATAACTCCCTAACGCCTGGTTGTGCTCTTTGCAAATCAATCCTGACCTTCTTCCACTAAACCTCCTATACCATCCTATGAGCAAGGCAGGTAGTTCACTCCAAGACTAGTGGTTCTGTAGCCACTCCTCCAACTAGATTGGTGAAGAGGAGGAGTTGTCCTGCAACAGGTAAAGGGGCCCTGGAAGGTCAGAAGTGATACAACAACGTGAAAAATGCTGCTGGGCTGCTCCAGGTTAAACTCATTGCTGCTAGGATATGAGCCTGTCTTGGATGCAGGAAAGACTGCTGAAAGAGTCTAAGCAGAGAGAAGGATGTTCCCTCTTCCATTTTGGAATACTTAGAAGCTCAGTTGACCAGCTGTTGCATACTCAGGTAACGTGATCTTAGGAGAGTGAAATGGCACTATTAATAATTTGAATATAGAGATAGCTAATATTATTCTCCTAGTCCCCTGACCCCAACATATCTGATGTGTTCTCAAGCCACATGATATCCAGTCCATCCCAGTGAATGAAAATGGGCTCACTGGGATAGAACTAAGGCATCAACAGGATTGTACTTCTTTCTGTAATGGTTCATATGCTTTCTTGGCATTTTAATTATTCCTCCAGTGTTCCATGCATAGTGGCCTCAATCTTCTGTCTTCAAGCCAGAAACATGGCCTCCCTCTTGGTACTCCCATGTTATCTCATCTCACTTTCCACGCATTTCTTCCTCCTTCTGCATTTGACGGCCACTGTGATTATGGCTGGACGACTGACATGATCGATGTCAAGCTTCTTAGCTTGTGGTCATCTGATTAGAATCCTCGATTCTGTTTGCACCTTTAATTCTTTTTTTGCCACAAAAGACAACCATTTCTGGTAAATGCCACATGAACAGCTTTGAGGGCCTTGCTTGGTTTGCCGTAGCAAGAGACCCTTACTGGGACAGGAGTTCCCAGTGATATCACCAGCAGAGCCAGCTAGCATCTGGAAAAAGGGCTCAGAGCAGAAATCTCTGCCCATAATGTTACATAAACACTTCTGAAGACACCATGGGAGAAATTACTGAGTCATGAATGGAATCTGTTGACCTGACTGCATTCTATGGCTTACACTGGAGGAGGCAGATAGCTTTAAATTAAAATGAACTTTTTTGCTGGCATCAGTGTATGTGCAGGGAAGCCTTAGTACTGTTACTTGAGTTCTAGAAGACATGGGAAGTTACATGTATGAACGTGAGGGTAGAATGAATCAGCTCCAGCGCCGTCCACTTCCATGTGTGCGTGTCATTCCGCCATCAAGTTCTCTATGCAGCTCTTTTCCCTTCATTTATTTCAATTTCCACTCTCTTCCCTTCTAAACTCCACAATTCCCTTCTTATTCTTTTTGCCATCCCATTTACCCTTCCTTCTTTTTCCAATGGCATAGCTTCCATTTCCTTTCCTTTATTTTTTTCCATCCTTTTTTTTGTATCAAATCTGATCACAAAGAGGATCGTGATGTGATACTATTCCTTACACGTATGTCTTCTCCCTGAGACAGCTGAGGACTTAGCAGATACTGATGCCTAGGAATTAGTTAAAGACTAAATGAGTAGGGGCCTGGCCCGATGGCGCAGTGGTTAAGGTCCTCACCTTGCACGCCCGGGATCCCATATGGGCACCGGTTCTATCCCAGCAGCCCCACTTCCCTTCCAGCTCCCTGCCTGTGGCCCGGGAAAGCAGTCGAGGACGGCCCAAAGCTTTGGGACCCTGCACCCGCGTGGGAGACCCGGAAGAGGCTCCTGGCTTCGGATCGGCATAGTATCGGCCATTGCGCTCACTTGGGGAGTGAATCATTGGATGGAAGATCTTTCTCTCTGTCTCTCCTCTCTGTATATCCGCCTTTCCAATAAAAATAAAATAAATCTTTAAAAAAAAAAGACTAAATGAGTAAAGAAATGAAATCCTGCCAGGTGAAAAGAATTGGATGCTGCAAAATGTAGAACTCTGCTAGCATTCTGGAAGCACGGAGAGTAACCCTGACACTTTAAATAATAATTATGTTTCTTTTTTAGTGATTCCAGTTTCCTTGTATGTCAAATGAGTTACATCTTTTAAACATTACCATTTGAAAAGCACTCTAAATTACAGCCAAAAGATGCAAAAAAAAAGTCAGCATGGTTGGAATTAAATTTATACATAAAATTTTTCTTTCTCCCTTTGCTTAAATGAGTTCAAATCAATTGAAATAGCAAGAAACTTCAAAATGGAGAGAGCCAGCAAAAATGGGATTGCCTCACACAAAGCTAAAAGCTGGAGATGAACTGATCAGTGAAGAAAAGCTCTCAGAAACAGCAAGTCAGAGTGCCCCTAAATCACGGGCCGTGGCGCTTCTCCCTTGGAAAATAGCGTGCTCTGCAAATAGCACACCATTCCCTGAAGGGCAACAATAGCTCCAAATTACAGGAGTGTCCAAATTACTGGCCTAGCACCTCTGGTGATTGTGTTCCTGAAAATGTTACTTAAGAGAAAGGCATTTCCACTTACAGGAAGCATTTGCTAGAGAAAAGCTACTGGAATGAAACCCTAAACCATGATAAGAAGCCAGATGGGGCTTCTGAGGCAAACGAACCATCACAAAGAGAGTCAAGGAAGCAAAAGTCCTGACTTGTAGCTGAAGACCAGTACTTGGGCACAGTTGAGGAGAGAGAAAGCACACAAGCTGGGGGCCCAGCACAGCAGCCTAGCAGCTGAAGTCCTCATCTTGAACATGCTGGGATCCCATAGGAGCACCAGTTTGTATACCAGCAGACCTGCTTCCCATTCAGATCTCTGCTTATGGTCTGGGAAAGCAGTTGAGGATGGCCCAAAACCTGGGGACCCTGTACCTGTGTGGGAGACCCAGAAGAGGCTCTGGGCTCCTGGCTTTGGATTGGCTCAGCTCCAGCTGTTGCAGCCACTTGGGGAATGAACCATCAGACGGAAGATTTCCTCTCTGTCTCTCCTCCTTCCTGTATGTCTGACTTTACAATAAAGATAAATAAATCTTTAAAAAAAATATATAGCATAAAAGCTGGGCATGAAAATGCTAACAGATTGATGTGAGCTGACCATGTGAGTAGTCTGTTGCATGTTTTGTTTTATTTAATCTTTTCAAAACACAGTTAGAAAGCAAGATCAGAATGCCAACTACCACAGCTATCATAACAATTGCCTTCTTATGTCTAGAAACTGGTCCTGGGGTTTCATACTGCGGATTCTGGCCACTGCCTTTTGCTGTAAGTTTTCCTTGGTAGATTCAAAGCAAATTAATGAACACAACAATGCTGCCTGAAGCTGAGAACGTGACTCCAGAAAACAGCCTACAGCACCAGGAAAGCAGCCTTGCACTTCCGTCTTTCAAATGTTAGGTTTCTGCATGTAATTGGTAGATTTCTAATTCTGCATTTTTGAATCCTAGTCGTGAGAAAGTCTTGGAACTGTAATTTTTACTTTTTCAGTCTATGGAATTATAAAAAGAGAAGGAGATAAGAATAAACGCTGTCAGGTCTTATAGAACTAACATATGTGGGAAATGAAGAATTTGGTTTTCTAACTTTACTGTAGAGTAAAGAAAGGATGAGGATGTGGACTAATATTCCACCTCCAGTGTCATTCTTAGGACATGATGTATGTCATCCAAAGAGTTATAATCTCTTTTTTTAAATAAAGATCTATTTATTTTTATTGGAAAGTCACATATACAGAGAGGAGGAGAGACAGAGAGGAAGATCTGCCATCTGATGATTCACTCCCACGTGGTCACAATGACAGGAGCTGAGCCAATCAGAAGCCAGGAGCCTCATTTGAGTCTCCCACGTGGGCCATCCTTGACTGCTTTCCCAGGCCACAAAGAGCGAGCTGGGTGGGAGGAAGTGGGGCTGCCAGGATTAGAAGTGGTACCCACATGGGATCCTGTTGCATACAAGCTGAGGACTTGAGCCACTACACTAATGCATCAGACCCAAGAGTGACAATTAAATATCTTCACAACAGTAGAGTGAGAAAAGTTTTACTTTAATCCACTGGAGTTGAATTTGAAAGCACATAGCCCTGAATCCTTGTGAGAACCATCTTGTGATGTCAGAAAGAAGAGCCTGTCAACACAAAAAAAAGTAGATCCAAGAAATTGAAAAGAAATCAAAAACGCAGGACCAGATAATCAGAGCATATCTGTGGCCACATCTGCCCTTCAGCTAATTGACCACATGGGTTGATGAACATCATTTCATGAACATTATGCTTTGTCACCTTCAATAAAAAAAAATTCCCTTAACTTGGATTACATCCAAAAAGACTGTCTACCTAATCAGAAACACATTTCAGACATGATAGGAGAGGAAAAAGAAAATGCTCTTTCATATTATGTTTCATATTTTTGGTGTGTAAGCATAAGTAATATTCTTTAGAAATTTTCCATCCCCCTCTTCAGGCACATGGAGGACACCTGTGCTCCGGCATCCTGCACTTAGTTCAAACATGATACCTATTTTAGCCAATGAAATGCAGTTATAAGCCGAATAAGTCACTTGTGAGTAGAAATCCAAAATACTTACATACTCTATGATTGACAAAACTATGCCTCTACATGAGACATCTACAAAATGATGCAGATTTTAACTTTTTTTTTGTAAGATTTCATATCATTGACTCATGTGGGTTCCTTGACAGGAAAAAAAAATCTGTAGCTATGTGAAACATAGGTTTGTTAAGTGTTTTTGCATTGAACCGAGCCATCATGTGAAAAGGTCTTAATATGAAGAAGTCTCATGTAACCCCTCCCCCCTGGCATGGCCATGAACATGAACATCAGGAGTAATCTGTTATCTGATGACAAGTTCATGAATCATCACCAAATACCAAGTGGAGCTCAGCCATGATGTCTCAGTGCGCTGCTAAGACAAAATGCCTGGAATCAAACAATTTCTAAACAACAGAAACCACAATGTATTCTCTTACAGTTCTTGTGTTAGGAGGTTCAAGATATGGACATTGGCATGTCTGGAAAAGCCCAGCCTTTGCTCCCAGGATAGTGTCTTGAATGTTGTGTTCTCATGGCAATAGTTGGGAGAGCAGCAGGTAACAAACACGGTTCCTACACACGGTGGAAGAGCAAGGCAGAGTGAAGCCACTCCTTCAATCCCATCCAGTAGGACTTCATAATTATAATGTAATGACTTTGTAGAAGGCACCATCTCTTAATCCTATCACATTGGCTGCTAAGTGTCAACATCTTTAGGAGGATAAATCTTGACCATTGGATGGGTCTAATTTGCCACCTCAAGAACTATGAGTAAATGATTAGTGTTAGTAAGCCACCGAGCTGCAAACTGGTTTGGCATACAATAAATGCTAACTGGTACAGAAACCAATATTCTGATTTTCCTTAAGAACAATTTTAAGCAACTACTTAGTGAGCATATATTCTCCATTTCATAACTGAATTGATATTGCTGTCAGTAAAACGGGGGAGACATATCCCCCATATGGCCCATGGAGAAAATCTGGCTTAACAGCAAATCATATTTAGCTCAAATTATGATTCAGACACTAGGAGTTTTCACAGTAAAATTAGGAGATGAACAGTGGTACTGTGATTCAGTAGATTAAGTCACCACTATGATGCCAGCATCCCAAAGAAGACTAGTTCAGGTCCTGGCGGCTCCTCCCTGAGTACAGGTCCCTGAAAGTGTACCTGGACAAGCATCAGAAGATGTTCCAAAGACTTAGGCCTGTGTCATCCTTGTGGAAGTACAGGTGGCCTTTAGGTTTCTGGCTTCAACCTGGTTCAGTGGTGGATGCTGCAGACAATGAAAGAGGTGAATCAGCAAATGGAAGATCTCTGTTTCTCTTTTTCCATGTGTAACTCTGCCTTTAAAAATAACTGAATGCAGAAGAGACGGACTTGTCGTTTTGGAGTCCTGTACAGTGCGGTTGGCTGATCTGAGCAGTGGCTGCTCATTCACCCCATACTGGGTGTGAGCTATCCCAGACTCCCCATTCCTACTGTTCCTCGTCCTGTCCATGCATCTAAGGACTCCTGTCACTTATCTTTATGTTTTCCTTTTTTTGCCTCTGACTGGTGTCTATACATCTCATTATAAAATTTCAACACTTAGGGTGCATAAAATATGTAGTGAGTGGGCAGATGTAGTCATTCAAAAAGAAGAAAAAGATGAAATACAGCATTATGGATCAGTGTGGTGATAACAGTGGTTAAACGGCCTGTTACAACACCGACACTCCATGTAGGAGTACTGTCATGATCCCTGGCCTATCTGCTTTTGATCCAACTTGCTGCTAATGTGCTTGAGATGGCAAACAAATACTTGAGCGCTTGCTACTTACTTGAGAGATCTGGATGGAATGTGTGCCATCATTCTTCCACCTGGTTACAAGTACCTCCCTCTTGTCTACCTTTCAAATAAATAAATGGTTTAAATTTTACACATATATGTAGTTGCAGATGGATTGTAAAACTTAAAAAATAGAAGGCATCTAATTGGCCATTTCATCTACTGCTTTTAGATTAGCACATTCAGTAAAGCACCTTAAGAATCAAGTGCATAAGAACGTATGGCTATCTTAGGAAGCGGTATCAATTTCCTGTGCTTGCATAATGATGCTACATGACAAAATACTTCCAACTTTGCAAATACCTTCAATTCACTGGCTTTCATTACAAGTGTTCAGATTTGAGCCTCCAGGGCCACGAAAGGCAATATCACAGGACAGGAGAAATACCAAAATTTAGCAAATGAAAAAAAGAATTAAACTGAAAAAGATTTCACACTGACTTTGTGCTGGTGGTATATCCAATCTATTTTACTCCTGGCTCAGAATCTGTATCTATTTCAGAATTAGAACATGAAGCAAACAAATATTACTTTGTTAACATTGATTTATACAGTACAGGGCTCCCATTTTATAAAAACAACCTTTGTACACACACCCCGGAAATCTGGGATCCCAGGTTACTCTGACGTCATTATCCATTTCCACAGTAGCAGAGAGACTCCTGCAATAATTAACATTTTGGAATAATACTCTGGCTGTATCTTCAAACCTATAAAAGATTAATTACAAAAAGAAATATTTGAAGAAGTTTACTTATAAAATAATAGCATCATCAGTATATTATTTACAGTATTACTGCATACAAAATAGCTTATTGTTAGTACTGATTTTGATGACTTGATGACAACTGTTGAGATTTTCTGGAAAAGGTTTTCTGTTTGTTGTTCATCTTTTTCTCCTCTTTGAATTTTGTCATTGTTATTACTACAAGTGGGAAAATGTATCTCTTGCTATTGAGTGAAAGCCACTAACATCTTAGATTATCTTGTAAGTCGGAAAAGTACTGCTGGTTGGCAAGATCCAATCCAACATCCAACATTTTATAGATACAGTTTTATTGAAATACAACCACAGCTGTTCCATTAAATAAGGTCTGTGGCTACTTTTTTTCTACAAGTATTGAATTTACCAGTTTTATCTAAGAACCAGTGGCATGCAAATAAAATATATTTACTGTCTGTGTGAACTTTCCCAAAATACGTTTTCTGGTGCCTGAATTAGATATTACCCAATCCTTTCTTTCACTAATGTGAAGAAAAGATATATCATCTTTACAAGATCAAAGGTATGAATTAATACGAAAAGCTTTACAAACCTCTGAAAGTTTTTAAAGTCATTTTTAAAAAAGATTTATTTATTTTTATTAGAAAGGCAGATATACAGAGAGGAGGAGAGACAGAGAGGAAGATCTTCTGTCTGCTGATTCACTACCATCATGGCGGCCATGGTGGATACCATGGCCGGAGCTGAGTTGATCCAAAACCAAGAGCCACGAGCTTCTTCTGGGTCTCCCACATGAGTGCAGGGTCCCAAGGCTTTGGGCCGAATTTGACTGCTTTCCCAGGCCACAGGCAGGGAGCTGGATGGGAAGCAGAGTGTCTGAAACATGAACTGATATCAATATGGATTAGAACCAGTACCCATACGGTTCTAAGGTGAGAACGTTAGCCACTAGCCACTTTGGAGCAAGAATAAATACTATTCTAGTTCCTAGTCCACTCAACTCATAGAAATGAGGAGGCCGGTCTTCAGAGAGCCCAGCATTGCTGCCTCATCTCACCATTCACTTTCGTACAGTTCTTTTCCTTAGCATGTACTGGCCCTTGCATTACATTTTGAGCTATAAAACAGCTTTACTTTGAGAAGCGTATCATTCTATTGCTCTTGATCATTCTTGGTACGGATGAACACACTGATTTCTCCATAAAAATTGCGAAAACTACTGCTTGTCACTGAAACGCACACGGCTCTAATTTTGCTTCTTTGGCACCCTCAGAGCAAGCAGCTTTCCATATGAGAAAATATTATGAATGTTGTGTTTTATATCCTAACCTATCATCAGAGTACTTGCTTTTCTGGCCAGTACCACTCCTAAATAATCTTACCTCAATTTTCCACACTATCTCTTTAAATTAGCCATTCATTCATTCAGGCAATAGATATTATTCCACCATTTTATTTTACTATGGTGACAAGCTTAAGAGCTGTGGTCAATTCCCAGAAAATAAACAAAGTTACAAGCAATTATCACACAAAATGGTGTGCTATGCAAAGAGACTTCGAAAAGAATATTCCCGCAAAAATTAATAAAGATTTTGCCAACATGGTGACCATTGTAGTAATTTTGAAGAAGCTGTCATTCTACCAGACCAAATAAAGTGAAATACACTCTCCAGTACCTTTGGAAGACAGAGAACTGAGTCCTACATGTGACATGAAGAATTTCCACATATATACATATATATGGAAATAGAAGAATTTTTTAACAATCACAGTCTTTTGTAAGAAAACCCTTGCTAAAATATTGCTTGAGTAAATTTTAACTGCAATCATCTCTTCCTTAGAGAAGATGTTGGGACACATGACTGCTGCTATCATGCTCTTCTTGAGTCCTCAGTTCCCAGAGACCACTGTTCCATGCTATTCATTACTGCCACATGGAGAGACTCACACGTGCTCTGACTCACAGCACCGAGTGCTTGCTATGTGTTGAGCAAAAGCTGAACACTACAGTGTAAGAGTGAATTACAGAAGGCCTTTGTACCAGCCCACTAATTTTGAAGCAAGCTCTGATTAACCTATGATCCACCGAAAGAATATTGTACAATATAAGCCTGGATCCAAGATGTGGTCTAAGTACATTTAACTGATTAACCAAACACCATATCATTTATAAGCTACATGATAATTCCATTTGGAGTTTGGGGGATTGATGTTGCCTCTCACCTCCATTTGTCCTAAATTCATGTTCATTTTGTCCCAAGCACACACAATCTAATGTGAAAAACATCTAGAGACTTTAAATGACATTAATGAGTGCATTTAATTTAATTATTGAACTTAACGGGAGAAAGTGCCCGAAAGTTATTTTTAAATCATTAATGACACTTCATTAGGAAAGAGATTGGATTGTAGAAGGATACTAAACATTAGATTCCATGACAACCCTTTTCTCTGGGAGACAGAATATATAATTACTATCCTAGTGAAGATCGTGCAATTAAATGATCTCTTTCACTATCGGGCGTAAGAAGAATGCTTACAAACTGATTTTTTTTTCAAAGAGTTACTTTTCTGGAAACCAGTGATATCCCACCTCAATAGGAGAAGATGGTACAAGACATAATTAACAAACACACACACTTACACCACTGCTGATGTTTTCTCACATGGAAAGGTACTTGCTCTGAGAGTGCCAAAGAAGCAAAATTATTTCACTGACAAGCAATAATTTTAACAACTATTAAGGAGAAATTACCGTGGTCTGATTTTTACCAAAAATTACAAAGAAGCACAGATCATATTGAAACAACGCTTATGTTGCCCAGGCTTTAATGACTTTGAGACCTCCTGCTTCTTAGGAGACCAAACTCAGAGCCATTCATGGGTGCTCAGAGCTGCGCTTACACACATTTGAAGGCTGTTCTAAAAGCTCATAGGAAATGTGCATTCTGAAGAAAATGTTCAAGAATTCGAAAATAATCTTTAAACCAAAATGAACTTCGGTGAGATTGTGTTTTCTACAAATTTCCTAAGTATGTTTGTGTACTACATGGAGATTTATTTATCAAAATTGGAATCAATCTATGCAATGACACAAGGACACAAGCATGTTTATGAAATTCTGCCCCTCAAACACCAATTTACGCAAATTATTCTTTTGTCTTTCCTTTTACTCTTCTTCAACAATAAAACAGAAATATCTACTTCTTTTTGGAAGAATTAGTGAAAGAATAGCCATGCTTCTTCCCACTTTCAGATGAGTCACAAACAACATAGTAGAACTGGGAAATTGTGGCATATTCCAGCTCTGCATCTCCAAGATGAGGCAGCACCTTGCGCCTGCTGTTGATATCATTGGGTGATATTTGATATCATTGGGTGAAAAGCTGAAGTTGTATCAGCTGGCAGAGTATGTGGCTAAGTATTAGATTTTCCCCAAATTTTGGAGGAAAGATTAGAGCAATATGATTGTTTGGAAGTCTAGTCAAAATATACAACGTAACAATATTATAAATGATATCGTATTCATTTTCTGTGGCTATTTCCCAAAGGATTCATAACTTTAACCATAATTGTAGTGATCTTAGAATAAGGAGAATCAAAATAAAGAGAATATTACATTTTAAAAACAGTTGACTTATGATTTTTCAACTTTAAAACAGTAAAGTGTTTAGTAGAAACTCTACTTTAAATTTTGAATGCTGATCTTTTTCCAGGCTCATGCCGTGCAGGTGTTATCCTAAATCAGGGTGCTAGACAGCATTCCTCTCGTGTCTTTTCTCATTTTTTTTCAGATAACTTTTTTTTGTCTTCTAAGATTTTCTTATTTGAAAGACAAAGAAGGAAAGAAGGAAGGAAGGAAGGAAGGAAGGAAGGAGAAGGAAGGGAGCAAGAGAAAGAAAGAAAGAAAGAAAGAAAGAAAGAAAGAAAGAAAGAAAGAAAGAAAGAAAGAAAGAAAGAAAGAAAAGAAGGAAGGGAGCAAGAGAAAGAAAGAAAGAAAAGAAAGAAAGAAAGAAAGAAAGAAAGAAAGAAAGAAAGAAAGAAAGAAAGAAAGAAAGGAAGGAAGAAAGAAAGAAAAGACTATGATTTATCTTGCTAGCTCTGTAGCTATTGTTTGCTATTATTAATGTACCTTCTGATCTGATCTGATTATACTCTCCATCCACAGAACACCCAACACTCATTAAGAACCATTAATCCTAATTTCACTAAGGAATTTTTATGAGAGTCCAGGAAAGGCAGGAAGAGGGATTTCTTTATTTTCAAACATTTATTTATTTATTTATTTACTTCAAAGATAGAGTTATAGTCAGAGAGCGAGAAGAGAGAGAGAGAGAAATCAAAACTGGGGCCATAAGAATTCTAATCTTCACCTATGTGGAATGCTGGCATCATAAAAGAATGTGATTTAACTCCACACTGTTCACATTGAGCAATGTTGATTGCACCACTACCTCAAGGATTACCATTGGCCAAAATAATTTTGATACAAAGTGATTGTGTTAAAGGATGAACAAATGCTTAAGGAAAGTTCATTTTCATTCTTTCAATATATTAACTCAAGAGAAAGGAGGTCTCTCTCCTCATTAGATTATTTGGAAGTATAAATCATGTAAATTAGAACCTCCAGTAGCTATTTTCTCACCATACAGAAGACAGCACACCTGAAAATAAAATTAAAAAAAGAATTGCAGAATACAGAAGCAGAAAGAGTATCCTGATAACAATTATTGCCACACCTCTTTCCTAATTTCCGGAAGCTCTCAGTAATAGTTGGCATTCCATGACTTGGAGTTGCATTACTCTGTGTCTGTCATCACGTGACATTCTTCCCTGTAGTCTGTTTTCAAACTACTCTGTCTCTATAATCACTGGACTATGGCCCACCCCAAAGTAGTATGACCTCATCTTAACTTGACTGCACCTTCAGAAAGTCAATTTCCGTAAAAAAGGTAGCATTCAGAGATGCCTGGGGTTAGGATTTCAAGGTTTCTTTTAGATGGCATGGATACCTTAGATAGATCCAATCCACAATAGCCGATTTTCAATTTCAAATTGGAATTCTCTGATCTTTTAACCTCATCAAGCCTAAGGTCCTAAACTATTATGTGTTTTCCATTTGGTGAGTTAGTTTTATATTTTTCTCTTCTTTCCATTGAAAACAAAAGTATCAGCATTCACAGAGCACCTTTCTGCTAGCTCAACCAAGCTCCCCATCGGTGGTCTATTCTGGCACCCTGTAGCTCCTTGCCACAGTGATCAAGTTCTGGCTACCAAGACCTTTTCTTTTTGGTCAGTTGATTCTGGCTACTACATTCTGTTCCTAAAATATTTTTTTTGCCTTTTCCCCTGGTAGGTTAGTTGTATTGTCATTTCAACTCCTCAGAATGTCGCAGAAATGTTTCTTCTCACTGAGGTGCAATCTGATCACCTTACTTTCCAAGGAAACTCTTTGTCATAAACTTGAGGAACCTTACTTCCCCCATCATTTGTACACTGGGGTAAGTAGTAGCTTCAGTTGGAAGTGTAAGGTTATGTTATAGTGGTGGTGCATCTCTGAGTCACCATCTGAATGAAATCTGCTGCACATACAGAAGGCATTTATTTGTTTCAGGTCTTTTTGTTTACATGAGGACTCTATTTTTTCTGAAAGTAAGAACTTTTGTTTCTTTTGCTTCTTGTCATATCTCCGGTATTTATGACAATATCTGGCTAGAATAAAATTCTGATAAATTTGGAATGAACAAATGAGCAAACTGAGACGTAGAATTACAGGTCAAGATCTTAGGGTCTACCTCTAAAGCACTTTTCTACCAAACTAGCTGGTACTAACACTCTGTGTTGCATCTGGGAAGTGATCTATTCAATACTTTATTTAAATATCTGATGCAAATCGCCTTGACAATGTATTTTAGTCTGAAAGTATTTACTACTTACCGTGCTGAGAGGTTGGCAATTCCCCACAAAGGTTTTAAGAAAATAGATTCAAGGTGTTTGCTACCTGGATATACAATTTATATTCTATCTAAAGCAGTGTCTCAGGAGATGAGCTCAGAAATCCCCAGAGCAGTGGACCAAACAGAAGTTTAGTTCCTTTCATGTGTTACAGGTAAGGGTTTAAGGGGAGATTACTTTGAATTACAAAACAGAATTCTACTATTGATATCTTACTAACTTTGCTTCCTAGTAAGATTATTTAGTCTCTTATTATCTCATTGACTAAACAAAGACTTTCTACTTTTGATAACCAGGACTACTGGATCGCAACAGAAGAATATTATACTATGGGGTACCAAGTAAGTGCGAAAGATTCAGAATGACAACTGTATTGTATGTTGGAATTTTCACAAATACCCTGAAGAGGTAGGGCAAACTTTGTATATTTCCACAGAAGTAAATTTAAAAATAATAAAGCTGTACAGCACATTTTTTCATACTTAGCAACAAACACTTCATATTATCTTCTATAAAGAATTTTGCTTTTTTTTAACTTACTTCAGACAGAGATTCAGGGCTAATGAGACAGAGGTTCAATGAGAGATACAAGCTGTGTTAATTCAAAACCGGATTCCTGCCATAGCTGAGGCTAAAGTGGAGGCCTAGAATTCACTGCAAAGCCAAAACTTTGGCATGTGCTTCATGTCAGGCAGCCTCTGTCTTCTTTGTCAGGCTTGTTACACTTAAACAAGCATCCCTCTGCTTCATCTATGTTGTCACCAATGACACAGTCTTTTTATGGTGAAACAATATTCCATATGACTGTGTATTATGTATATAGTTTTATGTGTGTGTGTGTGTGTAAATACACCCCCAAATTTCTTTATCCTTTCAACCATCAATGGACACTTGAATTGCTTCCATATCTTGGCTGTGAATGATAGTGCAAAAGAAATATGGATATCTCTTCCATATTCCATCTCATCGAGATGCTGATTTCTGCTATTTTGGGTGTATTCACAGAAGTTCAATTGCTTAATCACAAAGTAAGTTTGCTCTTAATGTTTTGAGAAATAATCATGGGATTTTTCATAATGTCTGTTCCAATTTATATTCCCTCTAATGATGCCCAATCATTCCCTTTTCTTTAAACTTTCACCAATCCCTTTTATTTCTTGTCTTTTAAATAAAAATCATGCTAAAAAGCCATGAATGATCTTACCTATATGTGAAATAAAAAAAAGTTGAACTCAAAGGGGCAGAAATTAGAACTGGAGCTGCCGTGACAGAGTGGTTGGGGAAATGAAGAGAAGGCGATGAGAAGTAGATCCCTACATACCACGTGTGGTGAAAGATGCATCGACTGATAGCATTGTGGTGATCACTACATAATATGTCATTTATCAAGTCACTAATTTGTACAACGTTAATACATTCAATTATTTTTACAACATATTATTTTAAATTGTTTTTGAACATGTATTTCTTGATTGATTTGTAATGGAAAGCCAGATTACAGAGAAGGAGAGACAAAAGGAAAGACTTCCATCCGTTGATTCACTCCCCAAGTGGCCACAACAACTAGAGCTGAGCCAATCTGAAGTCAGGAACCAGCAGCATTTTCCAGGTCTCCACATGGGTGCAGGTTCCCAAGGCTTTGTGATGTCCTCTATTGCTTTCCCAGACCACAATCAGGGAGCTGGAAGGAAGTAGAGCAGCCTGGACATGATTTGGTGCCAATATGGGGTCCTGGTGCATGCAAGGTGAAGACTTTAGCCCCTAGGCTGCCTGGGGTGGCGCTAATGACAATCAAGTGATTTGCATCAGGAATATATGATCTTCAGAATGGGGGTAGACCAGACCGGGCAGGGCTACAACGCCTGTGGGCCTATGTGAGCTAAATCAGGGAAAAGCCAGACTGGGCTGACTGTTCCAATTGGTGCAAGCGTAAGTCATAGTGGTCCAGGGTTGGTTGGGCTTTGCTGTATCATCAGCTGGCAGAGGTTGGCCATGGGGCCTAATTCTGTCAAGCTAATCCACAAAACCACCTACAGAGTGCATAATCTGGGAGTGGGAGTGGCCCAGTAGGGAAAAAGTGGACACCCCCCTCTGGAGCTACCACTCCCACTGGAGAGAATGAAAACCAGGACAGGAGCAGGAGTGGCTAGACAGAATGGCATCCGCCAGCATGTATGTGGGCTGGAAAGTAGGGCTGGTTGGGATGAACTAGGCTTCAATGCCCATTGACATGAATAAGAGCTCAATGGGATGTGGGACAGACTGGACAAGTTTGCTGTACATACTGGCAAGCATGGGAACCAGGGTAAGGGCAGGGTTGGTGGGGATTATTAGGAATCACCCCGACTGGGTTGCAACTCCCACTGGTTTGCGAGAGGGCCAAGTGTGCACTGGGCAGAATCAGGCTTGACTGCAACACCCATTGGTTCATGTGGAAGACAAGTCTAGAAACAGAAATGATCCAGCAAATGCAACCACCAGCATATGCATAAGCTGATTGAGGCGACAGACTGTGCCAGACCCTGTGCTGGTGTTCACACACGAGAATCAGGTCTAGGATCACATTAGACAAAGTTTCTTTGGGGATCCCTCCAGCTGAACTGCTGATCTCAGAACCCCAACCATGAAGAGACTATGTCAGCCAGTGGATTCTGAATAGATTTCATAGTGCTTTTGGAACAGCGAGACTAGGGGCCCAGTGCGTGGCCTAGCAGCTCAAGTCCTTCCCTTGAAAGCACCGGGATCACAAATGGGTGCTGGTTCAAATCCCGGCAGCTCCACCTCCCATTCAGCTCCCTGCTTATGGCCTTGGAAAGCAGTTGAGGACAGGCCAAAGCTGTACTTGGGAGACCTGGGGGAAGTTCCTGGCTTCTGGCTTCGGATTGGCACAGTACCAGCTGTTGTGGTCACTTGGGGAGTGAATCATCAGACGGAAGATCTTCCTCTCTGTCTCTCCTCTTCTCTGTATATCTGACTTTCTAATAAAAATAAATAAGTCTTTTTAAAAAAAAAAAAAAAGAAAGAAACAGCAAGACTGGCAGCAGTGCAGAACTGAAGTATCCAAACTGCGTGAGCAGGACCCTCGGAGCATGCCCCACGTCGGGGACCTGGGATGGGTGGGAGGTTGGGTGGGATTTTTCCCTTTATCTCTCCCCTTTTACGGGATACAGAAACAATATTAATGTGGAAATTTTCCTGTAGCTTTTGACCCTTTGTGCCTTAATCAACTATGTAAAGATTATTGCAAAAAAAAAAGTATATGATCTTTGCAAAAGATTATTGCAAAAAAAGAGAGTATGCGATCTTAACATACCATGTTAGATGTGTGTTGCCTTTCATTTTGAAAATCACTCAGTTTCCCCTTCCTAGTTATCATGTATAGCAGAAGTCAAACACTACTTCTTCCGGCAGAGTCTTCCTGGTGCCTCCCCCAGGTCAGCGAGCCATTCCCTATTCTTACGGAATGTACACCTTTCCCTATAGCATCTTCTAAGTTATCTAACATTTCTCCTGCATTTTTGATGACTTTACTATCATTTGTCTTCCTAAGGGACTGTGAGCTCTGTTAAGGCAACCAACGTCACAAGCCCAGTATTCATCATACCACCTGGGTAGGAGTAAGCGTTCAGTAGGCAAACAATTGTTGACTAACAAAGACAAGTGAATGTGCAAAATACGAAAGAGTGACTTGTTTGTTAGCTGCGAGTCATTCTGTTGGGTTTCATAGACATTTTCTCCATTCTATATTTCTGTCTTAAGTTCATGGCGGGGCTTTAACTGATTTTAATCTGTGTTCCTGAGTTCGTGCTCACAGCTGTTGCGACTTTCAGCATGCTCTGTGCCCACTTCGGAGAGCCGCGTGAGGGGGCAGGGAACTAGCACAGATGCTGCAGAACTAGCCATAGGCTGTGTTCAAGTGCTGCACTGACTTGACTATTAGTATGTCAACTACAAGTGGCCTGGAATTCCTTCTTTACTCCGGTTTTCTCCCCATTTTTTCAGATCTCCCTCACTAGAACTAAAATGTAGAAAACTGTACTGCAGGCCTAAACTCTCCCTACCACAAAGTCCAAAGATTATAGACCTTAAACAAGTCTGTTTGTGACTCCAGGAGTTAATTTATAACTCTGTTGCAGCTTATGAGGTTGCATAATTCAGGTCACGGCATTGCATGTTGGGAGAGATCCATCATGGCTATTATGTTTTACTGTGCTTCTCCAAGAGCAAGGAGAACTGTAATCCCTTCGTTTTCAATGATGGAGACCAGGTACACCTGCTATCTCAGCTGTCTGAAAGCTTAAGGAAGGCCACAATCCATTGTCCTACATGGAGTGTTTCAAAAGAACAATGAGAGAGTTTTTGATTTCCTGCTTTCCTCTCTAAGTGCAAGAAATGTTTTTGTTTGTTTGTTTGTTTGTTTTTAGAGACTTGGGTTGAACCCAAACTTTGTGAAGTCTGAGTTTCTGTGTGTCTTTGTTGAATGTTTCAAGCTCAGTATTCAGTACCATGAGCCTAGAAGAGAATAAGCTCTCACCAAGTTAGCACTGAATAAATAAACACGGATGCTCATGGGAAATGTGACAAAGTCATCCAGTTAGTAACTTAGGGGTCATTTCCTTGTGGTCTCATTGTGGTTCCCTGTGTTCTCTGTGTTTCTGATATCTTTAGACAAGATTCCACATCTTCAAGGTAAAAGTGGGTCTAAACGCAAAGGGCCAGGGATGGGATCAGAAAAATGAGGCTTGTCTTTTTAAACCAATGCCTGAAAAAAATAGCCAACATTAGATCACATACGCATTGCTGACTTCCTTTTTTTGTCATTGTCTATGTTACTGCTCAACAGGTCAACCTTCTATTCAAATTGTTGATATTTGGGTTCACTATGAAATTGTGGTGTTACTTATTACTTGAAAAAGTACTACAGGTAACATTTTCATGTAGAGTGCTGTCTTCTTGTGCTCGAGATGAGTTTCTGACAAACTTCCTCAAGGCCTTGCCCGATCCTGCCCAGTGGAAAGGGAATGAGTAAACAGAAATATCCCATGGTGCACCTCAGGCCGACAGGTATTGGGTGACTTTAGACACCTTCCAAGTTTCCCGAATTCTCTGCTCAGCTCCATTCACAGAGAGATTTGCTGTGAGAGGTTTGTCAGTCTCTTCCAACGCCTGAGCCAATCCTCACCAAGCCACAAAGCTTTAGACACAACCCATTAGCAGATGGGATGGAAAACCAACTTGATAATGCTAGTATTTATTTACTACATTTAGATACCAGATGCTATTCTGTGGCTAATAACGATGACTGTACCCAAACTCATGTGTTTTAATTTTCTTGTTCCTCCTGTCCTAAAATTTTATGTTTCCCAGAAGGAGTTTGGCCAAAACTTGAAGCAGCTTGAAGTCCAGTTTGGCAAGATGAGGTGAAAGACCTCTGATTTTTTTTATTATTATTATTGTTTATTTTTATCAGGAAGACAGATTTACAGGCAGGAGAGACAAAGATCTCCTGACTGCTGGTTGACTTCCCAATGGCCACAATGGCTAGAGATGAACCAATCCAGGGACCAGAAGGCGTTTCTGGGTCTCCCACATGGGTACCCTGTTCAAGACTTTGGGCTGTCCTCTACTGCTTTCGCAGGCCCTGAACAGGGAGCAACATTGGGAATGAAGCAGCTGGAACACAGATTGGTGCCCATATGGGATTCCAGTGTTTGCAAGGGGAGCATTAGGCAGTTGAGCTGGCTGTGTTGAAAGACTCTATGTTAGCAATGCAGAGGCAGATGTAGGAAACGGATTCATGACAAACAGGCAGTTGCACAGGGTTATGTGAGTTGGTGGTAGGTAGCTGGTTATGGAACAATGCCCAGGACCTCTTTAGTGAGTATCACTGGGAGATTTGGGAGTTCCTAATATCATGGATTTGTAGAAATTTTTTGGTAGACACTACACAAAGTATCCATAATTTTATCTCTGGAACCTTACATGGCGACAAAGTCCTTACAGATCTAAGAGTTTAGACCTTTGTACTGGGAGCTTAGTCTGTATTTATCTGGATAGGTCCAACTTAATCACAAAAATCCCTAAAAAGGGAGACCCTTTCTACGTTGTGCTCAGACAAGACAGATGACACCATATAAATGATCAGAGAGGCATGACATAAGATAGATTTTTCAGAGATGTTGCTGGTCTTGTAAATGGGAAGGAGAAACCATGAACCAATTAATGAGCCTAGAACAGTGGACTAGGAAGACCACACAGCTGAAAGCCAGCAAAAGAATGAGGATATTGTCTTTCAATGAACTGTAAGCCAATAACTTGGGTGGACAGGAAAAGATGTTTCCCTGAAGTATGCAGAAATGAACACAACCCTGCCAAATCCTTCGCACCAATCCAGTCAGTGAGGCCTGCGCTGGATGTCTCACCCTCAAACTGCAAGATAACAAATGTGAGTTTTCATAAGCCACTAATTTACAGTAATTTGTTATGACAGCAATAAAAAATCAATATGAGCACTTTAGAAATCGAATGAAAATAAAGTGTTTTGTTGCTCTATTTTCTGACTACCAACTGTTTGATGACTTATGAGAAAGGCTGAGCAGATTTTGAAAGCGTGATATGCATCCTCTGCACATCCACATTACAACAGAGAGGTATATGTAAGTGTCCCACATAGGCCTTTCATTCTTGGAGTAACACCATGAAGTGTGCCTCACTGAACCTCTCCGATGATGGGGCAGAGGTGCTTGACAATGAGACAAGGTCGTGTCAGCTTCTCTGGTCTTTGCTCACAGGCATGGCCCATTTGCACAGCTCCTCCCTTAGCTATTGTTCCTAGAAGGAAAAGCTGACTATGTGAAAATGCTGACCTTTTCATATCTCTGCAGCCTCCTGCCTTTCCGCCCTCTGTGTTACTATCCAGGTGCTCCAACCACTGACACACCGCAGGCCTCAGAGATTGCATTAAAACTTCCTCTTCAAAGCCAGCCTTATCTAAACAGTGTTTGGTGGGTGCCTTGGTTGAGCAAAGAAGCCCATGAGCCTTTGTCATTTTTTCTTCCTGTGACCCAGCTTTTTCTTTCTGCTAGGTTTGTACCTGGGTTTCTCACTAGTATCCGAGTTCCCTTGCTGGACTGAGTTCCAGCTTGGACCTGGTAGACTTTTACAATACTCCAAACCTGACATCTCATTTTTGTTAACACTCTTTCAATAGCCTCCATTATGGACTGCGTCCTGAATCAGACCCAACACGTCATGTAGATTTCTTATTTTATCAGTTATCTCATCAGGATTTGATGTTGTCAAACTCTCTTAAAAAAAAAAAAAAAAAAAAGATTTATTGGACCAAATGTGGTGGCTCAAGTGCCAGGATCCCATATGGGCTCCTCCATTTCACATCCAGCTCCCTGTTTCTGGCCTGGGAAAGCAGTACATGGTGGCCCAAAAGCCTTGGGATCCTGCACCCATGTGGGAGACCAGGAAAATGCTCCTGGCTTTGGATTAGTTCAGCTCCAGCCATTATGACACTTGCGGAGTGAACAAGTGGATGAAAGATCCTTCTCTCTGTCTCTTCTTTTGTGTAAATCTGCCTTTCCAATAACAATAAATTTAAAAGACTTTAATAACAAAAAGATTGATTTATTTATTCTGAAAGAAACAGAAATACAGAGAGAGACTGATCATTCATCTGCTGGTTCACCCCCGAATTACCTGCAAGAGCCAGAGATGGGCCATGCCAAAGCCAGGTGCCAGGAACACCATCTGGGCCTGCAAAATATGTGGAAGAGACCCAAGCATCTGGGCACATAGCTGCTGCTATCGCAGGCACTGTATGGAACATATTAGATAGCACACAGAGTAGCAAGCTCTCCAATTTGTGCTCCAATGTGTGATGCCCAGTGGTTTAACTCATTCTGCCTCAATGCTGCTCCCTAAAGAAGTTCTCTAGATCACATTCCACTCATATCTCTCATACTCCAGGAGCATTTGCATCCTGGGAGAGCTAGTGGGACCGTTTTAGAGGCAAGTATCAGTAGAAACCAGCTGTGTCATCCATATTCTCATCCATAGAAGCCAACAGGTATCAGTAAAGAATCTGTGATGACAACTGAGTGGTGATCAATCAGGATACACCACACCACACTCTTCCCAAGTTGCAAAGGTGAATCAAACCACTGGTGTTTGGGAAAACCCTCAGGGATTCTCTTCTGTGGGTTCAGTCTTTGCTTGAACCAGTGTTTCTTCTCTGCTAAACCTGTGAGCTGAGGTGTGCCCCCCTTTTGCTTCTAATAGCATTCCCAATGTATTTTAAAAAGGTAGTTGATCCATGAGTTATTCTGAGGTGTGATGATGAGAAAATAGGAGAGAATGCTCTTTACTGCAGCCCTTTTGATATTGCATATCAAAAAAGTTAGCTCACATATTAAATGCATATTAAGCACTGTGATAGAAGTATAGTTGCTGGGTCTGGATATTCCAAATATACTTATTCATAGATTCTCCTTTTTAGATAAAATCTATCCATTCCCTTCTCTACTCGGGATCCTCATCATCAGCTCTAACCACACTCATACTGCAGTAGACTTTCTCATGGAGTCCCACAGCAGACGCAGTCAAGTGAACTGTGCATCCCCACCCCACCCCCCATCTCTGCTGTCCCAACAGCATCCCCAGGCTTGCCCAAGAGGGACTTTTTCTTATTATCTACCATGATCACCTGCTTCTCTCTGACAAGATACTGAACTCTTCAGTAGAAACATTCTGTCCTTCCCTTGGGACATTGTAAAACCTCTTCCTTTGAGGGAACTTCATGGCACTTCTGTGTAACACTGTTTCAAATCTCTCCATTTCTATACCACCTGTCTCCAGCATAGCTCAAGAGATGCTCCTCTTTATGATTTAGAAGTGGTCCTTATTTCATTTTTAATTTAAAAAGTGAGAAAGAACTAAGCTATGTGCATTTTATTGCTGTTACAATGTAGCCAGGAAAGAAGTGGGAATTACACAGCACTGAAAGGCACCCACATTCAAGCACTCATTTTCTGCATTTTATGTTGCCTTTTCTGGCTATCACAAGGACAAAGGTAACAATGAATTCCCTCAAGGGTGTTTCTTACTGTTCCAACATCTTGTGCAGGAGGGATCAAGGGCTAACGCAGTGGCTCTGCGGGGAGAACACTCATGGACATCCAGCAGTGTTGCTCTGCCGTCTCAGCATGAGTCTTCCTTGCTGTAAGCCAGGAACCCCTTCAGCTCCTGCAGGAAGGGGAAGACAGGCATAAGGGAAGCACACCCTTCTTCCACTTCAGCTTTGCACATCAATTTCCATGTGTCTCATTATCAAGAACCTACTCACACTGTCAAAACAGCCGGAAAGGTAGCTATTCTTCTCACCTGCATGAAACATCCTTTTTAAATTGGTGCTCACAGATACTGAAGGGAATCCAGAAGTTTCTGCAGCATGTACTGTGTAATGCACAGGCCTTCTGTATTTCTGCTTAATTCTACTTAAGGGTAAGTGATCTCATGTGAGCTAGGCTAACACTCGAAGGATAAACATGCAGCTTAGCAGGATCTCTTCTAAGAACAGACTGAAGATGCCATTGACAAAGCAAATGTGGTTAGAAAATGGCAGAACTAACAGGGATTGCTTCAAGGACTTCGTCAGCCATATTCCTGGGCAAAAATGATTCCAATCCAAGCAGTTTTCACATATTGTAAAATAAAAATGCAATAGCAAGAAACAACTCAGATCTCTGACACGTAGGCTCGTGCACTTTCGGCAGTATCGGTTAATGTCTTACAGTGTAAAAGACATTTAGGGTAGAATTGAAGGGTCATAATAGTGAGGTTTATCATGCCCATAAAATCATACATGCTTCTTGGTATATCCTATACTGAAAACCCCATAAAACATATCGTAATCAAATAAATTAATACAACATGTTCTCATTCCGCTTGTTTAGTAAAAAACCAGAAAAGTTACAAAAGAAGCCTGTGTGTTATATGGTGGTTTAATACAGTCACAATTAGCAAGAAACGTTAAGATTCTTATTTATGTCATATTAATCACTTCCTTTTAATGTCTACTTTTTAATGATTTATTTATCTTAATTGGAAAAGCAACTCTACAGAAAGAAGGAGAGACACAGAAGGATTTTCCATCTGCTGGTTCACTCCCCAAGTAGGCTCAGTAGCTGGAGCTAAGACGACCTAAAGCCAGTATCTAAGAGCTTCTTCTGGGTATCCCATGCAAATACAAGGTCCCAAGGCTTAGGGCAGTCCTCTACTGCTTTCTCAGATCACAATCAAGAAGCTGGAAGGGAAGTGGAGCAGCTGGGATACAAACAGGTGCCCATATGGGATCCTGGAGCCTGCAAGGCTAGGACTTTAGCCTCTAGGCTACCGTGCCAGGCACCTTAATGTCTACTTTTATAACACATTATGTTGGTATTTCAACTTCAGCACAGTTTAAAGCTATGAGCATTTCTAGGCTCGGAATATTTAACATATCACGATGTGTAATTCTCTAAATCCTACAGTAATTGATCAATATAGTAAAAAATGACTGTAAGGGGAAGCGGACCTTCATTAAGGTTCACAGTTGCTGCTGTTGTTTGCTCTGTGAGGAAAGCCCGATGACCCTTGCTCTGATACCTGCGTTCCAACTAAAGGCTTCTTCTTTCATAGACATAGAAGCTGAGGCACACTGAAATTTCCTAATCTTTTTCTTTGAGAGGTAAATTCCTGCATACACACTCTCATACACGATAGAGAATGAGCGATGAACCATGCGCTGATTACCCCTCCAGAGGTCCACAACTGCTAAGGCTGACTCCAGAAAGCCGACATTCAACTTGGGTCTCCCACATGAAATGCAGGGGCCCAACTACCCCCAAACAGTTACCTATTGCCTCTTAGTATCTGCAGGATGATGCAACCAGGAGCAGCAGGCAGGACTTGGATACAGCACTTCAGTACAGGACACTCCAGTAGATTCTCATTTTGGCACATCTATTGCGTACATAGGATGTGGCAGAACATACAGTCAAATTATGGCAGTCTAATTCCCCAAGTCTTGCAGGAACCCAGTTGCCATTTAGCTGTACCATACTTGTATAAGATTGTTGGAGGTATGTTAGACATCTGGAAGGGAGGAATTCACACTGCAGAGAGCAGTTACGGTCCAGATGAAAGTCGAAGACAGTTGATATGAAAACACTAGGAATGTTGCCTCCTATCTCAGCCAAAGAGTGAGTAATCTGGGATTTGAAGATTTAATGAACAAGTAACAGTCATATGAGGGCATTTCACAAAGTTCTTGGAAAATGTTTACTTGGGAAATGAAGTTATGCATAGATTTTGAAGCTTTTTGCATCAAAAATAAATTTACTTTTCTCATCCAAAAATTTTTAGCAACTTTTGAAGTGCCCATTTAACTCCATCCTTTAATTGGTTGATGAAGTTAAATGTTCATTCAAATAATGACCATTCAAATAAGCTGTGGTGTGTTCTAGAGAAAGACAACCCAGAATATTTTTGGAATAAACAGAAGTCTGTGTTTCTCTCCCAAGTCCTAACGCTCCAGCGAGTATAGAATGGCTGTTTGGATTTTATCAAAATCTCAGCTTAACATGTGAAGAGAGGTAGCCGCTATTCCCACGTGCGTGTAGAACTGGGCTGACGGGGGCGAGGGTGGGCATGTACTCACATACACAGAGTGAGCGTCCTTTATAATTGAAAATGTGGCCACTGACAGTTTTATTTCTCTCACGGTCAACCAATGTCAACAGGATTTTATGGTGAATTTACAGTATCAGGCTCTGGGTCTCGGGTTAATAGGCCACCTGCCTCTGTAATAAAGGCCGTTAAAAAGGAAGGAGGACAGCCTACACGTAACCTGGTGCTCTGTCTCCGCCACTGTAAGTCCTGGAGCATTAAATGATGATCTGGCTCTGGAGGAACATGATAGACTGTATTTCTTTGAAGAACAGGAATGATGTTAGTTCCTGAGTTTTTTAGACCAGAACCTGCAGCTAAGATACGTTATGTCTGGAGCAGAACCCTCCCCGCCCATCTCATATCTCTGGAGAAGGCTCTGCAGTGATGTTTCATGTTGGAGGAGACAGCAAAACATAAACAACTTTGAACCTACAATCTGTGAGGTTAAAAAATCAAGACAGCCAAGTTTTCAACCACTGTGAGTAACTTAATGAGCAAGAGATGGAAATTGATTTTGTGGGTAAAGCGGTTAAAGGCCATGATTGTCGCAAACAGATTGTGACAGTAAGATTTTAGAATGAGCATTCCAACATGTGCACGTGATTAGAGCCATGTCTATTGCTACAGTTAGTCAAAATGCCAGGTACCATGTTAAGGATAATTTATTATAACTGATCTTTCTGAGAAATGTATTGCCACTCCTATCTAATTACTAGAGAAATAAACTTGAGAGGCTGAAACCATTTACCAAAGAGTAGAGAAGAGCAAGTTTTTGCACCCACGTCTTTGTATGACTCTCCAAGCATATTACCTTAATTACTTGCTAAGTTTCACAATCGCAAACAGTTTTAGGAAATAAAGAGGATATGTGACTGACATGTGCCCTCAAGGACTGGGAAACAGAAAGAAGTAGTCTGGAAGCAATGGGTAGCCCCAAATTCATCATATGAAACTCAAACAGTCAACTGTGTATTGGGTTTTCTGGAGTTTTATGACACCCAACATTAAGCAGTTCTCTCAGCGAGTTTAGGGGCAAAACAATGAAAGGAAGTAGATTACTATTTCTGCATGGAATCTCACAGTATATTTCATAACTAAAGACCTTACAAGTATTGCCAGTAGATTTAGGTCAAATTTTACTACCAAATGAATATAGGTCAGGTCAAATCCTACCTAATCATTTAGAAATATCAAAAAAAAAAAAAACACACACACTTTTGTTTTCCTCAATCCCAAGATGGTGCCTTATTCATTTCTAAGAAGACAGCAACTTGCTGTAAAGGAGGAGAACTCATACCACCTGATGTACTCTGGGCATCAATGCTGAAGTCCCTGGCCAAACACCCTCTCTCAGTAACTTCTGCTAGGATCAGTTCTAGAATTCAGACATCAGTTACTCCATTCTGGAGAGAACTTTTACATATCAGTGAAATTACATAAATCTAGAATCGGATACAAACTTTTGTTGGCCTGCTTGGGTTGCCATAAACATAGTTCAGACATTTTAAGCAGAAAATATTTATCACAGTTTTGGATTCTGAGACATTTAGGATCAAGGGGCTGGTTGTTCAAGTTCGTGGTGAGGGACTTTGCAGCACATATGATGTCTCCCTGTACCATCTCTCCTTGTGTGTCATTTCTTACATGGGGAGCAGTTCCACAATGAGCGAGTTTCAATTTCCCATCTATAAGTAGTTACTCCCTGCAGCCACACTTTCCCATGTTGTCACGTTGCAGGTGATGGCTTCAGCAAATTGGCTCTGGAAGAACACAACATCTAGTTCTCAATAAGCCTTTTTGTCTCTCCTTCCTTTTCCACCTGCAGCAATTAATTCATTCTCCACCTCCGAGTCTGTATCACTCAGAGGTCACAGACATCCTGTCTGTCCCACAGTGGCTGGGGGATGACAGCACCATGAGAGTCTGAGATCCCTCCCATTCATGATTCCGTTAACAGCATCCAGCTTTTCTGGAATGTGAACTCTGATTTTACACTGGTTCAGTGCCACAATCTCAGAAGATAATCTGTACAAACCCTTCAATGGTTGTACATGTCTCCCTTTTTCTTCACTATCATTTTCTGTCTCTTTGATGTGTAAGAATAAGAAAACAGGAGCTAAGATGGTGGCATAGGATACAGACATGTCTGATACGCTGGGTGACTTGGACCAGCCTCGGGCAGAGAAAGAGTAGGAAACTCAGAGCACTGTCTTGTGTGGAGAGGCGGAAAGTGGAGTTGATGGAGCTGGCCAGAGGAGGCTCATTTCTGGCTGATCACACGGAACTGATCCAGTGGGGAGGGGAGCACCGCCATTGCTCCCTGCAGGATCTATGTAGTCCCAGGACCTGAAAGCCAGCAGCCACAATTCTCCTGCAGTGTCCTGCCTGGCACCATTTGTGTAGCAGGGCAGCAACTGTGGATTTCAAGTGAAGGTCCAGAGTGGGCATGTTACTAGCTAATTGCACTGAGCTGAGCCCACAGAAAAAGCAGCACTAGCCTTGCAGTCTGCAGGGTCTGTGTGGTCCCTGGAACTGTTGGCCAACAGCCCCTTGATCTTTGTTGGTGCCCCTAAGGGCGGCCATCTTGGACAGAAAGGCAAGAGCTCCAAACATTGATAAACTGCAAGAGGAGGAGTGGTAAACTGCGCCTGTGCTAATTTAGCAGCTCTCAGATAACAGTGTCACAGGACCAGGCACTGTTAGAATGAAGGCAGGACAGCTGAGCTGCCCAAGAACTAATCTGGGAACAAAATCACCTCCGTCTTAGAGCACTGCACAGGCTCCACAGAAAAAACAGCCCCGTCAAGGCACGCCACCAACTCCACCCAAAATAACTCCAGGAGGCACTCAGACATATTGGCCAGCAGGTGTCAACAAGATCAGTGCTGCCTACAACATCAGTGCCACTGACAAAGCAATTATTCAGAACAATTGTGTTTTCCAAACCCAGGGCACTGATTAGATATAAAAATCAACTTATAGACCTGTAGGTCATATATGTTAGAGAAGATTCCATCAACCAGAATGGCAACTACAAAAGGTAAAAGAAAAGACAAGGGCACTATGAATGTTACTGAAGATTCTCCAGCAAAGGAGCAAAACTTTGCCCATCCTCAGAGTTAACTGAGGAAGACATTGAGAAAACAGGGACACAGAATTCAGAAAACTCATTATGAAGCTTCTGATCAACAATGAGAAGCACATACAAGAGTTCAAAGAATTTAAGGAATATGTTACACAAGAAATAGCAATAAATCAAATCAAGGCTGATATATCAGAAATTAAGAACACAGTAGAGGGAGTTGGAAGGGAAGTGGAATAGCATGGAAATGAACTGGTGCCCATGTGGGATCCCGGTGTTTGTAAGGCAAAGATTCAGTCACTAAGCCATTGGGCTAGGCCCCAGAGTAAGCTCTTAATAAATATTATCCATTAATGATGATTACCCAGTTGCTTGGACGTAAACACCCACATGAACATTCTGTTAAAGACAGAAACCATATGTCCAAGAGTCTAGTGCAGCACCTGTTACACAATAGGTATCAAACTACACAAGTTTAAATCAACCCTTGAACATCAGAATGCTGTAAAAATGTTCACACAAAAATAGTTATTTGAAAATGTCTTTAAAATGTTCAACGTAACATATACATTTAGTGTCAACTCTGAGACACCAAACCAATGACCTCTGATTTGGACTAGAAAAACACTTCTCTAAACAATTTTGACAGAAAGGTTATTAAAGCCATGTGATGAGAAAAGAAGTATAAAGTGGCCATAACAGCCACTTCCAAGAGAGAAGCCAATAGCAAACTATATATAACAGAACAGAAATAGAACATGATACGTGAAAGAAGAGGAAACGGGGAAGCTGATGTTGAATACATATCTTAATTCTTTTTATTCAACTGCATTGATCACTGGAAAACATATTCAACGACATTCAAGAAAACAATAGCAAAGAAAATGTTTGGGAACTGCAGCCTAGTTGGGGTGACTCCCCATAACCCTCACCAGGCCTGGGTTGCATGAGGACCGAGTATGAAGTGGGTAGGATCAAGCTGGACTACAACACCCATTGATTCAAGTGGAAGACAGGGCTGGAAACAGAAATGATCCAGCAGTTGCAACGACTGGCATGTGCATAAACTGATAGGGGTGATGGGCTGTGCCAGACCCTGTATTGGCAAATTCATACAAGAATCAGGTCTGGGATCATCTCAGATGAAGTTTCTTTGGAGATCCCTCCAACTGAACTGATCTCAGAACCCCAACCATGAAGAGGCTATGTCAGTCAGTGGATTCTGAATAGGTTTCATCATGATTTGAAAGGCCGGATTGGCAGCAATTCAGACATGTTGAATTATCAAAACTGCTTGAGCAGGACCCTCGGAGCATGCCTCACTTCGGGGACCTGGGATGGGTGGGAGGCTGGGTGGGGCTTTTCCCTTTGTTTCTCCCCTGATCCCAGATACAGGGGAAAAATGATATTAGTGTGGAAACAATTGTATTACCCACTTTCCTGTAGCCCTTGACTCTTTGTACCCAAATCAACTAAGTAAGATCATTTTAAAAAATAAATTAATTTAAAAAAAAGAAAATGTTTGTTTGATACAGATGTAACCTGTTAAGGTTTGTAACCTTAGCAGCTGTGGTGCCTTTGTTAGAGAGGTAGCTGCAGGTAGGGATAAGTGGCTTCACGGGGTCTCCATGGTCCCATTGTGGTCGGATGAGGATGCAGAGACAATAGAGCAGTCTGGGCTCAGCAGGCTCAGAACAGAAGGGGTCAAGGCCCCCTGCAATTGACAGGGCAGGTAGATCCAGGCCAAAAGAATTCAGTCTCCAGGGTCTGCAGTCTGGTGAGGAGTTGCCGTACCAATGAGGAGTTCAAGAACCAGCAAAATCACAATCACAATGGTTTTCTGATGGTTTTCATGGAAATCCAAAGCTGGCTTGGCAAATTACCTGGGAATCATTCAATCAACAGCATGAATTGGGGAAATCAATCATATAGAGGGAAGTACAAGGTATTAAAACAGCTTGAGAAAACATAAGAAACTTTCTATTAAGAGAACTTCAAATATTCAAGCATGCTTTGCAAGTCTCCCATTACCTGATAAATATTGTAATATGAAGAAACATAAAATACAGCTATACTGCATAGGGTTCCTATATGCAGCTCAAAGTCCAGTCAAAATTGAATCACTATTGTATCTATTGATTATGAAGAAAACCTGGCCCTCCCTCTCTGCCAGGCAGGAAGGACTATAGCAGGTCAAAATGGTTTAGGTTCCTTGAGGCAGAAAATAACAGTCCAAGAGAGAATTCCCTATACAGTCAGACGCATGACAAGGACATTCCACCACACCGATTCCTAAGGTTTCAGATAGCCTGCTCTGCACTGGCCCGGACGATCACAGGACTGACCCAATCCATGGAAGCACTAGAACAATTTCTTATTTATTTTCATTTTTATCTTAAAGGCAGGTTTACAGAGACAAAGAGGGATAGAGAAATCCTTGGTTCACTTCTAGATGGCCACAATAGCTGAAGCTTCGCTGATCTGAGGCCAGTAGCCAGGAGCTTCTTCTGGGTCTCCCACATGGTTAGAGGGGAACAAGCACTTGGCCATCCTTAGTCGCTTTTCTAGGCTATAAGCAGGGATATGGATCTGAAGTGAAGCAGCCAAGACATGTGGAGGGTTAACCCACCATGCCACAGCACTGATCCCTTAAAAATTTTGAAATGATGACTTCTATTCTTATTCTTCCATCTGGGCAGGAAAATGAAATTATCAGAAATACTCAGTGTACACTAATTCATTTGATTTTTTCCAACATTTTAGGACACAGGAGTTATCGTCCATCCATATTAAAAAAAAATAGGAATGGATAGATAAGCAGAGGCTTAGTTGATCCGTTTAAAATGTCTGGTGTGTTATTACAAGTAAACCAGGGAGGTAGCCTTCACAGTTAGAATTACTCTGCAGGGGGCATGTGGATAGATTAATGCATTCACAGAGGGGTGGTCAGTCGCAGTTCTCATTCAGTGCCGTTTTTGTCCCTATTGACGGCATTACCAAGGACAGAGTGTTTGACTCTACCGAAAGAAAACAAAAGAGGAAGGAAAGAGGAAAAAATAAGAGAGAGAAAAGAAGGATGGAATGCAGGAGGAAAGGAAGACAGTAAACAAGAAAGGAGACAATGAAGATCAGCTGAAGTTGTGATCAAAACTCACCTTGAAAGCCCATATAATGCTTAGAACGAATTGACTGTCACCTTTATTGTTAAACTGGTCAGCAATGTGAAGAAGAGAATATGAAAATACAAGCATTAGAATGAAACTATTTATCTGAGTTGAAGGGGCCATATAACTCACAATATTGCTGAAGCCTGTAAATTCTAGAGGATTCATGTTGGATCGCGTCAAGGCGAATGGCTCATAACTCATTTACTCAGCTTCCTTTAGTGTGTCAAGCCCGAATATTTCAGCACAAAATTTCACTTCTCTTTGCAGAAATAGAAAAGCAAACGTGGCTTTCCCAGCAGCAGATTTATTTGTCTTGGAGTAACAGTGTTTTGAGAAGATTTTGGACACATGGCTTTGTTTGATAAATGCCAGTGCAGCCACGCAGGCAATCAGCACGCTTCCACTGATGTCACGGAGTGTCCTCAGTTTCCTTATGCCCTGGGTGGAGTTTTAGCATCTCCGCTTCTGAGGCTCCAGCCTCAGCTTGATCCAACCCCAGATGCAGCTGTCATTGGGCGAGTGAAAAGTAGATGAAAATCTCCCTCTCTCTCTTCTACAACCAACACCCCGCTGTTCAAAGACAGGGATTTTAAACCAATCTATTACAAGGGACCGATATTGCAGTGTACAAGTGTACAAACCTCAACCTACAATGCCGATACCCCTTAGTGCTGTGGTTTTGCATGCTGCTCCACTTCAGATCCAGCTCCCTACTCATGGCCTGGGAAGGAAGCAGAGGTTGATCCAAGTCCTTGGGCCCCCTCCACCTACCTGGATACCCAGGTGACTCTCCAGGCTCCTGTCTCCACCCTGGTTCATCTCCAGTCATTGAGATCATTTGAGGAATAAACAAAGAGATGGAAAATCTCTCTTTCTTCTCTGCATTTAAAATACATAAACATTTTATTTAAAAAGGAAAGAAAGACAATAATAAAATAAAAAAGAAATCTCTTGTGGCCTGCTATGGTCGTCCAATGGCTAAAATCCTCACCTTGCACACGTTGGGATCCTAGCTGCTCTACTTCCCTTCCAGATCCCTGCTTGTGGCCTGAGAAAGCAGTTGAGGATGGCCCAAACCCTTTAGAGCCTGCACCTGCGTGGGAGACCTAGAAGAAGCTGCTGGCTCCTATTCCCTTCTTTCTGTAAATTTGGCTTTCCAAAATTAAAAAAAAATCTTAAAAAAGAAATGAAATAATAGTTTCTTTCATAAAGTCCTTAGTACAATTAGACTTAGTAGGTTCCTTTAAAGAAAAGTATTTATTTTTATCTGAAATACAGAGTCACAGAGAGAAAAGGAGAGACAGAGAGAAAGATCTTCCATCCACTGGTTCATTCCCTATATGGCCGCAACGGCTGGAGTTGAGCCAATCCAAAGACAGGAGCTAGCAACTTCCTCTGGGTCTCCCACAAGGGTTAAAGGGCACAAGGACGTGAGGCATCTTCCACTGCTTTCCTAGGCGCATTAGAAGGAACTGGATTGCTGGTGTGTTAGCCAGCACATGACTTCGAGCCCCCATGGGATGCCAGCACTACAGGCAGAGAATTAATGTGATGTTCCACCTCTCTGAGTGCTGGGCAAGATGCGGTTAGAAAAACAGTCATATAAGAAGACACATGAATAATACCAAGGAATGCTGCAGGATCACTGTGAGGTCACCTAGATTTCCAGGCTGGGGACTCGCTCCTGGTGCCTGTACTCTTGTTCTCAAGACACAGCAGGCATATGGCCTCTGCCCTGCCAGCCTAAAGAACTGATTCCTGCTTCAGGTTTCTGGTGACATCTTGCACCTGTGAGTGAGAAAAACACCTCTCCCTGCTACTGGGAAGGAAAGATGTAGAACAGTGATTTCCAAGGTAATATTTTAGAAGCAGAAATCGGCTTGCTAATGACAGGCTGGTTGGAGGGGGGAGTGCACTGGTTGGTGATGCTGGCAGCTCACCCTCTCCTGATCTGTTTTGTCATTTCGTTATCTGTGGAGGAGACAACAAAATGCTGGTGAGCAGCTGGTGGTGGAATTATGTTTTATGTGCAAAATGTGGGAGAGATTTCTGGCCCGGTGCTCTAATTATCCGCTTAGTGATGGCTGAGAGAGCGAGTCATGCTTTTATGTGAAATATATGAGCCCTTTTTCCTGCAGGTTCAGCTTCTCTACGAGGATTCAGAGTTAGTGGGGAAAGGAAAGGAGAAGCAATCGTGATAAGGTTTCTGAAAGTCAGATTCAGACTGCTGTGGCGTGAACCTTGGATTACAGGCAAGAGGTTAGGGCTTCCTAGAGAAGTAGATCTGGATGAAAATGTAAAACCCATGGCACGTTCACATGTCGCAGATGCGAGAATGACCTCGAGAGGGCTTGGCAAGAGAAGGGCTGACAGGCGAAACCCAGAGGCAGTAAAAGCCTTGAAGCCCGTCTGACTCCATTTGTAAAGATGATAGTTAACATCCTCAGCGTATTAGTTATTCAGAGCTTTGAAACACTCGTCCAGTGTCAGTCTTTGGCTTTAACTGTTCTGATTGTATGTTTCTGAAGAGTTATGAGATTATTTCCCTGAACAGTTGTAAAAAGAGTTCTTCTTGCCTTAATTTCACAATTTAAAAAAACATTGTCTTGTGCTGTAAGAATTTTAAAAATCTTTGAAAATTCTTTAGGACCCACGTGAAAGATGACTAATTCGAAATACTCTGGTTGCATGTGGAGTGAGCAAGTTAACTTAAAAACTGGAATGGAAAAATATTTAGAATCAAAATGATCCAGAATCAAGATGGCAGAATAGGGTAAGGACACAAAATGACGTGAGAGGCATCAGTATATACTGGTTGGGTCTGAATGGCGGATGCCACTGAGTGAGGAAGAAGCCAGTGAAACCACAAATGCTTTGTGAAATTTTTGTTTTTGTGAGCAACAAAAATAAAACACAGACCAGTACTTTCTAATTGCCTCCAAATTCCATATTTTTCCCATTCTTAAAGTTTCCCCATGCTGTTTCAGCTTCTTAAGGTAATCCTCAAAGATCCTAATGAGCAACAATCTGCACTTGAGTCACCAACAGTTACCTCAGGGTCGCTAAGCCCCTCCTCCTGGTCTCCTGGTCCACAAACCAGAGGAAACTCCTGCCCCTGGCACTCTTTATTCTTTTCCCTGCCTGTTTTGCCCCATAGGTGGTCAGCATATGCAGGCGTCTTCCCATCATTCAAAGATCAATTGAGAAACTGATCTTCTGGTCCAGTCTTATATATCAGTTCCTTTCTATCTTTTATATTTTCTTTATTCTTATTTCTTCTCTGTGCCCCATCTCCATTAACTTGTTTGAGTCTCAAGACAGCACTGCGTTTGCTGTGTTTGAACATGTCTAAAGTATCCCATTCAGTAACAGTTGTTCATTAAATGCATGGATACTTTCTGAATGTTAGACACTGTACCTGGTGCTGCAGCACATATTGATTTGAATAAAATATAGTAGGAAGGAATAAGTGCTAATTAAAGGTAATAGCAACTTTCTACGGAACTATCAGTGGAAGAAGCAATCAATTCTTACTCAATTGGAGGCAATAGGGAACTCTTCTTAGAGTTGAGGTTATGCCACCACAACTATAGAGAATGAGGATGATTTCAAAGCGTGAGCTATAAGAGATGTAGGGGAGGGGAAGCTAAAATAGATTCTGAGCCAATTGAAGAGTAGGATCAAGACCAAAGAGATAAAAATGCAGAAGTTTTAGTAAACATTTAGGGAGCAGAGATAAAGCAAGACAATTGTTCATGATGCTTACTAAAGATGATTATAAACACACTAGGACATTAGTGAGAGATAAGCTATTCTAAAATACTGAAAATTAAAGGCTCTGTTCTCTTGACTAAATCCCTTTTGTTATACATTCTTTGTTCTGAGCAAAAATTGAGCTAGAAAGAAGGTGACTGTTTCAATCACTCCCACATTTTGTTTATCATCCCTCTTGGTGCATCCTTCAGATAGGGATGCAGGAATCACGCTTTCTGAGACTGAAGCCTTTGAGTGCTTTCATCCAGGTATTGGCGCACTTATTTGGTCAACAATGAAGTCTTCACTGACTTTCTTCAACTATGTGTCATTTTGCGTGATGGAAATAATGAAATGCAGCAACAAATGAGGAATTGCTAACCCAAGGTTTCCTATAGTGGAAAACGACCAGCACAGGCCTTTATCACTTGGGAAACGTAGCTCCACTCTACAGAGTGAAGGATATGGAGAATGAGGAGAGGAGAGGAGTGTGGGAAAGAAATCTGAGCTTCCCACAAGGAAGAAAGATGGCTCCACTCTTGCCTCGGAGTCATGCAGGAACTCTTATGTATCCAAAATATTCAAAAACAGGAATTTGATATAAACTGAACTACCAGCTTCCTTTTGTTCTTGTTTCACATTTCACACTGTCAGGGAGTTCTGAGTGGGTGCCACCCTTAGGCAGCTCCTGGAAACCAGATTCCCAGGCATGCCCTGAGTTAGATGGCTCACTTGAGGCCATGTGCAGTGGGAGAAGCCAGGAACCTAGCCATGATCAGAGTTCACTAGCTGCTGACACACACTCCTGAGTTAACTGGCATAGAACAGGCCCGTGAAGCTTTGGGAACAGGTGGACTCTGAGAAATGAATACTGCAAAAAGGACATGTCTAGCATTTGTGAATATGATCTAGTGGCAAAACTTCTCAGTGAGTCCTCTCCTCAGAGTCTTACAACCTCCACCATTGCAATCTAGACAGATGTCTCAGGTGGCTTGCGAGCCATGTTCACTTGGGTTACAAAGGGTTGCAAAGTGGACATGCAACAAGAGGTGATACCAAGTCCCAGGAGAGAGGCTCAGGTTTGATTTTGTGCCATCGCTGGAGAGAACTCACTATGGGCTCTATGATCAGCTCAGGAGGATTGTCAGGAAGAATGTGGGACTGCGAGATGAGTGCTGCTGTACTGGTGACAGCTACAGTAAGCATTTGGCCTGGTGGTTCAGCCACTGGTAACAGATATGACCCACTTTGGAGTATGTGAATTTAAGCCATGGCTCTGGCTCACCATTCTCGCTTCCTACTGATGCAGATCCAGGTAAGCAGCAGTCACTGAAGGCTCAAATGATTGGGTTCCTGACATAGGCTGGAGACCCAGATTGAGTTCATGGATTCCAGTCTCAATGTCCCCAACTGCCAGCTAATACAAGCAATTGGGGAGGGAGCCAGTGATTGTAATTTCTGTCTCTCAGCCTCTCAAATAAATAATATGTTTTAAAACATCCAAAGAAAATATGACCAAGTTGACTTGGGTAGTTGAATGCAAACTCCACTCAGGCATGAATATTTGATTCCCAGCCATATGCTCAGTTCCCAGAGAGCAAGACGCTTGTCTACTGCTGATATTTGTTGAATGAGTTAACACATTTATTCTGCAAAAGAAGAACATGTGAATCTGATACCTATTTTTCCTCATTTGTGTTCCTTTTAAAAACATCTATTTATTTATTTGAAAT
The DNA here is from genome assembly GCF_017591425.1 of Ochotona curzoniae. Lineage (NCBI taxonomy): Eukaryota > Metazoa > Chordata > Mammalia > Lagomorpha > Ochotonidae > Ochotona > Ochotona curzoniae. The sequence continues at coordinate 6,548,755 of NW_024467118.1, read as the reverse complement.
GCAGAGTTACCAAGAGAAAGAAGAAGAGACAGAGAGGGGAAGATCTTCCATCCACTGGTTCACTCTCCAAAATGGCTGGATTAGGGTTAGAGTGAAGCCAAAAGCCAGGAAATTCTTCCTGATAGTCTATAGTGTGTGCGGAGTCCTAAGCCATTCTTCTATAGATTTCCTAGGAGCATTAGTAGGGATCTGGACGTGAAGTGGGGCAGCCACGACTCTAACCAGTGTCTGTATAGAAAGCCAGTGCCACAGGCAACAACTTCACTCACTACATCCAAATGCCAGCCCCAGGTTTTGGTCTTTCCATATTATATTAGGATTTTGCTATTTTAATATAGAAATATATTACAAGAGAATGGGTCAGTATGTAGGCTCAGGAAAATAGAAAAGAACTAAATTTGCTAAATTCTCAGTAACTACTCATGAAGGGTAGATATTATGCTCTTACTATCCCCATTTATACATGACCAAATGATTCAACAACATTCAAGTACTTGAAAAGTTCAGATGCTAAAAACTGTGGGTTTGGGGGCACAAACACAGCATGGCAGGTGTGAGAACTTGAACTTTGGAGCCTGATGAACATATGACTGAATGCTGGCCCTATCTACATTTATTTGTGTGGATCCAGCAAGATGCAGAAGTAGGAAAAAAGGCACAGTAGCATTCTTCCAACAAAAACAGTTGGATTCCTGTGCCAGTTTCTTCTGTTTATTACTATGTACCAGATGCCAGTGCACTATCATAAACATTAGCATTGTTGGTTTTCTCATCAATTCTCTAAGATTCACAAAATTAAAAAGAAAGGGGATGTCCCAGAAACGTCCTATGGATCACTCAGGATCACACAGCTGACAGACCCCAACCAGGGCTTGAGAAGTGAGCTAGTCTGACACTCCTAAGACCCAGTGCTGTCAACCAGTCTTCCACTCATGTGGTACTCTGAGCAAGAGTGGCTGGTATCTCGATACTGTGATCTGATTGCTTCCCAAATGCTGGTTCTGACCCTTAATCCTCATTCTGCAGGAATTCGCTGAAAGCCTATTGGGAAGTCATAAAGTCTTTGTGGTCCACCGTTGGGCAAGATTCCCAAAGGGTCTGCAAGGAAATACCTTTGGCCGTTGTTCTTACAATGCTCTCTGGTGCCTGGATGTGGGATCACCTCCAGGGTATAGGCAGAGAGGAGCCCACCTTCATCACACACAGAACTTGCTGACCCTTTCATGTTAGTCTTGCCCCAGAACTGTGAGAAGCAAGTCCCTGTTGTTTATGAATTACATCTCAGACATTTAATTACAGCAGCAAAAATGGACTAGGATATCAAGTTTGTTTCATAATAAAGTCGTTCGTTCATTCTCTCTTTCTCTTCCTCCTTCTCTCCTCTCAGCCTTTCTGTCTTGTTTTCTCCCTGATTTACTGCTACTCTCTCCTAATTTTCTAGGATCTGTAGGTTTCACCCTGCTGCTCTCTCTATCAATAAAGACGCTGGTTTCAGCCACTTATCCATCAACGAACCACTTGCAGAAAAGACTGCCGAGTGCACACCAATAATAAATCTCCCTGAAGACTGTACTCTGCTTCGCAGTTGTGTGATAGTTGTATTTAGAAGGACCTAAGAATTGCAAATACAGATGATCTGATTGGATACAAATAATCACATGGGCATCGCAATCCACACATTTCTTCTTTCATTTGTGTTTCATTTGAACATCAAGCACAACTAGCTCTGAATGTGTCAGTTCTTGGTGGAAAAAAAAAAAACAACTACAGCATCAGATTTACAGAAGACTGCTGCTTTTTTTGCTGAGGAATCTCTTCCCTCTTCAAACTGGTAGAGAGTAGCCAGGGGAAATCGCTGGAGAGAGCCTTAAATATTTAATCTCCATCTTCAGGCCCAGATGTCAGCAGAGAGGAAGCATGCGGGGTGTCCCCGCACATAAGTTCAACAACTGAAGAAGTGCCGATGCTCATCCTTCTTTCCTGTCTTACCCGTCATGGGACTTTCACTTGCTATTTATCTCCCAAATCCAACTTTCTCTCCAAGCACTAAAACCCCATTATTCTTAAATGGTCTGGTTTGATGTCACCAGCAGTGAAGTCATTATCATTCTCCAGGGCAATTTTCTCTCTGGACTAATCATGCTCCATTAGCATCTTTCAAAGCCAGAGGAAAAATCTGCTCTAAGAAAAGGGACTAGGGTTGCTAAAAGTGAAAAGCTGAATAAAATATGTCCCACTGGCTTTATGTAATCCTTTGCTGACACACTACTTCTCAATTAGACTGTGCTGGCCTCACTATTCCTTGGCTACAGAGGAAGGAGGCTTCCATTAAATCCAAGGAAGGTTTGCTTCTTTCTACCGGCTCCACCTATCAGCAGCCCGACAGATGTGATCCTCAGAACTGTGCAATCCACCAGCAGTGTAGGCTGAAGGAAATTTGAGTGCCATTTCAATAAATTGAGAGTTTATTATAGTTATAACTGTAGGGTTTTGATGAAACAGAATGCACATATCCTGAAGGTTGAGAGGGAAAAGAGAGAAAAGCTCTAACCACTGGGCGTTCACAGACTTCCAGACATTGTTCATCCAAATCCATGTCACTGATGCTATAATACTGTGCTTTGTTTCTGGTTGTAGACTGTGGTTGTTTCTGGTTGAGGCAAATTTCCAAACAGCAAGTCACCTTTTGTAGGTATGCATGCACCCTAAAGAGAAAAGGAATAAGAGTGAAACTCCGGATTACAGACCCAGTTTCAGACCAGTATCTACCAATGCTGACAATTTAGTGTTCTCTCTCCTCATGGCAATTTCTTTCTCAAAAGAGCTTATCAGAATAAACAGTAAGTTCATTTTTTAAAAAAAAGTAGTGTATAAAACAAATGATATCGTGTCTCAGGAAATGTTCTCATGACTTAATTACTATAATGAAGACAGCAGCTATGAGCTCAAAGAAGAAATGCATGGGGCCAAACCATTGCCAAATATTACCGTAGCTAAGACTAGGAACTAGAGACCCAGACTGTTTGCCTTCAAATTCTCTTTGAGCCTTACTAATTGTGTAACCTAGGCTAAGTGACTCAGTGTTTCCGCTTCTCAATTTTTCTACCTGTAAAAGAAAGAAATCTGTTTCTTTTTATCTCAGTACTGATGAGAACATAATGAGAAACAAACCACCCAAATCATTTACAGCAGGACCTGGCATAGGTAGTAAGGGTAAGCATGGGCTGTCGTTCACTGAGGACACAGTTCTGCTGTCAGTAAAAGGAGTCTCATGTTCCGTGTAGCATGCTTATAATAATGTGTCTGTTTTAAACGTGGTTAGTACAGTGCCTGCTGTATAAATAAGATCCATTCTACAAGCCTGTTTCTCTGTTGCTTATTGCTCTAAAATATATGCCCTAACAGAGCATGTTCTACCTACCTGCCTGGATTTTATGCAGTAATTGACAAGTTACAAAGAACTCAATGCTAGTTGCCTTATTTTAGTCTTCAGACATCTATGCCTATGTCCACTCTGGCCATATTTTAAAATTTAGACACAAAATGCTTGAATAACTTTCTGACATTTGGCAACTGACTGCTGAATTAGAAGTAGGAGACTGGTAAGCTTTTAACACTCATTGGTAGTAACAGTTGCTGTTGGCAATCCTTATGATGCAATCTATCCTTTCAATAATCTCAAAAGTTTAACATTATTATCTATATGGATGTAGACAGCTGCCCAATGCCCACTGCCACAGAAAGACCTAAGTGAGCCTGTACATCTCGTCTGCTTTAAATGCAGGGTGTTAACTTCTTCCACTGGACCACATAGCACCTTTGTTCATGCAGGCACTCTGTTTTTGTCATTGTTTTTCATGTTAAAATAAGGGAGGATAGAAACTGTTAGCTTCATGCTGCCTGCATATAAATTGGTAGCTGTCAGAGCAGCTTCTCTCTCTTATTTCCTTCCTGTGCTGTAGATTTACCATAGTTTCCCTAAGTAAATTCCAATTTATAACAAAAAGCAAGAAGAAGGGAAACGGCGGCAGCAGGGAAGGTTGCCTCTGTGTGTGTGCAGGCCTCTGGGGCCCTGAGCAATAATGCTGTCCCTTTCATCTTGCAGCGCCTTAAGCAATGGTGATCTGTTCAGCCTTCTGTGGTTACATATGGCTCCAAGCAGAGTGATCATTCCTAACAGCATGGACAGAACATTATCGCCCGCCCTGCCTTCAGAATCTCTCTAAATTAGGCAGTGGCATGTGTGCCAGCAGGAGAGAAAAGACTGCTTGGGCCAGTAGAACTGGGCGAAGTTTACAATGTTTTAAGCCAAAAAGGAAGAGGAACTCCACCTCCATGTGAGGAAGTCCCATAAATAATTCTCTTTTCTCATCAGATTGTAGTGCCTAGAGAACCGAGCTCACGGGCAACAAGGAAAAGGGTTTGTTCAAACACTACTCCTCAACAGACTGGTCACTGATAGCAGGAGAGAGGGCTGCAAAAGTTCCTTTCTGGTGGGAAGGAGTTCAGGTTGGTTTGGTTGTTAAGACCCAAAAGTCAATGATGGAAGATCTAACAAAGAAAGAATAAAGAACAAAACAATGAAATGAACTTGCTGAAAACCACTGTTAAAGTGTTCCCCATGAAAGGTGAGCTTCCTTGAGCACTCCTCTGCCTGTCACTTGGTTGGCACCTGCCATTGTTCAGCACAAAACCTGCACCCCTGCAGGTGTGCTTCCTCCTCCTGTATCAGCAGGGGTCGTAATCACGGGGCAAGTAGGTGGCTAAGGCCACTCTGGAATGCCTGTTTCTCATCTGCCAGCTCTCTGAGGAAGATCACTTTGCAGAGAAGTGGCAGATACCTGAGGCAGGCGGTATTGCTGCAGATACTGGCCATGAAGAAGAGGTTTGTGGTTGAATAAACTACCTTTAGTATCTCCAAATACAGAAAGGCTGGTGTGGGAATGCAGACATGGATTTTTTTTTAAGATTTATTTTTATTATTTTTTTTTTATTGGAAAGGCGGATATACAGACAGAAGAGATAGAGAGGAAGATCTTCCGTCCGATGATTCACTCCCCAAGTGAGCGCAACGGGCCTATACTATGCCGATCCGAAGCCAGGAGCTTCTTCCGGGTCTCCCACGCAGGTGCAGGGTCTAGGAGCCTCTTCCGGGTCTCCCACGCAGGTGCAGGGTCCCAAAGCTTTGGGCCGTCCTCGACTGCTTTCCCGGGCCACAGGCAGGGAGCTGGAAGGGAAGCGGGGCTGCTGGGATTAGAACCGGCGCCCATATGGGATCCCGGGCGTGCAAGGCGAGGACTTTAACCACTTGCGCCACCGCGCCGGGCCCAGACATGGAGGTTTCCATGTGCCTCGTCCTCAGGCAGCTCTGGATGGTGGATGAGAGATCAGCTCATGCAACAACAAGCTGCCAGGAGAGTGGCACAAAGTGGTAGGTGACAGGTGCACATTGCTGCTCTAACACAAACACTGAGTTCAAACAGAATTTCCTAGATACTGCTTCAAGCATGTTATAAGAGATCTTAGATTAGCTTTCTGCCTTCTATTACTAGCTGCTGGTAGCATTACCAAGCCTGTCCAACCCTTGTCCCAACATATGCTGTGAGTGACCCCCACAGCTGCTAACATTAATATGATACAAATCATACTTTGATACCTCCCTGCCCAGAGCCCTTTAGTTACAAACATCCCATGCTTACTGTTTTCAAATAAACTTACATCACTTTTTAAATCTTAATGTCTGTTAATTTTTATTATTATTTTATAATACAGTCCCATAGGCTCTGCTATTTCCTTACCTCCCCCCAAATCTTCTTTATCCTCCCAACACACACACACTCATTTCCCTCTAGTTTACAAAAGTACAGTTCTTCATAAACAATCATAAATCAGTCATTCTGCTATTTAACTATATCCTGACATTAGGGGCATGGACAACGGTAGAGAGCCCAGCATCCTATTGTCAAGACATATTTAACAATTTTGTTGGGAGTCCATCTTTGATCTGGAAGTAGAGATGTATACTGCATTTTATTTCTCAGATCTGGATATTATAATCATATCTCAATTTGATAGTCTTCATTACACAGTTGCTATACTTCCTCTTAAATGAAAAGCCACAATATAAAATCAACAACAGGAAGAAAAAAATTTAAAATGCCATGAAGTTAAATAACATTCTACTGAATGACTAATGTGTCGCTGAAGAAATGAAAAGCAAAATCAGGAACCTTCTTGAAGAAAATGATGCATCTGTATGATCTATGCATTTGTATGATCTATTTGAGAAAAAAAAACTGTTTTGTAGAAATGAAAATAAAAACAAAAACACCAAAATCTATGTGATACAGTTTCTGCTGATTTTTGTTGATGAGATGTGTCTCCTCTAGGCAATAGATAGATGGGTTTTGTTTTTGATCCAGATTACTAATCTATGACATTTGATCAATGAGTATAAGCCATTTACATTCAGGGCTAATATGAATAGGTGGTAATTTGGTCAAGTCATTTTAGCAATGAGTTGTTCATTGCTTGATTTAGTATTCTGTTGTCCTTTTACTGAGATGTTCTTCCCGTTTGCCTTTGGTTTTGGTGGATACTATTCCTTTTCTCTGTCAAGAGAGCATCTTTAAGTATCATTTGTCAGGAACAGGCATATTCTTGGAGCTTTAATTTATTGTGGAAAATTTTTATTTCACTTTCAAAGACAAAGGAAAACTTTGCTGAGTATGGCATTACAGGCTGACAATTTTTTTCCTTTTAGAATCTGGAATATAGCACTCCATTCTCTTCTGGCCTATAGTTTCCCTCTGAGAGGTCAGCTGTGAGTCTGATTGAGATGCCTTTATATTTCTAATTGATTCATTTTTCATGTGCACGTTTGAGAATCTTAACCTTATGTTTGACTGAAGAGAGCTTGATGATCATGTGTTGTGGTGAAGGTCGTTTCTGGTAAACGCTGTTGGGATTTCTGAGCACCTCCTGTATGTTTTTTCCAAATTGTTTTTTCCAGATTAGGGAAGTTTTGTTTATTATTTCATTGACTACATTTTTAAACTCAGTTTCTTTTTCTGTGCCTTCTGGAATTCCTGTAACTTATATTTGGCCTCTTATTACTATCTCTGAATTCTTGAATACATTTGTTAGCTTGACACAGCTCCAGTTCCAGCTTTTTGATTGTATCCTCATTGTGTCAAGAAATATCTTCCAATTCTGTGACTCTTTTTTTCTGCTTCATTCATTGCATTGTTGAGATTTTCCACTGAATTTTTATTTGCTCCACTGTGTCCTTCACTTATAACTCTGCTTGATTTTGTTTCAGTGTTACTGTGTCCTGTGTGATGCATTTGCTAAATTCCTGTATGTGTTTTTTCATTGTTAATAAGAAGCTTTAGAAGAGTTTTCTGAAATCCATATCCCCCATTTTCTCCATGTGGTCCTCCATTAACTCTGAAGCTGGCAGATGCTTTTGCTCCTTTGTAGTGGAGTCTCAATAACGGTCATTGTGCCTCTGTCTCTTCTTTTGCTCTTGGTCATTGTACTTCTGGTTAGCAGATTCTTCTCCTTAAGGAAGGTTTCTAAGCTGTGTCACCCGCAGGTCTATAATTTGATTTTACTGACTGTGCTGTTACCCACTTCTTCATTTATAGTCATTTGTGCCACCTCCCTCAAGCATGTTTCAGACCTGAGTGCTTGTGTTAGGCTTCCACTTGTCTCTGCAGCCCCAGCTCTTGGCACACTGCATCACCAGCTGCGGCCACATTGTTGCCTATTTAACGTTTCTACCACTTTCCCTTTGAGCAGTTCCCAGGATTAGGGAGACATTACTAGGTTGTTGGTGGCCGATCTTACCGGAACATTCTGGCTGTTAGGTTTGAGGGCTACCTGGGCTATTGTGTATGTGTATTATAGGATACCAACACACTCCACTGCCTCATCTGCTCTCCTGTGTCTCTAAGTCCCCAGGTGCCCCTTTGCCATTGGCCTGATCTCTCCTATTTCCTGGAATCTGCCCCCATGTGTCATCCTGGCTAAAGATTCTCCATTTGTTCCAATGTGTCCTTTGGGCCCAGCGTGGTAGCCTAGTTGCTAAAGTACTTGCCTTGCACATGCCAGGTCCCATATGAGCACCAGTTAATATCCCAGCTGTACTCTTTCCCTTCTAGCTCCCTGCTTGTGGTCTAGGAAAGCAGTAGAGGATGGTCCAAAGCCTTGGGACCCTGCCCCTGCATTGCAGACCTGGAAGAGACTCTTAACTTTGGGTCAGCTCAGCTCTGGCCCTTGTGGCCACTTAGGGAATGAACCAGCAGACAGACAATATTTCTTTCTGTCTTTGCTCTCTCTGTAAATCTGACTTTCCAATAAAATTAAATAAATCTTTTAAAAAATAACTAAATAAGTAAGTGTGCCCTTACTGCAGTCTACCATCTTGATTCCCTAACTCATGACACTTTAACAGGATACATTTATAAGGGATTCTATAATTTATTCTCTAGCTTCCCTTCTGCCTCTTTGCCACCTGCCTCTCTGTAGAATGTTGAAGTTTCCCAGATGGATCTACACATTTTCTTCTTTGGATGCTGCTTTGCTCAGAAAATCCCTTTCTCTGCCTGTGCCTAGTCCACACTGATCATCTGTTCCATCTTAGTTAGGATGCAACCTTCTCTGAAGACATCTGTCTCTACTCTGGATGCACATTGCTGTTCCAGTCATCATCAGGCCAATAAAATAGAACCTCTCTCATTTTAAGATTTCATTTTTCAAGAGAAACTTTGGATTCTCAGGAAAACTCAGCAGAAGGTACAGATACTTTGCATATGCCCTGCACTTGCATAATCTCCCTACCACAATGGTGTAACTGAGGAACTTCTTTTGGTGCATCAGTAAGACTCAAATTCAAAAGTATTCAATGAGGTTCACTCTTGGTATTGTGTGTCCTGTGGCATTGGACAACTGTGCAATGTTACACAGCCAACAATGTAGCAAGAAAATTCACTCCACTCCACTGTCTTTGACTCTCCTGTGCTTCACCTAATAATCCTTTCCTCTATCAATGCCTACAGACACTGATCCCTTGCACAATTTTCACAGTTTTATCTTGTCCAAAATGCTATCGAGTTGGAATCGGGAAAAAGAATTTAATAGTATGCAGTATGCACGTAAGTTCCTGCCCTATCTTCTGTAGGTGTCGTAGCTCATTTCATTGTACTGACACCACTGGATTGTTTGGATGTACCTCACTTCATTTACCTACTCATCTATTGAGGAACATGACGCTTTCTTTAGAAAGTCTTCACAATTGCAAATAATAATTCTATAAACATCTCTGTGTAAGATTTAGTGTGGACATAGTTTTTATCACATTAGGAAATGTCCCATAACTTGCTAAAATCACTACTTCCAAGAAAATTTTTAATCAAATCTCTTGGATTTTATACACAGGCAACATGTCTGGATGGGGAGAGGGGAGTTTGAGCATGAGGGTGTTTCTAAAACACTTTAGGTGATTCCGCTAGGAAGCCAATTTGGGAGTTTCCTGTTCCTCTTCTTAATTCTGAAAAAGTGCTCTGTTCGCCTTACGCACCTACTCAACTTGATCATTATACCTTGAAAGTAATTGTAAACAAAGGGTAAACAAGCAGACATGGCTAGTTTCCAGTAAAATTTTATCTTGAAAGACTGGCTGTTTGCCAGATTTAACCTTTAGATAAAAGTTTAAGAGCCTTTGCTCTATAAACATCCCGGCTTATACCACACCAGGATGCATTTGTCCATCTACATGCATTTCCACACTAGACAGTGGCCTAATCTACTCAGTCCATCCATCTCCTAGATCAGCATAGTGGCTAGCATCAATAGGCATCACTGAAGGTTCACTGGGTAGATACTGAATGAATAAAGAATGGGAGTATGAGCAATGCTCATATTCTGTTACAAGGTTGGGCCCTTACCAGAAAGTTCTTTGGAACACTAGATTTTCTAAACACTAGACATAAGAGATATTTTAAAAAATAATCCCTTGCCACAGTGATCACTAAGAAGTGTATAATTGCTAAAGTCTTTAAAAGCTTTAATGCTCTCTGAAAGATATTCTAATCCAGAAAAATATTGACAAGTATTCATTGATAGGAAGAAGTCCATCTCAGCTTCCTTTCCTCCATCTTCCAAAGTCTTATCCCTGACTTGTGCTTGAAGAAAGCCAAAGAATCCTGCAAAATATCTACCCTTGTCCAATACCCTCTACATAAGCTCCTGGATCTTGGATTCACAAAACTGATCGTAAGAATGTGCCTCATTTGAGGTCTCACTTCCCTGAACGCCCTCACATTTATCATTTCCTCAGGCTGATATCTCAAACATCGATTTAGCATTAGAAGTCTTTCAGTTTGTCCTGATTTCTTCAAGGTGTATAGCCTCAACACTTTTTTGAAACTCTGCTTCCACTTTCAGTTGATCAGAATTTATTATGAGTGTAGTCTCATAGCAGGGAACATAACTTCTTTTAGCTCTGAAGAATCTCTACTTTTCTTCCACTCCTCTTTAGAGCTAATAAACTATTTGCTATGTAATCTTGAACACATGATTTGATTTTTTTTTTGAGACATCAGTCTCTATACCTTCAGCCTCACCTAAGCTGCAAGGATTAAGAGCTGAATATGTTGAACATTTCAATGCTTTTTACTTATCATGTAGAGAGTTCCTCAACTCATACCATTAACATTAGTCTGTGTTCTCTGACCATCCCTAAATCCTTGTGAAATAATTATGACATAGATTCTTATTTATATGTTACAAAATTAAGGCCCAGAGAAGTAGAAGTGTTTGCCCAAGATTAAACATTTAGTGGCTACTAGTGTAGTCATATAGAGTCACAAGGCATTAAGTCACAATAGAAATTGCCCCATAATACTTTGCTCCTTTCTAGATCTTTCTTCCTGTTATAGAAATATTGCCCTAAGTTAAATGAAACAGTACTGGTACTAACATGTGGATAGTATAGGGTTTCTACCTCAAAGGTCAACTGAATTTCTGAGTTGGTAAATGTGCCAATATCGACCACCTGCATTTGAGTCCTAAGTTTCCTTGCCTACAGGTAAAGAATATTGGGTGAGGTGATCCTTAAGGAGCTATCTAGCTCCTGTGATTTTGCAAGTTCTCCAATTTTCTATGTGTTGGATCCTCAACTATTCATGATAACGGAGGGCAGAAATGAAAGGGTAATTGAAATTCACAATAATAAGAAAACTGTGGTTTTAAATACTGTTACATCAAATACATTAATACTAGTCTATTATAACATGAATGCATAGGATCTAGCTTGAACTGTTAGGTATAAAACACTTATTTAAAAAACTTCTATCAGAATAACACAGATTCCACTAAAATTGAGGTAAGACTGAATATCAAATTGATGGTGACATGTGAATGGAGAAATGATAAAATTATCAATGCTTTAAGAAAAGTTTTATACTGAGAGCTGTGCCCAAAAAATCAGCAGTTTGTGAATGGATAGCTTATTTTAACAAGGAATAAGGTAGACTGTGCACACTGGCTCCGTATTTAAGGCATACATAATGGATTAATATGTTCATAGGTAGAAACAGAGAGAAGTATGTCTCCATGCAGGCAGTAGAAGGATGGACTCATAGTGAAATGGCTGATATTGTCCTGACAGTTGGATGTTGGACTCTCCTACACTGTCCACGCACACCTACATTGCTGAGAGACACCTCAGTGGCAGCAGGATGGACTTGAGAAAGTTCCTGAAAGGCACCCTTTGTGAATCTGGAGGGGAAGTCAATGGGGAAGGGAGGAAACTCAGGGAAGTGAGAGGAAGCCTATTAAACTGTGTCATAAAATATAATAACAGGAATAAAATGATATTATAGATGAAATCTGTAATAAGTAATGTATCATCCACGTAACTGAGAAATAATTATTCTTGTCAACTAAAGAACATTATGCTCAGTAAAATAAGCCAATCCCAAAAGACCAAATATCGTATGTTCTCTCTGACACAAGATAGTTTTCATGCGAAATACAAGATCGATAATATATAGGTAAGCATGTGTATAGATCTTTTCATCTACAGGAACTGTGTAAGAGACTAGCATACCGAAAGTGAAAATACAGTGTAATATGCATCTCTATTTCTGAATAAAAGATGGACCCTGAATGAAACTTAAATACATCTTGACAATAGGGGGCTGGATTCTCTACCGTTGTCTACCGACAATGACATGATGTACCCACAAAGCAGAATGATGGACTTGTGACTGTTGTTGAAGTACGGTACTATTGTATTAATATAGGGGCAAACAGTTGGGGAAGATGATTGGACAGAGTGGAAGGGGAAATTCCTGAACCTATGGGACTGTATCATGAAAAATAAAAAAATTTAATATAAAAACCCAATATCCCAATCTAACCATCATCACTTTGAAGCATTTGTAGCTTTATATAAAAACACTTATAAATGTCACCACAAATTTAACACACAATTATTTTGAGATCAGCGATACACAGAAGGTTATCTGAAATGATTTTGCTTAGGCATTGAAAAGCAGAAAGAGAAAGAATGAGGTTCCAAAATTCTGTTTTAATAAGCACTGCAATCAAGAGAACTCCCAGTTTGTTCATTGTGGATCACTGTTTACACTAAAGGGCATTGAGCTGTTACCTGAAATGAATGAAGGCATCTTGGGAACTAATTAACATGGAAGGATCGCTCCTTTTGCTGACCCTGACATTCTTTAAGCCTTCGTTTAACTCACTGAACTCAAGCAAATTCAGACTCATAACTAATCAGATTAAGAAAAATGCTTATTAGGTGCAAAGTTATGGACGTGGCTAAATACATTTTTAAAGAAAATTTTATTTATTTTTATTTGAAAGGCAGATTTTCAGAAAGAAGGAGAGAGAGTGAGAGAGAATGGGATTTTCCATCTGATGGTCCACTCTCCAAATAGTTGTAACGATTAGAGCTAAACCAATCCAAAGCCAAAGGCCCTTTTGGATCTCCCATGTGGGTGGCAGGGTCCCAAGGACTTCTGCCATCCCCTGGTGTTATCTCATAAGCAGGGAACTGGATCAGAAGTGGAGCAGCTGAAACATGAACTGAGGCCCTTCTGGGATACTGCTGCCATAGAATTTTCAGAATCAAAGACAGAAAAAGCAGAGCAAGGTAGTGGGAGAAATATCTTACTGGTGCATTTCCTAAGTTCTTGTGAGAACCAGGACTGAGGTTAAGCTATTCGAACTTAGGAACCGGGATCTCAATCCAGGTCTCACTCCTGGGTGGCAGGAGTCCAACAACTTGAGGCATCAATTTCTGTCTCCAGGGGAACATGCTAGCAGGCAGCTGAGTAATAAGTGCAGTCAAGGACCTGAGCATGGGGACTTGGATACAAAGTGTGGGCATTCCAACTGGGGTCTTAAACATTGGGCCAGATACCTGACAATTCCAGAATTAAACCAAAAAAGAAAATAGTGATTATACGATGCAGTTCTTCCTTGATATTGAGAATTCAACTCATAAAAGGCTTGAGTCTAATTTTTATTCTTTGAAATGAAGGGAGAAAGGAGACAAAACTTTCATAGCGTCCTCTTTAAAAAGAACAATCTTTCAAGGATATTTAAGGCTAAAAAGAACCTCAGATTTTCAATATATGAGTCTGATTTATTTAAGTAGCCATGGATTTTGCCTGTTTATAAAATAACAAAACAATTATCAGGAACTTCCATTTTTATGTGCAGCACACATTGCCTCAAATGATTGGAAAAGTGATTTTCATTAAGGGGAAAGAGTGAAAGAAGTATATTTGCTCTAAACAGCCTTTGCACCTTCATTCAGAGGTAAAAACAAAAATGCATAATGAAAGTGCTTTCTGTGTCATGTCAGCAAATATGCTATATTTCTAATTTTCTTTTCATGACCTTTCAAGAAAATATAGCCTCAAAAGTGCTGTTAGTCAGAAAAAGAAACTGCTTAACAATTGTAGATTCACTCCATACAAAATTGTGTGATTTCTGGCAAATGCAATAACAGCAGCAAAGTATTCCATGGTTTGCTACCATCTTTGAGAGTTTTAAAAAACTTTATGAAGACCAAGTGCTTTGTAATAAAAAGTAGTTTTTGCTAATATATTCCCTTGATGTGAGGTATTATGTTATGTTAGACTGCATGCATTAGGTCAAAATGCTCTCCTGTTCAAGCTTTCACAGTTGTCGAGATTTTCTGTGAGTTTTATGTAAGGGAATTTGCTCATGGGTCATTAGAAAAAACTTGTTTTTTCTTCACGAGGGATGGTGTAAAGAGACTGCTTTGGGAATGCAGAGGAGAGCTGCAGGGCAGGGTGGTTGGCCCTTTGGGTTGTTTTATTCAAAAGATGCTGAAATAAGAAAATCAGAACCTGAACTCTTCCGTAACAACAATTTTCCCTAATACATGGCAGTTTATTAAAGGATAGTTTTCTCACAATAAATTGCACGATCATAATAGTTCATCTTATGCTTTTTACCAAATATTGACACCTGGTTATCTTACTGAGCGTTCTCTTCCAGAGATCCCCTGCCTGTATTTTCGCATTCAATGCTCCTATCAGGGAATCATCTTGATTTCCATAATCATCGACGAGCCTTGCTTAGTCTTAAACTTTAAAAAATAATATTATTCAAAAAGCATTCTTTCGCATCTGCCTTCTTTCAGCATACTATTGTTGAACCTAGCTTGTTCTCTCCCTTTGGTATTCCGTAGCTTTAACACTCCAACGTGTTTGTATCATTCTTTAAGAGCATTTGGATAGCTTTTGTTTCTTAGCTATCATGAATACCACACTTTGGATAACTTTATAAAAGTATCATTGTGCATATATGAATTTGTTCCTCCTGTCTATGTCGTTAGGAATGAACTTGATATGTCAGGAAATATATTGTTTTAATAATTTTAATAATTATAATAATTTTAATAATTCTCAAAATTTTAAAAATTAATTATACTAGAAATAAAATTTCCCCAGGCTCATTTCTCAGATGATAGCTAATACTTCCAAATATGTTAACATGGTTGCTGTATATAAATATGATATCTCATAAAATAATTGCAGCAATTGAATGGATACTGAAGTTCAGATCATGTTTAGTATTTTCGTTGTTATAATGTACATTATAGCAAAGCAGCAAAGCCTAGAAGCATAAATTGGATTTTGGTTACACGCATCTTGATTCCAGCTTTTGTCTGAGACTTCTCATTAGTTTTTCATTGACTTTCACTCTTAAATACTATCAGCTAGTTACTGTGTAAAATTTTCCTCATCATTGGGCTCACACTTGAACTTGCATTCTCTGCTTCCTGCTAGTGTGCACCATGGGTCATAATACGTGATGGTTCAACTTCTTGGTACCTGACACCCATGTGGAAGACGTGGATGAAATACCAGACTCCTGGCTTCAGCGTGACTCAGTGTTGTCCATGTGACCATTTGGAACACCGAGTGAAAGATCACCATCTCGTTGCCTTTCAAATAAATGAAAATAAATAAACTTTCAAATAAATACATAATATAAAAAGGAATTAGGAAAACGATTTCGTTTATATTAGCTTCAAAATCAGCACAACAGGGATAAGCTTGACCAAGAAGACACCATATCTCTAAGTGAAAAATCCATAAAACATTGATAAAATCAAGTGAAAATAATGGAAACATACTACATCTTCATGAATTGTGAAAATTAATACTATAAAAATCTCCCAGATTTGGAGAGTTTGAGTACTAGCATCTAGTTTCTGTCTCTGTAAACCTCCCTCCCTCTGCGAGGTTTCATACTTAGCGCTAAGACAAGCCCTTCATAACTCTGTTTGCACTCACCCCAACCCTCAGCCCTGGGATCTGTGCTCTTCCCCAACACTGTTTCTGCTTAGGAGAGTCTGGCATTTACAAGCTAAGCTCTGGCTACCAGGCATAACGTAGACCCTCTCATGTGACGGAACAGTGTGTCTTGTTTACACACACAAACTGATGTGGCATTCGCAGCTGTGTTTTGTTCTTTGTTGATGTCTTTTTCGTGCATTTCAATCTATTCTACAGTAATTTAACACCACAAGTCCAATTAATATTTGTGACCCCTTCTCTAACAATAAGAAAACTGGCTCTAACTGCCATTGGTATTTATTTGATCAGCTCTTCTACATTCCACTGCCACCACCATCTGTCCTGTAAGGATTTTGTCTGTGACAGCATTCAGGCAAGAACACTGCATTTTGCGTTATTACAACTGTCCCTAGGTTTAATGTCCTTGTTACCCTGCCCATGTTTCAATTCGCTATGTGGGATGCCCTCTGCTGGGGGCTGTCCTCCTTCTAACTGATGTTGACACCCTGTATCATGACTTCAGGATCACTTGACTGCGAAAAGCAAAATAGTTTGTGTTACTATAATTTATTCTTACATCATAATTCATTTAACTGCAAGTCTTAATTATTTTAATAAATATTCATTCATTTCTATTGGAAAAGCAGATTTACAGAGAGAAGGAGAAACAAATGGAAAGATCTTCTGTCTGTTATTTCACTGCCCAAGTGGCTGTAATGGCTGGAGCTGAGCCAATCTAAAGCCAGGAGGCAGGAGCTTCTTCTGGGTCTCCCACATGGATGCAGGGTCTCAGGACTTTTGGCCACTCTCTACTGCTTTTCCAGGCCACAAGCAGGGAGCTGAATGAGAAGTGGAACAACTGGGACATGGATTAGCACCCTAATGGCATCCCAGTGCTTGCAAGGACAGGGTTTAGTCACTAGGCCATCACACTGGGCCCAAGTCCTAACGATTTTAAGATTAATTTTATTTTCAAGTGACACATAGAAATTGTATATATTTATGGGTATCATATGGTGTTTTGATACCTGTAGGCATTGCATAATGTCCAGGAAAGGTAAACATCCATCTCACAAAATCAAGGGATCCACAAGGCGGCACAGTAGGCTAAGTCTTGTCTGTAGCAATGGTTTATATTCCAGCTATGTTCACATCCCAGCTACTTGCTCATGACCTGGAAAGCAGCAAAGGAAGGCCAAGTCCTTGGGTCTTCCACCCATGTTGGAGACCTGGAGAAATCTCTTGGCTTTTGGCTTTGGATCTATTTAGTTCTGACTATTGTGACCTTTTAGGGAGTGACCCAGTGGATGGAAGACCTATTTTTCTGTCTCTTCCTTCTCTGCAAAATTTGCCTTTCAAATGAAAAAGGAAAGTATTTTAACAAATACCCTCTTTCAAAATCCTTCCTCTTGTTTTAATTTGATATTATCGATAGCCAACAGAACCTCATAACTGCTTATTTCTAATTGGAACTGTGTTCCCATTAACTAACTTTTCTTCAGAACTCCCTGTCTCTTATGCTTCATCACACTGGGCTGAGTGGGTAGAGGTGGATCTTCTTTAAATGTCGAAGAAATACGTTGAAACTTTCCTAATGAATTTGATTTGTAGATTAGTATCAGTACGTCTGTAGTTCCCAAATATAAATAGATAAGGACCAACACTGAATATGAGTCAATAAAGCAGAATATCCATTGAGATGGGCCCCCACACACATAGGAATTTATTAATGTATATTCTTTATCAGGATTGGAAAACAGCGGATTATTTTACATCCTTTGTTATGGATTTTGATAACTAGCATCGGTTCCTCCTATTTATAGGCAATAGTTCTCAACCAAATTGTCTGCTCCCCACCTTCTGTCTCATGGTAATGTTTGCCTTTGGACAACACTACCATCAACTGCAGGAACCAGCAGAAGGGGAAGAAACCATTTCTGCCTCCCCTCTTTCTCCTTGTAGGTAAAGTTTCAGGCAATAAGTTCCCTTGTCCAGGCAATCTTGATGTGTGTGCTTTTTGATTCCAACTGTTCCTAAGAAGCACAAAAACATAGTTCTAGTAAGAATATGCCATCACTTTTTACCTAAGGGATGATTTGTAGTCTCACGTGTTCTGCAATCATACTTGTCTCACCTGCCCAAATTTGGATTTATTTTCCATCACTGGTATAATCAATATCCTGCATTAACTTCTGTCAATCTGCAATAATAAAAAAAATCTCCCTTAAAGAATTAAAAAACTAGGTCTGAGACATACAGACATCTTTTTTTAAAGATTTATGTATTGATTTTTATTAGAAGGTCAGATTTACAGAGAGAAGGAAAGATGGAGAAAGCTCTTCCATCCACTGGTTCATTCCCTGAGTGGCCGAAATAGCTGGAATTGAGCCAATCTGAAGCCAGGAGCCAGGAGCTTCCTCCGGGTCTCCCATGTAGGTACAGAGTTCCAAGGCTTTAGGCCATCCTCCACTGCTTCCCCAGGCTACAAGCAGTTAGTTGGAATATCCCAAAGACACAGGGAAGACCTTCCTAAGCATTAAGCATTCCACTAGCCTTTGCTTTAACTGTCTGCACCCAGGTGTATCAGGCCTGAGGAACCAGGCCTAGTGGCCCAACAACTATTATTTATTTTTATTAAAAAAAAAAAAGCAGAAAAAGCCATAAGTAAATCACAGGTAATGTCACTGTATGCTATCTTTCTAAATGTTTTCTTACATAATATGATCATATTGATAGATACATAGACATGTGTCATCAGCCATGGACGTTTTATTGAAGAATATTGAAATTCCATGTGCAGCTTGCCCTCATTCCTTTACCAACCCACCTGAGACATTTTCATTTCTTTAATGACTGTATTCATTCATTCACTCGTTCCCTAGATATCTATTTTATTTATTTATTTTTTACTTGCAAGCCAGAGTTACAGAGAGAAAGAGAAAGAGAGCAGCGGAGAGACACAGATCTTCCACCCATTGGATCACTCCCCAAATGGTAACGAAACTGGAGCTGGGATGATCAAAAGCCAGGCATTTCTTCTGGGACTCCTACATGTGTGTAGGGGCCCAGGGCTTTGGGCCATCCTCCACTGCATTCCTAGGCCATAAGCAAGGAGTCGGATCAAAAACGGAGTGGAACAGCTGGAACTGGCCCCCATATGGGATGCTGATGTAGCAGGTGGAGCATCACCTTGGCTACATCACTGAGCTGACCCTGATACTTAACTTTTGAACTCTCAGCAGATGTGGGCACATTCCAGGTGCTACAGATGGTCAGTACAGCAAATCCTGCCTCAAGAATCTTTTATATTATGGTAGTAGACAGAAAACATCTAAACAAGGTAATAAGCAAGAAATTGCATGGAAATAAGGGCTAATGCTAAGGATAAGTGCAGTAATGAAGAGGGAGTGTTACTTGGAATTGGATGAGAAGGTGACACTTATCAAAGATTTGAGGGACCTGCAAGGAGAAAGAGTTCTAACCTGGGGAGGCTTCCATTGGGCTTCAGGAATGAGTGAGCAGAAGGTGAAAAACTCAAAAAACAGGGAAGAGACTCAGGAATTCTAGTGGCCATGTTGTAGTTAACCTCAGAAGTCCCTACTGCTGCTGAGCCCTCAAGGGATGCCCATGGTTACCAGCACAAATAGTGCCACGGTAAATTTCTTTGTAAATGTACTTATATGCACCTGTAAGTATTTCTTTTGCATACATCATTAGAAATAGAATTGGCAGCTTGAAATAGATACAGTTTATGTTTTAGAAAATATTGACAAAACTACACGACCCCAAAAACTGCTGAATCCATGGGGCTGTTGCAGTGTCATAGTAAGCTCAGCCTCTGCCTGCAGTAACAGTATCCCAAATAAGCACTAGTTTGTGTTTCATCTATCCACTTCTGATCCAACTCCCTGCTGATGACCTGAGAAAGTGATAAACAATGACTTATGTCCTTGGATCCCTGTACTCAAGCAGTAAATTCAGAGAGGCTCCTGGCTTTGAATCAGCACATACAATCAACTGCTTCCCTAGAACAGGAAATGGGAAATTATAAAAACAAGCAATTTTCATGTTTTAAGTAAATTCTCATGACCCAAACTGTTAACTTTGTCCTGTTTTATTATCAGCTACTGATTTTAATCTCTAAATGTGTCAAATTTATAATTTAAACTTCATCAGAGATATGCATAGAAGAAGGTTTATGTAAAATACAAAAATATAACTGTCAGGTTTGACACTGGTTTGAGCTTCAGACATCCAGTGGGGTCTTGGGTTGTGTACCCCATGGGAAACAGGTCTCATGCATACACGTGTATGTGTATAATAATCCGCATTTTCTCTTTTTATGTGTGTAAACCATGTGACATTTGCATAGAGTTTGTGTGTATATATCTCTGCATAGAGTACACTTACATATGAAAACATCAGGCATAAACATAAATATTTTGAGGTACCCATAAAATGATGTTATTTTGAGTCCCTTTTGGATTAAGGTGTGATTCATGCTGAGTTTGATGCTGATAGACAAGAATTTCTGCCTCTTTTCCCTCTGGATTTCATCCAGAAAAACATGATGAAAACAAAGCCAGAAAAAAGCAATAAAGCTTAGTCATGCCCAAGGGCTAATCCATCTCACAAAACATTACCCATTAGCATTTGTTTTTTTGCCATTTAGAAGAGAATTTCCCCAATGAAGCCAGAGTAGTCTTCTTTTTGGGGGATACCACCAAAGATTTGGTTAAGGCCCGCCCTGAAGTGTCTTCAAAGGTGCTGGCAGGTTAGGTAACAATCTTATATCCTCACCATAATCAAATACTGGTTCCCTTAAGGGCATAGAATCTCTGATCCTGATTGCAATAGCTTTAAAGCAGATAAACAAAGCAATGGAAAATGCCAGCTACTCTAGTCCTAATTTAAGACTTTCAATTGTGGAGTCTTTCGCTAAAATGGACAGAGCATCTTATGAATGCCAAGTGGTAAAGCATTTTGAACAACCAGAGAAGGGCCCCAGATTTGATTACTTATGAGCTGCAGGACACTACTTAACCACTGACACTGGTGAATCTGTGAAGTCAAATGTCACAGTGCAGGCCACACAGAACACCTGCCCTCTCTCCTATTTGGCCATCAAGTGGGAATCATAGGACACTGGCTACATTTGCTTTTTGGACTACAGTGGGTTCTGAGCCTGGTGAAATCAATTACTTTGTTTCTAAACAGCACCCCAAACTGGCTGGAGGCATTGCTGTAGGACCCCTAAATTGGGTCCACTACCCCAATACACATTAAGCCAATCACCCACATGGAGTGGGCGTGGTGGAAGAAAATACGGATTTATTGCGAAGCACAAAGCAGGGAGCCAGGTAGCTATTGCTTAATTCCTGGTCTCCCTAAGAAGTTAGGGGTGAAGATTCTTATAGACTGAAATTGAGGCTGAGAAGAGTATGATCAAGTTTGTGTCCAAGTTTCTGGTTGGTCAATGGAGCTTGTGACTTTCCTTTGATTGATCAGTGATGGTGTGTTATTTAAGGAATTTATAATGGCCAGGTGGGCTTCAGTTTCTTAGGTGGGGGTTGTGAAGGAGGTAGTTGCATTCTACCTAGACCTGGAATTATCCTACGCAAATCACTCCAGGACAACATAGCGTCAACACTCTTTTCTATAGAAGAAGAAATGGCCCTTTGAGTGAAGTGATTAGAATCTTGTAGAGCCAGCTGAATCACTCCCTTGGTCAGTGAGTTCCTTTTGATGAAGGACATGCAAGGATACCTCAGACTGAGGGAAACAGGCAAGAGGCTAGGTCCTGCTTTTACATAACAGGGGATCTGGCTTTAATCTCACCTTTGTATTGTAGGACTGAATGGAGAGGGTAAGTACATAGCAGCAATACAATAATTTATCAATCACTGATGATGAATCACATTGTAGTTTAAGGGTATAGGATCCTGATCAAATCAGACAGCCTGACATTTTTCATCCTGTCTCTCAAAATTTTCCCCCTGCAGAAAAGGAGCAGAAGCTAAAAGAGTTACAATGCATACAGTGATTGTCCTTGCTGTAGACGCTCTGGTGGAGGTGTGCAGCACTTCTCAGTGCCCTACTGACCATTGCCAGATAAGATGCCCACCGTGTCCCAGTTCACATCTCACAAGAGACGGCCTGGTGCTTGCACCTGAGGTATGGCGTACACAGTTTCTGCAAGCACCCACACACACATGAAAGCTCTTACCAGGCATTATTATGCACTGATGATTTTTTTTTTAATTTCACAGCTTTACTGAAACAGTTTAATTAGAAGCTATTAGAGGTGATAATGAATTTTCCAGTTGTTTGCACAACCATTGGAGATTTATCAAAGGAAGGGGCTCTAGTTGTCTTAGGACTCGCAGGTAGGACAGTTCCCTGGGGATAAACAGTCACAGGCTTCCATCTACCCTGATGAAACATTCTGGCCATTCATTCATGAACAAAATAGAAGCAATCATTTGTGCATTTTATCTATGAACTTCAAAATTAAGCCATTATGTCACATTATATATCCAGTAGTATGAAAATGATCTTTTGGACACTGCATACTCTCTTCAATTTGCTTCCTAATACCATTATTTTTCTTCCACCAATCAAACCCCTTTTCTACCCCATGCAAGAATTCTCTTTATGTAGCCACATTTACTCTTGTTTCATATGCTAAAAATAGATGGGTAGCCAGCACAGTGGCATAGTATGCTAAGCTTTAGCCTCTGACATTGCATCTCACATGGGATGCCATTCACGTCCAAGTTGCGCCACTTCCAATCGAACTCCTTGCTCATGGCCTGAAAAACCATAAATGGAGGATGGCTCAAGTCCTTGGACACACTGTATCCACATTAGAGACCCACTAGTAGATGCTCTTTGTCCCAGGCTCTAGGTCAGCCCAGTTGTGACCACTGGACATTTGAAAAATGAAACAGCAGATGGAAGATCTCTTTATTCCAATCTCTCCTTCTCTCTGTAACTCTGCCTTCCAAATGAAATAAATCTTAGAAGATTATTTGAACCTCAATGTCTAAGAAAAGCTCTTCTATAAGTTTTTCACTCTATCATGCATTGAAAATGTCAATTTCATATGGTGTCTAGAGATTTTTAAAAATGAAATTGGTCCTACCCAGTAGAGGCACAACATTTGATACACCAAGGGAAAATGTTAGACTGAAACATAGCCCCAAGGCCTTTTCCATGAAGCCAAGTCCTCACTGCAAAACCCCAGTTGATGCTTCCATCTATGAGGGACCATAATTAGACTTATATTGCCATCTAAAAATAAGAAAAGACAAAATAGAAGACATGTGTTATTGAAGATATCTGATGTGAGGCAAATACGCATCTTCAAACACTGCCAAGCAAGTGAGGTAAGTTTCTAGTCGGCCCAGCTTGCTGTCTTACCAGCCATATCACAGAGTGGGAAAACCTGGGTACAGATTTAATGGGCTATTTGAGCAGATACAGTGTAGAGTACACACAGTTTAAACGAAAGACTACCAGAGTATTATACAGACATAACTCAAGAAATGAAGATTCTGGAGAAGAAGATACCTGCAAGTATTCAGCAAGCCTTGAAAAGCAAAAGCAGCTGTGCAAATGACCAAAGGCCAGGACTAAAGCACCTGAAAAGATGACATTGAGGCCTGGTGCTAATACAGGGGGAGTCCCTCTTCTCCTCCAGCCTGACTAGGAAACAGCAAGATTCATAGGCCATTAGGTAGAGCACAAGGATCGTGCCCTCAGCGGAAGGCATCCCTGAGCTCAATGCTGCTAACTGTTGCTCCAGGAACTGGGAATTTCCTGCCTGGCCCTGTGCAGTGGGCACCACTTCCCTTTCTCTTTCTCTCTAATCCCTGCAGGGGCACTTTCTTGGTCTCAGAGTTTAACCGCATCCCAGGACAAAGTCCAAGAATGTCTCCAAGATGACAAAAATAACTCTCATGCAACAGATGAGATTCATAATGTCTGGAATATGATCAAAAATTACCAAGTATGTTACTAAGCAAGAAAATATGACCTGCGATACCTTTTTAAAAAGGACCAGTCCATCCAACCCTACCTAGAAATGTCACAGATATTAAAATAAACAGAGGAGGTGCTGGAAGAGGTGGAAGAGGTGATAATGAAGGAATATTATGCCATTCTATTTTAATAACAGATTTAGTGTTCTCTGCTTGTCCAAAAATCTAAGAAATGAAAGGTGTTTATTTAAATTCCCAATATAACTTTTATCATTGAATAAAACAGGATATGAAGCAAAAACAAAAGCAGGGGTGACGACAAATAAGCCATAACACGACAAAAGATTATTAAACACAAACACACAGCAACACACAGTAACACAAAGCTGCCCAAATGAAGCTCAGAAAAAAAGATAAAAGTAAAATACCAGAGCATTATAAAATAAAATGTAATAAAGCAGCTGTCTTTATTCTAATAAAATTACATTTTTGAAAAGGAAGTATATTTCACAGGCAATTTGCTAACTTCTGTTTAAGATGAAACCAGAGATGAATATGACCAATCATCCTTATTGAAATAAATATGCACTGTGCCCCATCCACCAAAAATATGTTCACTGCTTGGCATGGTCCCTGATAAAGTAATTGCTGATGAATTAATATTTGTTTAGTGAATGAATAAATGCACCACAAAATCTTGCTTCATGGAAGAATCAAACACATCTCAAAAAGTCTTCAACCCTAGAATTTCTGTCTTTGATAAAATTGTCTGAAGCACTTATCTCCCTTTCCCTTAAAGGGTGTATAGACTAGTGTTAAATGTTTACCTCCAGCTTAATGTTTCTATAGCACATGAAAATAGTTTTCCTGCACATTCTGCAATCAATTGCTGGAAATGGGAGAGAGAACTTGCTTTCCATTTAACTTGAATGAGGTAAATGCCCTTCATTTGAAATTCATCAATGTTGTGAAAAGCATTCCTGGTGAAAACACAGGTGCTGTTTTTCCATAAATTAGTTGGGCCTCTGTGGAGCCCAAGCAAAACAGAAACGGCAGGGAGTTGACAAAATTGTTTTCTATATTTGAAAATGCCACCTAAATGGAAAAGGAAAAGGAGAAGCATCTGGCCAAATACAAGTTTTTGTGGAGAGAGAATAGAGAGAATTTATCTCGAGTCACAATTCTTCCTTTCCCATAGAAAAATTTTGTAGTATTTGATAAAATAAAAATCATATTATGAGTCCATAAAATTATAAAGTCTCATGAACACATAACCCTAAATACTATTCTGGTCCAAACTTCTTTTTTTGAGTCCTCTACTATATTGACACAAATGGCCCTTTACCTTGAGTTTAGCACATTGGGAGCAAAATAGTTACTTGAATGGGACCTACTCACTCATATGTATAAAACCCAATTGATCTTTTGTTAAGCCTTATTTATTTATTTATTTATCTAACTGTGTTACAGAGGTGGAAGAAGACACACAGAGAGAGACAGAGACAGAGAGAGAGTCTTCCATCCATTCACTCACACCCCCAGAGAGTCAAAAAGGCCAGAGCTAGACAGGGACCAAGAACTCTATCTGGGTTTCTCACCTTGGGCTATTTTCCACTGCTTCTCTTGGACCACGAGGAAGGAGTTGGATGGCAAGTGGAGCAGTCAGGACCCAAGCAGGCACCTATATGAGAGACCAGCCCTGCATTTGATACCTTTACCCACTGCAACACATCACCAGTCCACCTTGATGGCTCTTTGCACTGACGACAAAAAGGCTTCCATCAGAACCTCCTATCCCTTGAGTAATGTTAACAAAAATACACTATCAGATACAGGTGCTGGAGGAGTCAAGTGCATGATAGAAACAGGAACAAAATATTTTAAGAAGAAATCCTGAACCGCAGAGTAGTAGTATATATTTGTTCATTTATTTGTGTGTGTGTGTTTGTGTGTGTGTGTGCATCCAAATGATATCTTTATACCTTTTATTCATGGAGGTATGTAAGGAATAGTAATTATGAGCATAACTTTATGCATTGTGGACACTGTTCCTATTTATAAGCAAGTCCAATACAGAAAACAAAGTATAACACACACACAATACACCAATATACTGCCGGAAAGGCGTTTCAGGATGTCCCAACAGAATCTGTGTGCGAAATGTGGAAGAATCTCTTGGCTCTGGCTTTGGCCTGGCACTGCCCCAGCCATTGTGGCCATCTGATGAATGAACCAGAAGATGGAGGATCTTTGTCTCTTTCCCCTTCTTTGTCTCTATGAGTCTGCCTCTCAAACCAATAAAATAAATCTTTAAAAATGTCTTAAAGCATGCAAATTCCCTCAGTATCTCATCATCTCAGTTGAAATAATTTGCAATTACTGTTGTTACCTAAGTCTGACTATCACTTCTCTGACCTCAACTATTATCACTTTGTCTTTTTAGAAATTCCAGTTTCAACTCTCCTGGCTTTCTTTGATGTTCTTACAATACACTAAACAGGCTACTATTTATCCAATTTAGCACACTCACCTTTGCTAGTCTAGTGCACAACCCCCATGATGCTTCTGAATCACTTCAACTCTGTCAATCGTTTATTCAAATGCCTTCCAACAGGGGCTAGTGCTGTGCCACCATGGGTAAGCCATAGCCTGTGATGCCAGCATCCAGAATGGGCACAGTTGAGTCCTAGTTGCTCTATTTCTGGGTCAGATCCCAGCTGATGTGCTTAGGAAAGCAGTATAACATGACTGAAATGCTTCAGTTCCTGCAGCCACATGGGTCACCTAGTTGGAGTTCCAATCTCCCAGCTTTGGCCTGGTCCAGCCCTGGCCATTCTGGCCAAATTGGGTGTGAATCAGTGGAAAGATGATTCTCTCTGTAGTTATCCCTTTCAAATAAATGAAATAGATCTTTAAAAATGAAATAGATCTTACAAAGAGGACTACTTTGCAGTTTCATTTATTGGATTCTCATGACTTCACATTTCCTGTCAGCTCTATTTTTCTTCTCTCTCCACTGTGCCAAAAACCATTTGATGTTCCATGCATGTATTATTTATTTCTCTTTTTAAACACATTTCTTAAATGATTTTTTACTGCAAAGTCAGATATATACAGAGGAGAAGAGACAGAGAGGAAGATCTTCCAGCCGCTGATTCACTTCCCAAAAGCTACAACAACCAGAACTGAGCCAATCCAAAACCAGGAACCAGGAGCTTCTTCTGGGTTCTAGGCCATCCTTGACTGCTTTCACAGGCCAAAAGCAGGGAGCTGGATGGAAAGTGGGGATACTGGGACATGAACCAGCACCCACATGGGATCCTGGTACTTGCAAGGGGAGAAATTTAGCTGCTAGGCTGCTGCACTGGGTCTTTATTTCTTTCTCTCTCTCTCTCTCTGTCACTTTTTTTTTAAATTTATCTTCTTCATCACTACCAGTCTGCATGCTCTACAAAGACAGGTGAGTTTTGTGTTTGCCGTTTTGTTATTACTATTTTCCAAGTACTTAGGACTGGCAAACAATAGGTACATGTAAATATTTGCTTAATATAGATAATATTTGCTTACATAATAAACAAAATGAAAATCATTATCATTGCTCACTTACAGATATGATTTAGCAGGTATAGTTAGGTCTGTGTGTGCACAGACTACCAAAGGGATAGCTGGACAGAAATACAAGACAAAGATATTAACAGATGTGAGTGAAACACATAGCTTTGATCTTAAGACATTCTCCATTAAAATCTTTGTTGAAAGAACAAGGCAAAATGTGAAACTAAGAATAATGTTTTTGTTTTCAATAGATTCTGTTTAACATTCACTTAGAATTATTGCCTGCTAGAGCCTGAAGGAAACTATAGAAGGACAAAATGATTTATGAAAGAATAGCATCTATTTTTCATTAGTGCTGCCTTCCCACTAAAACCAAGGATATTTAACTTGGATTTCAAAAACCTTAGTCTTTGTATTGGAAGTTGATACTGAAGTTTGTGAAGTCTTAAATGCTACAGTTTCTAGTCAAGCAAAAGGTATTCTGTTCTTCCACCGTTAGTGGCAGTGTATTCTACATTGCTAGCAAGTCAGGATGACACATACTCAAAGCAAGCTCAATCAAGCCCCCTCTTGTGGCCTGGAAAAGCAGTAGAGGATGGTCCAAAGCCTTGGGGCCTTGGACCCATATGGGAGACCTGGAGGAAGCTCCTGGCTCCTGACTTTAAATCATCTCGGCTCTGGCCATGTGGGCTACTTGGGAAGCAAACCAGCAAATGGAAGATCTTTCTCTGTGTCTCACCTTCTCTGTGTAAATCTGCCTTTCAAATAAAAAATAAGTATATCTTAAACAATAAGTTGGAGTTAGAAAGAGAGAGAGAGAATCTTCAGTCTTCCTGTTTACACTCTAAGTGGTCTCAACAACCAAGGCTGAGCCACGTGGAAACCAGAAACCAGGAGCTACATCCAGGTTTCCCACTTGAGTGCCAGAAGCCCATATATTTAGGCAATCCTACAGTGCTTTTTCAGGCCGCTAGTAGGCAGCTAGGTGGGAAGTAGAGCATTTGGGGCTCCAAAATTGGTGCCCCAATGCGATATTGATGTCACAGGCCTGCTTTGCCTGTTACACCAGAACACTGACCCATTTATTTTCAGAAAGAAATTTATTCGTAATAGCAGATTATGCTATGTTGGATGAATTAGAAATTAATAGTGATGATAAAAGCAGTAAAGAAGACTTATAAGATAGACACTAGGCACTATTCTATGTTCCTTCTTGCAATATTATGAAGTAGGTAGTATTATCACCATCATCTTTAAAATAGCATGTTGGTCCAGATCCTTTGAGCAGAAGAAAAAGTTAAGAGAAAGTTATAAATGTCAGGAACTCAACAAGGAAAATACCTGTAAGAGAAAGTGGAGAGGGCTATAAGGTGGCTCAAGAGAGCTATCCAACCTCAATGCACGTCTAACCTTGAGGAAAGAAGGAATGGTGAGGGGAGAGGTCAGAATTGCAGTCTGAGTGGAGATCAGCCTGAGATAGTCCCACAAGGTCAATGGAACTCTCCAAGCCAAACAACACCCGAATGCATCCTTTAACTCCAAGGAGAAGACTGCAAGTGTTTTGGTGCTGTTTTCATCCATTTCCCAAAGGTAACCTACGGCTTCTGCCTAAATGTAGCAGCATATTTCAACGGGCAACATCTGGGGCCATTAGCCCCTATCATGTTCCTGGCAGCCAGAGAGCTAAGAAATGCATACTCATGTGCCTGCACTGAGAGCCGGAGGAACTGAGTGTCAGTCCCCCGAGCTCACAGAGACAACACGGCAAAATCAATTGGTGCTAAAATCATGCTGAATATATCTCAAAGCAGGAAAAAGACATATTAGATTTCAATTTGGAAATACTCACTCTGGTAATTAAGTGATAGGTGGAAAAACACAATGAGGAGAAAATGAAATTGGAAAGATCAGAAAGGAAGCTGATGCAGGCAACCAGAAAATAATAATATTTGAAGATCTACATGAAAGGGTAGCAGTAGAGAGCTGGAGGATTTCAAAGCTATTAATCAGTGAAATCAACGGTGCTGGGTTAGTGTCAGGATATGAGAAAGAAAGTGGAAAACATCATTAATGTTCATGAAATGACTCGCAAGAGGCGAGGTTGATATATTCACTTGGCAAAAATAAATGAATTTTGCTTTGGCTGTGTTGAACATGAGAAGTCATTGTATATCCAGGAGCAATGGGATCCTGTAAATGATGACAATGCTTATTTTTTGTCTTTTGCTGTGTCTGAGTATTCGTCATTACTTTTGTAATTCGGGGAATGAACACTGAGTAGGAAGTATGTTTGTAAGAGAGCGCTACGTCCGTGTAGCGATCAGTACTCGACAAGGTGAACCACTTTCTCAGATCATTTGGCTGATAGGACAAATGCCATGTTCTACCTCTTTCACAAAGCATTTTCCTTTGGAATTTATAGCATAGAAGTTGAATATGTAATTATACTTGAAACAATAGACTAAAAGGCTGTAGTTTGGGGTTGGCATTGTGGAATAAAAGGTAAATCCACTGCCTGTGACCCTGGCATTCCATATGGGCACTGGTTTGCATCCTGGCATTCCATTTCTGATTCAACTCCTTGTTAACGACCAAGGAAAGGCGTTATTTAAACTTTATTCCTGTTGTTGATTTTGTTTTATGGCTTTTTCATTTAAGGGAATGTACAGTAACTGCGTAATAAAGACAATCATACCTAGATGTGAAGATACAGTGCAGTATGCATCTCCACTTCTAAATCAAAGAATGACTCCCAATGAGACTCTTGGATAGATCTCGAGATGCTAGACTGTCTGTCATTGTCTGTACTGGCAATGTCAGGACACACACAACAGAATGATGGATTTATGATTGCTTATGAAGGTCTGTACTTCTATATGGACTATACTATAATATGGAGGGAATCAGTTGGGCAAAAGGAATTTGATGAGGATGTAAAGGAAATTCCAGAGCCTATAGAATTGTATCGTAAAAATAAAAATAAAAAAGGAGGAAAATAACAGAATTGAAGCACAAACAAAAATAAATAAATAAATACTCCCAAACGAAGTATTGTTAAATGTAATATATATATACACACACACACACACACACACACACATATATATATATATATACTTTAAAAATATCATTAATACCATTTTGGCATTTTGTTATGTATAGCCAATTAAAATAAATTTCATGGTCCAATTTTTAGATCAACTTCAAAAGAAAAAAAACAAACATAACTTAAGGAGATCATTAAACACTCACGCTGCCTTTAATATTCCCTCAAAAATATATGTGTGTATGGCTATTCAATACAAAGGAGATAACGAGAGGAATAAGGCAAATCCAGTGAAAGAGGATGAAAGAGCAAAAGAGGAAACAGACTCCTGACCTAAGGATTGCAGGAGTTCTCCCATGGGAACAAAAAGAAACTCCTATTTAAGAGAGGTACAATGAAATACACCGTCCAAACGTGCCGGAGTTATACAAATATTATGAAACCATGGCAGCTGCTCATCAGTGCTGCAGTGGAATCCTGGAGATTGAGGGGGCTCCATGGGGAGAAAAGCAGAGTGGTAGAGAGAAAAAAAAATACTTGGAGATCAACATTTAAATCCAAGGAATTAAAGAAAGTGAGCACTTAGGACTATTCCTGAGAAGCTTTCGCAGCAAGACTAGTTTATATTTGAAAATCAATTAGGCATTGCACTCTTTTATTCTTTCAATCTCGAATCTGCAGTTGTACACAAATATCTGTAAAATTCTCTCACCGAAGTCTAGGCACAGAGGTCGTATCCCATAACCGAGGCAGATGAGAGCACAGATGAGGAACAAGTCAGGAGGCAATGCCCATCATGAGTAGTCAGTAAACACTCCCTTAAGACGTGTACAAATCTTGAGGCTGATGTTAGCTTGCCGGGAAAGAACAACGGCACTTGGAAAAGTACAGGAGGATTCAGGGGATGTCTGATTAACATGAGATTTGGGCAATCTTCCTTGACTTTGCAATTGTTATGGCAAAAACAGCCATCTAGTTTATGAAAACTGCATGGAGGTAGACACAATGAATTCTCTTATTAACTGTGACCCAGGACAAAGTATTTAAACATTTTATTTTATAATTTGTACAGCTGGCATAATTACATATAAAACTGCTTATTCAATAAGAGTTGA
Source organism: Ochotona curzoniae (assembly GCF_017591425.1). Taxonomy (NCBI): domain Eukaryota; kingdom Metazoa; phylum Chordata; class Mammalia; order Lagomorpha; family Ochotonidae; genus Ochotona; species Ochotona curzoniae. Next base: position 6,517,188 of record NW_024467118.1, on the reverse strand, counting down.
TTTTATTATTTGCTCTCATTGGTCTCTGGATTATCTATGATCTTAATACTCGAAATATACTTTCATATCTTATAGCTGTCTCATTGGTGATACTGTTGAACTAAGTGTCTAAGCTTAAGTTTTTATGTAGCTATTTTTTATTATTTGTGGTAAGAGCACTTAGCATGAGATCTGTCCTTTCAACAAAGTAAGTGCTCAACCCAGGGTCGTTGATCACAGGCACAAAGCTCACCCGCAGATTCTACAGCATGTTCATTCCGCTTGCTAAATGGACCGTGCTGGCTAGCTAGTCGCTCTCCGTTTTTCCCTTTTGCTAGCCCCATGTAACCTCCATTCTACTCTTTGATTTAATGTGACTATGCTGCATCTCTTACGTAAGTGGAATCATGCTGCATTTGTGTCAAAGTAATTGGCTTATTTCATTTACCATAATGTTCTAAGTGTTCATCTTCATTGTTACATATGACAACATACTTTTAATGCTAAATAACATATATATTGTATGATATATATGCAACATTTCCTTAGCCAACCTGTTGTCAATGGAAACCTTATCATCCCCACATTTTAGCTGCTCTGAGTAGTGCTGCAATGGACATGGGAGAGCTAGTATTTCTTCCAAGTTCTGATTTCAGTTATTTTAACATAACACTCAGTAGTGATATTACAGTGTCAGACATTAGCTTCATTTCTAACTTTTCAAGAAATCTCTACCTGTTAAATGTGACACATTTCTCCACTCCTCTTTGGGGAAACTCCTCAAATTCACAGCTGTAAGACAGGAGGGATTGGAAGCACCATTGTGGGTCATTAGCATGAATCAGTGCCCTAGCCCCACAGCATGATCACGGATGGGTCAATTACTGTGTTAGCGAAACGGGGATGGGAAACTTGCCTTAAGCGGATATGGATGTCACCGAGACATGCACCTGCTTGCATGAAACATTCAGACATACCTGCACAGGAAACTCGAGGGGACGCCCAGGCATGACATTTTGTAATTGATAAGAAAAAGAGCAAGGAAACAAGCATTCAACTGCACATCACAGCTTCAGCAAAATGCTTATAATCATGCATAAATAACTAAGAGAGCTTTATTTCATTCCTCAAATTAGAGAAATCCAGTTAACTCACTGTGTTTAATGAATCATTCACGTAGGGAATGATTGTTTGCACGTTTTTCTCTTCCCCCCCTCAGTAATTGGGATGCAGCTTTGAGGTAAAAAAGAAGAACTTAGCAGAGAAAATTCCCAAGTCTATCACTTGCTAGCTCTTGTGCAGGCTACATTAAGAAATCCTGTGTCTTAATTTCAGCTTGCCTCAGGAGAAATCCCAAGACATTCCATTTCCCCGCACATATTTGACAAAAGAAGGTTGAATATTTCCTAGGGCTTAGACTGCCTTAATTCTCAAATTGAGCTCAGCATAGAATTAATGTCTTAACTCCTCTGACCAGCCTATTTGCATTTCCTCTGCTTCTTTTTAGACGGATCTCAAATTCACAGAAGATTACACATGGTCCATCTTTTGAAAATACATTTAATTCATTTAATTTGCAAAAGACAAATGACTGAAATTCTACAGAATAATAAATGATTTAGCTTAATCCATTCCATTTTGAGATGTGTTATTAATTTTTTTTGAAAGACAGAGAGGTTGGGGCAGAGATACAGCAAATTAAGAGAGATAAGAGGGGCCTGGCGAGGTAGCCTAGCGGATAACGTCCTTGCCTTGCATGAGTTAGGATATTATATGGGCACCGAATCTAATCCTGGCAGCCCCACTTCCAATCCAGCTCCCTGCTTGTGGCCAGAGAAAGAAATCAAGGGCAGCCCAAAGCCTTGGGATCCTGCACCCACTCAGGAGACTCGGAAGAAGCTCCAGGCTCCTGCCTTCAGATTGGCTCACTTTCAGCCGTTATGGCAACTTGGGGAGTGAATCAGCAGACAGAAGATCTTCCTCTCTATCTTTCCTCCTCTCTATATATGAGACTTTCCAATAAAAATAAAATAAATCTTGGCCTGGCATGGTGACTTGGTAGCTAAAGTCCTCGCCTTGAATGCAGTGGGATTCCATATGGGCGCTGGTTCCAGTCCTGGCAGCTCCACTTCCCATCCAGCTCCCTGCATGTGGCCTGGGAAAGCAGTCAAGGACAGCCCAAAGCCTTGGAATATGCACCCGCTTGGGAGACTTGGAAGAAGTTCCTGGATCCTGACTTCTCATCAGCGCAGCTCTAGCTGTTGTGGCAGCCTGGGGAGTGAATCATTGAACAGAGGATCTTCCTCTCTGTCTCTCCTCCTCTCTGTATATCTGACTATCGAATAAAAATAAATCTTAAAAGTGAAAGAGAGATGAGAAACTGAGAGAAAGCAGTTGTAAGGTATTGACTCACCTGATAGTGGAGGAAACGGAGTTCTCTGTGGCTCTAGGCTCAGGAAATCACATGGCGTTTCTCCAAGTCCCGAGGTCCAGGAGGCTGATGGTTACATCGCAACCTGGGAATGAAAGCCTGAGAATGAGAGTTGGAGAGGTGAGGAGCAGACCAATGCCCCACCTCACAAAGCTAGGCAGCTGTTTTAGACTTCTCCAGCTTTTTTTCCCTACTCAGTCCTTCAGTAGGGTCAATGCTACTCATCCACATGGGGAACAGCCCAATGTCCACCTGGTCCAGCAGTTCAAATACACATCTCTCCCCAACAAATACATGGTTGACAGGTAAAATCATGCATCCCAGCATAGATATTGACAGTATTCTTTAGGGTCTAACTGCATGTCACTTAATTCAAATCACTGACAACAGCACTGCCATGCCTTTCCCTCAGTCGACCTTTCTCTGCTTCAGCCACTTATAAAAGCTTCATTTCCTCTAAACTTATATTATGTGTCTTTAGGCCTTCTATGTGCCTCGGGTTCCTTCTCCTCAATTTTATAAACATATTCATCCAGGATATTCTAATAAATGATTTTCATTTAAGTGAAACCTGCTTTTGTGCTTATAAGTAGTACAAATAACTTAAAAAAAAAGATTTGTTTTTATTTGAAAGGCAGATTTTACATAGGAGAGACCTAAAAGAAATAGAAATCTTCCACCTGCTGCTTCACTCTCTGAACGGCCTCAACAGCAAGCCAGGAGCCAAGGACCATAGCCAGAAACCTCATCTGGCTCTCCTACATGGTTGCAGGGGCCCGAAGACTTTAGCCATCCTCGCATCCGCCACTGCTTTGGAGGCCATAAGCAGGGAGCTGGATGGAAAGTGGAGCAGCCAGGACAGAAATCTGCAGCTAAGAGGGATGCTGATGCTGTGGGTGGGAGATTCTTATTCTCACACTTGTTGTCATTAGCTTTAGTCACCTCCATTCACCCTTGTGATACCTCCCCTGAAAGTTTCTCCTACTAAAGTAAAAGAACAGAACTACAAAGACATGAGATATGATCTTTCCCTGCTCCAGTGGTGACAAAAGAGGTACCACCATGACCAAAACTGCTTCTCCATTCCAGATGCGTATCATGTAGCTAGGGGCTCCTGTTCACTCACCTCAGTGCTGCCGGTGGGAAAGATCGGCTATCCAAACACTGGACAGCGAGCACACGGGGATGATGCCCACTTCTCAATGAAGGCTTGACACATGGCTCCCAATCCTTCATCTCCATCAACTAACACGCTTCCATAAAGCCAAGAGTGTAGACGAGTCTATGTGCAGCTGCCCCTTCATAAGCTGAGACTTGATTCCAGGATTATACCAAAGCATGCTGTACTTGGAGACTTCCGAGTCTCTGAACTTATTCATTCAGATATCACACATTCTGCCCAAAGCCAATGAATTGTCTAGTGTGTGTGCTAATTTATATTTAATTTTTAACTCTTCAAAATATGTGTCCTTTTCTGTGATTATCTTCAAGCACTTTTTAGACTCATTTCTGCATGGAATTCAGTGTCTATGTTTTCATCTACTTTAAAAGATTGTAATCTTTCATCATTACACATCTTTTAAAAAACTCTCAATGTATGGATTCTAATTGTTTACATTCATGAGAACTACTGAGTCATCAAGCTAATGAGTTGTGTTCCCATAAAAAACTTAAGCATAATCCAGAATATTTTCAAGTTTATTTTCTCTTTTTAAAATTTTATTTATTTTTGCTGAAAAGGTAGATTTATAGATAGAAGAAGAGATATGGGGAAAGGTTTTCCATCTGCTGATTCATTCTCTAAGGCTAGAGTTGAGCTGATCTGAAGCCAAGAGCCAGGGAACTCTGTCAGCTCTCCCACGCAGATGCAGGGACCCAAAGTTTTGGGCCATCTTCTCCTGCTTTCCCAAGCCAGAAGCAAGGAGCTGGAAGGAAAGTGGAGCAACCAAGACATAAACTGGTGCTCATATGGAGTTCTGCACATAGAAGGTAAGGATTCAGGCACTCGACCATTGTGGCAGGCCCTTCATATTTATTTCCAACAGTTCTGCTTTCCAATATTGGTAATTTCAGATTTCTCCCTAGCTCTACTCATTTTTGCTGGATATCACATTCTTTTAATTTATAAAATTAAAAGCTACCAAAATAAAAATAAAGTTTGCTCCATTTATTTAGAAGTTTATTTTACTTGTGGTCCACTTATCATCTCTGTCTAAAAGAAGAAAAAGACACGACTACAACCCACTTTGGATAACTACTGTCATATTTTAGGTGAAAATTTTATTCTAGAACTATTCTTGAAGCTCGTTCAACTTGGTTTTCTCATGTCTACAGTTGTCCTGATGGTGTTCCAATTGTTGCTGCCGGTTTGCTGCCCCCTTTTCTGTGCCCATCTTACCGCAGCATTGGGCTGTGATGACCACTTACCTCTCCAGGCACTCTTCACTGTGTCCTCCTTGTTCACCTTGTCTAGCTTCTGCTGCCCAGACAGTAAGTGTTGGGGATACCAAGATTTTTCTCACCTAGCTACACAAAAGGAAAGTCGGTGATTTTCTGGTTTATATACGCCCGTGGTATTCTCTGCAGGGTACCAATACCCGGTTGTCTGAACAGCTATACTTGAGTCTCTCACAGACATTTAAAATTCTTGAAATTTTCTCATTGGCTTTAGGAAACAGCCCATATTCTAACTTGCAGGAGACAGTGTCTTCCCTACTGTTCGTCCTCATCTATTTTCATTTGCATTGTCATAGTGCTGTCTCTGGTCATACTTTAGTTCTCTAACCAGGTCACAAACTTCATTTTCCCAACCTGGAATTCTTTTCTAAATCATCTGCAACCTGTTTATCTCTCCCTTCTTCCTGCAAAGCCTTAGCTCCTATATCACTCCCCAGCAGAAGCTTTCTCGAACTCCCGAGAGGAGACAGTAGGATATTCCTACTGCATATTCAGTTCCTGCCCTACATACTACTTTTGAAGTTCTGTTTGGATCAGCAAAGTGTAAGCTCCAGCAGTGTGATGCTCAGGGCTGCCCTCAGTGATGTCCCGTACTGTGTGTAAGAGGACACAAGCAGATCTTGACTTTTATATTGCTCTTGGTACGCATCTGCATAAGTAGCACATTGGCCTCTTTGCCCATTGACTCTCCTTTCAGCTTCCACATGCCTTCTCCTAGAAGCAAAAGAATAACAAAGCTGGACATAGAACAACAACAAAACCCTCAAAGCAAAGCAAAGCAAGCAAAAACTTAGATGACTGACGAGGTTGGGAAAGGGACTCAGAGGAATGTTATTTTCTGCCATTGGGTATTAGGCAGATCTTTTCAGCTCTGCTTTCATACAGTTCACCCATCACAAGTCAATGTCTCAAAGCTGAATTTCTAAACTGCTTTTAACATCAGAAGAAGAACAGGAACATTTGCAGTGGATCCCTCAAAATTACAAAACATCTAAATACCTGGCTCACCGTAGCTACATTTGTTGAGTACATTTGTGGAAAAACAATAAGATGTACTGAATTTGAGGTTATAAAATAATGAATAAAGCCAAGAGGTATTCCGAACAATGAATAGGATAGAAAAACAAAATAAAAAAGAAAAGGCAGAATAAGTAAAGAAAAATACTATTTAAAGATATCTAACACATTAGTTCATGAATTTTCAAGACAATTCTGAATAGAAAAATAAGGAAGCAAGAAACATAATTAGAGAAGTGATTAAAATGAATGTGAGGAAATCATTCATTTTTAATAACGCAAGGTCTAAATGGGAAAACACTAACCAGAATTTAAAAACTCAGAGGCACAAAATGTTTAGAGATCAGATGATGTGTTTTGTTTATTGATAGGTGAGACTATTTTAGCCAAGGTCACACAATCAGTTGAACATAAATTGAAGACCACAGCCAGCTTTCCTGACGCTACGCTAAAAGCCCTTTCAGCTGCCTATGCTGCCGCCTTTAAAATTTAAAGAATTTAAAGAAAGGTCAAAGAATCAGATACACAAACAGGTTGGGAAAATCAAATGAATGTTGGAAAATGTAGCATGTCATGAACTAAGTGAATAAAAAGCATTAATGGACTCATTTGTATTTCATAGATGTTTTACTTTATTCAACATTTAGGTTCTGTGAGTTAGTGGTGGTTTGGCATATACAACAGGAGAACAAAAATAATGAAAATATGATCCTGGCAGTGCCATTCATCAGTCTGAAATACAAAATCCTGGCATGTTTGGACTCAAGATCAAAAGTTTGGAATGGGTCAGTATGCTCAACAAAATACCAATATTCCATAGGTCTTTCTTCTAAATTAGAAAGACATGTCATCTGCTATAACATACATGCCATTATTGCCTGCCATCCAAAGTAAAATAAATCACCCAAAAGTTTTTATAATCATGTTTGAGGAATGTTGTTCCTTTAATTTTTCAAAGAAACCAGCACAATAAAAATTAAATGATAATGATATTCATCAGTCTTTTTATTTGTTGATTGAACAAATATGAGGTCATTAATAGTAGGCTACATTTTTTTCTGAATTTAGTTAGATTATCTTGCATATATAATATTAAATCCTGTTACATAACATTCATAGTCTTTTGGCGTATGAGAAAAAGTAAAACTAACACAGGTGTATGCAATTTTATTTCACACAAAGCTAGTGCAGATCAGTATAGCACAGGGAAGGGAGCAACTGTTAAAATTAACTTTCTGATTGGATAATACTTGTCAAATATCATTCTGACATCTTGCAAAAGCTTCCTCAATCAGTCCTCAGCCGAAGGTAGGCAAAAATACCTTCTTTTCAAGCTATGACCTGATGAGAATTCTGGAACACAGAAAGAAAAAACACTTCTCCTAGTTTCTGTAGATGTTCAAGAGCATTGATTATCTAATAAGATCTTTATAAATATGATTTTGTTTTCAGAAAAGTCATGTAACAGAAAGAATATTCTTTACCTCATCAAAAATAACAAGAAATTGATTGCGTTAGTCCTAATGCTTTGAAAGTACACTGTAATAACAAATCAGACATCATCTGGGAAGCGGAGTCTCTTTTATATGCTTTCCCCAATGTCATCATAAGGTAACAGGAAGAAGTTTCAGAAATTGAGGAGGGAGGAGCAGTGAGAGTTTACACAACAGGAAATAAGTTATAGCTAGATGTGAGGAACAGAATATGTTACTTCATTGCACAGTAGGATGACGGTGGCCAGCAGGGATGCATACTTTAAAGTATTTAAAAGGGATGAAGTTTAATGGTTCACCATAAAGAAATAATAAGCATGTGCAGAGATGGCTACACTGGCTATTCTCATTTCATCACTATACAAAGTATGCATGTATCAGAGAATCAAGATGGCGGAATAGGGTAAGGACACGTTGAAGCAGATGGAGAAATAAAACAAGTGTAAAGCAGAGAGGGCACATTACAAGAAATAGGAGAAAAAAGAACAACAGCAGAAGGGTACCCAAACTGACAGACACAGGAGAGCAGCGAAAACAACAGTGTGGTGTTGCAGTGACTGATATCCAAGTGGCATTCTGCAAAAGGCAATCTGAAATCCACTGGCAGCTGGAACTCTACCAGCAACAAGCTGAGAAGGGACGTTGACTGGGAACAGCAGAGGTGAGCCCAGACAAAGAACTGCTAATCCTGCTGGTCTGTTTGATTTCACCAGGAGCAAAGACAGGGCAGGAGGCCCTAGATGGGCAGTTCAGGAACATGATGGATTTCACAACCCAGTCAACCTCCTAGAGACAAATTAGGCTCTATTTTGTTTAAAGAGGCAAGGGCTATGGGGCACGACTACGTGTGTACAGAATTGGGACTGAACTCATTTGTGGCTTAGTGAGCAACGTGGCATCCTACAGGTTCTATCCAGGACAGGCTCGGGGAGCCCTCAGACCTGATAGCCAGCAGATCAAGAACTCTAGTAGTAGCACATCAGACACCATTTCTTACAGTGTGGCAAAGAATTTAAGACTGCAGGGGACAACAATGAGCTGTGCATGCACTGAGCTCAGCAAGAAATTACTTAGCTCATTGCATTGCACTGGTACCACAGGAAAAAAATACCAATTATGTCATCATCGTATGGGTCAAAATAGGTCCATGTGGCCCTCAGACCTAATGGCCAACAGGTTCTGGCAAGATCAGCACTACCAACCACATAATTATATAGGACACAGGTGTCTCCCTAATCTTGGGACCTGCTCCAACCAGAAGTGGGAGAAAGGTTGTACAGACAATGGTACAGCCTCAGCATGTGATCACAGGAGGTGGAGAGTGGTGAGCCAGGACCTGGGGCTATGGAGACTACAGTAGAAATCTAACATAAGAACCCAAACCTGGAACTCGCTGGAGGGAGTGGCACAAGTGACTGCAAACAAAGAGTCATGTACCAACTGCAATAAGTAAAATCGAACAGTAGACCTCTGGGTGACAGAGCTTAGAAACCTACTCCAAGGAATAGACTCTGCTAACTAGAACTACAATGACCAAGACCAAAAGAAGAGACAAAGGCACAATAAATATTACTGGAGACTCCCCTGCAAAGCAGCAAAACCCTTTGCCAATTTTAGAGTTAATTGAGGAAAACATTGAGAAAATGGGGGATACACCATTCAAAACACTTGTTATAAAACTTCCTAACAACAATGAGAAGCACATAAAGCAGGCATTCAAGAAATTTAAGGAATATGTCACACTGGAGATGAATCAAATGAAAGCTGATATATCAGAAATGAAGAATACAGTGGAGGAAACTAAAAGTACAGTGGAGAGTCTCCAAAATAGAATGAAGGAAGTAGGAGAAAGAATCTCAGAATTGGAAGATATTGCCTGTCACCAGGAGGAAACAAACAAAAATCTGGAAGCAGAGCTTGATCAGGCCAAAAAAGTATTCAAGAAAGACACTACTAAAAGGCCAAATATAAGAGTTATGAGGGTCCCAGTAGGTACAGAAAGAGAAGCTGGGTTTACAAATGTATTTAATGAAATGATAAGGGAAAATTTCCCTAACCTGGTAAAAAAAATTGGGAAACAATATCAAGGAGGGGCACAGAACTCCCAACAGGCTTGATCAAAAATGATCTTCACCAAGACACATGGTCATCAAGCTCTCTTCAGTTGAACATAAGGAAAAGATCCTTAAGTGTGCGTGTGAAGAAAAATCTGTTGACAAGTAAAGGAATGTCAATTAAATTTACAGGAGACCTCTCACAGGAAACTCTACAGGCAAGAAGAGAATGGAGCAACATATTCTTAATTCTAAAAGCAAAATTTTTTGGCCCAGGATAACTTACTCAAGGAAAGCTTTCTTTTGTCTTTCAAGATGAAATAAAATTCTTCCACAGTCAAGAAAAGTTCAAAGAATATGCCTTTTCCAAACTTGCCCTACAAATGATACTTAAAGATGTTCTCTTGACAGAGAAAAGGAATAGCACCCGAGAAAACCAATGGCAAATGTGAAGAACATCCCAATAAAATAATAACAGCAGACTAAATCAATGAACAACCCATTCCTAAAATGACAGGTCCAAATTACCACCCATTCGTATTAACCCTGAATGTAAATGGCTTAAACTTATCAATCAAACATCATAGACTAGAAGACTGGTTTAAAAAAATAAAACCTATCTATTTGTTGCCTACAGGATACACATTTCACCAACAAAGATCAGGGGAACCTATAGCTCATAGATTTTGAATTTTTGTTAGTTTGTTTCATCTCTTCACCATACTTTTTTTTTCTCATTAAATTCTTCACTATTAGATTATACAAGAGCATCCTTCAAGAAGGTTCTTGATTTTGCTTTTCATTTCTTCAGCAACACATTAGTCATTCAGTAGCATGTTATTTAACTTCCAGATGTGGTTGTTTTTTTTCTTCCTGTTTTTGGATTTGTTTTGTGACTTTTTTTAAAGAGAATGTACAGTAACTGTGTAATGGAGATTATCATATGTAGTAGTATGATTTAGGGGAGAATAGACAATGGGTATAAATCACAACTAATGGAAATTGGTCATTTCACTCATACACTGTGAGCAAAATAATCATTAAAACTACATAGCATAATATTTTTAAATATCAGTTTTATAAATGTATAAAATAAAATTCCACAAAATTGTATTTGTTACACTCCTTTTCTCTATCGGTCATATGAAATGTTATTGATGGGCTCAAAGAATGTGAACTTCTCCTCTGCCTTCTAAATCTTTCTTCTGTTCTGACCTCTGATCCAGGACCAGGAACATCAGAAATACTGAATAATATCCTTACAGGCATACATTAGAAAATCCTGTAAGAATAGCATAACAGGAAATGGAAACACATGACAGTAGGCATCTCTACTCCCAAATAAAAGGAGTGAAATGTTCAACATATATTGTCAAGATGATATTCAATTTTCTCTTTATCCATGCCTGCAGTGCCATCATGCACTTAAATCGTAAAATGTTGATCTTGTTACTGCTACTAAAGGACCATACCCTTGTAATAATATGGGGGGAAATTGTGAGAGAGAAAAGCGGTAATCCTTATATCTGCAAAAATATATCATGGGAAATAACCAAAAAAATTTAACAAATAATAACAAGTAGCACAAATGATAACCAGAAATTTTCAGCAAAATAAAAATTATTCATGGCTTATGAAGAAACAATTGGTCAAGGATGAAGGGATTGGTGGGGGTGTAAGGAGAAAGTAAGCCAAGATATAGATAATAGAGATGTGAAATATTTGCAGATGAAAAAGGAAGCCAGTGTTGTCCTTGGTGGGGTGAGAAATGAGCCTGATACAGATGCTGAGGGCCCATCAGTCCTCACACTGTATGTGAGGCTGAGGAGCTGCAGAGCACCTGAGGGCCTCTGATGCCTCCATTGTGTCCTGAATTGTTGACTGAGCAGCTGTAAATTAAACCCAAGCTGCTCATTGTTCAGAATAGATCTCCACTTGGCAAAGCTTCAAACCAAAAACCTGTTAGAAGTTCATTAAAAATGTCAAAAGCTTTTTCAAATACCAAAGGGCCCTAGTACTTCATTTAAATGTAAATATGCCTAATAGTCCACATTCTAAGATGTAAGGAAAAAAAAGGAAAAGTGCTTAGAAGTCAATGTTATTAGGGAAAACCAGAAATGAATATGTGATAAACAGTAAGATGCCACATTGAACACATCCAAGGCTGCAGGTTTCTGGAAATCATTGGAGCCATCACTGTAAGTCTTAATGACTGTTATAAGTCAGTGAATTCACAGGCTGACACCAGAGATAGGAATTTTTGGACACCGAAATGCCAGAGAGGGGAAACCTCAGAATGAACTCAACTGAGCCTGGGCAGAGTAGTGCAGCCAGGTGGCTGTTTGTGTAGAAATCTGTCAGGTCTGGATCGGTGATGGAGAGGGCACTGGGCCTGTGTGGGTCCACAGAGAAGCTCTGGTCCCTTCCAGATGGTCCTCGTGTTTACCTGGGCATGACTGTCATCTTTCTTATCCTCTCCACAGCCTCATCATCAGTGCTCCCTTTCAGAACTTCAATGGGAAATCAGTGTGACAGAATATTGTCTTAGAGATAATAGATGCTGGATTTCTCATGGTGTAAAGAGATTTTCAGAGAAACCAACAAGACAAGGTTGAAAGGGAAATGTACCATTCTTATAAGAAATATGCATAGCAGATGTTTCTTACTCTCATTCCTTCATCTCCAGATATATTTATGAGACTTCTTTTATTAAATGGGATATTGTTTATAGAACATAGAAGCCATATGGAGAATTTTTCAAAACTTCATAAAAATTATAAACACAGTAAAATTTTATTGCCTATATTTTTAATGCAATAATAGTTTTTAACAGAAAGCACAAAATTATTTAATAGTCATAAAATAGGAAATAAAGTATGTCTATAAATTTATCAAGGGACAAAAATTATTAACATGTTTTGGTTATATTTCTATTTCTATAACATAAACACAAATGTGATTTTTAATGAGATTAAAACCACACCATATGTAAACCATGTTTAAAAAAAAACTATATTTGTTTGTATATCTCCATGAAGCAACACAGGTATTTTAAAATATATATTACTTTTTTTATTACTTTCGATTTTATGACACATTTTCATAGGCTCTGGGATTCCCCCAACACCTCCCCATACCCTCTCTCCATGGTGGATTCATTCACCTTATTACATTATTACAGTTCAAATCCAATCATAATTCTTTTATTGCAAACATGTACTTTGCATAGAGTCCAGCATCTTATTGTCCAGATAAATTCAACAGTTTCTTAGGGAGACCATCTCTGGTCTGAAGGCAGAGCTGGCAGAATATTGTCCCGACCCACTAAAAGCCACAGCATAACATCAACAATGGTTTACAACCTTATGGAGTTAATTGACATGGTATTGAATGACCAATATGATTAGAAAGTGCAAGTTTTTAACCACATCCTGTGACTACTTCACTGACATTTCAATTTTAGTATACACATAACTGGCTACTATCCACCTTAAAATGGATATAGGGTACTATTCAGCTGTCTCATGTCTATTTTCACTTTTGTATTTAGTAGTTTGTAGTGTTGAAGCATAATTTTTACTGAACTTGGTGGATTTAGGGATAGTCCATGCTGGCTTATAACTCTAACAAGGCATTTGTCAACAGTTGAGCAGCAGAACAGTTTTAGGAGGGCTGTGCAGAGAAATCTTCAATATCTTAGTGAGGAGTAACTAATCTTTGTGTCCTACCTAGTAAGTCCACACTGACCGCTTCCTGTCTGGTACTGAGCTTTCCTTGTTGTTCTCTGCCTATCTAATCTTACTTTTTTGTGGGGGAAGGAGGGCTTCGGAGCGACCCTGATGGTCATTGCAAGAGAGGGTGGGAATCCAAAGTTGGAACTAGGAAAGGACCAGAGAAAGTTCCTCTCCTGATTCCTGAAGGAAGCTTACTGTTCTTCTGTTTCTATGGGCCGCTCAGGATTCCTGGCTGTTGTTCCGATGACATTGGATCCTGTGAGGAAGGATTTGGGCTTCTTCCATTCCATGTGGGAGATAGAAGCGGGAGCGGATGACCTCAGAGTTCTTGGCCTCCCAAGGCACTCCAATTCCCCGTGGTCTCCTTGGCATTTGGGATATAGTCCTTGGTGCTCGTACTGATGGTACTTGGTGAGGATCTGGCAGTCTCCAGGATTGGGATACAAGCCTCCTCCTGTCCACCTGCTCCACTCTGGGCCACGTCCCCCGCTCTGTACATATGACCTCCTGTTAAGAGGTTGCCAGGATTGCCCTTGATTCCCCCTGTATGTCTTTATAGTTTTGCTACTGTCTAATGCTGATTCAAGACTGTTGTCTATAAGTTATCTGTTATGTTCTTGATAGGTTATACTTCACGTCTTCCGCACACATTCTAAGGACATGGAAGATTTCTTTGCTCTCCCTCCCCATTACCGAGTAGCGTAGGGTCTTAAAAGTGTATTAGGTTTTACAATTCTTTGACATAGATCATAAGCAGTCTGACTCACATTGATTGTTGGTTCATTGGTTACATCACAATATCTTATTGCATGGATACAGGCTGTTTGCGGTTGAAATAATATTACAAATTTACAGGTACTATTTTTCAGATTGACATTATTTCATCTTAAATTAAGGCAAACATGTTGTATCTAACTTTTTGGGATTGGTTCATTTCCCTTAGCATAAAACATAGCATAAAATATTAAATCTTGTTGGAGCTAGATAAGCATTTAAGAATATATTTTATCTGTCTTAATCCCCCAATTTTTAAGACATTCAAAATGTTGAATTTGTTTATGCTTTCTAAGAGCATTGGAATGATTTCAAATACACTGAGGAGGTCTCCACTTTGGAACTTAGTTAATGGCTCATATTTTGACTACATATGCCCATTTGAATTTGTCTTGCTTAGATGATTTACAAAAAACAAAAGCACCTGTTTCAGGGGTTTCAAATAGAAAATGAAAGTTTCCCTCATTAGAAACCCAGATTTGAGTATTAATTAAGTGTAATTGAATTTGGTATAATACTGTTGAAGAAAGACCCTGAATAACCGTGATGTAGACCCAAGGAAGTACAGTGACGCCTCAGAATGGCACACACTTCATTTTGAGAGACTAATAATCCTGTTTGGGGTCTGAGGTTTTACCAGATGATGTCTAACATGTTCTGAACCATATTCTGCCCATCCTTTATTTATTCCCCGAACTTCATGACGTATCTCTTCAGTGTAGAATCAGGGATGGGAGTGAGTCAAGTCATAGCACTTAGAAATTAGATGAGGTTCTCTTAGCCTTGAGAACATTTATCACCCTTTAAAAATTGTGAGGTACTTTGTGCAAGATTAGTATATTCCCCCTGAGTAGTTTGGCTTCTTGTAAACAACCTTTCTTGTCTTGAGATTCGATGTAGTGTACACCATGGTGCAGCATGATGTAGAAGAGAATTCTTGAAATTTAGAGTAAAACATGGTGGGCTTCCATGCACACCACCCAACACCCCTCACTGAAGTTGCAGAAGCTTAGTTTATTTGTTTTAGAAGCCCCAAACAAACAAACAAACAAATAAGAACCATGAAAGAGTAACAATGTTTTCAGTAACTCTACCATTCAGTAATAACCAGTCTTTCCATGTTGACTTATTTCTGTACAAGTCTGGAAAACCATAGATGAGGGCTTATTCTCTTGTTTAAAGGCCATTTAAGTTTTTTCTCCATTTTAAAATATGCATGGCTTATCATATCTCTACAGCATAATTTAATGTGATTTATTAACTCTCCCGCTTCTTATGAAATGTATAGATTATTTACCATCATTTATCATTATAAAGATATGCTAATGAACATGACTTATGTACCTCTTGCCTGAATTTCAAGTTAATCTTCAGATTAGAGTACCAGATGGATCCTTATGAACTGAAAGATTTAAAATATAAAGACATACTGTAGTACATGGGCCCAGTGTCAGACAAGGCCCCGGATCTCTTGTCCCACCCATGTGGCATGCTCTGGGAACTGGAGGAGTGTGGGCTCACAGGGAGCCTAGAGGATGGTACAGGTGGAGGTGAGCAGGTAACTGAGGGTTCATGTCCAAGTGAGGAATGACTACTGAGAGACTTCCATAGACAAGGCCACACTGTACTTGCAGGTTTATTTGAAAGAGTGACACAATCAGAGAGAGAGACTTCAATCAGCTGAGTCAATGTCAAAATCCACACAACTACAGTTGGGCTGGGTCAGGATGCAGCAGACTCCAAACAGCACCAGGTCTCCCAGAGTATCCAGGACTTGAAAGGTTAATTTCCAGATGGGATACCATTATTCCAAGTGGCAGCTAAACCCACTGCGCCACAGCACTTGCCCCTCCTAATACTTAAAGAAGAGTTATCAGTAGGATCACCAATCAAATATTAAGCAAGAAAAGTTAACATGACTTCAAAATTGTGTGTGTGTGTGTGTTAGGCCAAAACATAGGGAAAATGTAGAGAGAGGAATACAAGTTAAACAAGTGAGAATCAAAAATAAGCAGTGGATAATTCACTTCTCAATCTGTCAGCAATCTACTGAACAGTATAATTCTCATAATAGCAGCCCCACTCATTAAATGGAGGGGAAAATATTGCCTCATTCAAGGAAATGAACATCTAGATCTAAATCTTATAGAACCAACTCATGGAAAATATTTGTATTCTTCGCAATGGGTCTTAACTAAATCCAACTTGAAGATAGAAACATTTCAAGATAAAACAGATAACATTTTCATCAAATTTATATGGTAGGCTTGCTGGAAACTTAACAGAGGTTGTAACCATTAGTTCAACTTCTCTTGGAAAAAGAAAAGATCACAAGCAGGAGGAATTTGTATCTCAAAGGAAGAACTTGCAAAGACATCCTCAAGACTCACATCTGGTGGAAAATAATCATTAACTCTGTTAGAGTTAAATTAATAACTTTCACCTATTGATTGTCAATTTCTGAAAGGTTTCAGAATCTAATTACATGTCCTTCAGAGTCTCAGCATCCTCCAATGGTTTCATTTTAGTGGACAGAGATCCCATTTGAAAGATGAGAACCATAGATTCCAATCGTAGCTGTGTGTTGGCTGACTTTGGGACAACCTATTTCTCCTATGTGTGAATTCCCTTCTTCCTCTGGAAAAGAAAGATTCGAATTTAAATGATTTCCATATTGCTACCAGGCTTCAGATACTGTGATTTTATGTGTATGAAGAAATTAAGACAGAGAGGGAGGGAAGGAGGGAGAGGGAAAGACCAGAGAGAGAGAAAGAGAGAGAGAGAGAGAGAGATTGAGATACACTGAGTGGGCTACATGTACCTGGATCACACTACCAGAATCTAGTGGCTTGGGACTCTGAGTTCTTTCCTTCGAGATCTCAGGGGTCTCAATTGTGTACTTGATTCTTGACATGGTGTCATATGATTCACGAGCTCGAGATGAATCATGAAGACTGCCATTTGTTCAAAGACCTTGCTGACTTTTTTATTCTATGGCTTTATTCACATACCAAGTAATAATATTATCTTGATTCAAAGTGCCTAAATATTTACTGTAATTTTTCTCAATAATTAGAAAAATCACAAGTCTGAACTTGGGCTAGGGGTTTCCCTTAGCAATCAGGCTGCTGTGTGAGGTTTCTGCAGCCCCGTGCGGAATGCTCAGGTTCA
The DNA here is from genome assembly GCF_017591425.1 of Ochotona curzoniae. Lineage (NCBI taxonomy): Eukaryota > Metazoa > Chordata > Mammalia > Lagomorpha > Ochotonidae > Ochotona > Ochotona curzoniae. Next base: position 6,500,078 of record NW_024467118.1, on the reverse strand, counting down.
CGTACCAGCTTAGCTCCTGATTCTAGCTTCCCCAGGAAGGAAGCAGATGAAGGTTCTCGGAGCTGGCTCTGTGTCACCACCATAAAGGAGCCCTGGCTGGAGTTTCCAGTTCAGCCCTGCTTGAATCAGCCATTTGAGAAATTCACCAGTGGATGGCGCATCTCTTTCCATGTTGTCTCTGTCTCTATATCTCAACTTTTGAAATAAGTAATACAAAAATCATCTTTAAAATGATCTTCAATATACTTCCTTCCCTCTTTCAAACCTTTAACACCTTTACAGAAATTTTCAAGTGAAAATGTCTTTAACAGAAGGAAAAATCCAATTCATTGATACCTATTTTCTTAGGAGAGTAAGAGACTAGGTTTGTAGGCAAAGAGAGTTATTAAATAAACAGATTTATACATTGTGAAATGAGAGTAGCAGAAAGTTTTAAAGGGAGAGGCTGAGGATTACAAATAATTAGACCAAATTCACAATTTTCTGATTTTTTTTCTGTGGTTAACTTAAGCTATCTATGACTTTGGAACAAGAATAATGACTTGATAACTCAGACCTGGAATCTTGGGGTATTTTTTTCTGGGAATTTTTTTCTTGCTTTTTTTTTTTTTTTTTTTTTTTTTGGAAAGCGAACTCATGCATTGAGAACACATATTTCCAGGATCAAAAAGATGAGACATTAGCAAAAAAATTTAGTGATAATTTTTTTCTCTTGTTTCTAGATCCAAGTGAGAATGCCTGACTTCTTACTGGCACATTTATTTTCCCTAATTGATATCAAGCTGTGCTTTTGAGCAGAGGAATATGAGATGAATCAGGCCCTTGTTAATTTGCATGAAAACTCCAAAGTGCCAATGACACCTCCTCTCAGTTGTATAAATGCTCCAGAATTCAAGTTTATGCTCCACAGCAGTTCTTCGTGTGGGAAGAACACACTATCCTTTGAGTCAGACTCTTGTTTCTCTACACCCCGCAGAAAGCTAGAGGATATGTGGATTAAATCCCAGGCTAGGTCTGCACAGAAAAGGAGAGGAGGAAAAGGAAAGACGTGCACTTCCAGGACTGTCACAATTTTGCTTAGTGGTTTTCCCTGAGAAATGTGGTACAGTTTCCTCGTTGGCTTCCTTAGTGTTGCCTGAAGCATCATCCATCAATCTGGCACAGCCAGCCATTTTTACCTGTGTTTTGTGCTCAAAACTAAGAACCTTTTCACTGATTTCTTTTCTAATACAGATTCTCCTTGTTGGCATAAACCAAATAAAGAAGATGACTCCTAACAAGTAACACTGACATGCTACATCCTGCCATCCAGCTTGAATCTCTTGAGTCTCTCTGACGGCTCCAGTGCTGACCCTCTGCGGCAACACTGGAATTTAGCAGCACTCACCTTCTCCATTGTGTGATGGTCTACATGATTGGAAGTCTAGGCTTCTGATTGGAAGCAAAAGGGAAATCCTGAGAAAGGGCCACCGGCCACTCTCACACTCAGTATGTTTATCATCCTCCCTCTCTCCCGCATCTTTGTGCAGTGGTTTTTCCTTCACATCATCAAGATTTTTTCATAAGCATTAACTCATGGGGGATGCATATTAACTTCATACGGTAGTATTAATCATTGACATATGCCACCAAAAACTAAGACTCAACTGATGGGCCAACACACCTGGCGAAGCAGGCTCTGCAAAAAGAGATGGAACCAATGTGCAGATTTATGATGTCAAACCGCATTATTCTCTTTAGCATAAGACTATCTGTCTCCTGGGTGTACTAGTGCCTTGACATAAGATACCAGGAGTTTCTGCATCTGGAGAAAGATGATCCATCTCCCAAGGAAAGAAAGAAGGAAGAAAATCTGGTGGTTGACTTGAAGCCTCTCAAACACCTTTAGTCTGTTGGGTTTGTGTGGTAATTAACATGTTTTTCATAAACATTTAAAGTTACAGGGGAGAGGAAAATATGTCCAGGAGACAAGGGATTGTGGGTGTACGTGAGTTCCAGTATCTTTCTGGGCATGTAGTGAGAAAAACGAGAGGTCTGAGAAGAAAAAACAAGTGATCTGATCCCTATGGCTTAGCACGTCTGTCTTCATCCACACTAATTACAGACTGAAGCTATTGGATGAGCTCTGTCTCGAAGCCACAGGAGCTTTGCGAATGTTCTCAGCTGTGACACGAGTATGAATTTAACACCAAGGAGGGAGACTGTGACCAGAAGGTGACCCAAGATGCGAATCTCCAGATCATTATAATGCATGTGAAGCAAAGCTGAAGCATTGCTAAAAATCGAAAATGCAGCACGAGCCTTCTCTAGAGAGAGTTTTACTCTTAATTAATGTAATTACACCACAAATTATACGTTTATGGATGCACTATGAATTTCAACACATATATAACATAAAGAATGATGAGATCAGAGGAATTGTGATATCAATTTAGACATTTATCATTTCTTTGTTTGGAGCAGTCAAAAATCCTCTTTTATATCCTCTTTAATTGACTATTTTGAAATATAGCATCAATTATTTTAAATGATGCTTATTACTTCTATCCAAATGACAGTCCTCTCTCCTTTCCCTGTAACATTTTTTTTAAGATTTATTCATTTTTATTGCAAAGTCAAATATACAGAGAGGAGGAGAGATAGAGAGGAAGATCTTCCGTCCTCTGATTCACTCCTCAAATGGCTGCGAAGGCCAAAGCTGAGTCAATCCAAAGCCAGGAGCCCAGATCCTCTTCCAGGTTTCCCACACAAGTGCAGGGTCCCAAGGCTTTGGGTCCTCCTTAACTGCTTTCCCAGGGCACAAGCAGGGAACTGGATGAGAAACGGGGCTACCGAGATTAGAACAGGTGCCCATATGGTATCCCTGCACATGCTAGGCGAGGACTTTAACTGTTAGGCTACTGTGCCGGGCCCAACTCTTTTTCTTTTTTAGCTCTTCCTTCCCTGTACCCCTCACAGGCTCTGGCAGCCATTTCTGTTACCTACTTTCAAAAATTAAATTTCTCAGCTTCCACGTATATGAGAGGATGTGCTGTATTTGATCTATCTGTACTTACCTTATTTCACATAACACTGTGTCTCTGGTAAGATCCATGCTGCTGCCAATGACAGACTGTGCATTTCTGTTGGACCTAGCATTGGTATTGTTATATAAATCATACTGTCATTTTGTTGATTTTAATTTTTCTCCTTTTTCCTTTTTGCTCTTCCTTTGTCTCTTCCTGTTAATCCTCCTCATTTGGTGGTTTTCTGTAAATACGGCTTCTCTTCTTGCTCTGCTTTGTGAAGATGCTTTGCTAGTTAGTTGTACTTGCATTGGTTTCATTATCATGGTAATCATCCCTTTTATCCTGGTAGTAGTGGACTCTCTTAATCATCTCTAACATGGCTGATGTGGGAGTGTTGACTTCCTTCAGATATTGGTTGGACAATATTTATTCCTCCTTAACTTTGCAGAGTAATTTTGTTAGATTTGAAATCAGTATACATAGGGTTTTTTTTAAAATTCTTTCTTCCTTTTAAAACTAAATATACTGCCTCATTATTTCTTGGTCAATAACACTTCGCTGAATTGTCAATTGTTGGTCTAATATGGATTCCCATATGTGTCTTAATGTTTTCTCTTATTGTATTTAGAATTGTGTCTTTGCCTTGTATCTTTATCAAAAATATTTATTTTATTTGTTTTAAAGGAAAAGGCGGTAGAGGAGACAGTGCTGATGGTCGGAGACACTTCCTTCAGGCTCAATCCATCAGGGTTCTTGAGCTTTCTGAGATATTTAACAATATTTCAAGAATTTTCAGCAATTTTTTCATTAAATCAAATTTAATAGCTTTTCCATCTGCTCTTTGTTTTGAAACATCCTTAAGGCAACATTCACCAACTTAGAAGAGGCATCTCAAGGCTGAGCTTGAGACTTTGTGTGGCTTCTCAGGGTAACTCGCTCAGAGGGAGTTGATCACCTCTTTCTGGCACTGGCAGTGGATGGGTAGGATTACTCATAAGTTTCTCAGTGTCTCTGTGGCTAACTCTGTGAGAAGAGGCTGCTGGGCTGCATATTAAAGTCACAGCAGGAAGGCTACATCACAGCTTTTCTCAGTTAGTCTCCTTAGGCTCAACCACTGAGGATAGGCTGGTAATGGGCTTGCAGGATAATGTGTGGACATGTGGAGCCATCTATTTCCTGGGTGCCCAAGTGTGCTGAGTTGCTTTAAGCAGAGTGCCCAGCCATGTTGTTGGGCTGAAGACAGGTCTGCAGGGGTGCCTAGCTGCTGTCTGCCCTGGAACCTCTGTGGCTGAGTTGCTCCAAGTGGTCTGCCAGAGTGCTTTCACAAGTCAGGAAGGGTTGTGTGGGCCACTTGGAAATGGCAGATCAGTTGAAGGACTACGAGTTGTTTCCTGGCCACTTCACAGGTGTTTGTGGTGTGAGTGAGGATCACAGGGGCCCAATGCTTGCCTTTTCTCTGCTAAAGAAAGTCCTTGTTTCAGGGTTAATTTCATAAAGTGGTATGGCAGAAGCTATGTTCTTTGCTCTAGAACATAACATAACCTTATAAAAAGGTTATCTAAATTTCCTTGCTCTGGAATATCTTGATTATAACCCTCTCATGATCTGATTCAAGTACTCCAGTGAACAGCGACTGTTTTTCTTTTGTTTTGGAAAGAAACATGCCAGGAGCTTATAATCAGTCATCTTGATCTAAATGTCTGGTATAATATTGTCCACTATTCTAAAATTCGTTGATTCATTTATCCATCTCTTTGTAGAATACGTGAACAGGTGCTCAAAGCACCATCAATATGTCTGATGATAGTAGGCTGCACTCAAGAATTTGCAAACAGGATCATGGTCTTACTAAATAAAAAATTTGATATTAGGAGAAAATTCAAACTGTCTGGTTAGCAAGACTCTTGGGTTTGTTCCCAAATTTACTATGCTGATTATACTTGTTTCTGTAATTATAAATGTATATATTATGCAAACTGAGATACCATTGACATGAGCAAAAGTGTGATTCTATCGTTTCTATTAATACCAAGTTTACTCCCTTGAGTTGAATAAATAATGATAAGCCTCTAAAATATGTTAGACAGCAATAGGAGTGTGATAAAAAAAAGTATAGAAGAGATCTTATTAACCTAGGAAAAGTATGAATTTATTTTATTTCACAAACACATTTAAATCTCAGTTTTCTTTAGGAATTTGAAACTAGAAATCTAAAAGAAATCATTAAGAACATGGTTTTCCAAACAAACAAACAAACAAAAAATCTAGAATCGATAGAGAACAACAAGGACAGCTTAGAAACAGACAGGAAATGGTCAGCGGGGATGCACTTACACCTCACTAGGTGGGACACAAAGATTAGTTACTCCTCACTAGAGTATTGAAGATTTCTCTGCACACCCCTCCTAAAACTGTTCACCCAAACTGTGGACATATGTCTTGATAGAGTTATAGAGTTAGACTACCCGATAAACAGCCAGGTTCAGCAAAATCATACTTCAACACTATAAACTGCTAAATACTAAAGTTAAAATAGACACGAGACAGCTGAACAGTAATCTATAGCCATTTTAAGGTGTATAGAACCTGGTTGTATATAAACTAATAACTGAAATGTCAATGAAGAAGTCACAGGATGTGATTCAGAACTTGCATTTTTTTAACATATTGGTTAATTAATACCATGTCAATTAATTTCATAACATTATAAACTGTTACTGATGTTATGTCGGAGCTTTTAATTGATCGAGATGATACTCTGCCTGCTCTACCTTCAGACGAGAGATGGTCTCCCCAAGAAACCGTTGAACTTATCTGGACAATAAGATGCTGGACTTTATGCTTGGTAAATGCTTGCAATGAAAGAATCTCAACTGAATTTGAACTGTGGTAATGCAACAAGGTGGAGGAATTCACCATGGGGGGAGGGTTTGGGCAGGGGTGGGAGGAATCCCAGTACCTATAAAACTGTGTCACGTAATACAATCAATCAATAAAAAGAAAAAAAAGAACATGGTTTTCATAGGAAATATAATAATATCCAATCAGGCAGCCTGTTTTAGATGAAAGGTTATGTCAAAACATTATTTATTGGCTGCATGCTGTTCTTAATTACAATGAAAAACTTAAGGCAGGCTTGCCTCATTTTTTGTAAATTTAACTGACCTTTCTGACTAGTCAGCCAATGACTGTAGTGACATTACATAAAATAACGCTGGGGCCTTGTGGTGAAGCCATCAGGTGTGATTCAGAGTTAAGGAGTTAAGCACCAGTCCTTGCTGCTGCCCTCAGCTTTATCACAATGTGGAAAATGAGAGGCAGCAGTCACAGTTGAAGCAGGTGAGGATTTCATCACACCAGAGACATGGAAGGACCTCCTGGTTTCCAGCCACAGTCTCAGCCCAGACAGAGTTATTGTGGGCTGAGTTATTTGGGGGATGAACAAGTCAGTAGGAGTCTCTGAATCTCTCTCTTTCTCTTTCTGCTTCACTGTTTCTCTCAGTCTCAAAAAAATACATTTAACCATTTAGACAACATTTGCAAATGAAAGGAATTCTATTGAAGCATAAAATAACATAAACCAATTTGTTCCAAAGTGAGTGCCAGAGGAGAGGGAGAGGGGATCAAATATATCACAAGAACAGATAAATCATCAAAGTCCAATTGTGTTGGTACTTGACCAAGTCCTTCGATTTGGCACTATCTTCCCAGTGGTATTCTCATGCCAAGGTGTTCAGTATGCCACCAAACGCAGCCCTGGAGCCAAATCATCATCGTCCTGGAGGATCTTGACCTTGAGAGCTGCTTCAGAATGGAGGGTTCTTGTTCATGGCCACTGGAATAAATCATGATCACAATGTTTCATAAAATCTCTACAAACAACTCAGCCTTGAGCTGCAGGCAAGAAGGGATGCAAAATTCACAGTGTGTCTGGCACCTACATTTCAGTCTGGGCTCAGATGGCCAGAGTAAATCCTTGTCCATCACTCAGGGTCAGTGAAGCTTGAAAGTGAGAGCCAAACCAACAGACACCATCTGGAGAAGAGGAACAAAAGCTGTGAAGTGGAAATCAAAAGTGTTGGCTTTGGGGCAGACATCAGAAACACTGGGTTGGGGGACTTGTCTGTGATTCTGAAAGGAAGATTCTAGGCAAGTAAAATAAATAAGCTGGATATATATATATATGGTGTGTGTGTACATATGTATATAATGAGAGACAGAGAGAAAGAGGAGAGGAGAGAGAGACGTGTGTCAAGTCTCTTCATCATCCTGACTTGAAGTTAACAGACTTAGGTAGGATTTCACTCCTAGTGAAGACAGAGTGTGCACAGTGGTTACGACTCCAGTTTCAGACCTCATTTTCCCACTTCATTATGCATGGAAGCTTCGATGATATAAAGCTCAGTTATCAAGAGTATGCACTTTATGTCTCATCTGACTATTCATGGCTTGCTAATAAGGTATGTCAACAAAAAAATAGGTTTAGATAATAAGACAATAAAATTCAATTCTTGGGACCAAGGTTTGGCTTCTGTTACTGGAATGCTGACATAGAATGTCACAGCTCCTGATTGAAGTCCAACTCTACTCTAACCTCCTCTCTAACTCTCTACCAGTGCAAAAAGTAGTGGATCAAACACTGTGGTTACTGCCGTCCGAGTGACAGACACATACTGTGTTCTGAACTCCTTGCTGGCCCAATCCAAGGCTTTCAAAGAGTAAACTGATGGATGAGAGAATTCTATCTCTCTTACACACACACACAGATAAATAAAAATTAAGTAAGTAAAAATTCCCTCAAATCCCTCTCAGTAGAGGTTAGAGATAAGTGCTTTATGAAATCACTAATTTCATTAAATAAAACAAAAGTAGCAATGAATTGGGAGTAGCAAGTTCTAAATATATTCCCTTCTTTTCTTTCGTTTTTAAAAGATGTATTTATTTTTACTGGAAAGTAAGATTTTCAGAGAGAAGAGACAGAAGGAAAGATCTTTTATCTGCTGGTTTACTCCTCAAGTGGCTGCAACTGTTAGACATTTCAGCTGGAGCTGAGCCAATCTGAATCTAAGAGCCAAGATTCTTACAGGTTTCCCACTTGGGTGCAGGGTCTCAAGGTTTTGGGCCATCATCGGTTGCCTTCCCAGGCCACAAACAGAGAGCTGGAAGGAAAACCGAACAGCCGGGACATGAACAGGAGCCTACATGGGATTCCAGCACTTGTAAAGAAAGGATTAGCCAAAAGGGCCATGATGCAAGGCCCCTTTCCTTTCATTATTGCACTTTTTTAGTCTTTGATGTGAGCTTTTCATGGTTCCAATGTTTGTGATATGTATTTTGTTAAAACCTCATATCAATTCTTTGTGAGATAGGTACTATTTCCATTTTTAATATTGAACTATTTGCCTAGCTTTATTTACTTGTTGTGTTTGAGAATCAAAGGGAGAGAGAGAGAGAGAGAGAGAGAGAGAGAGAGAGAGAGAGAGAGAGAACTGATCTGTTGCTTTACTCCCCTGATGCTGACAACAACTAGTATTGGGTCAGAGAAAATCCAAACTCCAGAACCTTAGTTTGAGTCTCCCCCACTGAAGAGAGGCATCCAAGACTTCAGATATCACCAAACGCCTCCTGAGGTGTGCATTACCAAGACAGTGGGACCAGGAGGGAAACTGTGAATCCAACACAGGCGAGCCAACATGATGTGGGGATGTCCTAAGCATCATCATTACTGCTACTCCAAAAGCCCAATCTTTTTAAAACTTGTATTTTAAAATAAACTGCTTTATTTATATAAACTGCAATGCATGCATCATTCAATTTACTCATGTAAAATATACAATTCAATCATTATTAATATGCTCACATACACTTGCACAATCAATATAATTTCAAATATTTTTATCACATCAAAAAAGAGACTGCACAGTCATATTCCCTTTTTCTTGCCCAGCCTCATCTCTCTTATCTTTGCAACTCCTTGGCATCAGGACTTCCCTCTTTGTAAGCAGAGAGGTAGATTAAGGGTTGAAGCGTTACTGCAAGGAGGCTACAGATCCAGATGTGTCAGATCTGCTAGGACTTCTGACTTCACTCCAGTGAACAGATTTGAGTGGATTGTGATTCCCAACTCCCCTGCCAACTTTAACAAACATATTTCCTTTTCTATTTGAGAAGCAGAAATATACAAATGAAGAGCAAAGCGTCCCATATATTGCTCATTCCCTATGTGCCTGCAATGGCCAGACCGGGACCCAGGTTAAAGGTAGAATCTTGAATGGCAATCCAAATCTCCCACATGGATGGAAGGAATCCAGCTGCTTGAGCTGAAATTGCTGCCTCAGAGAGTCTGCACTAACTGAAAGGTTCAACCAGAAGCTAGTGGCAAGCATGATGTCTACAAAGTCCATTGTGGATGCATCATATTAACCACTAGGTGAGATGCCGTTTGAACCATATCACCATGAGTGATGTACAGTAAAGAAAAGAAATTTGAAATCATTTTCTATTCATATTATACTCAGAATTCCCTGGAGACAACACAGTGTGACACTAAAGGCCATGTGGGGAAGCAGCAAGGTCAGCAATTTCATTGTAGATTTTGTAGGAAACAAAGTGAGAAGCAAAGCAGGCAGGCTTAGGATGGGCAAATGTGGTTATTCTAGCAGGCTCCAAGAAAGAGAGGGTGTCCTGAAGCAGTTCTGAGCTGAAGTGTGGCAGTGTAGGGAGACCAGCACACACACATCCCCCAACTGTACCATACCACCTCATGTTAAGGGATGTTTTAAAAAGTATTATGTTTTTCTTTCCTGAGGAAGTAACTATAGTACATAGTACAAAGAGCAATAATATGAAAGAAAAGAAAGGTATTCAGCCAAGCACCAAATCTCAGATGTTCTGCGTGTTATCTATCTGATGTTGAACATATCTAACTTCATTATGCCTGTTTCCAGACATCATAATGCCAGCACCTGATTTCCATTAATTTATGAGTGCTTTGTACTTACGTGTCTTAAAAACATACAGCATCTAAATAAAGTCACATGATACATTTGATCCTTAAGAACAATTTATGAAAATTTGCTACCCTCCCCCAAAATAGTAGAGTATTAAATTAAGAAATGGCAAAAAGTAGTTATAGAATCTAAGATCACTTTTAATAAAATGAAGTGGGTATATAAATGGAGTAGCAGCAGTTTTTAAAAACTTAAAATTTGCTAAACTATCTTTAACAGTCCTGTGATAGTGAGTTCTTGGTCGTACGATGGCCACCATATTGGCAGAGCCACTGAACAACAGTGAAAGTGCATCATACGTTCAGTATCTCGCCAACATACATCACCTGGATGTTCTTTCATTCTTAATGCAGAAATATTCCATTCCAGTCTTAGGAATCATTTGGTTTACCATCAGTATTTTTTTTATTTCCTTTTTTATATTTATTTGAAAGTCAGAGAGAGAGAGACCCTCCATCTGCCTTTTCAGTTTTCAAATGACTACAGTCCCTGGGTCTGGGCCAGTGGAGGTCAGGAGCTCAGAAATCCACCAGGTCACCCACATGATTGGCAGGGACTCAGGCACTTGAGCAACCATGTGCTGCACCCAGACAAAGCACATGGTACCAAGAAGTGGGGACTGGAAGCAGAGCTGGAACATGAGTCCAGACACTCTGGTGTGAAACGTGGATTCCCTAGGGTGCTTTAAACCACTGCAGTGAAGGCCTGGCCTGCAGATTTGTTTGAGAAATGCACAGTTGTGGTGAGAGGAAGTTTCATCTGCAAATAGGAAGGCTTGAGTCCTAAAGATCACTGGAGCAGAGAGCACATGCAAATGCATTTCCCCTGTTGAACTTCAGATTTGGTCGAAAACCATGTGTCAGACACCCTTTCAGAGCAGAATAAAAACCACCCCATTAGTTTGTGACTTCCACAGTACTCCACAACTCACAATTCTTCTATTCTGTTCTTCTTAAAGTAGAAAACTGAGAAGGGCTCTCGATGAGGGATGTAGGCTGTGTGGGTTTGTAGAAGTCACTTTCCACTCTGGTCTTCATGCTTGCAATATCACGTAGTCACGATATTCACTCAGCATTGGGATGCTGGATGATACACAACTCCAAGAGTGCTGTTAGTGTTAACATGGTTGACAATGACACTGGCTTGAAGTTTAAGTGCCTTTTCCATCTTGGTAGGTTTCTCTTGATGTTACCTATCTTTCACTGTCCTCTCAGGCATCATAATCCTTTTAAAGCCTTTAGTGGAGGGCTTTTTTATTGGTCTGAATTCTTTTTACCTATTCGTCAGATTGAGTAGTGGTAATAAATGCACTAAGGGGCCTTTAGTGACCACTGACTGAACACGTCCTGAAAAAGCCTCAGCTACACTGTGTGTCATACACTCGCCCCAGCATTTCAATCATTCATCATATCATGTTTGCTCATGAAAATTTTTTGAATGTCTAAATGCTTGATACTACTTAGTTGGAAGGATATCAGAAACATTTCAGACATGTAGAGAAATGCTAGGCATTACAAAACCATTTTTGAGGTTAAAAAAAAAATCCTTGAATGAAAGCAGCATTGATTCCTCCCTTCCAATCAAAGCCCAGAGACTAGGAGTAGGAAAAGCCACCCCTCACCTCAAGCCAGGGAGCAATGTTTACATTGTGTGGAAGAGCATATAAAATAAATGATGTGTGGAGAAGGTTCGCCATCTATTTTAAAATGCTTTCTTCTATTTTAGACTGAACATGTACAATTTCTGTTTAGCAATTTCAGCTAATTGTTGGATTAACGTTTTGGGGAACAGATTGCAAACTTCAAAATGAAAAAGATCATTTCAGGGAGGGAAGCTAGGCAGCTGTCAGGGAGTCAAAATTAACATACATTTGCATAACAGATGTACAGTAAGGTGTCTATGACAGACAATCACTGAATATTAATGCTACAGACCACGACATCATTTGCGTAAGTGCTGTCTGGTGGGTATCGGGGTTGGTGTGCTCTTTGCGGAAGACAAAGGGCCAGAGAATGGAACAGATGCACCAGACACGCTGATGCATCTTAATTTATGACATCCTCATGAAAGACCTTGTGGTGTGATTTCAGATTTTATTACAAATAATTTGGAGATAAAGGAACTAAGCAATTATCTTTTCCCCTACAGTTAGTCTCTCTCAAAGGAAGAGGGTTCATTTGTGGACAGCCATTGTGACGCTCTCAGGAGAGCGACGGTCTTTTCATGGAGTGGGGGAGGGGTGAGGAAGAAAAGGAAAGCTTTCCTGAAAGTCAACATTGTGCTTTGAACAGACTTGGTTATTAGCATGTTGTCGGACACCTGTCAGGGAGCAAGTCACTGTGCCGCACGTACACACGCACGCACACGCACGCACACATGCCCACGCACACACGCACACACGCACACACATGCACACGCACACACACATGCACGCACACGCACACACACACACACACTTAAACGAAGCAGCAGGTGATTCTGCGACAGTTTTAACTAACATTTTTTAAAATGTGAGTTAGTGCTACACTATAAAATTCATCTTGTCGAGTCAATGTTACAAACACATGTTGGGCTTGTACCTGTGTGCAAAGCATCAGGTTTCTTTGATATTGCAATCAATTGCTTGCAGTCTCTGGCCATATTCACTGGACACACTCTCCAGTAATTCCATTCTATGAAACAGCTTGCCTTGTGGATATCACACTGTGTAACTGGTTCTTGATTGACTAATTTAAAATGTCATGCAATTGATCAATATGTATTTGAGCACTTACCACGTGTCAGATATTGCATTAAGTACTGAATGTGTGAAGACATGGCTTCTGTGCTCCTGTAGGGATGACAGTCAGTCAATTAAGAAATGTTTACTGAGCAGTTATTCTGCCTTAAGCATTGTCAATGCATGGAGATGTAGCAATAAATAAAACTGATCATCTTTACCCTATCAAGCACTTTTTTCCTAGTTGGACTAGAGAATAAACTAATAAGTAAATAAATGATAGAATTTATACCGGTAAAATAAAGTCACGTGAGAGAGTGGCAGGCAGTGATGAGGCGTGAATAGGAGCAGGCAGGTTGGTTTACGTCAGTCTTGGAACACCACTCGGTGAAGGCAACAATTTCCCGGTACCAGATAGTAGAGAGAAGGAAGGAGTAGCATAGAGAACCTGAAGAAAACATCAACGAAGCAGAGGAAATAATAAAGGCAACATCCCTGAGCTAGTTGCACAGGCATAGCCGTAATGTCATCATGATGAAACACGTCTTATCGAGCACTTAGCTTTAGATATTTCTCATGAGAACGAAGGAGAGAACATTTGATTCAGCTGCTGCCTTGGAGTGAGGGTGAGAGGGTAGGTGAAGAAGAGTAAAATACTCTTCTTCTTTTATTAGCTTCTTTTTTTTAAAAAAAAATATTTTTATTGGAATGGCAGAGATACAGAGGAAGAGAGAGGAGTATGTTCCATCCATTGAGAGACCTTTGTGGAAAAGAACAAACACGCTTCTGCTTGAGAGTATTTTTGGAGGCAGTTAAACTCCAGTAGTGACGAGGACAACAGGACCTGGGAGCACTGGCCTCCCTTGTTTGGGAGTAGATCTCTCAACCATGGGATAAATGGATTTATTTTAATAACTCATTTGGTTCTCATCTTCATAGCCTTTATTGACACTTACATGCACCAAGTTGCTAAAGGACAATGTCCACATGGGTTTATTTTTCTCTCCTCTCTCTTATCAGCATTGTTTGTCCAAAAATAGTTCAGAGTAATCATCATTCATATGTGGACATTTCTCCCTGGGATACCAAACTCTACCATGGAACAAGGGCATCTGTCGGTGTTTCTGACAATACCTTCCTTTCAATGCCACAGTTGACCTGTGTTTTCTAGGAACAAGGGTTGAAGATCCTCCATTCTACACAATATCACACTTTAATACAAAACTGTAACTAGCTTACGTATTTCATAAACTCTTGTGAACTGCCTCTTTAGCTGGATATTTCAGCTTCTCCCCATGATCTCTAATGCAAATTGCTAATGTACATTATTTGCATCCCTTGTTCCGAGATCTGTCCCAATCCTAAACATCAAGGATCTTATTTTGTTCTCTCTCTGCCCATCTGGTATATTATCCCTATTTAATTTGAGAGATAGGATTCAGGGATGTAAGTTACGTGCTTGGATCTCACACTGGAAATTCACTGAGGTCAATTTGATATCCAGGCAGACTGACAGTCAAGCCCCTGTAGGAAACCATTACGCTACAACACCTTTCTAAAGATTTAAAACAATAAATCCATGGGGATCTACCATTTTGTCTCACTGGTTTTCAGTGCCTAATAAAGACCTTTCCTGCAAATACAAATAATTTCTCAAAGTCTCACCCCACTTACCATGACATACACAATGCCTGCATGGCCATAATTAAAATACAATACACGATGTGATTCAAACAACATTTGTTTCTCAGTTCTGGAGACTTAGAAATTTCTAGCTCAATGCAGATTCCACCTTATCTGATGAAGACCTGCTACCTATCTTACAGTGACCTCACTGAGCATTCATGCGGTGAACAGACAAGGCATCTCTCACCTATAAAGGCGTCTATTTAACTTATGAGAGAGCAATGCTTACGGTCACCTTACTCCTTGCCACCAATTATTATCATCTTGTTGGTTAAAATTCATGATGTGAATTTGGGGGAGCCCTAAAGTTTTAACTTTAAATCACCACTTATTTAAATGCAAGAGAAGAATTTTCTGTAATCACTTATTGGTTGCTTCCTGCTTGTCAATTATGTCTCTTTAAGGAGATTTCAGATTTTGAGGAAGCAAAAATTATTTCAACACACATTTTCTTTTCTACAGTACCAACCTATCTAAACTCATTGTGTATCCTTTTCTCTTTTTTTTCTTCTTTTTAAAATCAGTTCTTCCATTATCCCTATCCAGATGGATTATGGAAGATATTAACACGGGCATAGAGCAATTCATTATACCATTATCTGATGGGGACTGCGTGGATGGTGGAAAAATATGAACTTTGCTCCACATTCAGGTCACCTGACTTATCAGGGAATAGCCCAGCATGAGATAAGAGCCCAAGGTGTATTGTTCTCCTAATCTCTTCTGCCCTTCTGTCATCTAATTTTTTTATTCCCTATGCTATCACCAAGAGTAGATCAGGAGCCAAAGTTAGAATTTTAGCCCATTTCCTGGAACCCAACTACTTGCTACCATCACCACTCTCTTCCGCTAGCATTTGAAGCTTCCATGTTTAGATTGTCCAGTAAGTAAGCTATCTTTTGCTATTTTGCCTAGGAACCCTCTCATTCTACAATGGTATAAAATTGCTTCCAAGAAACACAAAAATGCTATCACAATGACAGCATAGCTTATGTTCTTTCATTCATGTTTGATTCCAGGGAATGCAGAATATGACCCCATCAACTAGGGAACAGTCAATAAAGTGGTGCAGACTGAGAATCTGCCTCTACAGACAGGAACTCACTATTACTGATTATTGTGATATTTTGAAACAAGTAGACTTGTGTTAAGAAAGATTCTCTTAGAAGTCACTGTGTCCTTGCAAACTACACTTAGCATATGGTAAAGGGACCTAACAACATTTCAACATGAATGAAATTCAGACCAACTGCACTCAAAAGGAAGGATTCAGGTGGTGTTGGGATGAAGTGTGAAGTCACTAGCATTGCACATCGGAGTGCTGGATTGAGTCCCAACTGCTCAGTTTCCTTGCAAGTTTTATACTAATGTACCTGTGAGGGCTGCGAAAGATAACTCAGGCCTTTGTATCCTGGCTGTTGCAGCCACTTGTACACTTGGCATTGTATTCACTTGGGGAGTGAACTAGTGGATGGAAGATCTTTCTGTCTCTCTCTCCCTTTTGTCAGAATTCTGCCTTTCCAATAAAAATGAAGGAGTTTAATTTCAGAAATTTGAACTTAAAAATGAATCAGTCCATCAATAATTGATGGATCTAGAATTCAGCAAGAATTGGAGAGGATCTAAATATATAAGAAATGTTAATATATAAATCTCAAATTTTAACTGAAACATTAAGGATATGATAGAATTTATAAAGCAAAACATTTTCAAAACATGTAAGATCATGCCCCACACAGCAACATTTCCATGAAAGACTGGATCAAGATTTGCTGCATCCTGACACCAGGTAGAGCTGCACACAGTGTTTGTGCTGGACGAGAAGACTCGCACAGAGGAGACCAAGGAGTAGCCACCAGAAAGTTAAAAAGAAAGGATGTGTAATGTGTTAGCCAGCTTTTTGCTATCACAAGGAAGTGCCTAAAATGAGCTAAAGGTGAAGGAAGGACATTTATCTCGGCTTACGGTGTGGAATGCCAGCAGTCCAAGACGCTGACTGCATTTAGCCCAAAATCTGACGGTGCTGTTTTTGTTGGCAGAGTTCTGGAGCAGCACAAAACATCACATGGCGGTGCGGAGGAAGCTGTGTCTTACCCTGTGTGCCAGTCATGATTCAATCATGGGCCCCTATCCTTAAAGCTACTGCAATCTTCACTTCCCGTACCTCTACACATAAACAACAAATTGGATTAAGTTTAACCTCTGTTTTTTAAGATTTATTTTATTTTTGTTGTAAAGCCAGATATACAGAGAGAAGGAGAGACAGAGAGGAAGATCTTCCATCTGTTGATTCACTCCCCAAGTGGCTACAACAGCCGGAGCTGTGCTGATCCAAAGCATGAAGCCCGGAGCCTCTTCCGGGTTTCCCACGTAGGAGCAGGGTCTGAAGGCTTTGGGACATCCTCAACTGCTTTCTCCGGCCACAAGCAGGGAGCTGGATGGGAAGCGGGGCTGCCGGGATTAGAACTGGGACCCATATGGGACCCTGGTGCGTGAAAGGTAAGGACTTTAAGCGCTAGGCTACAGCGCTGGGCCCTAAGTTTACACTCTTTAGTACAACTATTGAAAGTCTTTTTGAACTAAGGCTTTAAAAATTAGTCTTCCATGGAATATTTAGCCCATTGCATTTTACTCCTGCCCCAAAACGTTTACTTCCGTATCACAATGAAAAATACATTAGTTCTATTCTCAAACTCAATGTTCTGTTCCACAATCAAAAGTCAAACTCTAAAAGCTGACCTGAGACTCAAAGCAAACTCTTCCACGTGAGACTTCGTAAAAATACAAGTTAACCACTTCCAAGACAGAATGTGATACGGGCACAGGGCATTTCGTATTGCAAAATCAAGTTTTAGACAAGTAGAAAAGATTGGTCAAGCCCAACCAAAACTAAAGGACAGAAACTATATTATAACCTCCATGACCAGAATTCTATGTGCGCCATGGCAGACGAGCCCCCTTGGAGCCCTGTGATTTTATTGCTTCTGATGCATGACTCAATTCTCAATAGTTGGAATTTTATCTCAGGAGTTATACTAGGCATTGACTCTCTGTGGCAACCCCGGCCCTAAATTTCCACCTAGAATTGTCCTAGTAAGCTTCTCCACTGTGCATCCGCCCCTTTGGCAATAAATGTAAGATAAAGGCCTAACGTTTCCACATTCTATTAGCCTTTGCCTACATGGATGATACAGGACCACTAAGGCTGTACACGAATATCTGCAATTTTTCAAGACTAGGCTCACAAGGTTTTCCTCCTTCCTGGGGTCTCCCTAGCAGCTATGAAAAGAGGGGGTAAGTTTTTTAAATAAGAACAAAGGAAAGGTTCAGAGAGTGAATTTATACACTGACAGGTACTTGTAGAAATTCTGTTGGCTTCAAGAGTTTCTAATTTCACCTTGATGTAGAGGCAATGGCACCTGCAAAATGTGATGCAATGTGATGACAGAGTTGTAAACTTTGAGAGGAATCAGAAAACTTTGACGTACTTGTTAGGCAAAGACCTGCCCAAGGACATTTGGAAGTCCTAGGTAAATGTGGATTTCCGGACTGCACTGCCTGCTCTCATTCCACAGGATTATTGCACTTCAAAGTGGCCTCTTGGAAAGTCCCGGTGGGAACTGCATTCTCCTGTCATTGTATTTGTAATGCAGAATGTACTTTTCCTCATATTTTATCAGTTGCACAGCCATCCTTGCAGCCAATAATATCCTTCTCTGCTCACTCCCTCAGTCTCTCTAAAAAAGCCTGTGACTCAATGTTCTGTCAGCTGTGTTAGTCATCACAGAACACCTTTAAATGAGTACATCTGACAAAATGCCCTCATTCCAGCATATTCCATCATTTAAGATTTCCTGAGTTGGTCTTCCAGTGGATGTTGCCCCTGTCCAACCCATCAGTTGATTTCCATTGTATCTCAGCTTCTTTCATGATCTATTTTTGTGGTCTTTTTTTCCTATTCATGTAAAGCAGCAAATTTCATAGCTTTTGTCTACACTTTCAATGAAAGTACTTTTTCCTACATATGACAAGGAAGAGTTGAGCACTTACAACCTGATTACTGATCTCATGGTACATGACATCAGGCTGTAGTTAGTACAGTGTGAGGAAACAATTGGCAACAGCAATTCAGGTGACACTGTGAGATAAAGATGCACAAAAATTGATAGTATTTGGCGGGGTTTGGAAGTTTAGCTAAGCTCTTGTGCAAATGCCGTCTTGGATTCTATGATTATAGTCTCAGGGAACACATTTAAAATAAATGCAAAATTGCTGTAGCTATGGGAACTGCGATTTTCTAAATATGAAGGTTGTCAGTAACAAGAGAGTGAAAAGAGCCCCGGAACAGGGCAGACCTGTGTCCTAATCCCACACCATTTCCTTGCGCATTGGACAATCCCGAACAAGCTTCCATCTTCTATCCTACAAAAGGACCACAACAATCTGCTATGATTGCGGTAAGTTTACTTTGGCCGGTGCAGTAACCACTAATTACATTGGGCTACCAAAATTTAAATCCGTTAAAAATAACATTAAAAAGTCATTTTCTTGGTTGGACTAGACACATATGAAGTACTCAATATACTCACATAGCTGTTGGCTAGTATGTGGGACAGGAAACATACGCGATTACAACGTTTTCATCATGACAGAAAGTTCTATCGCATAGTACTGCTTTAAAGATGACAGATAAATTGTATATAATGCCCAGCATATTTTATTCATATATATTATCCAACTTTTGGCTAATTGTAAGACTGTGTGACAAAATCTGTACCAAGTTTGTTAGATATATTTAAAGTAATTTTCAAAATTCCTTGGATTGGAAATGGTAATACGCCTACTCTACAAATGAGAAACTAAACAATTAAAGAGTTAGGAAATTACTTACATTTTTAAAGTTTGTATTCTTTTTTTTATAATGCCTTCAAAATCAAATAAGTAAAGCTGATCTGAAGTTCATTTTAAATCCTCATTAATAATATCACAAGCCTGCATTGTTAAATGTGCTTTAACACACCCTAAGACAATAGAAATGGCACAGCAGAGTGGAAGGTGCACTGAGGTATTTTTAAGGTTTCATACAGAAAAGAATGGAAGACGGGAAAAACGGCCAAACGCAAGGCCTAGAGCAGGAATGGCAGAAGACCTCTCAATGTCCCCAAACTCGGATTGTAGGAAGCTCTGCAGCTTCATATTATATTTTCTACCTGGTCAGAGATAATTGGAAGGGATAGACATCCCTTGCAAAAAGTAACATGCTTTCTCTCTTTATCTTTGCCAATCAATAGCTGTCTCTGCAGAACCCTGTGTACTGAGGAACATGTGGAAAGAAGCAACTTCATCCTGAACACAACGAAATGGGGTCCAAGCTGCTGAGTGTAAGATTTCATTCATGGGACAAATTGTGCTCTTAAGGTGTGCTTTGTCAAGCCTTTCAAGATGACTTGATTTTCCATAAATCAGCCCCTTAATGGTCTTATTTTTATTTATTGTTAAAATAATTACTTATTTATTTGAAAGTCATGATTAAAGAGAGAGGGACAGACACACAGGGCTGAGAGGGAGGCCAACGCCAGAAATCATAACCTTTATCTAGGTTTCTCATTGGTGACACTGAACCAAACACTCGTGGTATCTTCTGCTGCTTTTCCTTGGCCATTATCACAGAATTCTATGGGAAGCAGAGCAAGAGGGACTTGAACCAGCACCCATGTGAAAAGTAGGTATCACCAGTGATAGCTTTACCCACTAAATCACAATGTCAGGCCCAACATGTTTAGATTTTTATAGCTTTAGTTTCATGAGTAACAACACTGGCCTACTGTGCATATCTGCTCTCTCTCTCACATTTATAATCCTGCATAAGGATGGTTAATAAAACTTTAACTTAAAACCTTCTCCTTTCTGAATATCTATCTCAAGTTTTACGTGTCCCAGAATGTTTCTATATCACTGTTTAATCCTGATTTATAATCATTCTTCTTCATTCCTACAATATTCTAAAAATGTTTATATCACCACAGTATACAGAACTTAATCCAGTGTCAACGTGCATCAGACATACCATTCGAGTGGAAGATATCATTTTGTGACTTTAAGTCATTGAATTTTTTGTGGGTTAATTTGTTACCCCAGCACAGCCTACCAAACCCCATATAATAACATTTCACAAATGAAGAACAGAGCTTAGAAAAATTAGGTCCCCTGCTCTGCTCACCCAAAGCAGGATTCTTTTACCCTCTCTCGTTCTAAGATTCAGTCATGATACTTTCCTGGGAAATGATCAAAGTCAGTAAATTTTAGTCTATAGGAAAATAGAAAAACTTACAGAAATCTGCTTTCCCTAAGTACAGCAAATATTTGTAGAATAAATGAGTGTGCAGTTTTTAATCTGTTTTTGCACTCTGCCAAAGCTGGTGCAGTTGCATCGGAGCTGAGAAGCAACTGGAGCTTGACTTATCCATGAAAACCCTGCCTGTAAGTCATGCTGTCTAGCCCAGGCAGGAGACAAGGTTTACAGATGAGGTCAAGCTGCAAACCAGCAAACATTTCAGTACTTTAGTAGCTAGAGCATTGTGTGCCTGTCATGTTCAAAAGCCATTTAGAGACTTTTGGAGGACAGCATCAAAGAGATGGGCTTTGTGGTGCCTAATCACAGAGTGGCTGGGCTCTGCCTCTCACTGTGCATGCCCCAGCCATAGCCAAGACTGCGCAAGGTAGTAGAATCGCAAAGCTCAGTTTACGGATGTGACTTCCAGAGTAAAAGATTTGCAAGTTATCTCCGAAATATACCACACCACATCCGAAGCTCAGTTTTTCAACAGATGGGTGGGATATGTAACTGGCTCACTGCTGTTGTGACCTTTTTTGATCATTGCCGTATTTAGTCTCTTCATCAGTGTGTATTAGTCGCTTTGGGCCATTCTAGAATCTAACCTCCTTTCTGATGCTTAATGCATTTCTCACCATATGGTCCTGCTGGAAGGCAAAGCTCGCATTTCACCTTAGAAACCAAGAGGACACACATTTTTTTCTCAAGCCTGTCTTAAATCTGGAGCATTGGCACATATCCTAGTCTTAACTAGTCAAGTGCACACAATACCACCTTTGATTTGAGAAGAAGAAATATAAACAGCAGAACCTTGCTAGAATGTGTTCTCTGGCAGGGTTGTGGTGGCAGCACTTTTTTAAAAAGGACAAGGACAGGAAGGATGTCAGCTGAGACTTCCAGCTCTCAGGAGTGAACAGTCATGTCTGCCACACTCTCGGTGTCGAGCTCCTGGTGTCGGGCTCTCCTTACTCTTGGTCATTTTCTTCCCCTGCTTTCTTGACCTTTCTGGAAAATCTATAACCCTTTAATAGCCTTTTAATAAAGCTTTCTCCTTCTTATATCAGTCAAAGAACATTTCTGTTATTGCTATTAAAATTCTTGGATACCTGCACATGCCCATAGCAAGATCGGGGATATCACTAGGACATTTACAAAAAGTTGCTCATGAAATTTATTCATAAAAGAGGAAGAAAATAGTCTCAATAATCAAACTCAGCTCACCTTGCTATTTATTAAGATTTTATTTTCTCCTGATTTAATTTGTAGATTCTCAAGCAAGAGCAATGTGTTGCCAGGAAACATTTGACTCAGTCTGAAAGCATTTCATATGGTCAGGGACTGCTAATATCATCTAACTAATAGAAAACAGGGAAGATGCAATCCACCCTACAGTGCATTGGGAAGTCCTCACAGTGATGAATTATCTGGTGCCCAACAAACAGCAATAATGCCAAGATTTGGGTATCTGGTCTGTATGGCAATGAATGAATTGTAGGACCAACTACTCAATGGCTTTCTTACATATGTAGATGTTCTTAGAAATAATAAAGGAGGTATCCAAAGTACTTTCAATGTTTTAAAGAGTTTATATGCGTTGGTCTTTCTGTATCTAACAATTTGCTATTTCCAGCTCTATGCCAAGTAGTATGGTAGAGTAGATTAGTTAAGAGAATAAACATGGTGAAGAGACATAATACAGGATATATCCACAGATAGCAACTATGATAGTGAAAACAAAGAAACCAATGGGCACATGATAGAAAGTAGCAATGAGAAATCAATTGGGAGAACAAGAGCACAGAAACATCTCTAAACAATTATGTTTAAAACACTGCTAAAGGAAGAGGACTTAACAGAAAAAGAAATTATGTGAGCCAAAACTTAGCAAAGGAAAGTCCTTGGTAACTGAAGAGTCTAATGGAAGCTGGTGCTATTTTGGAATAGTAGGCAAGAAAGAGGTAGCAGTAGATAAAACAGGAGAAATGGAAAAAAGCCTCAACTACACTTGGAAGCACTGAAATGCTAATCTGAGTGCTTTGTGATTTTATTTGTGTGTGATCCTAAGAACACTGCAACTATCTATACATGCAGTGACTTTACATTTGCTCACATCAGTTGTTGAGAAAGTATGAGCTAGATGTTCAGTTTGAGATTTTTATGTTTAATGAATAAAATGTAGAAACAGTTAATTGTGCATTAGATTTTTTTAAAAGATTTCAACAATTTTTATTGGAAAATCAGATTTACAGAGATAAGGAGAGACAGAGAAAAAAATCTTCCATCTGTTGGTTCACTCCCCAAATGGCCTCAACATCTAGAGCTGAGCTGATCCAAAGCCAGGAGCTGCTTATGGGTCTCCCATGTGAGTGCAGAATCCCAATGCTTTGGGCCATCCTCTACTCCTTTTCCAGGAAGCAAACAAGGAGCTGGAAGGGACGTGGAGTAGCTGGGGTATGAATAGGCAACCATATAGGATTGTGACACATGCAAGATGAGGAGTTTAGCCACTAGGCTACCATCCCAGGCCTAGTGTATTAGATAATTTTGTTGAATTTACAAATGAAACTCTTGAAAAGCATATGCTTCTGGGATTGACGCAATGACTCAGCAGCCAAATCATCTCCTTGCAAGTGCTAGGATACCATGTCGGCACCAGTTTATGTCCTGGCCGCCCCGTTTCCCATCCAGCTCCCTGCCTGAGACCTGGGAAAGCAGTAGAGAATGGCCCCAAACCTTGGGGTAGTGCATCTACATGGGAGACCTGAAAGAATCTTGCCTCCCGGCCTCAGATCGGCCCAACTCTGGCCATTGTGGCACTTGTGGAATGAACCAACGGATGGAAGATATTTCTTTTTGTCTCTTCTTCTTGCTGTATATCGGCCTTTTCAATAAAAAATAGAATAAATGCCTTTTAATTTTTAAAAAAAAAAGCATAAGTCCTTGAAGAGAGAAAAATTTGACAATTTTTGTTTAAGTCCAGCTACTGAATTTTCTGCAAAGTAATATAAACACACACACACACACACACACACACAGAGTTTGACTTCCCCATGTTCCTACAACATACAGATCTGAGCCTAAGAGTTAGGTCTCCATTGACCACTTCAATGCTTCTCTCACCAAACCACACTTTTATACAAAATGCAATTAGAAGTCATGTGAAAGCTTGCTCAGCAGGGGAATCTGGCTTTCTCCCTTGGACTAGCAGCTTTCCCTTTGAATTCTGGACTGACTTGAATGGGTTACATTTTCCCCTTTCCCCATCAAGGATCAATATTAACTTCAAGAATCACTTTCCTTGTATAGATGAAAAACAATTGCAACCACATCAGATGCCTGGCATCACCTTTCCTGTACACTTGATTCAAATGACTGTCTGGAGAGTTTGGGGCAAATGAACTAGGCAGTGGGTAATCATTAATTTCCATTCTATCACTCATATATACAAACTTGGGCTATTATTCAAATAGTATTTCCTTTAACCGACAAAAAGTGTTCCCACCTTGCTGTTTCTGAAGTGAATGTATAGCTATTACTAGTTAATTCCATACATGTTTTGATACTTGATGAAACAGAAGTCCTAAGAACCCAATATGCTCAAAGACCAGTAGTGGAAAGGAAGCATCTCATTACCCACTTTTTACTGGAGACAGGTCCCACAATACTATCCACTATCTTGGTTGGATTCTAGAAATAGCCTACTTGTATGTAAAGAGAGGTTTTTGATTAACCTGAGATTAAATCCCAACTCTGGAGATAGATATTTGATGACTAGTTGAAATGCTTATTTGCATATTAGAGTGCCTGGGTTCCAATCTCACCATATTTCAAATTCCAGCTCCTTCTAATGTGCATCTTTGGAGGTGGAAGATGGTAACTATAGTCCCTGGGTTCCTGTCACCCAACTAGGTGACTGAGTTCCTGATTCCTGGCTTTTGTCTGGCCCGTACCTGGCAACTGCGAGCATTTGAGGAATAAAATAATGGATAACAGACACCTCTGCCTCACTCTGCAACTACTCTTCAGATTTAAAGTAAATACAAAATAATTAACTTTTGGATCCTAACTTTTCTGTTTACTACTGGTAAGCTCTTAAAATATTTATTAACTGCTCTAAAGTTCTATTTACTGCTTTAAAATTGAAACATGATAATATTACAAATGATTTCAATGTTTACCAAAACCTTCCTATTCTCTATGTAAAATCAAGGAGGATTCTCAATGAAACTGTTAAATATGCCTCGGCAAAATGATACTAGATTTTCTACCATTCCATATATGTACAATTCCATTACACACTTAAATAGCAGGATGTTGGACTTGTGACTTGCTGAAGGACTAAGCTATTGTGATAAAACGGGGTAAAATAGTGAAAGTGGCAAGGGGAAAGATAGAGGAGGGAATCCCGATATCTACAAAACCATATAATGAAAAATAATAATTAAAAATAATCAATATAAGGTATACACTAGCATCTTGATTATAAAGGAAAATGAAGGCTTTGATGATCACATTGCTGGCTCAGGTCACATAACTGCAAAGCACCAAAATGATTACATAAGAAATCTTGGTTCTTTTAACTGCATTAATATTATGAAATTGGACTCCAGCTACTATATTCTTTTTTTTTTTCCTTTCCCCAGAAAGATATATCAACAGTAAATTATTATTTCATGACCTGGTTAGATTTTTCATTTTCCAAAGAATGAATATTTTCATTAAACTAATTCTGCCTCATAAGGAATGTACTTTATCTCCTTATTTTGTTTTTGAAGGTTTCAGAAACTCCCCAATCTTTATCTGATTTTCCACAGAACTGTTGATGCCCTAGAAACCTTTGTGTAGACCTGGATTTCTGCGGCACTCACATTGCTATGTCCTCATCTTCTACTCATTTGGATCAAAGAATTAGTCAGCTGTTCAATCACTTGTTCATTCACTTACAGAACGTATGCTGGATTTCTCCTCTAAGGAATGTAGCATGCAAAGATTTTTCCAGAAACCTTTCGACAATTTAATAACAGTGTTGTGAGGCAAATTTCGTGTCTCTCATTTTTTGCCCATCTTTCAGCAGCCATTTTTCTGAACTGGCTTTTCAAGATTGGTTATGGCAAGCAATCTTGGAAGGTATAATTGTTATCTTCTTCTAAAGAAGAGGGAAGATTTTTTTTTCTTTTTTTTTTTTACTGGCCAGTCTGGTAAAGTTGACCTTTCACTCTGATGCAAGTGCTGGGAATATTTGGTAGCAGTTCTTGTAGTGTTCTTAGCTTTGAGTTCCTTATCTGCAAAGCAGGCCCTTTGAGGCTATCATAACTAACTGTCCCACTTTGGATCACCCCAAGGGACACAGTGATGAGAAAGTCCACGAAAATATACAGCTTCTGAGTGTCTGTTGTGCTATGAACATTAAAGTCCTTTATGTATGACCCAGAAGGCTCGCCAGCCACTGGCCTCTTTGGGAGGCACAACTTGTTGTCTTGCCAATGAAAAAAATTCTAGGACTTTGACAGTTCTTGACAAATACAAATGAAACAGCAGTTACAGGTTAACTTATGTAAACTCAGTGATTCATCAGTGTTCAGAGTTAGAAGTGACAGAACCAGTATCTGAATCCACATCTACTGAAATTCTAACAAAGGACCGAGAAATTAAAGGAGATGAAGAGAATCAATAAACAGAAAACCTTGATTAGTCAGCTGTAGCCTGCCACGTAATTGGTGCATGAGAACACTTTTGGAACGGCTGACACGTGGCACATCTCAGAGTGTAGGCCAGGAATTAGCAAGCAGCAAGCAGAATAGACAAATAATCTTAGTGGTTCAGAGGCTTTAGAATCAAGTAGTTTGATGTTCAAATCTGACACTCTGCATGACATTGACCCACTTCATGAATGTATTTAAACATTAATTTCCTTCTCTGTAAGGCAAGAATAATAGCTCCTATCTCACAAGCACGTCATAGGCATTAAAGGAGACATACAGAGTGTTTATCATACAGAAAGTGCTTACAAAATGGTACTGTCAGTATTCCTAATCAGTTCTCAATGTCGCATGAGTGAGTGATTGATTTCTTTGCATCAATTTACCTGCGCCTTAACTATCAGATCTTATTCTATTAGCATCCTCCCAATAGTTGGCAATGCAATCAAGTTTATACATATGGATCACTACCTGAACCCTCTACAGCTTTAACAGTTACGAACTCACCAATTTCAGCCATGGTGGGCACTAATGGTCTTTATCGGGGCAAAAATATCGTTAGGCTGCAATTTTGAGATAGCATTGAGGCTGAGACTCACTTTGTGCCTGTACAAATGGGGTGAAAAATTACAAGGCTGGAGGTTATCCATTTGTCTCTTTCCCAACTTGCAAGTGTAGCAAGCACTGCTGTTGCCAAGCAACAGTGTCCTGATGGGAGTGCTGGTACATGTGTGATAGGGCACTCTGGGAGTGAGGGGCTTACAGTATACTCACAGGAGTGCCAGTGCATGCATGATAGGGCACTCTAGGAGTGAGGGGCTTAGTCCTAGAGCTGGTCCAAGGGCACTGAAAGGATTACTGAATTGCATTTCCTCAAGAGCTGGACATATCATTCATGCAACTTCCCTTAGTAAAAGCACTGCTTCCGTCAAGCAGTCCCTTCCCTCGCTATCTGTGAACTGTGGAGAACCCTAAGAGCTGCAGGACACTAAAG
Source organism: Ochotona curzoniae (assembly GCF_017591425.1). Classification (NCBI taxonomy): domain Eukaryota; kingdom Metazoa; phylum Chordata; class Mammalia; order Lagomorpha; family Ochotonidae; genus Ochotona; species Ochotona curzoniae. The sequence continues at coordinate 6,472,628 of NW_024467118.1, read as the reverse complement.
CACTCAAGAGTCACTATTTGCCATCTTAGTATGTTGGCCTCCACATACTCTGTAAATACAGCCACACCTGTTGGTGAATCGTTCGAATCAAGACAGACTTACAAAACTTGGAAATCTAAACCTCAAACATGCAACCATGTTTGATCTTGAAAAGGAGATAGGAAAGTACCGAGGTAAGGGCAGGAAAGAACTTGCAGTTATCATTTCACATTACTAAAGAGCAAGCTGTTGAAGATTGGGGATGGCTCTGTTATATAGGTCACTAAGTCATCTCTGCTTAATCGTGGCCAGACCTTACTAACAGTTATGCAATATGCTAAGCAGTATGCATACCAAGTAAGCCGTTCTCAAGTACCAGAATGCCTGCATTTGAGCTTCAGTCAGCCCTCCCCTTTACTGAATTCCTGCAAGGCCACTAACTTATTTTGAAATCTTCATTAATTTATTTGAGAGAGAGTTCTCATTTGCGGGTTCAACTCTCCAAATGCCTCCAATGGCTAGCAGTGGACCAGTGCCAAAGCCAGGAACTAGAGCTTAATCCAGGTCTCCCACATTGGAGGAATGCAATTACGAGAGCACTTACCAAACTCTCCATGGGTTTGGATGGGCAGAAATGTGGACGCAGAGCCAGTAGCAGATATCAAACCCAAGCTTTCCAATGCGGAACACAGGTTTTTAAACAAGCATTTTATCTGCTAGGCCAAGTGTCTGCTCCATGCCCCACTTATTTATATATAAAATACAGGTGATTATAGCACCTATCTCATAGGATTCTCATAAAGGTTAAATAATACATACCAACAACTGAAACCAAAGAAAGCATATAGTGTTGAATAAGTGTCAGTCATTATTAATAATGATTTCACACGTTGTTGTAAGAGAGAAGTCACATTCCATTTTTTAATTTTCCTCATCAAGTTTGGAACTGGCCTGGTAGCATAGCAAGCTGTTCTCTGCCTGCAGTGCCATCATCCCATATGGGCGCCGTTTGGTGTTGTGGATGCTAAAGTTCCAATTCAGGTTCCTACTTACGGGCTAGGAAATCAGTGGAAGATGGCTCAAGTGCTAAGGCCACTGCACCAAGAAGTTAACTTACAGAGTAGCTTCACATGGACTAAATTCTAACCTTAAAAAATATTCTTCATGAAAGCCAAAATTACAAACTATTACTAACTCCATGTCCACGTTTTGTTTCTAAACCTGTACGTTTCTGTGTCCCGTGGGGGATCAAGAACAGCGTCCTATCATTCCATTTGGATATTTGAAATCAAATGCCCTTTTTGGAGCAGAGCTGAATATCAATGGAAAAATGATCCAGCCTCCATGTGAAGTCAGCATGTGACAAGTAACAGGAATCCTGTGTTCTAGAAAGAGTCCAGAGCCCCCACTGCATTCTATGTTGATTCTTCATCTGGAAAACAGCTGTATCTTTTGGTGTGTTTCCTTCTCCATCTTTAAAACGCAGTTCATAATTTCAAGCTTTTCATGAATCATCAAATTACTTGAGAGTCTCATGAAAATGGTATACCTAGAAAATATCTTATTTTAAAATGTACAAATGTATGGTCACCTGCAAATATTGGTAGCATGCATAGTTTTTCCTTCTCCTTTCTTTTGGAAGCTCCAAGATTGTTTTTCATTTACCATGTGAGGAGTGCTGTTTCTTCAGTTATAATAAAGGCAGAAATAACTGTTGCTCCAGCAATCAAGAAAACTAATCCATGATACACACAAGAAACAGAGACAAAGATACCACTAACTTACAGTACTGATTTGGGAGGTTTCCAAAATGTATGAGGCAATATCAATGATGTGAAACTACTCAAGTATTTTTTTTTCTAATTTTTGAGACAAATAGTAGACCAGGTACTGAGCTACAGGCAACAGAGGCAGAGTCCAAAGAGCTGTTCTTTTATTTATAGTAGATGATAGCAGTACTAAGTCTGCAACATTTCCATGTGCACACCCTTTGCCCTGTGCTTATATGGCACCCTCTCTTTCTTACTCTGGACTTGATCTAACAAGAAAAATAAGGAACCAATTTTTCTCACAGGTAATGTACGAGTCATATACTGATAAATAAATATAATGCTATTCTGGTTTTCCACCGTTGCGTAACAAATCACCACGAAGTCAGTAGCTTAAACAACCTGTATCCTTAAGCACACGGTTCTGAGGTCAGAAGGTCTCTGATGTATAGCTGAGTTTTCTGCTCAAGGCATTACAAGCAAGAAAGCAAAATATCTGTCAAGTCCAGTTTTTGTCTAAAAGATTTTGGAGAAAAATAGCTTCTAACTGCATTGTAATTATTGGCAGAATTCCAATCTTTTCATTTGAGCTGAAGTTCTCATGCATCTACCCTGTTCACCCAGGAGCCAGCCTCCCTTCTTAGAGGGTCTCCAAGTCCCTTGATGTAGTACTTTTGTTAAATCCCTCAGGTTTTTTTTTTTGTAATATCTGCATTTCCATAATGAGCCAGAAAATGTTATCTGTTGGCAATGGGCTCATGTATTTAGCTTAATTTCACCCAGACAATATCCATAAATAAAAATCAACTGTAGCAAAAACATAACTTGATGGTAAGAATGTCTCATATTGACAATTCTAAGGGTCACGCAGGTCATGCTATGCCAGAATTGGAAATTTTGAAGAAAAACTAAGGATTTTGCAATGAGAAGTGCCAAGTGGAGGTGTAAGGCTATAGAGTGATCTTTAGAGAAGAGAACCCCTCACAAGAGCTTAATACTCATTTGGCAATGTGGCACAATTGTCCAAACTCATTGAATTGCATTCGTAATATTAGTGTGGTTCATGTTATAAGACGTATAATTAAACAGAAAGAGTACCAAATAATCAAGCACACGTTAAAAGATGCAAGGGGAGAAATTTTGAATAGAAGGCTAAAATCTAAAACGAACTGGAGGAAGCAGTAAAGTTATATGTTTTACCATCTTGAAAGGTGCTATGCATCAAGTATCCACTTTAGGAATCTATGATTTTAGCTTAAATTAAATATAGACCATAGGGCCCAGCACCAGAGCTTAAAGGCTAAAGTCCTCATCTTGAACTCACCGGGATCCTGTATGGACACCAGTTGTAATCCAGGCGGCCCTGCTTTGCATCCAGATCCTTGCTTGTAGCCTGGGAAAGCAGTTGAGGACGGTCCGAAGCTTTGGGACCCGGCACCTGCGTGGGAGACCTGGAAGAGGCTCCTGGCTTCGGATCAGTTCTGCTGCCGCTGCTTGGGGAGAGATTCATCAGATGGAAGATCTTCCTCTCTGTCTCTCCTCCTCTCATTATCTTTGACTTCCCAATAAAAATAAAATAAATTTTTAAAAATTGAAAAAATAAAGATAAATCATTTTCTTTTTGTTTAATGTCTCTTGAGATAATTCCTATTAGATTTTGTGTTCCTTGGGATGGTGGGGAAGAAGACAGGAAGACTCAATTGCATCATTCCTGACTCGCTGCTAAATGATTGGACGACTGCATTAAATCCACAATGTCAGGGAAGTCTATAGAAACCAGTCATATTCAGTAAGAAGCAGCTCTTACGAAATTGTTACCATGCTACTATTTAACATCATTACTGAAAACACCCTGTCCACACACCGTCTCCAACACAGAAATGCAATTACACGCTGACAAGACACATGGGATCATTTCTTTATTTCTGTTCCAGGAGAGAAGGGACAAATCACCAAGCCCCAATAAGGGCAGAAAATGCCCTATGTCTCTCCAATTATGTTAGGGGATGTCCACAACTCCACAGTCACTTAAAAAAAAGGGGGGTGGGGGGGAAGGTCCAGGCTCATCAGAACAATCTGGAACCCAGAGAGATTTATTAGGTATGGACATAACATAAACAAGACTTCCAATCACTCTGCTGGCTTCTTGCAGAGGCAGAACAACTGCCATGGGGCTTATCTTGAAAGAATCTACCTGAAGTTTAGTTTCAATAAGAGCAAATCACCCCCTCATTTCCTAACAATGTATTTATCGTGATTGAAGCAGCTGGAAAGAGAAGCTTTGGAGAGTGTGGGTAAATTTTTGGATAGCTAGGAGGGAAAAAGAGAAAGGGACTCTGGTTCAATGGAACAGGTGGAAGACTCATTTCTGGCCAGGCCTCCCGCCTGCTTCCAGATCCAAAAAGATACTGATATCAGTAAGAAATGAGTCCAAGCTCTAAGAGGGCTAAAGGTTAGCGCTCTTGGCTTCCCTGGGTAGTTGACAGAGACTTCACGGTTCTTACATATTCACTTGGTAGAAATTCTTCTCCTGGTCTCTTATCAACTAAAAATAAATGAGTCAGTATGTCATTAATGATTTTTACATTAATTAATCACAGCAGTGATATCGTTCTGGCTAAATTGAATTCAATAAAATATATTATTGAAACTCAAATGAACTGATAGAGCAAAATACTCCCCAGTAACTCTTTTTTAAGTAAAAGAAATAGGCAGAAAACTTTACAAGGAGTTGTCTTAAGTATAAGATTAACTCTATGTGCTTGATATACCATTTATCTTTAAAATAACTTTGAGGCTGAAGCTGTTACAATAATTGATTTTATCTTTCTTCTATTTCTTTTCCCCCAGTTTTTCATTTTCTACCATCTTACTCCTCAAGAACATAAGAGGAATGATGAACAGGCCCGAGGTAGTGATTTATAGGATATAAATCTTTCCTTTAGTACACGTACCGGTGTTGTGAAAAATAAGATGCTCACCAATGAATTTCATGATATTGAAATTCTTAAAGAAACCATTGAACCAAGAATTCAATTTAGCTCTTTTGGCTACCTTGGTGCAGAGATGAAGGACTTCGGGAGCTGAAACTTGTGCATGGGTCCTACATTTTAACAGTGCTAAGGGGAAATTCTAAATTCTACTCCAACACTCTCTGCATGGATTAACACTGGAGAAGTAAGTTAAATTCTCTGAACTTCAGTTTTCTCAAGTCTAAATTATATATATACATATATATATTAAAATCATATAGACACATATACTATATGCCACATAACCTAAATTATACACACACACACACACACAATTTTATGTAGATACGTGTATAGATACAAATTATATATAGTCTCCCTGGCGAGAACCAGGCTTAGTTCTCCTAGGATACCCTCAAATGAAACATGGGTCAGAACCGCCTCCCCAGGAGGTGGAAGAATTGGAGCATTTACCTCCGTTCCCTCCTAGCTGAGTTTTGCTCCTAGGGCATTTCTGGTACAATGCAACACTGAATCACATCCCCTGCAACCAGAAGACAGTCCTGCCAGGAAAAGAAGATGCCTGAGGTAGAAAACAGAACATGCCTGAAACTCTTCACGCGTAAACACTGGTAAATCAAGTGCATTTGGAATTCTCTTATCAACAGCATCTACTGTAGTAATAACAGGACTATTATTTTACTTTGGAAATAAAAATATCTGGGGCAGGGGGTAAATCCCAACTGTGCATTTACTTAAATGGAAGAGCCATTTGTTTATTCATTCAACAGATCTTAGCACATTCCAGTTAGTATTTAGGCCATGAGAAGAGAATAATGAAAAAACCACATAGAACTTTTGGTTTTTTTTTGTTGTTGTTGTTTACATGTTTTAATGCTTAACTACTGTACTTAATAGTTTGCAAAAAGCGGTAGGTATTTTTTTGTATTATAATAAGGGTCACATATCCAGTGCTTACAATGAACAAGAAGGAAATAATGATTAAATCTTAAGGGAGTAAGAGGGAGTTCTTTTTTGTTTGTTTTCTGTACATTACTTGTTTAAACTAGGATTCAAACAGAATTCATTCATAAGTTATTTTAATATATAGATTTTTATCTCCATCTGTACATTTTGTTTTGAGAATTTTTTGGTGGAAAGAAACGTGATCTGAATCGTAGAATTCCTGCACATTCTGATCCTGGTAGGCATATCTCCACAGTTGTTCAAAGTTTCTACCAAATAGAGTTTTTAAGTCTTACAAAATACTGCTAGATTCAGGTCTCCCCTGTTTAAGCAAGATTGTTTTGCAAAGAGTAGTATGTGGTTGCCTCATGAGGGATCCAAGTTCAGTTTGTATCTTTTGGACAAAGTGTCACATCCTAATTTATCATACCTTGTTTTTAGCTGCACAGGAGAGAAAATACTTGTACAGGAAGAAACTACGTGTTTCACTAAACTAAAATATAGATGATTAAGAAAGTTGATGTAAATGTGTCATTATTTCCTTTCAATTTTGACTTTGAAGATAATGATTCCTTAGTATTCTTTAAAGTACAAATAGTAGAAAAATACAGAAAATTATCCACAAAATGATATTCACTTTTTGCTTTGTTCTACGCTATGAACTAATGCATCTAAGCAAATCTCTTGTACATGGATACTTTACAGTTATTATGTTTAAAGATGTTCAACCTGTCCTACAATTGGTCGGAGAAAACTTCCTGGTTCCTGAATCTTTTAATGGAATCCGAGACATTTTGGTACTCTTAATATACAAATGAAAAAGATGGTCCAACTGACTCTGGCAAATTTTCATTTAGCAAAAAAACCGTCAGTTCATTTTGCTGGGAAACAGGACTTAGACATACTAGAGAAACTCTTTATTATTGGGTTAGTCATTTCTGGACATCTCCCATGCAGAGAGCCAAGAAATACGTGTTTGTCTGTAACAGCAAAGGTTTATCCTAAAACATCAATTAAAACATGGGATTATAGTGATTTTACTTGGTCTCCTTGATTTTAATTTGCAACTGTTTTTTTCCAGATATTCCCTACTGACTTTAAATGACTCTCAAATAATTATTTATTTGATAAATCACACAAATCGTCACAGAATTATACCTCACTTGAAAACAATCATTAGCATAGTAATTTTCTTTGTGGTTTCCCAACACTGATATAAAAATTAATTGCCAATTTGATCTAACACTTCTACTTAGTTAGTATATCCCAGTGTTTTGAAAGCTGCTTTTCAGTATTTATTGTCCCAATTAAAATTTATGATCAACTTCTATTGCTCAAAAAACATGATTTCTTTGTTGATTGCTCATCATTTTCAGATATGAAATAGTGTCTTCTTACATAACTTTGCAATGTCTTTTTAAAGTTAATATTTAAGTATTATATTTTCATCTATGTTATTACAAAGAGGTGTTAATTTTTTGTAGTAACATCTAGTATATTTTACATATTAAAACTATTTATTGTCCTATTGATTTATTACTTCATTAAGTGATTATACTGACTGTACAGTTTTCATTTTTGATTCTCCGTATTTATGATCTGACCATCTGTGCATAAAAATTGCTTTACCTCTTCCTCCACAATTGTCCCCTCTAATTGATTTTCTTATCTAATTGTATTGGCTGATACCTTTGCTATGATACTAATTAGTACTAGAACTAACACATTTTTCTTGTCCCTGACACAATTAAAGCCTCAAAGTTAAGGTGTTAACTCTTAAAGATTTAATCATGTTTCAAAATCTTCACCCTATCCCTACAACAGAGTTGCTTATCCACACCCTCTGTCTTGTTGTTTTTAAAACCTCCAAGTAGAGCACACACATTCCTCCTTTGATCTCCATTTGCTCATGAGACTCATATTGTCAAAAAAATGTGGCCGCCATGCATTTACAACTCTATGTAGAGTTCTTATAATATTTTTTTGTTCTGTATTCACTTGATTTTTCATGTTGGTGCTCTTTTCCATGAGAAGACAATGTCCCAAGTAATTAACATTGTTCTGGAATAAGGAAAAACAGAGTACAGGTCTTAGTCAGTCCTGCAGTCCAGAGACCACTTTCAGTTTATAACGACTAAAGCCCGTGAACTACAACTAACTTGGCAATGTGTGTTGCTGAAAGCCACTGTATTTAAGGTTTGCTGAACAGCATAATTGTAGCAATTGATCATGAATGTATTGACAATTGATCTGAACTATAAACATACACACACAAACTATACATATGATATTTTTTCTGGGAATATTCTTCTCTCATTAAGTGTTTTGAGTTATAATCATGTTGAATATCACCAAGTGCTTTATTTGCTTCTGGGATGATAATAAGATTTTGCTGTGTCCAATTATACTTTTTGCTTTAAAAATATGGAACCTCTGGATAATTATTCACCTATAATTTGAGATAATAAACATGGGTTTAAGTGTTCCCCAGGTCTCCAGCTACACTATCTCTCATCAAGAGATTTTCAAGAACTTTATTTCTGTAGTTTTAAACCAGACACATTGCAGACACATTATTATTATCAATAATAATAATAAGCAAAGTTAAAGAATGATTTTCTCCAGGAGAATAAGACCATTTTTAATTTTTAAAATATTTATTCACTTTCTCATCACCAAGTTCTACCCTTTGTTTTTCAAAAGTAGTAAATGGTTCCTTTCAAACCCTCTATGCCATCTCAATTGGATTCTGTATCTACTACTATTTTCTGTTTGCTGTGTCAAAGTTTTCATTTGGAACATCATTTTTCTAATCCAGTACTAGGCAAAAAGCAAGCATAGCTTCCTCATAATGTGATTGTACCCAAAAAAAAGCTTGTAGTGGAAGTGGTTAGCTCATTTCCAGATGCACAGGAGTGAACAGTGTCCAGTAACTACCACCACAACGGTCTTAGCAGCACTTTTAAATCAAAGCTTTCAAGTATAGAAAACGTGGAGTGAACAGAATAGCTGGACTTGACCTTGGAGTGTAACAGGACCCAGTAAGGCAATGAGTTACCTGATCACTTGTTTCCATTGAGTCTATTTATTGGTCATTACAGAAACTTGGAGATTTCTCTAACATAAAATACTTCAGTTGCTAACTTTTACATGAATGTACTATAGTTTTCATTAGAAAATGTATCTCTAGAAATATTGCTTCCTAAAATGCTTTTCACTTAGCACTTCTAATAAAACGAGTCAATCTCACTGGTTGTCTTCCACTTCTCACACGCATAAGCTAAATACTTCACTAACATTTTATCCATATTGTCTCACCTTATACCTTACTAGGAGTTATGGTTTTAGTCATTGGGCAAGTGACAGCAAGTTTAGTGTAATTGTAATTGGATAAAACATTAGAATTATCAGATTCAGCTGAGTTTTAACGCTATCACTGATAAATGAACATTGAATTACATAAAATACCAAAGATGACTTTTAGAGGTAAGAAGCTGAGCTTCCATTTGTACAGAGAGGTCAGTGCTTGGCAGTATGTATGTACAGCAGCCTTGATAATCCACTTACTTTTGGAGCAACAGCCCCCAGAATTAGTTTCAAGTTTGGTAATGACCTGTAATGTTGGAATCTTGCTCTATGCATGCACATATACCTCTGATCTAGTCAAATGTGTTCCATGAGCACCATAGCCCACCAAATTAAATCCCATTAGAAGTGCACAAATGTCACTTTGCTACAAACAGCATCATAAAATTATCTTTTAATTCCATTTTCCACAAGCATTTTGAAGTATTTACATAATGACTTTGCTAGTACCATTGTAACACAGACTGCAAACTCGATGACTTCATGGTAGTCATTATCTCCCAGTTCTGGTGACCAGCAGGTAAAGTCAGGAGGCGAATAGGATTGTCTCCTTCTGGCTTTGTCAGCAAAATGTCTGCTGCAAATGTCGCTCCAGAGCTTCTACAGAGCCATTTTGTCCCAAGCATCACACAGGTCTATATATCCAAATATCTCCTTAGTATATATCAGTCATCTTCAGTTAGGGCCCACACTAAGGACCTCATTTAGCTTGATTATGTCTGTAAAGAAACTACATCCAAACATGTTTACATTCTGAAGTATACTGGGAGTTAGATAGCCAACATATAAATGTAGCGCAGGGAATACATGTTGTAATTCATAACGTGATGTTTTTACTTGTCTGTGCTTCATCCTTCCAAAACTATTACTTTCATTACTTTTCTTTATGCCTTTAAGTTCACTTCAGCTGCTCATTAAACCTTCATTTAAATGAATTTCATCTCTTTATATCCCCTCTTTCTCAACTAAATATGCTCCTTTTCTTGAAATATCTATTAACATTTAACTTTTGTTTTTCTGCTGGTCCTTAACACTAGTTCTTCATATTATTTGTTATGCATATGTTTTCTTTTTCCATTTCATAGTTTACACATTCTTGACAATCTGACACTGAACCCAGGTACTGCTAAGTCAGGTCATTCTTTCTGGGAATTAAATAGGGAAATGTTTATGTTCATTGTTATCCATTCAACCAGCAATTGAAATAAACAATTGGAATAGCAATAATTGTGATTATTTTGTATTTGCATGATTAATATTGAATATGGTATCCAGAAAAGAAACATGACATTTAAATGAATGAATTTTCTAAAATGATATACAACAGGGAGAAGAAAATGAAACTTCTGAGAGCTTATCAAGGCTAGGTGCTAGGTCCTGAATCGCTGATCATGCCCATTAAGCAGTATGGTTGCATCCACGCCTGTGAGAAAGGAGGCTCCTTTCAGAAAGGGCACCATAGGAATTACTTTGGCTGGCAGAATGCCACAAGCAGTGAGGAGCACACCTCTGCAGCAGGTTCTCTGAAGGTTCACATTGAAACATTGAAAAAGAGAAACAAATACATGGGTTTTGTTTTCTCATCAAGTTCACTAAAGTTTGACATTTGGTTGATTAGTTTAAGCCATTTATATTCAGGGTTAATATGGGTGGGTGGTAATTTGGTCCTGTCATTTTAGCAATGGGTTGTTCATTGATTTAGTCTTCTGTTGTCATTTTACTAGGATGTTCTTCACATTTGCCTTTGGTTTTGGTGGGCACTATTCCTCTTCTCTGTCAAGAGAACGTCTTGAAGTATCCTTTGTAGGGAAGTTTTGAAAGAGGCATATTCTTTTAACATTCCTTTACTGTGGAAGAATTTTATTTCATTTTGAAAGACAAAGGAAAGTTTTGCTGGGTACGTTATCCTGGGCTGATAATTTTTGCTTTTAAAATCTGGAATATGTTGCCCCATTTTCTCTAACCTGTAGAGTTTCCTGTGAGAGGTCTCCTGTGAGTTTAAATGGCATTGCATTATATGTCAATTGATATTTTCATGTGCACATTTAAGAATTTTTTCCTTATGAAGAGAGCTTGATTATCATGTATCGTGGTGAAAATCACTTAAAATGATGATAATAATAATATTAAAATATAAAAGACAATAGATTAAAATACAATTAAAAAGTTATTTTATGGTGGGGTATCTTGGTTTGTCTGTTAGAAACCCATTAGGGATAATAGTATGAATGAAGATGAGAAGAAATAGACTTCATTAGCCATTGATATTTTGGCAAGTCATGACGGACAAAAGGGACAGAGTAAGAATGGCTCCACCTGCTGGGTCTCATGAAGTCCACATCTCTGCCTTGCACTTTGCTCTCTTTGAGGGGCTGTGATAGTGGAGTGAAGATGCAGATGATCCGAACGGTGTGTTGTTACAGATTTTGTTACTATTTGTGTGTCCTAAAGCTGAGAAATCACCAGATCGCCTCTGTCAAGAAAATAGTTATACTCACAAATCCCAAGAGGGATTGTGACACTTGAGGAATAAAGCACGGGGCTCAGTCCGGAGGTAGAGGAGATAAATCTATGGGCAAGAGCCTTTATTGTGGTTTTTGTGGAAAGAAAGAGGACAGGCAAGGTGAGTAGGCTTTGTATTAGCAGGTTTGAATAATAACAGTAGGTTCCAGGGCACAGGGACAGTGTGTAGCTATCTGGTACCCAACTCTGTGTGATTAAGACTCAGGGTGTGAGAGCCCAACAGCAGGTATGCTTGGGAGTGTGGGCTGTAGACTGAGTGGTTTACACGGTGAATTCTTACCTCTAGGATGGCTAAGCCTTAGGAGCTGCAATCCTTCTGGAGTTACAAGGGCTCCCAATGTCAAAGCATCCAGGTGCAGAAAACTGAACATGTTTGACACAAGAAATCCTTCTCTGAGCCACCCCAACTACGCGCAACTGCAACATCGAACACGTCATTTTCACTAATCTGCATTGTTTCTCTCCATCCTCACAGTGCAACTTCAAAGAAAGTATCCTTTAAACATTCATGGACTCTATGCTCTTACAGATGTTCTTGGATTTGAAAAAAGCTCCAATTTTACATATGAGAAATGAAAGTTTTACATAGGTCAAATAATTTTCCTGAGTTCACACAGCCAAGGCAATAAGCAAGTCACTATACTTCATCAAATCAAAGAACTATTTTGTTTTCTGTTTTTTGTTGTTGACTTACAGTTCCCATGGGCTCTCAACATTAAGTCTATGTGAAAATATGTGGGGTGAAGCCTTGCAGGCTATGACTTAACTAAAGCAACATTTAATGCCAGAAACCTTACCTCCATGCCACCTAAAAATCTCTGCTGGTTACAGCAGTGCTAGGAAAACCAACTGCCTTGGAACCTGCGTTAGGTGTCATCTGCTTTAATGCCAGTTTCAAAGACTTCAAATAAGGATCTTTTCGTGGTCTCAAGTATAATCAGGGCCCTTGTCTTCCCACTAGTCCTTGACCCCTGACCCAGCAGCCAAAAAGCAGACAGATATGTTCATTGCTTCCTGGGCACATGGGCTGCTTCTAGATTTATTGTGGTAACAGCAATGGTTTCCAACAATCTTGCAAATGAAGTTAGCTTTCTCTCAATATTCTTCCCCTATGAGGATCCAATATTGACAAGGTGAGGCTAAGGAAATAATTCAAAGTCTATGAATGGCCACTGGATAGCCCTGTAATGGAGTTACACAGATCTCTTTTCTCTTTAGCCATCATTTCCAATAGGGACATAAAGACTTAGGCAAACTGTAAAAACGTGTCAGGCTAATTTCTATGCTCAGAAGACCAAGTCATTGCATTTTTTATTGCTTTGCACTGCTGTTCACAAGCATAACTAAGCAGCATTGCAGACACAAGAATGATTGGGGCAGGTCAGTAACAGAACTTTCAGATGCCTCCAATTACAATATTTTATAATATTATGGTTTAAATTCTATAAGAAAGGATAAACACATCTCAGCCTTATGCAGTGTCTATGCAGCCTGAGATCACTCAATTTCAGAGCTGATTATGTGAAAAGAGACAACAGATAACATTGGTACAGAACAAAGGCATCAGAGCTTTGAATTTCCGTTCAGACTCTCACACTTTATAGCTATGTGTCCTCAGGCATCCAACAGCTGTGAGTGTTGGTTCAGCTGCCAAGCAGGAATCAGTTTCTAAGACTAAGCTTATCATAGTGCCTGAAATATTTCAAAAACTCAATAAAACATTAATTGTTGTTAGTTATAATGATAATACAGTTTTTTACTCAGGGTCAATAATAATGCTCTTCTGTTTGTTCTTTGTTGTTTGAATGTTTAGTTTTTAAAGAGGGAGAAATTAAGTTTCAAGCATTTTCCTGTAAAACTATGGAAACCTGCATTACTTGGGATTGTCATGAATTTTAGAATTGGAAAAGTATTGACTGCACACTGACCCAACCTCTTCTTAATACACAGGAACAAAATAGAGTATGACTTAAAGACCATGAAGGTGGCCTGGAGAGACAGATCAATAGATAAATCCATACCTTGCAGGCACCAGGATCCAATGTGGACACCAGTTCATGTCCCGGCTACTCCACTTCCCATCTAGTTCCCCGCTTATGCCCTAGGAAAAATGTAGAGAATGGCTCAAAGCCTTGGAACCCTGCACCCATGTGAGAGACCCTGAAGATGCTTCTGGCTTCTGGCTCCTAAGTTGAGATGGATCTGCTCAGCTCTGGCCATTGTGTTCATTTGGGTGGTGAACCAGCAGCCTGAAGATCTTTCTTCCTGTTTCTTTTTCTCTCCATAAATCAGATTTGCCTTTTGAATAAAAATAAATAAAATCTTTTAAAAATCATATGGGACCATTTGACAGTGTTTATATTACATATAAGGCAAAAATGTACTTTGAAGTCTTTTTTTTCAAAGATTTATTTTTATTGGGAAGGCAGATTTACAGAGAGAAAGATCTTCCATCTACTAGTTCACTCTGCAAGCGGCCACAATGTCCAGAGCTGAGCTGATAAAAGCAAGGAGCTTCTTCCACATTTCCATACAGGTGCAGGGTCCCAGGGCTTTGGGCCATCCTTCATTATCTTTCCAGTCCACAGGCAGGGAGTTGAATGGGAAGTGGAGCAGCAGAGCACAAACATGCACCCAAATATGGGATCTGGGCATTTGAATGGGAAGGATTAACGGAAGGAGTCATTTCACCAAGCCCAAATCTCAGTCTTAAAACCACAAACAAAAATTTGGAGGACCTTAAAATCTTTGACAACCAGGATATGAACTCTGAAATCCCAAAATCCATGCCTGAGTGCAAAAAGCTGCAGAAATTATAAGGAACACAGTTCTTAAATTTGTGTATAGCCACTCCACACTTTACTTGCAAGCAACTCTTCTATTAAATAAGATAATACCATCAGTTGAGCGATCCTTTGGAGTCTATGGAAAATACATGGTATTGGCACTACTCTTACCATGCCTAGATGAAAATGTGCCTTTATTCACACAGGAAATCTGCTGGATCTGCAAGGTTGTGGGGGAATCAAACTCTGGGATGTTCTCAGGAAGAATCGTTCCATCGGTGACCTTGTAACTGGGGAGACATCCTTTCATAATTGCTCAAGCAAATGCTTCCTTAGCAGATCTTGAATTACCAGCTTGCACTATAAAACTCCATTTTTGAGGGACAATGACTATACTTAAACATCTATTCTTTTGCATTGTTATGGTGGAAACAGGCAAATGCTTGGCAGTAATTCACTGGCTATTTTCCTTGGCTCAGAGCCTCTGATTGCCAGACAGAACAACTGTGGCAACATGGTTTACTGGCTACAACAGTCTTTCATCTTCCTGAATTCTTTGTATAGCCTTGTAAAACAAACAAAAAACAGAACCTACCATAATCTGTTGCACTATCCACATAAATCACCATGGTTTTGCTCCTGCCTTCCGTGTGCAGCCATAGCCCCTCCAGTCACAGATATCACATAATGGTCCCTTCTAGTTCATGTATTCATATTCATTCCCCTTATTTCCACCCAGGAGTCCTTTGCTCAACTGTTGGAACACATTGCCTGTCCACAGGTATTAGAAAGGCTTTAGCTAGAGCCAGCATTGAAGTTTAGAAGACTAATTCTCTCCCCGGAGTGTCAGCACTGAGTTATGGCCTGGGAGAGCAATGGATGATGACTTAAGGCCTTGAGTTCATGTGCCCACCTGGGAGACCTGGAAAGAGCTCCTGGCTCCTGCTTTCAGACTGCCCCAGCTCTGGCCATTGTGGCCATCTGGGAACTGAACCAGCAACTGGAAGATATTTCTCTGTGAGGCCCTCCTTCATAACTCTCCACAGCTCTAACTTCAAAGTAAATAAATTAATTAAACCAATAAATGAATATTTTAAAGTTAATTATTACAAATACAATTTTATTCTGATACAAATTTTTTTAACACAGCCTAAATTTTATAACACACACTTTACATCATCTTTTTAAAGACCATCAAATATAGGAATTTAAAAATTATTTTGTACCAAAATAAGATGATCTTTTAATTTAATTTCCTACAAACTTTTTAAAAACCCTCATATAAAGCAGATGGCTAGTAAGGGGCTGAATGCAAGGACAGAAGAAAAAGAAGACTCGGAGAAGTTGGCAGTGCTCAATGCCAAGACAGCGCCTTACATTTCCTTTTAAGTCACCAGAATCACCAAAGAATTCAAACTTAGGATATGCTGGTTAGAGATGGGCAGTGGATTACTACGGAACAACAAATACAGCTATCTCAAGCTGTGCTCACACGTATACAGGATGCAGCACTGTGGGTATAGGAGAAAACTGAAACTGGGTCTGAATTTACAGGCAGTTATACAAAAGGTATCTCTTTGGTTGTTCTCATACAAACGATAGCCAATCAGCCACACACGGCATCCACCTAGCTGTTCTCATATAAATATTATCCTATCAATAGTAACCATGCGCTCGTTGACCTTCTAGGGTCACAATATCCTTCTGCAGGTATGTATACATCCACTCATCACATTGGAACTTATTTTTCCTTCCTCTCACCAGGCCTGTGGTTGTTTTGGGGATCACAAAAGCTTTGACCAAACACTTGTTTCATGTTAACTGTAAAAATTCTCTGACTCAGGGACCTGTGCAGTGCCTCAACAAGCTAACCCTCTAATTACAAGCACCAGCATCCCATACAGGTGCTAATTCTTAACCCAGTTCTTGTGTCTGTTTATAGCCTAGGAAAGTATTTGAGGGTGGTCCAATGTGTTGAGACTCTGCACGCATGTGGGAGACCAGGATAAGCTCCTGGCTCCTTGTTTCAGACCAGCTCAGCTCTAACCCTGTGATCATCTGGAGAGTGAATCAACAGATGGAAGATCTCTGGCTCTCTCTTTCTCTGTCTATCCTTCTTTCTATAAATATGCCTTTTCAATAAACATTCACAATGGTAGTCAGTTCCCCCATTTTTTCTTAAGCTCTAGTGGGCAAATCTCTCCTTAACAAGTGCTACCAAACCCGTTTCCTGCTGCACCTGGAAGAGGTGCTCCATGTTTATTAAAGAAACAAATCAAAACATTCTCAATCCACTCTTCCTTAAGACAACAAGTCGCCTCTTCTTGTAAAATGTCATCCTCAACACACTTTAGGTAACACAGGGTTGCCAATCTCCCATCAACTCCATGGGAGTTTTGGGACAGTTATGTCTTTGCTGTTTTGCTTGCCCAGGGCATTGAAGCCTGCTACCCAATCGCTGGCACAAACTGTGAAAATCAGAAGTGTTTCCTGATGTTGTTCAGTGTCACCTAGGGCTAATAACCAGTGATGTACTTCCATATATTGATTTTCATTGGTTCCATCTTTCTTATTTGGCCCAGAATATTTTATGTGCATTTTTATCAAAGAATTCTTCCTTGGAGTTCCTGACATTTTCCCATAGACATCAATAATATGAATTATATGTTCCCTGTCAAGAACTCTGTAAAGGTGTCGCTGCCCTTGATAACCGTCTTACAGGCAGAAAATGTAGAATCATGAAGTTCACATTCATTCCCTATAGGGCAGAGCAAATGAGGAATCAGATGAGAATTTATAACCAAGACAATTTCATAGAAAAGTCTCCTAGTCACTCTGATACATTCTCTCTCAGGCAAGCCAATCCTAGACTTCTAGAAGACAAGAGTAGGAATATCAGGGAAGCTAGTCAAACTTAGTATGTTAAACAATCTCCATGATACGCAAAGATTTTCCTGATTGGAACAGAGTGTTGAGATAAAGCAGGTGAGAGCCAATGACATCTGCTGGCATGTTTTCATGGCCAGTCCGTGGCAGCCTGTGTTGCATCCGTTCCTTCTAGAAATCTCTGCACTTCCCTCATTGTAACACACTGCAGTTACCATCAATGTGTCCTGATTCAAACATCCCATTAAATCGGGAGCTTGTTTCACACAATAACATTTCTATTCACATTTTCTGCAAAGACGCTTTCCCACACACATAGTAGGAACTCAGTTGTGGTTAGCTGAGCGAGTGAACAGACAAATGAACCCCAGATATGCAGAGAACTATAAACACCCAGCACTCAGGTTCCAAGCGGCTCCTGGCATCCCAGGAATAAATGGAGCCTGCCAAGTTAACCACTTACAGAAAGTGTTTTCTATTATCTAGACAGGAAGCCACTGTGCACAAAGTACATAGATTTAAAGCATCAAATAAAGCAAGAAAAAATGGGTCTCAAAATCAATAAAAATTGTCCATCCTCCCTTTCTGGCTTTATAATTCAGGCTGTGGCTGACCCAAAGCACCAAACTCAATCCCATACCCATTACCTGCCTTGTTAAATATGCAGGGGCACTGTGCCTCCGGAAAGCGTGTGAGCACTTTAGCACCGCACATCAATCCTAGCACCTCTGTACACCCAGCTTGCTGAAAGAGCTTACTGACAACTCGTGCTTGGACCAAGGGCCCAGGCCCAGAGCTCAGCAACTGCAGGCAACTGGGAAGCCCTCTTGGTCCCCTCATGTACAACTCTGGAGTCAGAGAATTGCTCCTTCATTCCCAGGATGAATCACTCACCTGCAAGATTTCCCAGTGTGTCCTTCTACTCTCACCTTTCATTTCCTCTTTGACGATGACTTTCAGAATTCTCTTTGTCAGAGGCATGGAGGCATAGAGCCCCACATAATCTTGATGAGGCACTTGAGAGGCAAAAATGTTCTGGAGATGACTTGCTCCAGTACCCGCAAGGGATGCAGCTGCAGAACAAGAGTTAGCTCAGGACACAGAGATGGATGGTATGAAGTGTTCACGCTCAAAAGCTCCCAGCTCAGATCTTCACTAGGTCCCCGAAGGAGCCTTGGTAGGCATTCTGCTCAGGCAGGCTGGGGCAGAGAATCCTCTAGCTGAGAGTGGTAGCTATTCAGAGCTGAAATTACATATCCATTTATTCATGTTTCTATCATATGACTGCACACGTATCATGTGTTAGGTAACACGGAGATGTGTGGAAATAAATGATGTAAACAAAACAACTATCTAGCAGGAAAGACAAAACAATTTGTATCATGTAACAATGTGATATAAAATAATAAAAAAACAGATACTGGTTCCCAGTATACATGGAGGATTGGTTCCTAGATGCCATTCAATTCACAGTCCATGGACACTTAGCTCTCTTACATAAAATTATGAAGTATTTGGGTAATTATACATCCTCCTGCATGATTAATATGAACTCAAGGTTATTTATGTACATAATACAGTGTAAAAACTATATAAACAGTTGATATTCTGTACTATTTAGGGAATAATGACAAAAATAGGATATTTGTCTTCAGTAAACACAGTTTTTCCTACGTATTTCGAGTCCATAGTGGGTTGAATCATTGGATTTAGAACCTATGAAATAGATGGTTATCAATATAATAAATATAATACATGTTTTCAGGTAATATATAACCATGTTATTACCATGTTCTGGTTTATTTAGGCTTCCATAATGAAATTCCATAAACTGAAAGCCTAAAAACAAAAATTTATATTCTCACATTTTTACAAATTAGAAATCTGAGGTCACTTTGCCAGCATGCGTGGATAATTGCTTTTTCCATTTGAAATTCACATATTTACTTACTTCTGAGCCTGGAAAGAAAGATAGAGACTAATCCTCCATCTACTGCTTCACTTACTAAATAACTTCCAGAGCTAGGGATGGGTCAGGTTGAAGCTCGGAGCCCAGATCTCCACCAGTGTCTCCTGTGTAGGTAGAGGGACCCAAGTACCTGGGTCACCAAGCCATCCCGGGCTGCCTCCCAGGGTACACGTAAGAGCAAACTGGAATTGGACGAAAAGCCAAGTTTTGAACCCAATCCATGTGGTATGGGATGTGGACAGTATCCTACGAAGCACATCTGCTATGGCATACGCCGACCCTGGGAGAGCTCTCCGCAGCCAGCAGAAGGATCTCAACATGGCCGAGAAAACAGACAGCAAACTCTCTGGCATCTCTTTCTATTTTTCAAAAAACTTGTTTTCATTGATCTAAAGAGATTATATGTTTTTCACAGACAGTTTCAAAAAGCAAAGACACATCCCTTGGTCCTCTCCTCCCCCCTTCCCTCTTCACTCTCTCAACAGTATTTGTAGTGTCATAATTTTAATCCACTCTATATTCACAGGTTTAATTCCACTAAACATAATTAGTCAACAAATAAAAAATGAAAAGATTACAAACAGTACAAACATAGGCTAATCACAATCAATCCCAAAGCAATCACTTCATTCTTGAACTTTTTTGTATGTCCTCTACTAGCTTCCATACATCAGAGAAAACAGAGAACTGCCTTTTTGAGACCAGCTTATTTTGCTAAGAATAATAGTTTCCAGTTTCATCTATTGTGTTGGAAAAGACAGGATTTTGGTGTTTTATGGCTGATATTCCATAGTGCATATATACCACATTTTCTTCATCCACTCATCTGTTGCCAGATATCTTGTATTGAATCTGTATGTTAGTTATTATGAATTGAGTTGCAATAAATACTGGTAAATAACTCATTTGTATGCTTATTTCATTTTATTTTGGTAAATTCCCAGGAGAGGGATGGTTAAATCATGTGGTAGATCTTCTGAGGAAACATGATGCTATCTTTCAAAATGGTTGTGCTAGCTTACTCTCCCACCAACAGTGGATTAGGGTACCTTCTTCATGGCCCAATTTCTCTAGCAAGGTCCCTATCCTTTTAACTTATGTATACCTAATTATTACTCAGAGGCCCCTTCGCCATGTTTCATCTCATTCGTAACAAATGAAAAGTTAGAGATCAAACAAATGTACTTATGAATCGCACTGTTCAATCCATAGCACATATAGTTGTATGTGATATACAGTATGAAATGAAGTGTAAAAACAGATTAAGGGCTAGAAGAGGATATAGTGAAAGAAGTGTCCTTGAAAGGTAGCATACCTAAAGCCAAGACTGAATTGGTGACATACGGGACAAACTTGCAGCTGTAACTAGAGCCTGATACACAAGTCCGTCAGGCTGTGGAGGAAGCAATAGGGAAACCAGAAGAGCAACAGGAAGTCCGGTTGAGGAGCTCTCGGGACATGAAGTCAGGCTCAACCTGACTTGTTGACTAGGACTACAAACAAATCATACAAAATCTCGGAATATCTGTTTCTCATTCTGAAATGGAACAAATTGCTTGAGGTAATTTACATAAAGGGCTTAGAACCATGCTAGTCTGATTACAAGTGCTTGGTAAAGGAAAGTTATTTTTGAAACAGCATATCCTGTTGGCTGTGTCTTCAGGGTACAGAGGTGAGCTGAGCACCTGCTTAGTACCTATTTCATAGTGTTGCAATGAGAACTTGTAGAGTGACACCTGTGAGACCCGTCGAAGGATGTCTAACCCACATCGTGCCTGTTACTATCATGCTTTGTCTAGCTCATTGGCGTAGTCTCACTTTCTCTGCTTCTACTCTTTCTGCCTGTTTCTCCTCATGCAGCAGCCAGAGAATGTTTTGAGTGCATAAGCCAGCCTACACCCCTCTCTTTGAAATCCACCAGTGATTTTCCACCTTTTTCAGAGTGAAAATAAAGTCTTCACGTGGTCCAAGAGTCTTGCCTCTCCAACCTGACTTGGCTACCTTGGCCTCTCTCACCTGTATCTGCCTGCTGGCCTGGCCATCACTGGACCTCTGGCGTGTGAGGTACCTTGTACTGCCATGTCTTTATGCCTTCAATCCATTCTTCCAGGAATGCTCCTAAACTAGGTATGTTCACGATGTGCATCTTCACACCAGTCAGGACTCTAACTCAACACCACTTATTTGTCTCCTGCTGCACCTTCCTCAGTACATCACAATGCCAGGAAGGTGTAAAGCGCTGTCACCATCAACAGCAGAGACGGGTGATGGGGGAATGGAGCAATGGGAGTAGACACATGAATGAACTTGTGAAACCTCTGTTCCCCAGGTGGCTTAAGGGGGAAGGGCAGTGCATCACAGAAGAATACAAAACTTACTCTTTCTGGCTGGTTTTCATTTCCGTGTCATAGTTGCATAGGCAAAGAAGAACTCATATAATTTTCACAACTGTTTTACAGGTCAGTCAAGGAACTTTCAAAATCCATATTTATCTTGAAGTTTCATACATTTGTATTATTGATGAAGCAGCCATGAAGCAGATTATCAGTTCTTTACATGAATAACTATACAGACATTACACACTGGACTAGTGAATCAAGATATTGATAGAAATTTGAGTAAAATATAATTAAATATGCAATCAAAACATTTTAGAACCTGGCACAGTAGCCTAGTCACTAAAATCCTCCCCTTCCTTGTACCAGATCCCATATGGGTGGCATTTTATATTACAGCTGCTCCACTTCCCTTTTAGCGCCCTGCTTGTGGCCTGGTAAAGTAGCAGAGGATAGGCCAAAGCCTTTGCCCTGCACCCACGTGGGAGACCCATAAGAAGCTCCTGGCTCCTGCCTTTGGATCAACTCAGCTCTGGCCATTGGGACCATTTTGGGAGTAAAGCAGCAAACAGGTGATCTTTCTCTCTGTCTCTCCTTCCCTCTGTAAATCTGCCCTTCCAATAAAAATAAATAAATCTTTCATGAAAAATACAAAATATTTTAATCTTAGTATTATTTAGATAAAGTTTAACACTATTTTTACACAAGGATAAACATCCTGTCTGCAAACTCCACTGGTCCTTTTGGTGGACTCAGGAGTGAGACTGGAGGAAAAGGGGCTGAAAGTCCGATTGGAACTTCAGGTTCCCAATGACATTCTGTAACCCACTCCAAACAGTAGCCAATCTGATATTTTATTATTATTTTTCTTTAGTTTGTATGTGTGGTTGTCTCAGTTCAGAGGTTTTTGTAAATATTTACTTATTTTTATCTGAGAGATTCATAGCAAGAGAAGGGGGGGGGGTAGTTTCATATACTGGTATACTCCTCAGATAGCCACAGTCTGAGCCAGGAGCCAGTAGCTTCCTCCAGGTCTACCAGATAGGTGCAGGAGCCAAAGGACTTGCACCATCCCCAGCTGCCTTTCCAGGCCATCCGCAGAGACCTTTCCAGAGTGGAGCAGCCACATCTCAAGCTGGGACCCATGTGGGATTCTGTGCTCCAGGGATAAGATGAACCCTGATAAGCCACCTGTGCAGACCCCACAATCAGTTCGGTGAGAAGAGGTTTATCAAAATCTTTTCTAAGCAAAGATAAATCATGTTCATCAAGTCTCACAATGTTAATTACAAAGCTTTATTGTAATAGATTTCTAACTTTCACTTGACCTGGCCCACGTTCCATAGAGGCTATTAAGATGTGCTCCTGCTTATTCCCACAATCCTTGAATATACAATGCCAAAGAGTGTATTATCTTGTGAACATTATACATTTATTGGTAGCCTATACACTCTCAAAATTCTAAGTTTACTACAAGCAGGTGTTTGGAAAAACAGTTGTGATATTGTCTGGGGTGCCTAAATCCCATATTGGAGTCCAACATCTACCTGCTGCTACTGTCTCCATTGACTGGCTAATTCACACCCTGGGAGACAGTGATGATGTTCAAGTAGTCAGATCCAGAAAAGACACAAGACCCTGACTGACTCGCTGGCTACCTGATTTCCCATGATCCACCCCTGGCCATTGTGGTCATTCGGGAAGTCAACCAGGAGAGTTCTCTCTCACACACACACTCTCATCTCTCAGCCATGGAATTTCTCTCACACTCCCATCTCTCTCTATCAAATTAATGCATAATCATTTTAGAAAACGAGGTCCTGTATGTCTTGACTTTCCCTATTATCTGCTGATAGCTCATTGCTCAGGCATTTGAGGTTATTTAATAAATACCGTGTTTCAATGAATACTGTATCAGATTCTCAACTACATTCTGTAACCCCGCTTAAGTAGCAATCAGTCTGATACTTTGATTTTTTTTAAATTTTGTGTGGAAAAAAATACCATAATAAATGAGCAGTTAATAATTAACACGTATTTCTAATGTCCTGGAATGTTAAGAAAATTATTTTGAGAGTTTTGTCTGACATTTTAAAATTTCACCAAATAAAGCAAGCTAGTTGGAGTTTAGTGCCAGGATGGAAAGCAGATTAACGTAGCAGACTCAGCTCTTACTCAGTTCATGGCATAAAACGAAGAGCGTGACCTCTGGATGCAGGACTCAAGACACACATTTTGTGTTTTAATGACTTCCCTAAATTTGTATAAACTCATGTGATGCTGAACCAAGAAATGAAATGCAGAGCGTGCTTCTTTTTTAATGTCATTGCAGAGAATGAGGAAATGGAAGCCCGAGAGGCGATCTGGGCCTTTGCACCACACAATGGCCGAACTAGGAACAGGAAATGGGAGTCTTTGTCCAATAGATGTGTTACTGTGTTTTCAAAAACGTTGTCCTGTCTCTCACTAAATCCATATTCCTGGATTCAGTGTGACCTGAAGATTGAATAGACTCAGGAAGTTCATGGTCTAATGGAGGAGCAAATTGAAGCAGTCAACACTTAGAAATAAAAGAAAATGTGATGATGTGGTGTGCTAGGGATTCAGGACGACAGGAGGCCATGCCAAAGAAAGCTTATAAATTTGCCTTGAGAGAAGGAATGCTGGCTTATTCATTCCAAGGCGATTCTTGATGGATATTTCTACACTTGAGCTAGGATGGTGCATGAGTAAATCTGCACAGGAGAGCAGTAAGAGAAGGTCATTTAGGGGAAGTGAAGGTCATGCACAAAAATGCCGTTTCAGCTTATTTTTCACCTTACATTCCACTAGGCTATTATTCTGGCTCCTTAACAAGCCTGATTCCCTTACAGTCCTTATGCTGTATGCATCTCTACTCCACCACCTAAAATGTTCCTATCCGTAGCTTTACATGGATGCTCCCTCATTCTTTGCATTATCTGCAGATGTAATCTTCATGGCCAGTTTTCTTTGCCTTCCTAGTACAATTTGATCATCTTTATTTGTCTCATAGAACAAATTATTTTAATAAAACCATTTAACATCATTTTAAATGAAGGATTTGTTTACGGGTTAAACTTTTGTCTATTTGCCCCACTGCACTGTGAAGCTTTTGAAAGTTGGGGCCACCTGTTTCTTGTCCTCCACGTGTGCCTAGTGTCTTATGTAGAACTTCCACACAGTCCGACCTCAATGAAGCTCTTGAATGATGGGCAAATTAACAAAAGAATTATTTTTGTCATCAGCCTTCCAGAACATGCTATAGGAGTGATCTTCATTGTCAACTAACATTTACTGGATATTTGCTATCTGCTAAACATTGTTCCAGAGGTTTGACAATTTATTGCCTCAGGGTTTTTTCTTAGCATCCTTATGCTATAGATGCCAGTGAAACCTTTATCTTATAGACGAGAAGATGAAAGCACACATGTATTCAATCACTTGCCCAGGATTTTGCAAGAGTGCATAGCAGCACTGGAGCTGAAACCAAGTTCCTACCCAATGCCTTTGAGAAACACTTCAAGGCCTGTTTCTCTACCTTAGCTTACAGTTCCTCTGCCTTTCCAATGGCGATTACAAATCCACTCCTTGCTAAAGATTAACTCAGAAAATTAAGAGACTGATATAACATTGGTTTGGAAAGCCATCAAATCACAGCAGTTAATGATCAGCTTGCTGTGGGTAGAGCAACAGACTTATGTTTGTGGGTTCTGGAATAGAATTAAGACCACAAAGGCTAACTTCAGAGTATGTGTGGTAACCTAGAACCCATGTGGCTTCTTATGCATAAGCAAGTGAGTGCATGCTAAAGTGTTAGTGAATTAGGTCCCCAAGAACTACTAGAGGCTCAGTACGACAGGTGTGAAGGTTGTGTGTAGGGAAGGTGTGTAGGGCACGTAAGTGAAGGGCCGTGATGCAGGGTTCCTCAGAGAAGGAAGGTACCATCATAAGAAATTCTAACTGTCGGCAGAGGGTTTCACAGCTGAAGGAATAAATTAGTAGTTTTTGATTCTGAGAGACCCATGGACTTTTTTTCTTTACATCATGATTCACCTTCAGTTCGGACTCAAGGATCTTAATTTCAGCCCAATATTTTATATTTATCCAAGTCCTTCCAATCTGAAGTCCTCTTCACGCTGAACCTGTTAAATTATTAATGTTGGTAACTACCTATTTGTTTTGAGAACAAACTATTCCTTGTAAATGTTTCCATTCTTCTTTGGTTCTTTGGCAACCGCATGAACAGTCCTGTAATTAAACTCCTTCCACAGCCCATGAGATAGGCTCAGATTCTCCTGTCACATTTCAAATATATGCATGCTTTTTTGGGGGGGGCAGTTGATTTGGTCTATGACTTACATGGTGCATAAGGTTTGAGAAGTGAATTGACCCACAGATGGCAGTATGCATGATAGTAAAGAGGTACAGGGACCTGATATGAGAGGATTTGCGCTAGCTCTGCAGTTAGTTCAAGCCAAATTTCAAACCCATAGTCCATGACAGAATTGCTAATTCTACATCGTTGCCTTTAACTTCCCTCTCAGAGTCAACATGTCATTAATACAGCACCCCTTAGGACATCTCTGCAGTTTCCTGAAATTAATGTGTTGTTACTACCATGAATCTGGGATCTTCTATCCTCTGTTATTCAGCAATCTTGCTCTAAACCATCTCATCTGGGAAGAGAACTCAGGCAAAAAAGACGCAGAAGATATTTAAAGAGCTTATGCTAGCTGAGTATACACAGCTGTGCTCTGGATATCAAGAAAGAAGTTAGGAAGAACTCATAGGTCCCTGATATTCCAGTTAAACTCTTTTGTAAAGGAAATTGGCTCATTTGGAGAATACGCACACAAAGACACAAACCAAGAACTTCACAGATACCACAACAACAACAGAAACTGATACCTTCCCTTTCCAGAAGGAGCTCTCCATCTAACGTGGGATATGTGTAACATTGCTGGTTCCCAATGTTGTGGATATATTGTCATTTCTCTTGCAGTCCCTGGTCCAGCCTGAATGGAGGGAATGAATTCATTAAATGCATCTAGGAAGATGAGGTTGAAAGGCCTGAGAGTGGGGACTGCAGGGGACAAAGCACTGCAGAAGAAGACTTCCCTATGGCAGAAGTTTGAATGTTGAGAACAAAGTAAACAATGAAACAACAGGAAAATACACAAGTATTTAGGATGAACAAATCTCAGTGGCAAACAGCTGGGTGGCTACCTGAGGAAAGCAAACTCTAATAGTTGTAAGTGAAAGAAAAGGAAGGGTGTTGGTTTCATAGTCAGGAAATAGATCTCGGAAGAATTACTTGAAAAAAAAAAAGTATACATGAACTAAAGGCAAGAACCTGTCAGGTGATGCCACAGATATGTCAGGAATCTAGAGTTGTCTAATAAGACTACTAGACAACATTTTCCCTGGAGAGACTTTTAATGAAAGGAGTAGTGAAGACATAGCATAGGCTATAACCCTAAAGCTGAGAAAGATGATGGAAGTTCACACCCTTTGAGGCCTCTTTGGGGAAATGAAAGAGATCCTTTATCCAAAATCAGAGATCTAGATCTGACACATACTGACTCCAGGAATATGAGACACTTCCTAGTTTAACAATCTTAGACTGCAGGATGAGGAAATTAGAAGGAAGAACTCTGTGGTACATTTATAGAGACAACATGCACAGAGATGCTATCTCCCTATGGATTTGTACCCTAGAAGTCATTCTTTTTCTGTGTAAGGTCACGCCTAGAAACAATTGATTTTTGATGACCTAGAGACATGAAAGCACAGACATACATTTTTAATATGACATGCCTAAACCAGGACCTGGCAATCAGCCCGAACAGTGGCAGGCTTGGGATGCTCAGAAATTCTTGATCCCAAAACTCCCCCATCTATCACAGAAACAAATTGCTTTTTCGTTTGTTTCATCATACAGCAAATGTTCTTCCTTATTTCAAAAAGATGCTATCACAGAATTTTTATAAAAGTGCATCTTGGTGCTCAAGGGACTGAACGAACTTGGTGTTTTGTTTGCTTGGTTGCTGAAAGT